>NC_047662.1:5750918-6397793 GCF_011762505.2 Arvicanthis niloticus | reverse complement strand
CCCCGATCCACCCAGATGACTCCTGGCAAGGTCACTAACTACTGTCTGGTTGCCAAGGCAGCTGTCGGAATTCTTGACCTGTCATTACTTTGTCTTGAAACTCTTTCTGCCTTTGGCATCCAAATACCATCTCCTGGGACCCTCTGGACACATGGCCTGTATCTCCTGCCCCGCCCCCCACTTCCAACAAGGTCCAGCCTCAGCTCTCAAACCTGACTCTCCCCATCTTTCTGGGTGCTTTCATCCAGGGTCCTGGTGTGTTTCTTATTGTTTTCGTGGGCTGGGGATGGATCCTGGGACCTTCTGCATGCTAGGCAAGCCTGCTATCCTTAAGCAACACTCCTCGCTAAGGGTCGCCGCTTTCAGTGCTGTCTGTACATGGATGAACTCCCCCTGCTTGCCCGTGTCTCGGGTGACGTGTAGGTTCACCTGGACTAATTTCAATGTCTACATGTTCTCTCTCCAGCTTTTCCAGCTTTCCGATTGTGGCTACACCCTTCAACCTGCTGAGGATGAACACCCGAAGTCACAGCCGCAGTAGCCTTTCTCATTTCTTATACACCATCTACTGCGGTGTGCAGTCTAGAATCTGGCTGCCTCTGTCACCTCGATGGCGCTTGCGTTGCCTCAGGTGCAGCCATCTCTTGCCTGGACAGCTGTCATGGCCGCCACCCTTGCCTGCCATCAGCTAAGGGTCCCGGTAAGGCATGAGTTGCTCCTCAACAATGTGCTGAGGTGTTGGTGGAGGCAGGTGATGGTGCTGACACATGCCCCCTTTCCTCACTCTCCCTCTGCAGCAGGGCTTAGGACAACAGGCTGCCCTCAGATGTCCTGCTCAGCTTGTTGGGAAAGGGAGACATCTGTGTTCTCCTCTGCAGCCTCCAAAGTCAACCATATATATCCAGGACTGTGGAAAAAGAAGGGCCAAGGATCTTGGCATTCAGTTAAGCTGGAGAGAGCCCTGAGTGCATGTCGCTGACCAAGAAGTATCCTGATGTGACATTCTGAGTCTATCTGGATACTAGATGCCATGACAGACTGCTGGTCGGTTTCTTTTTGTTTGTTTTGTTTTTTAAAGATTTATTTATCTTATATATGTGAGTACACTGTAGCTGTCTTCAGACACACCAGAAGAGGACATCAGATCCCATTACAGGTGGTTGTGAGCCACCATGTAGTTGCTGGGAATTGAACTCAGGACCTCTGGAAGAGCAGTCAGTGCTCTTAACCACTGAACTACCTGTCCAGCCCAAGCTGGTTTCTAAGAACTTATTCCCTCCCATTCTCATGGTCCCACCCAACCTCTTCAGAATTTTCTTGTAGGGCTGGAGTTCCTGATTGAAGAAAAGGGGAAAGCAAGCATTCATCTTCCTCTGCTTCCCAACTATGGATGTAATATGACTCTCATAGCTCCTCCACCGCGATGGACTGTATCCCTCAAACTGAGCCTGAATAAACCTTCCCTCCCTTCCTTGCTTCCTCGCTTCCTTGCTTCCTCGCTTACATCTATCCTTCCTTCCTTCCTTCCTTCCTTCCTTCCTTCCTTCCTTCCTTCCTTTCTTCCTTCCTTCAGGGGCATCTGTCAGCTTTGTTCTGGCAACGAGAACAGTAACTAGTTTGGTGGATAGCCAGCCCTCTACCTGGTGCAGAGCTCAATGAAGTACCGTTTTCTCACAGGGCATGCCTAGGCCTCTGGAAGGGCACCGCTGGAAAAGCCATGTGACTTACACATAATTGTGCCAAGGGCAAACACCCAGGCCCCTCTTAGCCGCCAAGAGTCTGAATTCTGTACAGGAGTGGGACACATGGAAACCACAGTAACTCCCTGGGCTCATGGAAGTATTGGCAAGTCTATTCCCAAAGACAAGGTTGGACAATTCTTGTGGAGCTCAGATCTGGTGTCTAGGAGACATCGATTCCCGATCTGCCACTCTGCCACGAGGGAGCATAAATCTCCCTGGGGCACTGAGCACTCCTCTGTAGGGAGGAGGGAGGCAGTCCCAGAGCCTGGGCTCAGGAGTCTCTGGCCATGCCTGTAAAGTCTGCTGTGGCTTATGCTACTTGTTTCTGTAATGGGGGTGGGGGGTGGGGGGGTGGGGGGTGGGGGGGTAGGGTGGGGGAGACAGACCCACAGAACTTGCTCTGGTAGTTCCCTGGTCCAGGTCTGTGCTGACTTCCTCAGAGAGGTTCCCTTTGAGGTGAACACTTAGCCACATCTGCCACGAGTGCCATACCCTTTGGCTGGGCTGCACAGGGAAAGATGGAGCAGGCAGAGATTCTGCACTACTGATGGCTCCACCCAACAAATCGTTCCCAGCCACTGACTATGAAAAAGGAAGGGGAAGGAATTCCAGAAAGGGGAGGGGATTCTAGAAAGGGGTGGGGCTTCTGAGAAGATTTAGGAGTTAGCTTCCCACGCCCAACTATCTGAACATTCCAGAGCCTTTCAAAGATGGACGTGAGGAAGGGGTGAGGGAGAGTAAGGGATCCTGAAAGGTTAGAGAGTGGGATGGTCAGGTCTGACATCAGCGAGAGCCACGCCTCACAGAAACACAGACGGGGCTGGGATTTGGAGTACCAGGCCAAACCTGCCCTTAAAAGCGGCCACGGGAGATTGACGTTTCCTGGCTCGTCCCCTATGGATATAGACCATATAGACCACAGGAGACGCCCTTGTGGGAAATGAGAGGAGGCCTGGCATGGGGGTGGATGGGTCTGGAGCACTAGGACTCCTGGTAAAATGGCTTCCCACCCCCACTCATGCTGGGATGACCTGGACCTGCCACCAGCATGGTGTTGCAGCACACAAGCCATTTCAACACAGAGAAAGGCCACGCCCCTTTCCAAAGGGACAGGCAGAAGTCAATGCTGACTCAGCAGTGTCCCCACTCCAAGACTAAGCAAGTCCTTCTCAAGATGGTGGTGCAATGGAGTGTCTGGCTCTGAGAGAGAGAGGTGTGGAATCTGGGTCACGGTTGGGAGAGGTCCCTGGCTTTCACTTATCTAAGAGAGCAGAGCATCCCCAAGGCTACAGAGCTCAACTTGCTGACTCTACTGTGCTAGAACACAGTCAACTACAGGTCAAGGCTAGAAGCATGTTAGCCAGAGAATAATAAAACCATTCATTCATTCATGCATGCATTCATTCATCTATTCACTACTCCATCCATCACCTATTCATCCAATCATTTGATCTCTCCATCCATCATCTGTCCATCATCCATCCATCCATCATCCACTCATCCATCAATCATCCACCCACCCATCAATCATCCATCCATCTATCATCCATCCATCATCCATCTATCCATCATCCATCCATCATCTATCCATCATCCATTCATCCATCTATCCATTCATCCATCTATCCATTCATCTATCCATCCATCCATCAATCATATACCCATCCATCAATCATCCATCCATCATCCATGCATCCATCCATCCATCCATCCATCTATCCATCCATCTATCCATTCATCCATCTATCCATTCATCCATCCATCCATCAATCATCCACCCATCCATCAATCATCCATCCATCTATCATCCATCCATCCATCCATCCATCATCCACCCACCCATACATACATTCATCTTTTATTTATTCATGAAACACTGCCAGGTACTCCTGCAAGCTCTAGACAGACTTTCTCATTTAACCAGGTATAGGTCAAATATGACCTGTGAAGATCTACAAACCCTGAGCTATCTACTTAAAGACATTTTAAATCCCATAACTACATAAGCTAGCCAAGACCACAGGGACATGGGAGACAGCACTGTTTTAGACAAAGCAGGGGACACTTACGATCAAGTCCGTTCAAGTAGCGCATGCGGATCTCACAGTGGCCCCAGACGGCACTCACCACAGGATACAGCTTTTTACCCTTGAGTCCCCGGAAAGCCACTCCCATGTACTGTCCATCCACGATGAAACTCAAAGTCCCATCATCCATGTCCAGGGCCACAAGAAAGGAGTCAGGGACAATGAATGTCTCATCTGGCTCCAGAAAGGCCGGGTATGTTTTACTTGGCTGGTTCTTGCCGTCATGGTAGAGACGGTTACGTCCCAGGTCCCAGCCCCAGGATTCATGGTTATTTCCTACAAGGGTTGTGTACCCAACAGAGTGCAGAGGGGCATCTGCTGTGGCCACTCCCACCACGGCATGCGTGCCTCGTTGCCTCATGGCCCATGTGATCTGCCATACGTGCAGTCCACGTGTGTACCCAACTTTGCCCCTGATGGCGTCTGTGCTCTGGGCCACCGGATGCCGGTGAAAGATCAACTTGTCGTCCTCCTTCACGAAGACGTTGAGCGAACGGTCATTATTGTTCCAGGAGTGGAGCAGCTGGACGTCGTAGGACACGGGGGGCATGTCGAGCAGCAGGTCCAGCCGGGTGGGCTTGCAATAATCCAGACTCTGGAGCTCCTGCTTTAGAGGCCGGTATGTGGGGTCCCGCATGTCCACAGTCTTGATCCCTCCCGTGACCTTCTGACCCATGTTGGCCTTTATTTCACCTCTTCACTGACTCCCAAGACAAACTCATCAATCTCGGGGCGTTGACTCCAGATCTCCAGTGAGGGCCGGACAGAACCCCTAAGGGAGGTTGCTAGGCGATCTCCAAAGGTTGTGAAGCACTCTGTATTGCCTAATGGGTGGAAAGAAAAACAGGAGGGTGGGTGAGCTGGGGAGTCGCAGCAGGGGGAAGATTTAAGAGAAACACGGAAGTGCACACACCCCAAGACGTCACAGCAGTCTGGAACCCAGTCCCGAATGAAATGGCCCTGTCCCTGTGCCTATGCTGTCACGAGGCCATCCAGCTCATGGTCTGTGTGGTGGACACAGGGACTGGAACTGCCCTCGATGTCCTGGGTCAGTCTCAGACAAGGGAGATGCTGGTTGGCCTCCTGGTTGTCTTTTCACGGTCAGAAGGCCAAGGCAGCAGCACAGACCCCGGAGTGAGCCTCGGCTCACTGACACCTTCTTGTTCCCCTCTTCCCTGTAGAGAATGCAAAGCACGGCACAGGCAGATGAAGACACCACACCCAGCCTTCCCTTTTCCTCTCCAGCATCGTCACTTCTCAGAGTCATGACATCAAGTGGCCCAAGGGAGGGCACGCTGATGTAGAACAGTTCAACGTTGCAAATGCATGCACACTAAGCCAGGCTCTACAGCCCAGAGGCCTCCACAATTCCTCATCAGGTCCTTAGCCTGCCTGGACCCAAGCTATCAACAAGGCTTTCCGCAAGGCCCCCTAAGCTGGGTCCTGGATTCAGATGAATATAGACAAGACAAGAGTCATAATACTAAACCCTCACATGGTTCTGGGCTAACTTGCAGAAGATCAACCAGAAGGCAGATGAACTAGAAGATGATGCTTCACCCTTGAGTCTTCCTGCTACAGCCTCACAGAGGGAGGACTAACTCCATGTCACCTCTTTCCCCTCTGGCTTCAACATGCCTTGGATATGTTAGGGAGAATGAATGGGGAGGCGGAACAAGAAGGGAGGCCTCACGGCATCTACTCGACCTTCAGTGCCTGTAGAAATGAGGAAGAGGAGGGCTGACCTGTTGCTGTCCAGCCTTGGATCAGGGAAAACAGCAAAGGATTTGCACTCCTGGGTCTTGCTTGTGAGCTGTGCTCTCTGCCACCCAAACCTGGAGGGTTGGAAAGATGGCTCAGAGGATAAAGAGCCTGCCTCACAAGTACAATTCTTTTTAAATGTATGTATAGTGTGTGTGTGTGTGTGTGTGTGTGTGTGTGTGTGTGTGTGTGTGTGTGTGTGATGTATGTTACATCCTGAACCCTTTTTTAAAAAAACTTTTCTTTTGGACCCAGGGCTGTTGCTGGCTCAGTCAATCACCTGATTTTTTTTTTTTTTTTTTGCTTCAAGCTCCTTGAGTTACTGCCCTGACTTCTTTCAATGACAAGAGTGTAACCTGTAAGCTGGAGTAAATCTTTTCCTCATCAAAATTGCTTCTCATCAGAATGTTTTTTCTTTTTAAATATCACAGCAGAAATCAAATGAAAACAACCAGAAACCAGCAAATCCTATGTGTAAAAGCTCCATGCTAATTGTCTTGGGCTTCATGGACCAGATTACAAACTGTTCAACATCACCACCATAGAACACAAGCTCCTATAGAAGGCGTAGAAGCTGACGTTCCTGAGTGCATTACAGTAAAACTTTACTTATAAAAACAGGCCAGGCCTCAGCCCGCCAGTCCCTGAGCCAGATCATGGATCCCACTCTGTCACCACTGAACAGACTTTTGGGAAGGCGCAAGCAGGCAAGCATAAGGCAGGTATCAGAAGGGATCTCCTAGCAGCCTTAGAAATAACAACCAAAGAAGCTACCTCAGAGCAGAGCATCCACTATCTGTCCAGGTCAGTCCCACGAGCTCTTCTAGCTGTAAGATGTTACCAATGGCCCGTACACAGCCCAGTGAGTTCACCAACACTCCCACTGTGCTGAGCTGCTTCCCTCTCTGGCCTGTAGGGAGCTCCAGGCATGGAATGGCTATGAATGGTGAGTGTCCACTGGACAGGAGGTGTGGGAAGAAGGAGCTGGAGAGACGGCCGGCTGGCACACGTTGAAGTGTCCACTGTATTGTGGAATGATTCTCTCGTAAGGGCAGGCCAGGGGACATGGTCCAAGCACTCTGTTGTATGTGTCCCAACATCGAATCATCTGAGTCACCTTCTGAGTGGTCAGTTGCCATGGCAACCTAGAGCCACTCTTGACTCATCTTTCCTGTGTGTCCAGGTTGTTGGCTGAAGATGACACTGTTCTAGTGTCTGTAGTTAGGCCATCTCCTCACCTATGTAAGGATGACTATACCATCCCCTTTTAAATTGTTCCCATACAGGTAGCTAGAAAGATGCCTCAGCGGTTAAAAGTAAATACCGCTCTTGCAGAGGACCCAAGTTTGATTCCCAGTCTCAACACCAGACAGTTCACAACTGTCTATCGATCCAGCTCCAGAAAAGCTGGGGCCTCTGGCCTCTGTGGGGACCTGCACTCTAACCCACACATCTAACTTAAAGATAAATTAGTTGTTAAAATATGCCCGTGCCAACGTACCCTCCCATTCTCACCTCTCCCTGGGCTGTAGCCCGCAGGGCATGTCCCCAGGCCTGTCTCCAAGGCTCCCAAACTCACTCAGGACGCTGTGCTTTGTACACCGACTACGATTCACTTTTGGTGTGTCCAACTTTTCCTCTGTTCATCTGCAACGTGGGTGTCGCCCGTGTGTCACATGCTTATCCGAAACTCAATGGAGACAATGTCCTAGAGAGGGCTTGGCACAACTGGCATTTTACTTTGATGTTCTAGAATGTGCTCGTTCACTGAACAAAGATCACTGTGAGCCAGTGTTCCTGGTTACCACACCTGGGCCAACATATGAACACTGCCTCTGGCCGGGACCCAAGCACTGGAATGCCGTCCCACGGAAGACCAAGATTAAGGACTCCACTCAACCAGAGGTCAGTGAATTTGCTTTGTGAATGGCCAGATAGTAAATGTTTTAGGCTTTTCAGACAGTGTGTAAACAAATGGGTGTGGCTATATCTAATAATACTTTAAGAAAACAGAGAGCTGGATTTAACATAGCCATAGTCTGCTGACTGACCCCTCTTATAAAACTGTGAAAAAAACTGCTCTTCCAAAATACCTGGACATGGAGCTCAGGGTGGGGTGGGTGTGTGCCATCCATGTGTGCTGAGTGACAGGAACATGGGTGGGTCTTTACAGTGTGGTTGCCACTGGACCAGACAAGCTTCATTGAGCCAGTAAGGACTAACAGTGGGTATAGTTAACAGGAAGTAGGGGACCCTGTACAGATGCTGGCTCTGGCTCACCCCCAGTTCCATCTCCTGCTGTTCTGGAAGCAAAGCAGAGGCTCAAGCTTGATCCAGGTGTGCCACCTGAGAGCTAGGCCTCAAGTTCGGGGGGGGGGGGGTTGGGGGGGAAGCAGACGGCAAGCCTCGGAGAGGTGGGAGGACTCAGCTCCCTGACCAGGAGCCACCAAGTGTCTGTTGCCTTGTAGGCTGAAACTAGACAGACAGCAGGGAGCCCACAGGGCTAGTCTGCCATCACCAGACCCCATCAGCCATGGCACCCACAGATGCCTACATAGACAGGCACACACGACTGTGTGCACAGGGGTACAACTGGATGGAGTGATGTCAGTGGTCACTGGGTGGAGGAGCAGGACAGAAAGAAGCCTAGAAGTTGGTGACTCCTATTTTGAGTGCCTTGGTGTCACGCTCAGAGAGTGAACTCTGGCATTCACCAGCATGTCCCTCCACACAGCACCTGCTGGGCATCCTCACACCAGCTAATCCCCAAACAAAGCCCTACCAAACTGCTTGCCCTACCAAACTCTGGCCACCCTGAATACTGAACACATCCCGCTGTGCTGAGTCGCCAGGGCTGCCCTTGCCAGCTGTCACACAGTTACACTGTTGGCGAACACACCTGAGAGGGCTGAGGAAGGGACAGACATACAGTGTCATTACCCCCACCACAGCTCCTGTGAGGCAGGCAAGTGTCCCAGTTAAGAGATTATGTACACAAGTGTGCATGTGCATATTTGTGTGTGTGAGCATGTGTGTGGTCGAACGTGCGCATATGCGCTCGAGCACGCTCTAACTGCAGGTCTGTTACTCTTATTGGGTAGCAGGGAATACGTCCAGTCCTTCTCTCAGCAATGTTTTTCTCCAGGTAAAATCAGATTAAAGATCAACCAAGGATGTGGGGGGAGGTAAGCATCGGCAAAGGGTGAGCGGGCTGCCTATGAGAGACAAAGTATTGTTTACACAGTAGCCTAGAACTTGATGAGTCACAAAAGAGAAGTGTCTCTTGTTTGGAGTCTGAATTCTTGTTCTAGAGTCAAGAGCAGTCAGTGACAGGGGCTCTGCGACATGAAAGCTACCTGGATAATTACTCAGGAAATGCCGCCGCTGGAGCAGCTTCACGGGCCACACAGGCAGGTCACTCCCCTACCGCCACCAATGACACTGGATGGGATGTGTGGCTGGTTAGGAATGTGTGGCTGAACCCAAGCACACTGACAAGGGGGCCAGGCTTGGGAAAGACCCCAAGGCTGTGAGAGGGACATTCTAGGCGGACCCCAGTTTTTTCTCAGTTCTCACCTTCCTGCTCTTGGGATTCCAGATCAACCCGTGCTCCACTTGGCACACACCAGTCAGTGTCTAGAATGGAAGAGACCTAGCCCCAAGTACACGGTGGGACCTTCCTATCTCTGGCTGGAGGGTGGGGTGGGTAAGAAAAACACAGACGGGAAGCAGAGCCAGGAGCACAGCATGCAAAAGCAAAGGCACTGGCCCTGAGGGCTGATGTCTGATTTTGACAGGCCAGTTCGCAAGCTCGCACACACGCACGCAGACACATGCACAGGCACACGCACACATGCACACACACACACACTCACACACGTGCACACACAGACACATGCACACACAAGTACACACATGCACAGGTACACACATACGCACACACACATACAGAGGCATATGTGCACACATGCACGCACACTCGCACAGGCACATGCACAGACACACACACACACACTCACACACACACACATACCCACAAGACTCACTCTACATTTCTTTACGTTAGAGTGAATCAGATCAGAAGCGCAGGAACTAAGGAAAGGGTGTCTGCATCTGCTAGACCACACTGAACCCTGTGGTTTAAATTTCTTCCGCCTTCCTTTAAGGAAGAAATCCCACCCCTCCCCCACTCCTGCCACACACAGAGTTGGGGTCACTGATGAGTTCCAGGTTCACTTCAAAGGCAACCACAGCTAGAGGTGAAAGCTTAGATTAGACGGCTGGGGTCACTAGGAACCTAGCAAAGGTGGCATCTGTAATAGACTTTCAAATGCACAGCTTGGTTCTAACAAGACAGGAACCTCCTGAAGCCTTGGAGGCTTCCCATGGGCAGCCTTCAGTCAAGGGCTCCTTATTGCTGTCCAAGACATCATGGAGGACAGAGGAGCGAAGCATGGCAGGGAACTATCAGCTAGTGTGAAGAATAGGACCCCAACCAGGACAACCTTCTCTTGGGAGGAGCATGGCACACCTCCAACCAGGTGCCAAATACTCTTTCAGGAGTCTTATGTGAGAGGCTCACCGCCCCCAGCAGGTCTACACACAGGAGCGTCAGATGAAGACATTTCATGCAGTGTAAGCCCTGGGAATGAGGCATCTTGGGATTAGGCTGCAAAATTGATACCGTGAGGTTATTACCGTGGATCACAGGAACGTGCAGTATGTGTTCCCATCTCCGAAGGCGCAGGCACAGAGAAAGACCCAGAAGAATAAATGTCGAACATCTTATAGTGGCCACCCTGGGACAATGCTACGAAAGAGAAGGCACGTTCATTTTCGATTTGCTGAGGTTCGTGATTGACAGAAAAGTGGAATCAAAGATAAGAATGGCAGTCAAGCTGTAAGGCTGTCCCCAAAGAAACCATTATTTCTGCAGTCGATTCTCCAGAGTGCCATTACACTTTCTAAACTTACTCTGTCCACTGAAAATGGAGCTGTCATCTATCACCGCTTGCCCCAAACACATTGCTTTAGTCTGCAACTCAGCCAGGTAAGCTCTACTCAAGCCCTGCCCCTGTCAAGGGCCTCGTAATGCCATCCCCATAAAACCCGGGGCTGCTCTGGCCTCAACAGTAACTCTATAGCGGATGAGGAAGAAGAATGGGTACCTCAGAGGGAGACATCTATGGGGACAACTTCCAGCACTTGGCTCAGTTGGGACTTCTGAACTTGCCAGTATCAACCTGGAACCCTACTATGTTCCCTCAGCAAATGATATGGCCCCTCAGACCTCACTCCACCTCCCGACCCCACCACCACCTGAGTGCTTTCAGATAGCTGGGCCCAAGAGTCCCACTTCTTCTGAAAACTAGCCTTTTACTGTAGAAGGCCCTGCCAAGGTGACTGGGGGGGCCGTGTATAGGAGTGGACAGAGGAGGGCCACCAGGGAGGAAGCAGACACACACCTACCTCCTGAAGCTAGGCTCACCCTCAGTACCCCTGACCCCAGAACAGTAAAACCATTGTTTTGACATGAGATGGAGAAAGAATGAAATTCAGGATGTGGAACAAGGTGACCTATTTATAAAACCTCCTTTCACCTGAAGATCAAATAGGCTCCCTCCCTCCTGCGGCCTCCCTGCCTCACACCTCAGTGGTTGCAGCCCAGGGTTTTGCAAGAGCAATATGCCTGAGGCAGAACAGCCTGTTATTATATTACAGTGCAGCCTCTGCAGGCTGGCTGAGCCACTGTCTGACCGCCTGGCCCAGCTAGGCCTGTTCATTAGGGTTCACTGCTTCCTCCAGCCAGAGGAACACAGCCGGCAGGGAGGGTTGGGTGGTGAGAGCGCTCAGGGCGCAACACCAGCACACGCTGGTGTACAGAACAAAGGCACTATCTTCCCTGTGACTCCTGCCACTTGAGAGGCCTTCTCAGGCAGGGGGATAAAATTAAGTTTCTGACCCTAGAACCATCAGAGAGTATCAAGCCCTTCTGGGAAGTTCTGAGAGGCGATTTTGGAAAGAAAAATCCCACATAGTCCAGAGCTCTAGCCTCTGGCTTCAAAAGAGCGCAATGCACCTGCCACAGACACCTACAGAAGGACCCAGATGACTCACTACACTTTCAGAAAGAGCTTGAAGCAGTTGCTTCGCACCCCTGGGAAATTGGTGAGACATTCATACAGAGACCAGAAATTAAAATAACAGTTAGCGTGTAGTCTAGTTAGAGCCAGAGGGCTATGATCTGCGACTCACTCAGAGAAGCCCTGCCGCAGAAGGGGCAGCCACAGCGTGGCATGTGTACCTTAGTGACAGTGGGAAGAGTCTACACTCTGGGTCACTGGTTCTCACGGCCTAAGGGAGTCAGTCACAAACTGGGCTGCTAGTGCTGGCACAGAGGGAGCTGAGTGCTTCCCACAGCAGCACCGGAGAAGTAGGGGGAGCTACTGAAGGACTCCACAGAGGAAGGCTCTGGTTGCCCCGTACCCCATGCCCTTATCAGCACCAGAGCAAAGCAGAAGATGGGGTGCTGGAGGTAGGTGCCTACAGCCCCCAAGTCGTCCCTCCCCAGAGAAGACTCCCCAGGGAAACAATCCCAGGGTTACTCTTGCCTGGTTCCCCACCAGGCTGGCTTCTGGGCTGCCCGATCTGAGAGTAAGCTAACAGGTCTGAGATAGCTTACAGTCCAGCATCAAACCAATGCTCAGCTTTTGGGGTCTCCTAGTATAGGAGCAGGTATCACCCCGATGTCCTCTCATAGAGAAGATTACCTCTAGAAGTGATCTCAGTTCACTTCATGTCTTCCAGATACAAGGAGCAAGAGAAAGAGGAGGAGGTTCTCGGGGAGGGTTAGGGGCTTGGGTTGGGGTAAATTTGCCCCATTCTGCAGATCCAGGTGAACAGCCTCAAACTACCTGGGTGTGCAAGGCATGAAAGGCAAGAAAGAGGCATGGCCTTTGTTACTTCAGGACACAGACTGCAGCCCCAGCTCCAGCTCCCAGCATCTAGCACACAGGAGAAGCATCGTCCATGCAGCCGCTCTGCCTCCTCCCGTCTCTCTCAGTACTAAAGTATCTCTAAAAACAGGGAACATGAACGGCAAGTGTAGGGGCTCATGGGAAGTTTTGGGTCCATGGGTCACAGAGATAAGTCCAGTTGTTCAGCTGTCTGTCTCTGAGAGAAGACACATAAGACACACAGATGTCCCTGCACAGGGCATGCCAAAAGCTGAGGGACCAGAAGGCCTCCTTGCACAACACTCTCTTCTGGATTCATTCAGTCAGGTGAACCCCTTAGATAAAAAGCAGCAGCAAGAGTCACCCCCAAAATATCCAGAAGGGGACGAGGCTGTGCGGTTGCTCCCTGAAATCACATTAGCGAGAGTGAGGCGGGGCAGCAGGGGCAGCCCCTGGGAATTGCACAGAGTCTTGGTTCTCCCAAATGCTGGGAACAAAGGCGTACAGCGTCACAACTGGCTCCCCCACCCATATTAAATGGGCTTACTCTATGGTGTGTGTGTGTGTGTGTGTGTGTGTGTGTGTGTGTGTGATGTCCTTGTGTGTGCAAAGACACTCATCCAACCAGTTTGCAGAAGGGGTACCCTGTCTTCACCTCCCATAGACTGGGATTCCAGATCGGCTACTACAGCAGCCCAGCATCTGCATGGGTGCTAGAGATCTGAACTGCAGCCTGCACGCCTATGCAGCAAGTGTTCTATCTGCAGAACCGTCTCCCCAACCCCTCTATGACTTTCCAGAAACCTCTCGTTCTACCCTGATACCAACTATCTCAAATGTCACAAGTAAGAACTCACAATACGGAAATGGAGAAAGCATAGTTAGTTTTCTCTCCTCCACAGCTAGGGAGAAGCACCAAGATACGTACAGTTGCCTCCCTTCTAGACTACCCTAGACTGCAGATACAATGATGGCCACTTACGGCCAAAGGTGACACCCTCACCCCACCCCCAGTACATGGGTTGTTTTTCCTAGCCACAGTTTATTCCTTGCATCAGTTTTATATGATAACCTGGGTTCTCTGTAAGAACGGTCACATATGGGATTGAGATCCCCTCTTTAACAGTAGCTCATTCTCACCCCCAAAACTTTGGCTCTCAGAACCCCCACCTCACAGTCACCTTTCATGGAAGATGTGGAAGATCCCACCAACCTGCCTCTAGGCCTCTTGGTCTTTGCACCTCACAGTGTCAGGCTGAGGTGCCGAGGAGTTTCTGCCTGGCTAGTTGGTCAAACTGACTTCTAAAGGACTGCTGCCAGGGAACTCGGACAGGAGTCTAAGACGAACCAGGGAGAAGCTTCAGCACTGGTCCCTGGTGGGATTTCACAGAACTGACAGGAGGCCTGGGAGAGGTCAAATCCCCAGGTCTCACAGGCAGGTGGGGAAAGTGGGGACTTTAATGTCTCAGATTCCTGTAGCCTCCAGGAATTTCCTCTTATCTGTCCCTGGCCTTCTTGTTCCAACCCCGTTAGCCTGGAAAGTCCTAAGACCTCTAAAGGGGAGGCCCCAGCAAGTTCAAAGGTGGCAAGTGAATTAATCCTACACTTCAGACAAGCTGTATGTAGACTCTGGGGAGCGAATTCCCATGTACTAGTTTGTCACACACAGGAACGTGCAGGAGGGAGAAAATGACCTCTTGGCCAGTGTATGGGTAGACTACCCCTCAGCTGTCCAAAATGCTGTTGGCTCACACCCAGAATTCCAGCACTCAGAGGTGGTGACAGGATGATTCCGAGTTGGAGGCTAGCCTGGGCTACATAGCAAGTTGGCTAACCTTATTTCAACAAGGCAAAACAACAGCAAAGCTCTCATTCTCTGGCAAATAAATAGAAAAGAACCAGGAATGTTAAAGTATGTTGTGTTTAGCACGAGGGATGCATGGTGAACCCTGCTTTTAAATCTCCTCATTTGGTTGTCTCGCTGTTGATACAAATGGTAAATGGACCAAGCCCCTACCAACAGTTGATGCGATTTGTGAACTGCAGCGCTCACGTGTGATGCAGCAGTGCTTAGCCGTGGACCAAGCACTGTCCAGGTACATGCTACACTGTGGGTGGACCTGGAAAGCCTTATCCTACCTGAGAGAAGCCAGACACAAAAGATCACACAACCTGTGATTCCAGCTTATAGAATGGATGGATCAGGAGAGTCCATTCAGACCAAAGCAGCCTGTGAAGCGGCAGTAAACGGTCACGGGGAGTGACTGCTTGTAGACAGGACCTCTAGATAAGGGACCCAAATGTCAGGGACTAAGTGGTGTGTGTGTGTGTGTGTGTGTGTGTGTGTGTGTGTGTGCCAGGTGCCACCAAGTTGTCCTTTTAAAAAACAGATTAATATCGGGTTGGCAAGACGGCAGATGGCATTTCCTAACAACTTGAATTTAATCACGGGACCCCCAAATGAGAGAACTGATTCCAAGTTGCCCTTTGACCTCCACATGTATATACCGTAGCACACACACGCATGCACACACGTGAATGTATACAAGTATGTGCACACACATACACATGTGCTCACACCCAGACACACACACACAATGTAATTCTTAAACATACAGGTTAATGTGGACCGGGGAGATAGCTCAGTTTATAAAATGCTTGTCACACACACACATGAAGAACATCATCCAACCCCCAAAATCCATGTACAAAGCCACGAATAGTGGCACATCCTTGTAATCCCAGCTCTGGGAACAGGAAAGAACCCTGGGGATTCTCCGGCCAGCCAGTCCAGCCTGGTCAGTTTGTCCTCGGCTCCAGTAAGAGGTCTTGTTTCAAAAAGCAAAGTAGATAGCTCCTGACAGATAACACCAAGGTGGGCTGACCCACATTGTCATGTATGTGTTTTCAATCCATGCAGGTGCACCCCACCACACTTGTAAACACACAAAAAGGTTAATCCTATGCTATCTGAAGGAAGCCCAACTGAAGGAAAGCATGCGCCTTTGCGTGCCCATGATGAAAGGAGGAGGGGGTGGGGCAGAGGCGCAAAGTTGAAGGACACCCAGAACCTACAGGGACCTGGCTGACTGAACACCGGCTTGCAGCCAGTGCTTCACACCAGCCACGGCTGATAGTATTTAGATGTGAGAGTTAGAGAGTCTGGTTGCTGTAATCCTCTGTCCCTGCACCCACACACTATTTTTTTTTTCTCCTCTGCAAAAGTAAAAAAGCGCTGAGCTTGGCTTGGCAGCTTTGCATCCTTGAGCAGGCACCTGTGGATCAAGTTTCTCTGGAGAAATCTGGAATGTGTGCCTGTATCTCCCGCCTGCGCCCAAACAGAAGTCTGGGGAGTGGTGACCAGCACACCCAAAACTCTAATCGTGGAAGGACGCTGGCACTGCTAGAGCAGCACACGGGCCCAGCCCAGCAGGCAGGAGGCCCGCTCACACGCTCCAGTGCCTACTTTCTCACAGAGCAGGTTCACAGCCTGAGGCATCAAGCATTGGCAAGGACCCCACTTTCTTTTTTTTTTTTTTTTTTTTTTTTAATTTATTTATTTAATGTATGAGTACACTGTCACTGTCTTCAGACACATCAGAAAAGGGCATCAGATCCCATTACAGATGGTTGTGAGCCACCATGTGGTTGCTGGGAATTGAACTCAAGACTTCTGGAAGAGAAGTCAGTGCTCTTAACTGCTGAGCCATCTCTCCAGCCCCAGGACCCCACTTTCTGATATCAGGAAACCATCCTGGCTGCTCAACTCTTGCTTGCTCCCCCCTGCTGATGCTATCTTGGCCTGGCCTCCAGCAATACTACACCACAGGACTCCTGCCCACACCCTGGAGGCCCCACACTGATGCTCAGTGGGACCCGGCCTGTCCTCACATGCAAACTCGTTCTAATGGGCAAAGTTCTTGGAACCTCACCACTTACAGCGTGAGCACAGCCCAAGCACCTCAGACAGGTGCCATCATTTCCCATAAACTGTTTCTAGCTAGGCTGGGCCCCAGTCAGTCAAGGGAGACTGGTTTAACCAAGTGCAGAGGGCATGTGCAGTCTGGAGTTGGGCCGTCAGTTATCGCCTTCTGCTCCACAAGCTCGGTGACCGTATTTCCTCAGCTCTCCTAGCTCTGGGTCCCTTATCCACTATTGGCCCAACCTCACTGGTTGCTTAGAGGATAAAACATAGATCCTACCAGAAGTCCAGCATTAAATGAGGAGCCAAGGCCAGAGAGATGAAAGGGATTTGCCACCAAACCTGAGGACCTGAGTTTGAGTCCTGTGACCCACACAGTAGAAGAGGAGTGACCTTCACACCTGCTCCATGGAATTATGTATAGTAATTTCCTCCAGAGATTCAAACATTCCACCCTGCAGGCAAGCTCCTTAAGCAGGAAAGTAAGCAACTCAAAATGGCTTCAGGAAGTCCCTGAAACTGACTAGAATCATTAGGCCCCTCCCTGCCAGAGTAAGCAATAAAAGCTCAGAGTTCTTATTTCAGAAAGCTGAAATGCAAAGACTCTGAGTCCAGATCAGCTGCCTAGAAGAGGTTAAAACCAACTGGGGCACCTGGAAAGGACACTCTCCCACCTGTTGTGCTGCCCGAAGGCTGTGCAGTGAGCTTGGGTTCCCAGCTTTGTGAGCTGTCACTCATGCTAGGGTAGGCTTTGGTGATGCAGGTGTCTGAGTCATTTCTGCCCCTTTAAGTGACCCCTCACCCATATTCCTGGAAGTAACTCCAATAAAACTTACTGGTTTATCAAGTTGCACTTTGGTAGCATCAGTACTTTGGTCTGTCATGGATGGATTCCCTGGGTGGGGTGAGTAGGCGTGTGCATTGCATCTCCTCCTCAGGAAAGGCCTTGGCGCACGTGCTTACACACATGCACATCAACCAACCAATAAACAAACACTAAAAAACGTGAGCGGATAACACTGGAGATACTTTTCCAATTTAGTGGGGGGAGGGAAAAGAAGAGCAGAGGGGTGTGTTTCCTGAGACAGGGATTCAGCACAGACATGCAGATCCATCCCTTATCTCAAACTCAGCCATGTTGTGAAGAAGAGCAGCCTGAAGAGGTGACTTAGCTCTGTGGCTACCTTGGGCCATCTTGAACTCAATAACAGCCACAGAGCCCCTGGGGATCGAGCCTCCAGTGTCTGGGAGAGGAGGGGCCTTTCCTCCCTCTGCTCCCTGAAGCCAGGCAGCCAAAGGAATGTTTCTTAGGAAAACAATTTGGATCTGGGGACTGTCTTTCCCAGTTCTCACTGCTTGAAAACATAAAGGGGGAAAGGGGGAACTGGCTGCATAGCCATGTAGTGGGCTGACCCAGAAGGGCGGCCGGTGGAGAGAGGGAAGAAGCTGCTTGTCCTAACAGTCAGCTCATCCTTGGAGCATCAACAAGCTCAGGGCTGACCACTTCAGGTAGCCCAGCTCCTGCCACCCCACGTCCACACACAAGACGCAAATGTATATTTTACACTCTGGCCTTGCTGGCGAGAGCTCTGTAGACAGCTGGGCTGAGGTACGTGCTTGGCAGGCTGGGTTTCCTGAGACAGGATCGGCAGCACACATGTCACCTTTACATGCCTGAAGGGGGATGCAAGAGGCCTTGGCACATCACGGCTGTGCAGCTGCCACTCGACCAACTGTGGGAGACTCCTCTTCAGGACCCTGCTGCAAGCCTTCCTGCCAGACTCAGATTTCCACAGCTGGAGCTGGACCACAATCCCTGCTCCTACCAAAGGCGCCGCTGAGCTCTCTGGCTGCCCGAGTTTCCGTTCCCCTATCAGAAGCCTCTCTTTTCTGCTGAGCTGACAAGACCTGCCAACAAAACAAGCCTCTGGGACCTGCTTTTGCGTAACACTGCTACAATGAATCACTGAGGCCTAATGGTATAGGCAGCTGGACCGGTGGCAGAGACCCGTGTGAAAGTTACACGGGATGCTCAGCCCCACTCCCTGCATCCCATCTCTCCTGATTGACAGCTCCCTCTCCAGGGCCCCAAACAGAAAACCAGACAGCATGGAAATCCTGCATGTGGTGCAGTGTGACTCCTTTATGGCCCCAACACAGGCACGCTGTCACTTTATAAAAGGAGGGGACCGGTCACCTGGCTTGCCCTACACCTTGTGACGTCCAGCAAACACCATATGCATGCCAGGTGCTTGATGAAAATGCAGAGCCTCAGGTCCCACCCTACCTGCTCACTGGTAGGACCTGAACAGGCCTCAGGTGATTTGTGCTCAGGTGGCTTGGGGCTGCCAGGGTGACTCTTTGGGAGGTGGAGGCTTACAGGAAGTACATTAGGAGAACACTAGGTAGTGGTTCTCAACCTGGGGGGGTTAAATAACCTTTTCACAGGGGGAGTCACCTAAGACAATCAGAAAAATGCAGATATTGGGATTCTTAACAGTAGCAAGATTACAGTTACAAAGTAGCAACAATAATGTTATGGTTGGGGGGGGGGTCACCACAACAGGAGGAACTGTATTAAAGGGGTCCCAGCGTTAGGAAGGTTGAGGGCCTCTACTCTAGATGAAGAGCTTCATCCCCCCTGCCCCCCGGAAGTTGATCCTAAAACACAACCATGTGACAGAGGGGGCAGACAATGATGAGAGGGCAGACAATGATGAGAGACTCTTTTGCCAGACCCATACAGGTGGGCAGGATGGGGCACATAAAACAGAAGGCAGTGGTCACTGGGTTCTGGGAGGACAAGTCATGGGGATAGCACCCCAGGCTTCTCCTCTAGTCAGCCATCAGCCGTCCCTCTGCCCACCTCAGGCTTCAGCCATTCTGTTGGGCTCTTCTACTCTCAGTATCCCAGATTCCAGTTAGACAGGCAGATCCTGAGACCTCTTGGTCCCATGCCTGCTATAGAAATTCTCTGCCCTTGAAGGAACCACACTCAGCTGCAGCCCTCTTCTCAAGGTCTGCTCTGGTTGCCTGGCTCCATGGAGCCTTCCCTGGTTGGTGTCCATGGCTGTCTGCAGCTGCCTCACATAGCCATGTCCTCCTCTGATCTCTCCCTGGGATGACCTCAGGACCCTGGGCCTGAAGGAACCTAGGCAGGCGGTCAGTCACAACCCTGCATCTTGGCTGAAGTCCACGAGCCTGTCCAAGACCCGCCCACATGCGGCCAGCCTGCAAGTGGCCTCACAGTCTCCCAACACCTACCATGAAATCCAGAGTTCTGGAATGTTCCAGGCAAGTGCCTTGGAGAAAAGCCAGGAGAAAAGTTGGTGGGTCTTCACCACCGGGGGTAGGATTTGAGTACAATGAAGGTAGCACTGGGTTGCTGAGACCTGGGTATCCTCCTGAATGTGGCTGCCACACAGGCTTCCCAGGCCTGCCGTGCCTGAGCTGCCTGGATCAGTCCTGGCCAGAGTCAGCTCCACCGTCACCAAGGGGAAACGGCCCTTGGTTACCACTGGCCTAACACAGAAGGCAAAACAAACACGAAGGCCTAACAGGCCTCTCTCTCCTCCTAGCTGCTGGGAACAATTACAGGGTAATCGGCCCAGCAGTTTAAGGGCCCTCCAAGATTGGAGGCTGCGAGCCAGTGGGAGGCCAGGAGGTAACTCATTCCCTTCCTCTGCCTCTGCATATTTCCCAAGACCTAAGGACCCCTCTGAACCCCACTCAGAAAGACACAGGAACACACTGGTGCCCTAGTAACTGCAGAGTCATGGCCGACACAGCACAGAGCACAGAGCACTGAGCCAGGTATGCAAACTGTTTTCCTCTAGTAAGCTTGGCAGGTGCAGGGGTGATGTCCCATTAGAAGGGATCACCAGAAACCCCAGCCAGGCGGGGGCCGGGCTCCCATTTCCCCTGCTCCCCCAAACAGCTCATCATCAGACGAATAGACTCACCATTGAAGAAGAAAAGCTATTTCCCACCAGACCCCAGCCAAACCTGGGGTAGAGCAGCCAGGACTCCACCAGGGCTCCACACCGTCCTGTGGGTATTGTGGGGTAGGCTTCAGGTACAGCCAGCACAGTTCAGGTTCCAATCCCCTCCTGTCCCAGCACATCCAGAACCTTCCCCTCAGTCCCATCTTCTTCTGGGATGAGATCTCTCCCATGCAGGAATACCCTACTGTCAGGGACCTGGGATACCATAAGTAGACACTGGAGGAATGCTTAAACAGAACTAGGAGAGACTTGAGGGCACATCTCATCCCTCCTCAGACCCTCACCCAAGTCTCCAGGTCTGCTCCCTGCAGTGGGGTGAGATGCAGGGAGAAAGAAGTATTGGTCATTCCTCCATCCGATTCCTTACTTTCTGGGTTTCCACGAGAGCTTGCTTGCTCTGCTCTTCTCTGCAGTCTAAGGGAGGTGGGACAGCCCCATCTACCTAGTGTTGCATGGGGTGGGAAGGGCATGGGGTCCTGACCTTGGACAAGGTCCAAATCTTTGTTAATATAGGAGTCACCATAACGCCTGGAAGATCCTCTTAAATACTCCCCTAACCTCAGGCTCGCTTGAACCTGTGGCTCCTTAGCCTCCCTGCGTCCATGTTTTTCTCTCGACCACAGTAGTCAGCCTACGTTGGCTTCAGGGGAAAGAAACGGAGAGCCGGGGAACAGGAAGGAGACAGAATGTATCCATCTTGGAACCTCCCCGCTCTCTGCCTCACACTCATTCTGTCTCCTTCCCGCCCCCAGTGTATATGCAACCGGAACCCCACTCTGAGCATAGTAAGGACACAGTCCTCATTCCCACTCTCAACTCTGTCCTACTTTCTCATCCTCCCATCCCACCCCCCACCCCCATAGTGTTTTGTTTTCATAATCCAAGGAGGTCTCATGGAAAAAACAAAAACCACCGCACTTACCAGCCAGGCTGCGGGGGTCTGCCTTGGAGTAATCCCTGTCTTTAAAAGCAGAGGTCCTACCTCACTGAAAGCCAACTTACTATTTGGACTCAACCCCTAATCCTTGCTTGTCTTAGAGGGACTTGAGGTCCCACTGTCCCCTTGTCCTGTCCCAGTCACAGACGGGAAGGCCATTGAACTTAATAGCAGCGGTCAGAGTCTTAGATTTTGATACTGCTGGGCTGAAATTGTAAACAGTGCATTCCAGGGATAATTAGTCTGAAGCTATCAGAAGCCCCCACTCCTTTCATTTTGCCTGAGTCTATGGAAAAGTTGCTTAGAACACAAGGACGTAGGGTGAGGATATGAAACACTGTCTGGGGCCCAATGGCAAGGACACTGGGGCTGTGACACAACAGGGTGCATGACCGGACTCTGGGCAGCAGCCAGACGAGAGGCAGGGAAGACACCACACAACAGAAGTCCCTCCACAGGCACACTCAACGCCCTGGGTTTCCGTATGGGAACCAGAAAGCTCTGTAAACAGAGAGCTGATGCCCTCTCCCTACCAAGCGGTTAGCTTCACTACCTATTGAAACAGGCAGGGAAGGGCAGCAGGTTCATAAACATGGCGACTGGTGTCATTCTGGCGTGTTACACTGAAGGCTCTGCCAGAGTCAGCCATTTAAGCCGTCTAAGTCAGCCTGGATATGGGAGCTGGTATTTAGACATGTGCTTGAAGTCATCAGAAAGGGCTGGTCCATCATCTTCCGCCTCTCCTTCCCTCCTCCTCTCATTCTCTTTCCATTTTCCTTCTCTTTTGCTTTGGGCAAAGTAGGTTAAGAACCAAGACGGGGCTAGGAAGATACTTGGTAAAGTTCTTACCCTACGAGCAGAAAGACTTGATTTGATGCTCCAAGGCTTTCTAGCTGGCTACCTAGTCCACTTGGAGAGCTCCAGGCCAGTCCAAGAATGTATGTCAATAAACAAGACGGGGCTGGCAAGATGGCTTAGCAGGTAAAGGCACTTACTGCCAACCCTAATGACCTAAGATCCTAGATTCCACATGGTGGAAGAAGAACGCTGGCTCCTACAAGTTGAGCTATGACCTCAACACATACATAGTACACACACACACACACACACACACACACACACACACACACACACTAAATGACTTAAAAAATACCACTGGGTGTGGTGGTGCATGCCTTTAATCGCAGCACTTGGGAGGCAGAGGCAGTCAGATCTCCATAAGTTCAAAGCCATCCTGGTTACATAGCTAGTTCCAGGACAGCCAAGACGATGAGAGAGAGGAGGGGGAGAGAGAGAGAGATCGATCTTGTCTCAAAATCAAACAAACAAACCCAACAAACAAACAGTAACACAAGGTAGCTGGCAGCCGAAGAACCATTTGAGTGAATCCTCTGGCCTCCACACACACAGATACACACATAAGAACCAGGAAAGAGGAGTTGGGCAGTATCTAAGTAGGTGCCTTTTAGGGAAACAGCCCGAAACGACACCACCATCAGCATGCTTGGGCTCACTTCTCACTGCAAAAGGGAGAAGATTAAATATCAGCCCCAGCCCCAGAGGCTCCTGAGATAATCAGAGAATATCACGAATGTGCAGGGAGAGTCCAACAATTCCCAGGACACAGCAGGTCCTTCAACAGTGCCACAAATCTTCAACAGCTCTCTGTGTGGACAGTTTGGAGGATCAATAGATGACCCGTACTTGTGCATGGGATGATGAACACCACTGTTTACCCGGCATCCATGTGGTTAAATCTTAACACAACATATCCTACTGTATGAGGCCCACACTGTTTTAAAGCACAAAGCTGCCTTACCATGGGGCTGGAGAGATGACTCAGCGAGCAAGAGAAAGCACTACTCTACCAGAGGACTGAGTTCAGTTTCCAGCACCCCGTGTCTGGCGGTGGCTCACCTGCATCCGTAACTCCAGATCCAGGGAGGTCTGATGTCCTCTCTAGCATCCATGGCTACTGCATACATGTATACACATATACTGCATACATGTACACACTGTTTTAAAAGTAAAAATTCTTTTTAAAAAAATGATCATCTATTTATTCAGAATGCTTTGCTTTGTAAATGCAGTCATGGCTAGAAACACTAAGAATGACGGTGTAATCTCAGAATTCCATGTGGGGTACACAGCTACTGGCTACAGCTAGTTCCCGCCTCTGTGACAATCAGGAAGTGGAGAGAGAAATGCTGGGACACAGCTCACTTTCTCCTTAAAAAAATGTATCTCTCTCTCTCTCTTTCTGTGTGTGTGTGTGTGTGTGTGTGTGTGTGTGTGTGTGCAAGACAGAGAGACAGAGACATGCAGAGAGAGAGAGAGACAGACAGACAGAGAGGTTGGTGGATACACACATCACTGCACACATGCTGGGGTCAGAGGACAACTTTGTGGAGTCAGCTCTCTCCTGCCTTTAGGCAGCTCCTGGGGATTGAACTGAGATCCTCAGACTTGTATGTCAAGTACTTTACTGATAGAGACTTCTCATAGGCCCCTTCTTTTTTCTCTCTTTATTCAGTCTGTGACCAGCCCATGGGATAGTACCACCGACATTCAGGGTAGACTCTCCTTTCGTGGTTAAACCTCTCTGGACCAGAGCCAGAGGTGTGTTCCCATGGCAACTCTAACCCAGTCAAGCTGATAATGACAATGAACCATCACAGCTCTGCCCTACGCCCACATGGCATTCAGGAACACCGCTATTGAGCTGTAACGGTCAGGTTAATCATGGCAACAGCCCCGCCTCCACAGCACCAATTCTCTGGATTAATCTTCTTGCTGCTGTGTCAGAACACCCAACAAGAGCAATGTACAGAAGGGTTCATTTTGGCTCACAGATTGCGGGTACAGTCCATCACAGCAGAAAGGCACAGGAGGAAGAGCATGAGGTGGCTGGTCACGTCTTGTCTGCAGTCAGGAAGCTAAGAGGTGAATGCTGGCGCTCAACTCACCTTTTACTCAACCCAGGAGCACACAGCCCACGGGATGTGCCTGCCCACATTCAGGGCGAGTCTTTCCTCTTTAGTTAACTTCTCTGGAAATGCCTTCATAGACACACCCGGAAATGTGTGTCCATGGTGATTCTCAATCCAGTCCAATTAACAGTGAAGATCGAGTGCCACAACGTCCAAAAGAACTGAAAGACTGTCTAGCCGTTACAATCAAGGCGGGAACAACCCCTGTGTCTGCTGTAATCTATACACATAGTGGGGGTATAATTCAGACTTTAAAAGGGCAGGGAATTCTGACACCTGTGTCAAGAATGAACCTTGAAAATATTTTGGGAAATGAAATAAGTCACAGGGCTGGAGAGACGGCTCAACAAGGTTAAGAGCACTGACTCTTCCACCTGAGGTCCTGAGTTCGATTCCCAGCAACCACATGGTGGCTCCCAACCATCTGTAATGGGATCTGATGCCCTCTTCTGGTGTGTCTGAAGACAGCTACAGTGAGTGTCTTCATACAAATAAAATAAAATAAAAAAAGAAAGAAGTCACAAAAAGACAAATACAGTATGTTCTCACTTCTGTGTGGTCCCTATTAGGACAAATTCAGAGACTGGTGCAGATCAGTGAATGTCAGGGCTCGGGGTCGAGCCATGGAGGGCGGAGGTTAGAGGTTACATAGGACAGACTTCCAGTTGGGGAACATGTAAACATTCTGGAGATGGGTAGAGCGTCATGACAGCACACATACCGTCATCACCTCCACTGAGCTACCCTTACGTACACACATTTAGGTGCTGGTTTATTGTATGGGGTGTGTGCATGCAAGGCATGCCTATGAAGATCAGTGGACACCGTGTGGGAATCACTCCTCCCTTCCACCACATGGCTCCGGGTATTGAGCTCCTGTAATCAGGCTTAGCAGCCAGTGCCTTTGCTCTCTGAGGCATCTCACAAGCCCAAGCTTATTCTTAAAAACAGTAAGGGGCTGGAGACTCGGTTCAGTGGTAGAGCACTTGCCCGACCACTGAGGGTGAAGCCTCAGGTTTGAGCCTGAGATTCAAATACTAAATTTTAGGTTATCTATAGTTGCCACAATCAACAGGTGTTTTCATAGGAAAAATAAAAGCAAGAAAAACCTGAGGCATGGAAGTCTAAAAGTCATGAAAGAAGAAGCTCCCCCATCATGGTATCCTGGGACAGATGCTCAAAACTGCTAAGAAATGTGGCCTATTGCCCACGGCAGTCCCCTGTGTCTCTTTAAGCTGCTCAATGGCCGCCGCTGTCAGTCCTCCCAAGAGCAGCCCTGCTGTAAAGGACACCGGCTGTTTGGTGAAGGGTCCCCAGGGCTCTTGGCAGTATCCTATCCTTCCTATCGTGATTCCCAGACTGCATCTGGGTCCAGTCTAGGCCATTCCAGGAAGTGCATGTGCTTACAAACTGCAGGCCTCACTAGACAGACAGGAGACCAAACTGGCAAGAGATAGAAGTGGCGGGGCATGGGGGGCATGCAGACTAGGACATTAAAAACCAAGCCTCAAGGAGCTAAAAGCTTCCACGTCTCCTGGGCCCCAGGGCTCCTTTGTTGGGAAGACATTGGATGGAGCATCACCCAGGACCACATATCTGGAAACCAGCTTAGAGACATGTGGGTATCACTTATGCTCAACACACCCACTTGTTGGTGAAGAGAAAGTCAAGCTAAGTGTGGTGGCATATGTCTGAAATTCCAGCACTTGGGAGGCTGAGAGACAAGGAGTTTGAGGGCAGCCTCCATTTATAGAGTGAGCTCAAGACTAGATTACATGACAGGCTCATACATAAGACAAACAAACAAATGGACAAATATTACTAAAGTTAAGTCAGGGCCTGAAAGCCCAGGAGAGGGCTCTGAGGCCCAAGATGACCTGTATCCCAGTACACTTCTGCCCACACTTCCTGTGGCTTCTGTTCTCTTCTGTGCTCAGCTTATAGAAGCAGCCTACTCAGGTCCAGCCCTTAAGTGCCCTTCAAGGTTATAAATTCCTAATCAATACATTGACCGGGCCTAAGAAAAGCATCTTTTGTACCTCTCAACCTCATCTGGAAATCCTGCCATGTCCTTGACACAGATGCTGTCCTCTCCCTGACGTACACTCCTCACTGCCCACTGCCCCACCCCGGCAACTCTGTAGGTGGCTGCTGTCCCTTGACTTCTGTCACCCCTCTGCATTGGTAGCTCAGGAAACAGCCTTTCTCAAGTTTGCCCTCAAACAACATCTCCTATGGACTCAATCAGACCCCTCCCAGTCTCTATGTATCCGTCCATTTCCACCCTCAACCCCTTGCTCACTCACATCCAAACATGAATGCCTTCCTTCCTCGCTGGGCATTCCTCACAACTCATGCCAGGTGTGAGCTCCCTCTGACAGCACAGTTCAAACCGGTCCCCTCTCTGCCCACCAGAGTCCTCACTTGTGAAGCTACTGGGGGGCGGGTAGCTCTCCACACACTTGCTCTTCATTCTGCTAAGGCAGGCATCATATGGCCAGAGGATGTAAATAGTCCACTCAAAAGAAAAAAATCCCACATGGCAAACATACTTGCTTGAAAAGATGCTCATACTCAAGTTGACAGGGGAACCCCAAATTAAAATGTGACATCACTGTGCATGTGCCAGATTTCTAGGAGCCCAGACAGATCCAGCCTCCACTGGGGGAGTCGAGGAGCTAGCACCACGAAGTTTGAATAGGGAAACAAACTGTCAATCAACCCGGAAGTTCCACTCCTGGTTCTCAAGCAGTAAAATTACAGCTCCAGGACACAGTGGGCATGTGGACCTGTTGGTTACAAATGGCTGCCCTTTGCAGTGTACTACCATTGCCAGGAGATGGACAACCTTGTGTCTGCCTATCCAGCCTGTAAAGTTTGCTGGCCCTTGATTGATTGAGACCTTTGGTAATTGCCAAACTTTTTCCCAAACTTGGGTCTTCCAGGACCAGGCTCCAGCAGGAGGACCAGCTAGATGCAAAGAAAAAAGGTATGGTACCAGCTGTTAGCTACCCTGCCCACAGCCTCCCTTCCCTTGGTCTGGCCTGTCCTTGCCGGTAAGATGCATCTCCCAAACTTCTTAGGACACTTCCAGACACTTATTCTCTTCACGACCCAGAGCTTCATTTGCATCAGAATTCACCATCCTTTTTTTCGATTTTTATGCCTATTTGGCAAAGAGTGTCCATTTTTAAACAATCACTCCCAAAAGACATAAACTGACACATATACTAACAATATTGCTACAGCCACAAAGACCGAACATCACACACAGACACACAGACACACACACACACAATTTAAACTGGCATAGATAGAAAATTGTATTTTCTGTCATCCTGTGACTGTTACTCAGGAAGGCATGGAGGGTCACCCAGCCTACACATGTGCATAAAGGTCATGTTTGATTCTCAGCTGAGAAACAACAGATTCATCTAAGCACAAGAAACCACCATTACCCAGCCCTGAAACACTTGTCCCAACGCAAGACCCTCAGATGAGGGAGGGGAGTGACTTTGGACTTGTTACCTCCTAGAAGGCTGGTCAGGGTTGCAGGCAGAAAAGGCTTAGAGAATGTTCCAGTTATTCCCCTTCCCCTAGGGTCCCCTTCCCCCACAGTCAACAAGCTCTATACTGCATCCAAGGGGATTTTTATGTTCTGACTCAAAAGCAATACCATCTTTGAAACTAAACCAAAGTAGACTAAACTTTAGGGATGAGGAAAGCCCCTTGGAAACTCAGGCTGACTCTGTCTGTTCAGCTAGTAATCCGGGCACTGTTTATCTCCAGGGGGTGGGTGGGCAGGACCCCCCTGCCCAGCAGTTCTCTCCAGGAAAGTGGACATGGGCAGCTCCAGCAGGGCCCCGTGGGTATCCCAACTTCTTCAAACTCTTAGATTTGCCTCCAGCTCCTGTGCCAGACATCTCCAGAGCCCTCCAAGGAGGCCACTCACACAGAGACATCTAGGCCAAGCTCCTACTTTTGCATCTATTCTGGTTATGTCTCTGATCCCCATTCAAAGCACAGCATTGCCTCCAAGGGCCTGAGCGTTTCTGGGAATCTCAGCAGCCTGTGGGTGTCTGCCTCTGTGGTAGAGGGACGCTAGGTCTCAGAAAGGCAGTAAGACCAGCTCTTGGTGGTTAAGGAGTAGACACTGATGACCTTAAGGGGGCTCTTCTCCCCTGAGAAATCTTCCCATGAGCACCAGAGCACCAGAGGGCCAACCAATCAAAGGCAGAGAAAAATAAATCCTCCCCTGTAAGGGGACACCCCCCCACCTGATGTCAGCAGCTGGCTCTGTCATGCTCTTGGGGACAGATGGGACAACAGCAGTATGGGACAGGGTCAGTTGACTCTGGTTGGCTCTGAGACACTGTCTCTGCTACTATCCCCTTGCTACAGTGACCTTTAATCCTGAGAGATCAAGCTCTCCGGGGTTAGCCGTAGGACTGGCTTTCTGGATGGCAAAAGAGACATCCAACAATGCCAAGGGAATGCCAGCTGTGAATGCCAAGGGAACCCAGCTGTGAATGCGTCTTCCCTCCAGAAGGCAGTGAGAAGACCCCACAGTCGGGTGGGCTACGGGCTGCTTTTAGAAACACACCCTGTTCGTCCTCCATCAACCATGCCAAAGCTAAAACAGGGGTGTGAGCTCTCCAGAGCTGGTGAGGGAGGGCTGAGAGGCTGCCAGGGCCTGCTAGTGACAGGTTCCGTTCTGCTGTAGGCAGCTTCCCCTGGAGAAGGGCGTCAGGAGGGAGCAGAGCTCCAACAGGCACCTGGGTGTCAACTGCACTGACTCTTCTTGAAGTCCTCACATGCCCTACCAACCAGCCTCCAGGACCCAGCGTCACCTGCCCCTGCTAAACTATCTGGTGGTTACCCACAGAGTATGCAGATCACTTTGGCAAGTCTACAGGCACAGGTCACTTCAAGGACAGTGGTCAACAGTGCTTTGTGACCTCCTACTATGATTCTAGATTCATCCCTTATTCCTTTTGGGGGGGGGTCTGTCACCCCCCACCCCCAGAATACATGACTACCCTATGCTCAGTGTCCCCAACAATTTGCTGGGGGTAGGACACTTGATGTCTTCGTCTAGTACTTGGTTTTAATGCTATGTCTCAGTTCAGATTTTGAAGTGTCCCCTGTCCCCATTCACAAAGTAGGACCTGATCTGCTGCTGGAACTTAGGACATGATTTACACTGCTGCCTCAGGAGATGAGTCACATGGCCCTGGGACAGTGAAGATAGGGGACCAGTCAAAACAATCCTGGAATTCTTGCCTAAATGACCTTCTGAGAAAGGGGTAAAAAAAATTAAATTAGATGTTTAACCAGCAGAAACACAGTTCCTGACGCCAGGGCTGGAACCCCTGGACGCAGAGACGCCTGAGATACGGCAGCTCCTTTTTTTTTTTTTTTTTCCGTGTTTAGATTTGATTTTCTGACTCAGAAAAGTTCCTTCTGACAAGCAAGTTAAGCTTTGGTGCTTGTGTATATGTGTGTGTGTGTGTGTGTGTGTGTGTGTGGCAGAGTGTGTGTATGTGTGTGAGTACAAGTGGAGGCCAGAGGTCAACCTAGGTGCCTTCCATATTCACTCTCTGCCTTATTATTTGAGGGAGAATCTCTTTCTGAACCTGGAATTCACGGACTGAATTAGTTTGGCTAGCTAGCAAGCCCTGGGGCTCTTCGTATGTCCACCTACCCAGCGCTGGGCTTACAGGCCCACGCTGCCATGTACTGGGGCTTGTGTGAGTTCTAGGGGATTAAACTCAGGCCCTTGTGCTTGCATGACAAGCTCTTTAACCACTGAGCCATTTCCCCAGGCTGGGGGTGTTTTGTGTGTTTGCATAAATAAACTTAAGTTATTTATGGTGCTGGGGACTGAGGCCGGGCCACTGGTAAGCCGAGTGAGAACTCTTCCATGGTTCCAAGGAGAGCTTTAAAGACTGCTTTCTGGATCACGGTTCTTCTACCAGGCACACCCTGTTTCCTGATCTGACTTTGCCCTCAACAGAGCCTCTGACATCGGGAAGTCTGTGGCCTCTCCTCTGTGACACCCCTCCTGTGCCCTCACGTGGCTTTTGCATGCTCTCCATCCTTGCTTGACCTGTTTGCCAGTATCCTGTATGTACTCAGCCATGGAACCCCTATCCTTATGATGCCTGACTCAGTCCAGCAGGGGCTGTCAAAACTGCTGGTACTAAACCTTCTCAAAGTTAGTACCTGGAACACAGCACATGTCAGACAAACATGAATGGAGCACCTACTTCCTGGTGACCCTTATTTGATGTCATATCATGCACAAGTTTGAGGGCAGAAACCCAGTCAATCTATTAAGAGTCAGACTGTCCTCCCCACCTCTGTTCCTTCAGGTTCCTTTCTCTTTCCCTGTGTGGCTTCTAAGCCAGCTCATCCCCCACTGCCCATTGCCCATCCTCCCCTGTGGCTGCTTTCAGGCCTGAGCTAACATCTCACAGAACCTCTAGGCCTTTCCTCTGGACCCCGCTGTTGCCTTCTCTTCCTCATCCTGCCATGTTCTGACCAGCCTCTCTGGCCTTCTGGCAGTCTCAAACTCAGGGTCTTTGCACCATTTAGAGGGCTAGCTCTCTCTCCCATCAGGCCGCTGCTCCAACATCAATCACCACTGAGGCCTGGCAGCCACTGTTCATGATGGCAGATGTGACTGCCCCAGCCCTCCTACCTCAGGAGACCATTTGATGCTTTTCCAGAGACAACACCTTAAGACTCCATCTTCACCAGAACGGTCACTCTATGAGGGCATGCACTTCATCTCGCTCACTGTATCTCAGGATGTGGAACAGTGGCTGGCACTAGAATACATAAATGCCTATTGGATGAGAGAAACTCCTTCTATCTTAGAGTACCGTGCTCCACAGACATGCTGCACGGTCCTCCTGGAGAACCAGGGCCTCGCATCTTCCCCAGATTCGCCGTCTTCCTGAAGGGTTGCCTATACCCTGCTCTCTGTCCCCAGCTGACTCTGTTCCATCCTGTCAGAAGCACCTTTGCCCCAGGCTTGCCTTCCAGGCCCCTCATTCCTAGAAACTGCATCTCAAGTCTCCTGCAGCCCAAACTATCGTGTTGGTAGAGCTGGCTGTGCCCAGGAAGCAGGCAGCAGCTTCAGTCCCTCCCTCTACCCTCTCTGGTTCGAAGCCTAGAGTATCAGTTCCGGCTGGATCATATGAGCATTGGACCTTCTGGGCACCCAGCTCCAGCGTGGGGAACCCACGTCTACACTGGGCACAGAAGAGGCTCAACACATTCCCTCCATCCACAGGAGCATTCTCTTCAGGAACAACAGCTAGTACATAGGATCCTTCCAGACAGGGCAACCAACTGTGTGCCCTGCACCAGCCACCTGCCTATCTGCCGGCCGGAGAGGCCAGTGTCTGTGCTTTCTATGGCACTGTCTTCTAAGAAAGAACGTGTCTGCACTGGATCTGGCCACACAGGCCCCTTGGCAGAGAAAACAGACTTCTTGTTCCAAACGTGACTGTCTAGTCTAATGTCAGCTTTAAATTAAGAGTCATAGAGTTGTCATCATGGCGCATACTTCCTAGCTTCAAGGCTGTCACACATATCCCAGAATCTCTGGGCACCAGGAGACAACTGGCCAGTGACTGCCTCACACGAGGACCCATGCAAAGTTCTCTGTGTGAGAAAACAGGCTGGCTGCTGGCAGATCCAGCATCAGGGAAAGCCAGGCTTGGATTTTCTCCAAGGATATAATAGGTTTTGTTCTGACTCCTACCCCATCACTACCCCACCCCCCCAGACTCCTTAGTGGGTAAAGTCCAGGACCCCAGGCTACTTCACCAACTTTCTGAACTCGGCCACAAAGACACCAAGAATAGGCATATTCAGTCAGCACTGGACATCTCCTTATTGAGGACCTACTATGTGCTGAAGAGTAGAAATGCAGAAGAGCCTACACACAGCAGAGCCACAGATGGGATGACACTGCCAGCCACTGAGAATGTCATTCATTGTTGCCATGGATGGCTGTGTGGTCTCCTGTATGTAATCTTCTGTGTGTGTGCCTGCCTCACAGTGGGGCCACATGGTGATGAAGACAAACCTGCTAACTTGGGGTCTGATCCAGCTGCATCACAGGTGCCAGACTTGCTGACTGAGAAAAATGAAATGATCAGAAGTCAGGGTCCCTAGGCCTGATAGAACAGCCCAGCTGGTAGAAGGCTTATGCAGCATGCTGAAGCCTTAAAGTCTGATCCCTGGGACTCATACCATAGGTGAAAACCAGCTCCCACAAGTTGTCCTCTTACCCCCACATTCAAACACACACACACACACACACACACACACACACACACACACACACTCCACCAAGCAAGTTGAGACTGTCTGGAAAGGGATAAATAAAGGCCCTACTAGGACTCCGTAATAAAGGATGGAAACTGGAAGAAGGGGGGAGAGAGGTGGCCTAGAAAACCCAGGAATTGTGACCAGATACTCTGAGAGGAATTCTGCAGCTCAGATAAAAAGATTCCCCCCCCTTGGGGTTTGTACCTCAGTTTTCTTTGCTGGAAGAAAGTCCCCTTGGCTTTCTCTTTGGCCCTCAGGAAGCTCTAAGAAGAAAAGGAGGAAGGTCTATGGTTCCAAGCATCTCCTAAGGTTCCAGCCAAAAGGCTTGTGGGGTGGGGTGCAACTGAGAAAGCAAGCCAGGAAGAAATGGAAAACCCCAAGATTCTGTAGAATGCAGATGAGTAGGGGGCCAGAGAAGGGCCATGTCTAGGCCCAGCAGCCCTTGGCTTTGGCCCTGCAGGAACTTGCCTGTTTCATCCAGAGGCTGGGAGCCGCCAGCCCAGCCAGGGCACTCATGAGAGCGGAAGAGGTCAAGACTGGATTTCCCCTTTCCAATATGGCAGAGAGGAGGAGGGGCTGACTGAAAGAGCATGCAGAGTGCTGTAGCTGAGAAGACAGAGTCTTCAAAGGCCAGAGCTGGGAAGAGATGGCCACCTGGCCCTTCCACTGCTAGCATCAAAGAGTGATACTCAGACAGACACTGTCACATGGGGCAGGTCACATCTGGGTCAGTGCTGGCTACACGGGAAGGGAGTGACCTATTTCCAAGGTCCCCCATCAGGAACCTCCCTGGGAGCCCAGACGTCTGTCAGAGCCAGACAACAAAAGGTGTCTGGGAAGAGTTTTAGGAAGGGTGTGGTGACGGTAAGAGGCTGGATGTGTCTGCTGACTTAACCTAGAGCCTGCCTCCAGGCCAAGGGCCTCAGCCTCCTGCTAACCATCAGAATAGCCAAGGCCAAGCCTGACATTATAAGCTACTGTCCCTCTGTAATACCTGGACCTGTATGTGGCTTCTCTTGGCCCTCCAAAACTGTCCACTAATTTTCAACCACAATGGTACCAGCAGGTGACCCTGACTACCTCAAATTTGACTCAGAACCCCCTAGCACAGCACTCCCAAGTCCCCTTAGACTCTATCCAGAGATGAAGCCATTTCTCTTCCAGCTTTGAAGAAAACACATAAGCTGAGGCTCCCGGGTCAGAGTCACAGATGCCTGGTCTTGATCAGTTACCGGGCTGGGATTTCTTTTTTAATCACATTTTCCAAGAGCTCTGTATAGTGAATACACCATACAGAGGAAGGCAGGCCAGCGGACAGTTCTCCAAACAGGAATAAATAAATAAGAGTCTATTAAAAACTGACCCAAATCACAGAGAGGTATGAGCTTTGTATTTTCAATGTGGGCTACAACCTTGGCTCAGTTATGACCTGCGATATTATGGGCCTCAGTTTCCCCCTTTTTGCAAACTGGATTAACAGCCTTGTCTTATAGAGCAATGACTTGAAGATTAGAGAAGACAGTGGGGCATCCACCGAGTCCTGAGCCTGGCGGGTACAAAGAGCTGATTACAAGGAAGCCACAGGAACAGGACCAAGGTAAGGTTCACTCACCAGGGCTAAACCCAGGGGCTCAGGTGTTTAATACAGACCCTTTGAGCCTCTCATAGGCTGGGAATTCAGAGAGGGCAGGCAGTATGACCCAGCTGTATATTTCCTGAAGACAGAGAGATAGCTTTTGCTCACATATAAAACAGAAGCCAGAGCTGTTCCTTCACAGGACAAGAGGCCACAGTGGGGACATCCATAGGTGGTACTTTCTGGGCTTGTTCCTGTGGGTGCCACCCTCTCTAGGCCTGCTGTGAGCCACAGAGACTCCCAGCACTACAGCCCCGTGCCTACAAGTTTTCCACCTACAGTGGGGCTGAACCTCTCGACACAGCATGCAGTTGGTTGACAGTCTTCCCGGCCTGTGCCCTGCCTGAAGGATCAGGTCTGTGCCCTCCAGCCTGTCTGTCCATAACAATCTTTCCCCATGCCCTTGGCCTACCCATGACCACCCACCTATCTAACATTCATTTTCTCCTCCCACACTGACTCAGTCATGTGACCCACATCTTACTATCTCTGCCATCAGACTGGTCCTAAAGACAAAGGTACCTTACAGTGACAATCAGGTGACTTCCACCCAAATGGCCTTTGATAAAATGGGAACAACTCCATGTCTGTCTCCAAAACTTCTTAGCCCTCCTCAGCTGTGACCCCCAACACACAGTGAATATGTTATAAAGGTCTGAAGACCCAACTAGGGGACATTTCTCTCCCCCTGCACAGAGGTAACCTGTAGCAGGTCAGAGGCCATTTCCATGCCCCGGTGCGCTGGGAGCCCACACATGCCTAGTAGGATATTTGACATTCCACCACACACACACTTTCTTTGTAAGGAGTTCTGACTCCACCTTGGAGGACCACTAACCCAGAAACTCTACACCCAAAGAGCCAGCTAAGCCCCAGGAATGCAAATGTTTAAGGCCCTCTGCTGGACCAACCGAACAGACTAAACTAGGGAGGTTTAAGAATTCTTTTCGGCTTGGTGTTTTGGGGACATTTTTTGTTTTGTTTTGATTTCTTTCTTTTTATTTTTTTTTTATTTCAGTGGGATAGAGAAGGGTGAAAGGAAATAAGATTATTTCCAGTAACTGTAATTACCCTGCCGCCTCCTTCCCCAGAATCATAGCCAAAGCTACTCCTCTTGCCTAGAGGGTAGGAGTAGGGCTCTCAGGGATGCAGACAGGACATGGGGTGGGGTGGGGCACAGAAGAGGCTTTCGAGGGTGGCAGAGGAGTGGGGTCTTCCCCTGGAGCCTGGTAAAGTGTGTCCCTCCTGCTACACTGAACGTATCCAGCAAGAGTCCTACGTAACTCCATTCTACTCACTTCACCTCAGGATGTTATAGTCTCAAAAACACCAGTGATGTAAACAAAAAAGCTCTCACGGAGAAATAAGAAATGCAGAGCCTGCCTTCAGTGGACATGGAGAAGATGGTCAGCTTGTGTGAGGAGAGGAGAGCACAGTGCCCACTCTCAGGAGCAAGGGAGGAGTCTGGGTTTGGAGAGGCCATCTCTAGGGAGGAAGGAGACAGACCTGATCCTTCAGGGAGGGGATACAGGCTAGAGAGCCAAAGGCAACCTACTCCATCTTACTAGGTCAAGGGAATCAATCCAGTGTGAGCCAGGCACTGTCCTAGACACAGTGGCTTCAGAACTAAATGGATGGATCCTGAGAGCACATGGATAACCACAAAGTATGACCTGGCTAGATCAAAGATGCTATCTTTTTCACCCTCAGTGAAGAGATGTGCTAGCTCCTTCATTCACTTATCCGTTCAGTCCAGTGTCTACCAAGCTTCCAGCATTGTGAGGTCACCATGTCGCAGCTATGGTATAAAATGGGCACCTGCAACCCTCACAGAGATCCAGCCGTGTCTCTGCCTGGAGTGCACTCGAGCATTCTCTGTGGGGCCTCTGGTTCTTTAGACACCCTCAGGCCTGGTACTGAGGGAAGGGGTTAGCCCTGGATGGGTCTCCACAACTCCCCTGGGCTTGGTTCTACTGGGTCACTGCCTAAAATATTTCCAAGATGGAAGGATGTGGGTACTTGCTTCCTCTGTGCTACAAGGACTGAGACCTACCAAAGAAACGGATCACGCCTGGGGAACATAAGGGCTCTTGTGACCACCCTACATCTGGGCACCCGTGAGGCAAGGCAGAGGCGAAAGGGAACTGAGAGGAGACAAAGACTTCTGTAGATTTAAGCTCCTGGCTTGGCTGGCCGAACCAGTGGATGTGTTTAACATTAAGCAGGCAGACCTGTCCCCAAGAGACAGCGATGGCTACTTACAACCCTCTAGTCTCTCTCCCACTGAATGGCCACCCGCCCCCTCGCCAAGAACACTAGTGGATCTCCACACCTATTTATAGGAAGAAGTTCTTGCCATGTAAAACCAGGAAGGAGGCAAAGAAACTGGAGCAGAAGCAGTATGGACATCTAGTCTCTGGGAGGGGACTGTGCCTTGTCCCAAGAGGGCCAGAGCTGCATGATCCCAGTGGGCTTAAAAGCAGAGCTGCTTGCCTGCTTTTCCTTTTTTGGACACTGGGTCTTCCTGCGTAGCCTAGGCTAACCCCAGACACATAGCACTCCTCTTGCCTTAGCAGTGTTTATTAAAGGTGTGCAGCTAAGAGGGTCCCTACCTCCTCAGATCCACGAAACCTTAGAAGAAAACAGGTTCCCGGAGGGGAGGGGCCACCTTGAAGGGAACTGGGTATGTTGCAGGGCTGAACAGTCTGAGGAGCAGTGGCCTGGAAGAGTCCCACAGGCCCACACACAGCACTGCCCTTCAGACTCCTGCCTCTGAGGCTCCTGACTTCTCCTCAGGACCTGCTCTAGGGCACAATCATGGGCTGGCATCCTGCCAGGCTGGCTCCTGCAGTTATACTGTGTTCTAATCACCAGCTCACATGACTGTCCCCACCATGGAAGGGCCATGAACCCTGCCTCGTCCAGCTGTACATCCAGAATATGGCACAGCTATTGAACCCACAAAAGGCACAGTTGTCTAAATGATGGCACCAGTGGCCCCATAGGCACCAGCCACAATCTGTCTGTGTCTCGGCTCAGTCCAGCCGTGGTTTAGTACAAGGAGCTCACACCCATGTCTACAGCTGAGAGTTAGAGGCACAGGAACTTGTCCAGGATCCAGGTCAGAAGCCAGAACCAAAGCACGGTGTTCTCAAGACACAGAAGCCTGGGAGGGGATTTGGGGAGGTAGTTCTGGAGCAAAGAACATGGCAAAAAAAAAAAAAAACAAAAAAACAAACAAACAAACAAACCACTACACAGATGCTTTCCTCGGACTCGCCTGTCTGCTACTAAGCCAGCCTGCAGAAGCTTGGGACTTAGGCTGCCAAAGGAGAAAGTGAAGAGAGCACAGCCAGAGAGAGTACACAGTAAAAGGCATGGGTGTGGGGTGAATATCACCACCAGCCACCTCCCTAGCTGAAGATATGGGATGGCGGGTGCTGTAAGCCTCTGGTGCCCACGCCCACCTCCAACCCTTGCCGCAGCCCAGACCCCAAGGCCACACCCTCACTGGCCACAGGAAACACGGGTGCTGTCCAAACTGAGCTTCCCAGAACAATCAGCGTGCTTCCCTAACCTGCCCGGAAAGGGGGGAAAACAGCACAGCTGCTTCCCGTCTCCACCTGGCTTGTCACAGCCCACAGCTGTCCACTGCTCTTCCTATGGCTGGGGAGGGGAGGGGGCCGGTACATGGGCCAGCCTGGCCCACAGACACCCTTACTTAACATGCATGTGTGTGACAAATGGAAGGTCAGAGAAGAATAAATGGCTCAGACCCAAGAAACCGATAGAGCTGCAGGGGCCGGGGGGAGGGGAAGACACAGACAGACCTATGGACTCGGGACATACACACTCTCAAATATTGAAACTGAAAACCCAGACGTCATTCTGCCTTTACTGATGACATTTCTCAGGTGCTTACTGTGACTCTAAACCCTGGCTAAGCGCCTGATGATTCTGCCTACACACCACCCTCACCCGGTGAACGGTGAATGGTGAACGTGTCTCTTCTTGTCTACCTCTCCTCCTTGCTCTCAGCCCTCCCAGCCCTAAGTCTCAGGGTCAGAGTCACTGCGCTCTGGGTAGTGACTTTCCCATAGTCTCCCGAATAAATCCTGATTGCCATAAAAGTCTCCCCAATTCCTGTTGACCCCTTTGGCACCTCCCTTACTGTTGTATTTGGGAGGAGTTATCCTCTTCACAATAAACTGCCTTGTTTCCAATAGACAGGGCGTCCTGGATACTGGGAGGACAACCCCAGGCAACTCACCTGCATTGCATCATCGAATTCAGGGGGTCATTCTGACACTTGCACTTCCAAGGGGAAAACTGGAGGCTCAGAGAAGTGACCAGGATGCTCAGGTCACAGAGGCAGGAAGATCCAACACAAGACTGCAGTCATCTCCCTGACTTCCAGCCAAGCTCAAAACAGCCTCAAACCTCCTCCACACAGAGACAAAACCTGGCTTCCCCTGCGGCCTCATCCAGACAAGAGCCTGCCACCCCAAAGAAGAGTCCCCTGTGTTCAGGGCGGTCACTGCACAGCCTATTGTGTCCCTGTTCTGAGGCAAGGGACACACATGGGCTGCAGGGTACCAAAAATTGCCCACCCAATCAGTCTCTGTTATGACCTGTGCTTCCTCACCAAAAAGCAACTAACCAAGGTTCTGCCTTAAGTTTAGGACACAGCAGAGCCTCCCAGGATCCGGTCAAATATCAGGACCAAACAGGCTTACTTTGATAGGGCCTGGACCCAACCAGGTATAGTGATGACCTGGAGGAGGTTATGTGAAAATACACAATGCGCGCGCGCACATACACACATACACACACACACACACACACACACACACACACACACACACGGGGGGGGAGGGGAGGGTAACCTTTCCTTTCCCAGAACTAACTGCTGTGTGTATTCTCCAGCAGAATCTAAGCAGCCTAGGCAATCCCCTGACTCCAACCCAACAGCAGTAGGCAGGCGGTCTTGGCCAGCTGGGAGCATCTTCTTGCCAGGCCTTGTCCCTTTGGAGTGCCATGAGCCCCAAGGGTTTGGTCTGCTGTCTCACCTGCCACCTTCACCCAGCTCTTCTCCGGCCAGGTGTGGGGTAGATCTGAGCTGGAAGGAGCACCTGGATGACATGGTTCTCTGGGCAGGGCAGGGTCTCTTGTGTCCCCGCAGCCCCTGCACCTCCCTGACCTCCTACACCTGGATCTGCTTGTAAATGACTAAGGGATTTCTCCCTGGAGCAGGCTGCCAAGAGGCCCTGCTAGCTGCAGAATGCACCAGGATGCCCAGAGCCACATGTGCGTGCATGCGTGCATACCCTTAATGACTGAGTCCTCTTCTTGAGAAAGAAAATCCCTCCAAGTTTTGTTTCATTTTCCCCTTTAGTGAAACAAAGCCACCTATGAGGTTCCTGGAAGCACCAGCCTGTGAAACTGAGCCCTTTGTGAGGAGAATTAGTCAGCAGCCTTTGGAGCACTCTTAGGTGGGACAGCCTGTAGACCCTAAGTGCCCCAAAGGGAGAGGTGCTAGAGGGACCTTGACCCAGTATTCTTCAGTTGAGATAATAAGAATGCAGCCCAGGGGACACACACACACACACATTCACACACACATGGCAACCAGACTTGTATTAAAATCCCGTCCACCAAAGTAGGCGGGGCCCTAGCAGGTCATAATTTGCATATCTGCAACATAAATATAATAAGTACCTATCAGGAGTGTGTGAGAGAAAACTGACCGGAGACACGCTGTGCATGGTACCCAAAAGACAATCATGCAAATGCCATCTCTTGAGGTGTAGGAGGTTGTCCCCTCTTGTCCCTCAGAGCCACCATATGTCTCATGTTGTGGTGGAATCTGCTGAGTTGGTCCTCAGTTTTAACCACAATGCAACCTGAGCAGGTGGGCTGGAGGCTGTACCATGTACGAAAACAGTCCCCGTCCCAGCTGCCTGGACCCAAACTGAGTGGGCTCCCCAGCTGTGTCCTGTGTCCTGTCTCAAAGATTCATTTTCAACCTGATGTAGTGTTAGGACTCCTCAAACAAAACTCCCTGAGTTAGTTATGTGTGTGTGTGTGTGTGTCTGTATTCTTGGCTTCTCTTGAGGGAAAAAACAAAACATTACCATGTCAGTGGGCTCCATGGTCCCAGGAGCTCCTCCTTAGCAGGGACATGCACTTTACACCACAGGCTTTCTGATGCCCTTCTGCCTCCCTTGCCAGCCTCTGGGGGCATGGGAGCTTATGACCCAGTTAAAAACCCTAATTTTATTCAGGAGCGGAGCCTCAGCCACTGTCACTTGAAATATCCACAGGAAACGTCCCTCGGGAAGGTAATTAAAGTCTGACGCCGAAGGCTGGTTTTTCTCAGAGAGAAACGTGGTACCACAAGGAAAGACTAGCCTTGAAGCCATCAGTCTCTCAGTTTGTCTAAATGTGAACTCTTAGACAAAGAGCAGAAGCAATTTTCAAGGACCTGCTCTCTCTCCCTTGCCTCCCTCTACCTCCTCAATATGAACCCAAGTATGCATCCCCTCTGGGGAGGGGCAGCTCCCATAGGGAAAGGCCTAGGAAAGCTATGGGGGGCTCCTCCAGCTTTCCCAGCCAGGCAGCTGCTCCGGTTATTTGTGAGAAAGTAGAAGATTCTGGGTGTGGCTGATCTACCGAGAGCCCGGCAGAACCACTAAACATGTCTAGGGTTGTCTGGGAAAAGTGCAAGACTCAGGGTCTTTTCCGACCTCTCTGAAGATGATGCTGCCATCCAGTCCAGCATCCACATGTGCTGAGGGCCAGACACTGGGATTGGGAGTGAGCTGGATGTGCACTGCCACTCCCAGACCGCAGCATTGAAGGGGCGCTGTCTTACCTGCTTCTCCAGACTCAGTCACGTGGCCTTCCTTCACCTCCTTCCATCAGAAGCTCTCCCTACACTGGCCAGCACATCCCACCCAGGGCTCACTCTGTGTGGTACTGTAGTAACTGCCTCTGACCACCCCATCCTGAGTCTTCCAGCTCAGTGGTAGTCAGAGGGTCAGGATACAGACCGAGGGCCTGGAGAAGATGGCTCAGCAGTTAAAGTGGAAAGACCAGAGTTTGGATCCCAGAAACCACAAAAATGACAGCTGGGTATGGCAGCCCACCTGTAATTCCAGGTCCGGAGGATGATGACAGAGAATCTCTGGAACAAGCTGGTTAGTAAGACTAGCCTTACTGGTGCAGTCTGGGCTTGACCAGGAAACTGACTTAGGAATCACGGGAAAGAGCAATGGCAGATGGCAGATGGATCATCAGCCCTGGGTCTCCACATGCATGCATACACTTGTATGCACACACACGCAAGCAAGCACACACACACACTGTGCATACACATGCACTCAAGCACACACACACACACCCTGTGCACACACATGCAAACACACACACCCATGCACATACATGCACACAAGCGCACCTACACATACACACAAACACCCAATACATACACATGCATTTAAGCACACACACACACACATACTTGCAAAGAATGCATACACAACACACAGTAGTCCCCCTAGCCTGGAACTTACAATTCTCCTGCCTCAGCTTCTCAAGTACAGGGATTAAAAGCATGCAGTGTACCTCCATGTATAGTTTTTGAAGTTTTTTGTGTGTGTGTGTGTATATGTGCGTGCGTGTGTGTGTGTGTGTGTGTGTGTGTGTGTTTACCTATCTGTGAATGGGCCAAAGAGTCCCCACCTTGTGTTCAGTTAAAAGCATTTAGATTTAGAAGGAAATCCAATACATACAGGGACTCCATCACCCCTGAAGAACCGGTCTCCTTCCTACACGCAGGAAGAAACTGAACAACCCATATATAGTGTGGCCCCCCTGCTCGTACAATGAGCCTAGCTTGGACAAGCTTCTTATGCTACCCTTAGTCACATCCTGGGGACAGCTTTCCTTGGGAGTATTCCAAAGCTGTGCTACTTTTACTGGACTGAGTCTCAACTCAGTGAGTGACAGGCTTGAGAGAGAGAGAGAGGTCCAGGCCTGGTTTCTATGGGGTCTGAGCACAGCTGCTTCACCTGGCTGAGTGGAAGGACAGATAGCCCAGTGCTACAGAGAAAACTCACTTCCCTCAGCTTGCTCTAAACCCACCTTTTTAGGAAGAACAGCCTGCACTCCCTCAAACAAACTGGGTGAAGCCATATGTCAGTCACACCTGTCACCCAGCAACTTGCAGAAACAACCTGTGCTCTACCTGCCTGGCCCTGGTGTCATTCCTGAAAGCATTTTTAAAAGACAGAGACAGAGAGGGGAGGGAGGGAATCTTCTCAGAGTCAGCTTCTAGGGGAGTGGCCTCCAAATCTATGCTGAGCAGAGCAAGCTAACCCTCTCAAAAAAAAAAAAAAAAAAAAAAAAAAAAAAAAAAAAGCTACACTTTATAGAGAACCCTATATTGCCCCTCCCTTAAATCCAAATGTAGAACCCCTCTGGCTCAAACAGCCTTGAGACTCCGAACAAACAGTGGACTGTATCCAAAGACACTGATTCAGGGACGTTCAGTATAAACCCCCAATGCACGAGAGCCCTGGTGACCTTTCCTAGAACACCAACGCGATTTCTGAGCCTGATGGGTTTTCTAGGGAGGATGACTGTGCCTCCTGAGGAGACCAGGGAATGAGCAGTGACCTGGGTGGTCGGGGCGGGGCCTGGAGGTATCCCTGTCTGCAAGTTTCCACAGTAAACATCTGACAGCCGAGTAAACCTCTGCTGTGTCAAGACCCATTGCAAGGAAGAAAGAGACCCAGTCACGGGGGGTGTGTGTGTGTGTGTGTGTGTGTGTGTGCAGCTCAGACTCAGACCTCCGGGTTAGCCCTGTCTGGGCATCTCCCTCAGTGCAGGCACCGGGACAGTCCAGACAGAGCAGGCATTCAGGGGACAGCGGCTGAATGATGAGGGAGGGAGGGAGTTTATTTTTTTTTTTTTTAAGAGAGGGGCAGAAAGCCTTTTATCTTGTGCTTTCCAGACAGCCCTGAAAGCTGGGTGGTAGGAGGGCTAGCTTTGAGGGCAAGCGGGAGTCAGGGGGAGAGACCATAGGAATCGACTCAGAATCACCGCAACAGTGCACCAAGGACAGAGAAATCTGGGACTCACATCCATCACTCTGAAGAAAGTTTTCAAAGGAACCCAGACACATAATGTATAGGTAATTATCATAAATTGGACACTGCTCTCCATCTTTAGGAAGCCCTCCCTTCCCACGTCTGTGCTTCACAGACACATGCAGCCATCATTCTCACAAGCCCTAAGAATCACCAAACTGAGAAGAGCTTGCGATCCAGAGAAGATGCAAAGGTTCCCCTCATCCCTCATCTTCAGAGGAATCAAGCTCCAGGACTCCCATTTCTGTGGGCTTTGTCTACAGGTCTCATCCAGAAACCCTCTGAAGGCTTTCTTTCTCAGAACAAGTGCCTCATCCCTTGTAAAGTCTTAATTAGAGGACTGCCAGCTTCCCATGATCCCCGTCTGATGGCTCACTTCCTCTGTGCCCTCCTCACAGCAGGCACAGGACTGTGTTACTATCACGGACCCCACAAGAGGGAAGACTTAAGGCAACCGGGCAGCACCACACAGCTAGATACCTGTGCCTCAGTCAGCGAACAGCAACATTGCCAGGGAGCGTCAACAACCTGACGGGGAGGGGGCATAGGCTGTTAGACAGACAAGGGGGTTGAATTTGGGTCTTCTGAGAGAAAATTCCAGGAACCCCAGTTATGATGCTTTAAATACAAGGTAATACAGGAAATTGAACTCACAAATGACCACTAAGCCTGACACAGAATGCCACCCCCTGCTATACAGCAATGTAGCATGCACCCCTCAGTCTTCCCTATGAAAGCCAGCTTTCAGCCGGGCAGTGGTGGTGCACGCCTTCAATCCCAGCCCTTGGGAGGCAGAGGCAGGCGGACTTCTGAGTTCGAGGCTAGCCTGGTGTACAAGAGTGAGTTCTAGGACTCAAAAAACCAATAATAAATAAATAAATAAATAAATAAATAATAATAAATAAAAAACCAAAAAAGAAAGAAGGAGAAGAAGAAGAGGAGGAAGAGGAGGAAGAGGAGGAGGAGGAAGAAGAAGAAGGAAAGAAAGAAAAAAAAAGTCAGTTTCCTAGCCTGTAGCACTGATTGGGAAAAATCCCAGCCTTGTAGGAACCCTCTTGGTGGCTACATATGTCTGGAATTCACGTGTTCCCGGGGTCAGGGAACATCTTTTAAGTTCATTATTCTCAGCCATAAACAAGGCAGCAGCACCGGGCGGTGGTGGCGCACGCTTTTAATCCCAGCACTTGGGAGGCAGAGGCAGGTGGATTTCTGAGTTCGAGGCCAGCCTGGTCTACATAGTGAGCTCCAGGACAGCCAGGGCTACACAGAGAAACCCTGTCTCGAAAAACAAAAATAAACAAAACAAAACAAAACAAAAAAACAAGGCAGCAGCATCTACCTCACAAGGCCATTTGAGGGTGTCAGGTACCGAGCCTGGCAGAGAAGGCATTTGACAAGGATTCCAACAACTAGCAGAACCATGCTTTGAGAAGATGGTATTTCAGACACCTTCCACTGATTGCCGGTCCAAGTGTGGGAAGAATGCAAGAAGCTGTCAGGAAGGAATGGAGAGAAAGTCGCGCTAGCTCTCCGAGCATCAATCTCTCTGCTTCCCAACCGCCATGAGACATGTTGCTTTGTCACGTTCCTCACCTGCACATGAGCTGTGCAGTGTCACACAGCCCCTGAAGCAACAGAGCTGAGTGACCATGGCCTACAAAATCTGAAACCACCAGCCAAATGTCCAGCTGTCCTCTTTTGGGTTGTTTCTCACACATTTGTCATAGCAATAAAAAGCCAGTTAATAAAGGCAAGGTAGCAGGCAGCAGTGGAGGGGCAGCAAACAAGGTCTAATAGCAGCAGGAGAGACCCAAGGAGCATCCAGAAGTTCCTTAGCAGGAGAGGGAGGGGTGGCAGAAGGGAGGGAAGGGCAAGGACAACTGAGAGTGTGTGGCTGATGGAGACAGGTCATTGACAGCAGTTCTAGTGACAAGGGCTGCCAGGATCAGGCTGGGGGATGGGGGTGTGGGGGTGGGGTTAGGAGGGTGAGGGAATTGAGGAAGCAGAGACTACTGTGTTGACCACAGTCCATGTGGAATGGAGGCTGGGCCATGACTGGTGTTATTCCTCTTGTTCCAGGACAGGGGTGGGGATGGGGCAACTTAATAGCCAAGAAACCAGAGCAACAGGGCACCTTTCCAGCCCTAGACCTTGCCCCCACCAGCTGCACAAGCAACTTCATTCCATCTGCAATCCAGTTGAAGAAGGCATCAGAGGAAACCCATGGCTACCCACGGAGTTCATAACTCTACAATTACCCTGAAGGCACACCATGAAGCCACCTTCCCCAGGCAGCTGGAGATATAGCCATGCTGGTACAGTATTGATCTAGCATGCACCAAGACCTGGTTTCTATTTCTATCTTCACAGAAACTGAGCATGGTGGCTCATAGCCATTATTCTAGCATCTGGGAAGCTGAGGTAGGATCATGAGTTCAAGGCCAAGCTAAGCTAGAACAGCAAGATTGTCTCAAAACTCCAGGGGCTGAAAATGTGAGTCCGTGGAAGAACAACACTTCTTCGGCATGCACAAGGTTCTGGGTTCAGTCCCCGGCACTGAAGAAAAGTAACGTTAAGATGGTAGACTTCACATTTTTCTCTTGAAAGGCTTTTCAGATGGTTTGTAGGCACTATGGAACTCACCTTTGAGGTCTGAGCATACATCAGCTAGCCAGTGTTTGTGGTGCTCAAGGGTAGCTTCTCCCCAGACAGGGTGTACCAGGTGGAAGCCCCAGGCCTGAGAGGCCACCAAAGGTCTTCCCTGTTTGGAAGAAGATGCCCAACATGGCCCCAAACCCTGTGGTGTCTCACCTCAGGCAATCTTATGCTGGCAGAGAAACTTCCTTTCAAAAAGGGCTCCAGTTCCTAGCTGCTAATCCAGGCCACTCTCTTTCTCTAAGTCTTTTCCCCAAGCCTTCCTGTCTGTCATTTTGACAGGTCTCCTAGAGCCATGTTCAAAGCAAGACAGGTTCAAAGCACCTCCTGGACCTCTCTCTAGGGTCTTGATCCACTAACTATCCGGGTTTCTCAGACACACTCACACTTCCTTACCCTCCTTTAACACTTCATGCTCAGTGAGCTCCCTGCCCACTGAACATTGGGGGTGCTGTCAGCTCATCTCCCAACTGGCAAGCAGGGTTAGTTGCCTCCCCTACCTTCCAGCTACAGCTATAGACTCCTTACCAGTCTCTCTCTCTCTCTCGCTCTCTCTCTCTCTCTGTGTGTGTGTGTGTGTGTGTGTGAGTGTGTGTGTGTGTGTGTGTACAGGTTCATGTGCATATATGCACGTCTATACATGTAGAAGCCAGAAGGCAACATTAGGAGCTGTCAGCCCCAGGTTCATAAGCCCACATGCCTATTTTCCATACAGACAGAAGCAAACAGCATGCATGCATGCTTATTATATACATACATAAGTATCAGTCTCTCTGCTTCTCATACACAATATCCTTTTCTGGCACCATAGCTACTTCAGGACATCCTTGGGCAATAGGAAGGATGGCTGGAAACAGAGCCTGTGCAATATCTTCAAAACAAGCATCCTATCCATTTGGATCTAGCTACATGTTCTTTGTCTACTCGGACACAAACTTGAGCCTTCAGACACTACTCAGGGCCATAAAAACTATTGGGTTGTTTTTTTTTTTTTTTTTTTTGGATCATGAATTGTTCCTATGACTTGGGGTGGGAGGGGCATCCAGTGACACCCAGTTCATATGAGTGGCTTGGATCAAAGGATCCATGGTCAGGGTTCATTTTGCACTAAGGACCAGCAGCATGCCAAGGGCTGTCTCTCAAACGGAGAGTAGTTATTTGAGGATAGCAGCTGGGCCTTGCTCCAAAATCCCAAACACTTGTGCTGTGATTCACTTTGGGGGCTGCCAAAGGCTCCAAATAGCATCCTTATCTACCACCGCACCTCTAGGATCACTGAGCTCTGGATCATGCAGCCCAAACATAAAAGCAGCCTGCATGGGAGCCTGTATCTGTCGCGGAACCTTCTCCTGGTCCAGGTCCCACTCAAACTAGCAGCATTCAGAGTCCCTCAATAGATGGGGCTGAGTAACACACCCAAGTCTGGAATGTGCTATCTTCAAAGCCCAAATAGATCTGCTAGCATTATGCTTCTTTTTTGGCTGTAAGCAGGGCAAGGCACAGCAACTTATCCTCTGCTGAAGTAGGGTATCCCAGCATGCCTCACTCCACACAACTTATAAAAACTTCATTGATGCAAAGGGTCCTAGATTTCAATAGGTCTTATTTCCAGCTTCTGCCACGAAGATCTTACTAGTAAGTCCAGAGCAGGTTTTCCCCTCTCGCTCATTCAATCCAAGTAGCATAGTATTTTTACATCATTGGCACCTGTGACATATTGTAGAAGGTCACGGCAGGCAAGACCCTGGGGATGAAATTGTGCCACAGTATAGGAGAGTGAACTACCCCTTAGGTGGGATCATGCATGAATATTACTGGCCTTGCCTGGTGAAAATGAATTGCTTCCGGACGGTCTTGTGGACAGGTCTGGAGAAAAAAGGCATTTCCCAGATCAATAGCTATATACCAGATGTGTGCATTTGCTCAAACAAGAAAGCCACATCTGGTACAGCAGCTGGAGTCACCGCTTGGTCCATTTAATGATAAGCACTAACATTCTCTAAGACCCAGGTTCGTTTTACACAGGCTACCTGTGCTTGCTGAGTTGAATGGGGTGGGGGGATGTGGGTAGGGAGACCGACACCCTTGGCATCTCTCAAACTCTTCACGGGGTGCTCATCTCTGAAAACCCTCTGAGAGACGCATCACTGCTTCCCATTTATCATCTCCTCCTGGCTGAGCACATTTCAAAAGGTTTCCATTCAACCCTGGTCTTGTTCCACGGGGCAGAGTCAATGTGATGGTTATGCCGGCTGCTGTATTTTCTGTGCCAATAAATAACCACAGGATATGTTCAGGGACCCACAGCACCCTCCAAGTTGGGTCTAAGCTAAAACTCCACTGATACGTGACCCCCATCGGCCCCTCTGGGAAGAGAGGACCACAATGCCATTCCAGTTTCCTGGAATCGAGTCAGCTCACAGACAACATCCACTGGGTTGGATTAGGCCCCTGGGTTCTCTGATTACTTCCTGTCTCCTAGTGTACAGTCGTCCTGGTCAAAGACCTTAAGACCCTTTGGGGAGGCCTGGCTGAAAGATGAACAGTGAACACTTTCTTCGTGAGTGACTTGGAAGTACTCCGGTAGGCCCAGCCTCTCTGTCATTGAGCTCAGGTGGAATGACTTGAGGAACCACGCTTCTCTCTTTATGATCTGAGTTACACTTTTCAGTTCGCTCACCCTGGAGGCCTTTTGCTTGTACAGTCAAGAATGCAAAGCAGGCTTCTCACCTACTTCACCCCTACGAACACGGTGATTAACTCGCCAGCCCCATAGGTCTGCACGAGCCAGACGACTGTGATTACTGCTTTGCTCGACCGCCCATTATGGGAATTACTAATTACACCCACCGTGCCCTTGGAAGTTGAGAGCCACCACTCAGCCTCTTCCTCCCCCATCCGATTACTCGTACTGACTTCAGAGTTCTCAGTGCACAGTCCACAGTAGGTCAGAGAAGAGCAAGCGACATTTCAGAGTGGGTCTCCCAAATCTATTTCCCAGAGTACCAGTGGGAAGGAAGTTCATCCTCTGGGCCCTCCCAGGATGGGCGGTGAGGTTTGAAGTAAGAGAGATTGGCTCCTCTGAAATCCCTACCTTTCCAGCTGCTGCTGACCCTTCCTCCACTGAACCCAAAGAGAGTTGCCATCTCTAGTTCTGACACAATGTGCCAGCTTTTCACGCTTCAGCCAGCCAGGCAACCTGTTAGTGTCCTTCCTAACTCCTGATCTGCATGCAACATGCAGATCAGGACTTTAGCCTCAGTACAGGCAGCAGACCCAACTCCGTGTCCCCTGCCACCATGACCCCACACCCACAAAATCGACCCCTGTAGTCTTGTGGATTCCTCCTAGGGAATTAGAAAGCACATCAGTTCCTTTGGAAGTCAGTTCACCTTGCACAGGTAAGATGACCCAAAGGGAGGTGACCCAAAGGGAGAGCGCCTTTGCTCCTTAAGGGAGGGATGACAGGTGGGCATGCAGATGCTCACAACACAGGGGTACTATGATGTTTAATCTTCCTTGTCAATTTGATGGGATGTAGAATAACCTCAGAAGCACTCCTGGTGTGTCTGTGAGGCTGTTTCGAGAAGAGGGAAGACTTGCCTCCGATGTAAGTGGCACCGTCCAGGATGGGCTGACTAAACAGGATAGAGCGGGCTGAGTGCGAGCACTTATCTCGCTGTTTTCTGACTGTGGACACCATGACACCAGGTACCTCCGGCCTCTGTGCTCACATCTTCCCCAAGATGGTGAGATAGCCTTTTCTTTAAGTTGTTCTTTGTTATATTTTCAAAATATATACAACAAAATCAGATATTTTGTTATAGCAATAAGTACCTTACACAGGTATAAATTTAACAGGCAAAGTGGCTCCCAAAACAGCTGGCAGCTTCACAGCCACATAGCTAACCTGACAAGCTGGGTTCACTGTGAGGGGCAGAGTAGAGACCTTGTCACAGACAGGGCTCTTCAACCCTGAGACACCAAAGTCCCACTCGGCTGTCCTTCTGTGAGTGTGGAGGTTATACCCCAATCCCCTCCGCCTTCATCCCAGAGCACACAGAAGTTGGAGGAAAGCCGGGGCTCCCAGACCCTTCCAGCCAAGTTGAAGAGTTAAACTTGGGTTAAGGTCTAATCTAGCATTTGTTGACAAATTATCTCTCATTCCTAACTCCCAGGCCTGCCATGACCCCTGCACGAGCATTGCACAAGGTCTGGGCCTCCACTGCAGCCAGAGCGGGACTGTGCCTTGGCGGCTTCTGTTGCCCAACTCTTCAGGGAGACCGAGAGGGCCTAAACCGATGTGGTTTGCCTCGTGAGCCTCAGACTCATTGTTTTTAATATTAGGCAATGAACAGAACTGTGACAATGCTAAATAAGCCAGGCGCTACTTTGAAGAGTGGCACCAAACTGGAGCCCCCGACGGGCTGCTGGCCTTACCCTCATATGGAGTCATCACAGGGTCTATTTTTTAAGCCAATTTCCCCCTTTAATACATCTTACAAGGTTCGATAGGTAATTTGACAACATATTTCTGCTTCCGAATATTCCAACACGTATATATGCAGGTATGCATTCATGTATGTGCACATGTGGACCCTCAGAATTGGTGAAGGAACGTGACGACGTGTTCATTGTATTATCCTTTCCACAAGTATATGATTAAATTCTTTGCAGCAACAACAGAAAACTCCATTTATAAAGTTAACAGGGGCTACCAAGATGGCTCAGCAGACAAAGTGTCAAACTGTCACACACGCAAATGCACACACATGCATGGCACATGTGCACCCTCCACACACACACACCGTACACACGCAATAATAAATAATTTAACAAACACAAACTTGCTGAAGGGCCAGGGGAGGCAGAAGAGAGGCACACTGCAGTGATGACGGTGACTGGGCTGGAGTTTTGACTCCACCCTTCCATGGCAAACAGACCTTGGTTAAGTAACCTGCTGGGCACGAGGGGGAAAGAAGCGGGAGAGCTCCCAGTCCAAGCGTTTGGGAAGTGTAGACAACTCCATGTGTCAAGCACTTGGATTGGAGCCTGGTACCAGCACCAGCCGTTGCCCAGCAGGGGTACGATGAGGGCTCACAGCAGACAGAGCCCAGTGTCAAGGATACCAACTGCAGAAGGGCGGGCACGGCACTGAGAGCCCGGGTGACAGGCAGCCTTCAGCTCTTGCTCTCACTGATATGGCTTGCAGTGAATGCAGGGACTGCACAATTGCATACCTGCCATGCTCTATGCACCATAACAAAAAGATGGATCAATTCACGAATACTGGCCACACCCTATTTCTGAAAGGGGCTGGTGTGAAATCCCCAGGCTAAACTCACAACATGGTGAGAAGCGCAGACTTGGATAAAGCAGAGATACATACATCTGCCTTCCAGCTTCATCCACCCTGGAGAAGATAGCAGGCTCAAGAAGGAAGCACCCGCATCCTCAGCAACAGCAGCAGCGCCCTGGGAGCAAGGAGAAATTCAACATCTCTGCTGATTCCAAGGGGGCCCATTTTATGCCACGTCCATGAGGAACCCATTGAAGGGTGTGTCCACCCTTGCTGGCACAACCTCACACTCACGAAGCCTAATTTACCCCCTAAGTGACCTCACCCAGGGCCCCAGGCAAGACCGGCCTTAGTTCCTAAGACTCTGACAGTTATGGCTTCTCCCCAGGTTTTGGTCTGGCTGATTGAGTGGGATACAGGCTAACCAAGAAAAAGACATGTAAGGTTACCAGACTCAGCAACTCCACACCTCCCATCTAGATAATGTCTGAAATCTACTGGAAGAAGTGCTCCCTGCAGTAAGAGGAGAAGAAGAGATGTTTCAGATGATCTAATCCAGCCTGTCACTTTGCAGATGCTTGGCCTATGACCTCAGGGCTAGGGCCGGTAACCAACCGCCCAGATTTAAGTCTTGCTGCATAGCCTTGCCTCTGCACTTTGGCTAAGTCACCCAACCTGTCTGGGCCTCCACTGGGAAAGGGTTGGTCTAACTAGTAGTCTCTAAATGATGTGGTGCTTCTCTGACTGCATGATCCCTTCTGTCTATACCACTAATGTTAGTGTAGTGCTTTCTGCCTCCCAGAGACGCAAGTTCAGAAGGCAAGGCGGCGTGGGGCAGAAAGGAAAAGGCAATCCCACTCTCTCCTAGACTAACAATTAGGAAGAAAGCCAACTCCCTCCAGGCCATCCTACCTCATTGTACACACAGGCGCGCGCACACACACACACACACACACACACACACACACACACGCCCGCATTCATGAGCCTTCGTCATGAGGGATGGCGTTCTTACGATAAACACCTGTTAAAAACTCAGCTCACGAGCAGTTTCTGATGCTACTAACTAGAGTGTTTAATTAAATATTACTCACTCAGGAAGCAGCCTTTGCCAGCTCACCACCACACTGTACAGTTTGCTTTCAGAGAAAAAAAGAGGGGAGAGAGAGGAGCCCGAGCCCTGCTCAGCTGGCAGGAGCTTCTCTGGAAAGGTGCCAGCCAACACTCCAGCAGTACCCCACTTACCAGAACCAACCAACCAAGGGGAGTAATACTCCACAACCTTGCAGAGCCAATGGCCAGCCCCACTGCTGGGTTATCCCAGATGGCAGTGGACACACATAGAAATGTGTACAGACACATGCTCATGCCAGAGAAATATGTTCACAGACGGGCAAGAACACTTAGGAAACACACATATTCACAATGATACACGGACAGACACTCGCAGAAACACACAAGGACACACTCTCGTTCGCAAAAGCACACACATCTTCCTGGCTGGCAAGCATCTTCATAGGCTCCATTTGTGAACATTCAGTCTTTGCCATGGCACATCCTTAAACTTGGAAATTAGTAAGACCTTGCACACACGTCAGGCGCGGGACAACCCAACCCGCTGCTTCATCAGGCTGCTCTTGTTTCTCTGTTTCCATCGATTTCCTGACATAACCTCTGTCTGGAGAAGCATCGGCGGCTCCGAGGTGGCTGGCGCCGCGCGCAGTGTCACCAGGCGGTCTCCCAGAGAGAGGCGCTACCGGACCCCTTCGGAAAGGGGGACCAGGACAGTTTTGACCGCTGCAAATCAGAGCCCGGACTGGCGGGAAAAGCGAAACTAACTTAACTCAGCAGGGTCGCGATGCACGGTGCAGAAGAGGTCCCCTCGACTTTGGCGATGGGAGTCCGCCTCAACAACCAGAACCCTAAGGCGCCCCGGGACTATGGCGCACCCCAGGCCTCTTTCTCTATCTGCAGCCTAGACTCATCCTAAGGCGCGACAGTCCCCGCTCCACTGAGGTCCCCGCCCAATGCCACCCCGCAGGTGGGACCCCAGAGCCTCCAGGAGCTGGCCCTCCGCAGCAGAGGCGGCAGTGCACAGGGCGGCGCCCGGCCCCTCTCCGGGGACCCAAGATCGATCATGGCTCCACGGCGGGTGCCCACCCTATACCCACACTCTGCCCCGGGCCCACCCTCTCAGTTCCCACAGCGTGGTGGTTCCCGTGTCTCCCCCTCCCCGGATCCCAGAGCCCGAACGCGCGCCCACCCAACGGGTCTTCCGTGTCCCGCGCCGCCTACCGTGCACAGAGAGGCCGCAGCTCCCGGAGCTCAGGAGGCTCGCAGTGCCCAGGGCCGCGCCCGCTGCGGAGAACGAAGTCGCTTCCTCCCCAGGGCCCCGGCGCCAGCGCCTGGAGCTGGTTCCTGCAGCAAGCGCGCGGGCCGCTGGAGCGCGACTCGTGCGCTGAGAAGAAAAAGCCACCGACTTCTCTAAAGTGGGGGGGCGGAGAAAAAGAGGGACGCGCCGTGGGCTGGGTTTGTACGCCCCACCCCGCCTCCATCTGCCCTGCCACGCCCCATGTCACGCTCCTTCACCACGCCCCGCCTCAGGTCACGCCCTTTATCTCCGCCCTCACTTCTGCCCGTTGCGACTCAAGTACCTCCCCCTTTCCACTTTTTTTGCACCTAGCCCCGCCCCAGCCCCGCCCCCTTTTCCGCCACGCCCCTCTACTTTCCGGCCGAGTGTTGGGTTTCTTGGGGCTGAGCGCTGCGGGGCGCCCGAGAACGCAGAGCGCGCGGAGCTCAGAGACAGGCCCGGATTGCGGCTTTGCGAGCTCTGTAGTCCCCGGTACCACCTTTTTGCGGAGGTGGTGTAGGCTCAGCCATACATCTCTCTGCCCTGGCCTCTGCAGCAAGAGCTTTGTTCCCTCTGGAGAAGTTTTTGGGAAAGGCTGGGCCTAAGGCCCAGATCATAATAACGGAAAACCTGCGGGGGGGCTGCGGTGGTGCCCGGGCCTGTATTGAGGAGTTGAGGTTCAACCATTAGAGAAAAGAATGTTTGGCAGGGTGAGGTTATAGCAATAATCACAGGAGCAAGATCTTGCTTAACTCGTTTGAAACTCCGAGTTAAGGTTCTGTGATGCTGCCGTGCAAAGGAATTGTATATGAGTCCACGTGTAATCCAGGTGCTCTGTACTTACTGTTTCCACACTCATGGGGACAGACAGGCATCCCAGGACTTCAAGACCCCGAGGTCCTGGTCGCATAGGCATCCACAGTATCTAGACGCCGAGCTTAGGATGGCATGAGCGACAGGGACTTCACATTAAAAGTGCCCCGTTAGAGGCTCTAGTCTGAAAGATATTTCCTTTCCCCTCGTTACGGAAGAGAGTTGTCACAGGTGACTGGGGGGATTTTACATTCCCATCTTAACGATATCCCCCTAAGATCTCCCCACTCCCCACCCATAGGACGCTAGAGAAGTTGCTATAAATACTGTGGCCGCTGACGCTATTTAATCACTCACTGTAAAGACTCGAAGGGCCGGAGGCTATAGTGTGGACTCCAACCACCTCACTGCGTTGCCAATTTTGTTTGAAAACACAGATGCTTAGGGACTGGACAAGGTGGGCCTGCATGGGGAAAGTGGCCTCTCCAGGACCCCATAGGCTCAAGTCCATTGGCTCTACTCAGGGGTGACTTCCTCCTGTTGGACTCTTCAAAGTCTGGAAATTTGTAGCATTCCCTGTGAACACATAGCTTGGAAGGAGAGCCGTGCTCCATATGTTGAGCGAGAAGTACGTGTCCCCTATCAGGTGTGGTCACCTCACAGGACAGGTATTGCAACATACACCTGGGGCTACACACTCTCTTCTAAGACTTGTCTTTTGCCTGGGGGAAAGCTCCCAGGACAGACCGGGATATGTTTCAAATGATTAAAATGGCAGCTGTTCATCTGGGCCCTTAGCTTTGACCGCTGTGAAAGACAGCTCTCAAAAGGCTCAAATACTTCTCTGTCAGCACCGATCCTGAACTCTTGAGCTCTGATCCTGACGGTCTGAACATCTAAGCTTACCTGACAGTCATCTTTCCCGCCCCGGGATACCGGGAAGGTGGGCTAGTATCACACGGTGAGTCATACGGCAGTGGCCTCCATGAATCAGAGCACTGTGAAAGAGTCCTCAAGGCCGGAGTCTATTGTTTGTTGAAAAGTCATCGGCTTGCAATAGTGTAACACCAGCTGATAAGTATGATCGAAAGGTCAGCTGATGATTGCGTATGTCTCAGTCAAATCTGTGAGCCCCAGGGAGGGAGGAGGCTCCAGACTCCCAGTTCTGCTCACGCTGTCCCGAGACCCCACTCCCACATCTGGTACACCATGGATTCTGTTGATATGATTGGCTCACTTCTCTAACCTTCAGAAAATGATAAGGATGGATCATTAGGGAACAAGTCTTTACAGAATTGCTTTATCTGATGTTGGTTTGAAGGTCTAGCTAGAGATGTCTTGGACAGTTGGGGACCACAGGGAAGAATCCTGCCATTCTTTAAAGGGTACGGGGCCCCTGTCTTCCCCAGGCCCCTTGGAATAAGACCAACCTCGTGTAAACCCCAACACCGTTCGTTGTTCGCCCACTGGGTGTCCTTGACCAAGATACTTAACCTGCAGAGATTCCGTTTGTTTGAAGTTAATTTTGTGTGTATGCCAGTGTAAATGCAAATGTAAATCAATGCAAACTTGCGCACACAAGTAGCACAGCACGCCTGCCCGTGGTCAGGACAACCTCAGGTACTGGCTGGTCCTTGACTTCCACCTTGTTTAAGACTAGGCTTTCTTGTTCACAGCTACATATACCAGGCTAGCTGGTCTGGGCATGTTATTGAACTTGGGGGGTTACAACATTCGTTCCAAGTCAGGTCGGGCCACCTGTCCTCAATAAGCCAATTAATGGAGCCAAATTAAAAGTGGAATTCAGAAAGGGGAGATATAGTTGGTGTGGTCACACTGGGACGAGGGACAGACAGAGCTAGCAAATCCCGCAAGTTCATCTGTGGGGTTGTGAAGTGAAGCGGAGGCCAAGGAAGTGCACATCTAAGCAGTTCTGGTCCACATATGGTTCCGCTGGCCCATCTTTGTCTGGGCTTCGGTCACATCCTGTAGGGAGGTCTGATGAGTTCTTAGAACTATGTGAAATCTTTCGGGGAGACAAGTTCCCCCCTGGCTGGAGTCCTTTCTTCTTCCAGCATGAGATTCCTGGGGAAATTCCCATTTCTTTGAGGTCCATTGTTTCAATAGTCTGACAGTCAGACTGAGAGATACAAGTGTCTCTTTGGAATATTTTCATTTCTGCCAGGCCGGTTACAGGAGCTTCTGGGGATTCTCCAGTCCACACCTCCCCCCCACGATCTGAGAAGTATGAGTATTTAAATGAGACTATGCTGATCACTGCCACAACCTCCTTTACTTGGGTGTTTGGAATTTTAACTCAGACCTTCACGGTTGTGGGGTACACTTCATCCAGCCCAAGAGATTCGGTCTTGTCATCTATAAAACTGCTCTGTGTTTCCCAGGGTTTGGAGAGGCATGTTCTCCGTATGTGTGCTCATTTACCAAACATGAAACAATTCCCAAGAATTTGTAAGGCCAGTCCAAGACCCGAAAGTGTTTCAAGAACCACCAAGACAGAGAGAACAAACACTGGGGCATATTAGTACATGTTGACCATCCCTTACCCATAGGCGAAGACAGCGCTCTCTCACGAGGTAAAACTAGGCTCTATCTGTCCTTAGCGGCTGTGCTGGTGCAGGATCATGTTGTTGAACAGTGACACCTGCTGGCAAGATGTGAGATTGCAGTACAGCGATCTCAAACATTCAGAGAAAAGGCTCAGTAACTACATGCCAGGCTTTGGGTGGTACCCCAGGCTTGAAAGGAGCTCTGAAGACTCTGAGAAGATATTAACAGAGAGATGGTCATTCTCTGTGTGGCATGCAGCTCAGTTGTTAGACATTTTAGCTAGCATCACATAGACCTGGCCTTGCTGGCATGTACCTGTAAACCCAGCACTTGGGAGGCAGAGGCAGGAAGATATGAAGTTCAAGGTTATAATCCTTTACATAGTGAGTTCAAGACCAGCTTGGGGTGCATGAGATCCCAAGAGATGTGGATAGAGGGAGAGGGGCGATCTTGGGACAACAGTTACTGCTATGTTTTTCGTTGTTGTTTTAAAGGATGTACTTATTTTTACTTTATATCAATGAGTGTTGTGCCTACATGCACACAAGCATGCTGTGTGAGTACCTGGTACTGGGAGAGGCCAGAAGAAGGTGCCAGATTCCCTGGAACTGGGAGTTCTGAATGGTTGTGAGCTGTCGTGTGGGTCCTGAGAGTTGAACTCACATCTTCTGAGAGATCAGCCAACACTAAGGCACTAAGCCAGCTCTCCAACACCTACTGCAATATATTCTGATACTTCTTCCAGTAAAATAATAGCCAGTCGGCTGGGCTGCTGGTGCCTCTGTCAGCTTGTCACAAGGAATTTTTTGCCAGTCCTTCGGGGTATTTTTCCCATGGGACATCTTTACTGGAACAGTAAATCTTTATTTAAACAGCGTAAGCAAATGCTTCCTGAGAGTATTTCCTTCTTCGGCTTCTCAGTATTTTTTTTTTTAATTGAAATTTGAGGATCTTAATGGCCATATATTGAGCTCTTCTTTTTTTCTTTTCTCTTTCTATTATTTTTTAACCCACTGAGTTCGGTTAGTGCTGCCTGCTACAGTGCCGACTGATCACGTTGGTTGGCTTCCTCATATACAGGGCTTGTGCAGAAACCACAGCTGCATCGAGGCAGGGCAGCCATGGGTGTCCAGAAGACGGCATTCCACAGCACTCTGGGCCCACCCCACCCCCACCCAGCTGTCCAGCTCTTAGACCTTTCTGTTCCCTCTTTGAGGATGTCCAATAAGCCTTGGGCAACCTTCCTGCTTTACCTCCTCAACCCCCTGCTTCATCCTCCACGACTGTGGCTCAGGCCTCTCTCCAAAAGCTTCTCCTCCTCCCCCTTCTCTCCTTCCTCCCTGCTCTGCTCTGGCTTCCAGTTCCCATCTGCCTTTCTGGGCTTGATCACCCCTGATTACACTCTCTCCCACCTGGCCCTCCCTCACAACCCCTGTGAAAGAGGCAATTTCTCCACCGATTGTCAGAATCTTTGGGTCATCCTATTCTCACCAGACTCATATCGAATGATGGGCTAGGTTGCATTCCCATGGATGCCAAGGCTCACCTGGATCCTTGACACATAGCATCTCTCAGTCACTGCCATGAAACAAACCACCTCAAACCCAGTGGTTTTAAAGAGCAATTATTTATTCCCACTCCCATTTGTTGGGTGGCTGGGGATGAGTTGGTTCTTCTGGCCTTGTGTTCCAAGGGACTGAGGACCTGGGACAGAGGCTGAAACCCTGGAAGGAGAAGTCACAGCTTGTGTGCCCTTTAAGTCTCTGGTCCGATTCCTTGAGGAGCAAAAGGAAGTCACAAGGACAAGGGAGGAAGATGTTCCGGGAGACAGAAAGAGAGAACAGTGAGTATCTCCTTCATAGTCCCCACTGTCCTCAAATAGTATTGGATGAATAAATGAGGACCTCCATTTGGATGGAATAAGCTGAGTCAGATAAAGGGATAGCATGGTGAAAAATGGAAAGGAGGCGCCCGAAAGCGCAGCCAACTCGACCTGTTCAACGCCTGTGCTTCCTGCGGTGGCTTCCGGGTTGTGGCATGAATAAAGCCTTGGGTTGAGTCCCCAAGTTCTGCTAGAATAAATGAACTTTTAAAAGAAAAACCTTGTCTAAAGTGCCAAGCATAGTGATCTGACAATCCCAGCACTTAGGAGGCAGAGGCAGGAGGATCAGCAGTTCAAGGCCAGCCTCGGCTACATGAGACTGTCTCAAACAAAACAAAAGAAAACCTCATCTCCTGAATCCTCACTCAAGCTTTCTGGTGTAGACGAGCAAACACAAAACACAGCTGAAATCAATGCCTTGTGTAGCTTCTAGCTAAATGCAGCTTGGACTTGATCCCATGCAACCTGGCTCCAGAGTCAGCCACTCTCGGACGGGGAAGGCATGGTGGTAGAAACAGGGCTGTCCCTGGCTGGCAAGAGTGTGAGACGGAGGCCATCTTGAAGGGACAAGAAGCAGAGAGTTGAGGCCAGAAGCAGAAGAAGACACCACCTTCATGGCTCTCAACTTCTGCCAGCCAGACCCCGGTCCCAAAGATTCCCGGACGTCCAAACAAAAATTCTTCCGGTGGAGGATGTTTCCCGTTCCAGCTGTTAAGCCCCTCACCCAGGTCTCTACGGAAGATCACACATTTAGGTGACATCAAAATATGGAGCTGGAGAGATGCCTTGACAGTTAAGAACACACGCTGTGAGTTCAGTTCCCAGCACCCACACATATCAGGTAGCGTCTCACCACCTGTAATTCCAACTCCAAAGTGTCTGATGCCCTCTTCTGGCTGCCTCAGACACTTTACTCTTTAATTCAAAATTAAGACTAAATTTAAAAAAAATTATAAGTTTAATTTACGCTTTTTTATTTTGAATTAAAATTTGATTCTTTAAAATGTAAATAAATTGAACACAAAATTAAAAAGGAAAATAAGCATTATGAAGGGATAATGGAGGAAGACTGTTGGAAAATGTGAGAGTAAATGACAGAAGAACAATTAAAAAAAAGAATTCTAGTATTCCCTCCCCCAATCCCCCCCAGTAACAACAGGGGTGTGGAGAGGCAGAGCAGGAAACCACTGGGTAAAGAGTGTGTTGTCTTACTTGTATCTTTCTCATATAAAAACGGATTTGTGACTGGAAAGATAGCCCAGTGAAAGATCACATTCCTTGCATGCACAGGGCCTTGTGCCTGATCACAGGAGCTGCAGACTAAAATAAGCAAATAAAGGACTTGTGTGCATTTTAAATAGTTCGTTTCTATAACAAACTACCATGGGGATTTCTTTCTCTGCGTTCTGGAGGCTGGAGAGATTGGGATGAGGTCCGAAGCTTGATGTCTGGGGAAGGCCTGTGTCCGGTTTGCTTTCTCTTGTTGTGCTGAGCACCCTGAACAAAAGCAATGTAGAAGGAAAGGATTTATGGCCTAGACTCTATCACTGAGGGAAGCCAGGATAGGAACTCAAGGCAGGAACTGAAGCATAGACCATGAAGGAATGTCTCTTACTGGCTTGCTCTCCATGGCTTGCTCAGCTTGCTTTCTTAGACAGTCCGGAACCACCTGTCTAGGGGGTGACACCGCCCACAATGGACTGAGCTCTTCCTTATCTATCATCAATCAAGAAAATTCTCCCAAAGACTCACCAATAGGTTAATCTTATGGATGCATTTTCTCAGTTGGGTTTCCCTCTTCCTAGGTGACCCTAGGCTTATGTCAAGGTGACAAAACCAACCAACATAGCCTGTTTGTTACACTGTTGTAACCTCCTATATATAACCTCTCTTCACTGTGTTCCCGCAAGGTGGGGAAGTGGAGAAAGTCTCTCTGAACTTTTTTTATAGGGACACTAATCCCATTCATGAGATCACCACCCAGCTCTAAGAACACAAACATTCAGCTGGCCACGGCCTGCATTGTCCTGATTATAATGCAAATCAAGAGAAACCAACTCCAGTAACCCCCTTCACCAGAGGTGGCCTTCTCAAGATCACCTGGGTCACCCTGAGAATAGTAGGTTCCCTGTGTGCTCTACCATAGGTGCCACCAGCCCTGTATGGGCCTCTTTCTGCTCTTCTCACTAAACACTGACCATAGAGTTGTCTCCAATCAGGATAAAGGCACCATAGAGGCTCAGAATTGAGGAGGGCTCCCAAGGGACCCCTGGTTGGTCCTTCCTCCAAGAAAAGGTCCTTGAACCCAAGGTCTCTCCTGCCAGGCAGAGCTTATAACTCATGGGCTATGGCTTCCTGGCTTCCACTGGCAACTCGGGAGGTCAGATATTCCTGGACAATTGTCCTGTAAGCACATTGGTATGCCCTGCCCTCTTTATTCCATTGTTAGAGAGTCCTCCAATCCTGAACACTAGTCTCCCATCTGTGCCATGGGGATGCCCTGGACTTTGAAATAGGGCCCATCTGGATACATAATGCTCTGGGACATTGGGCAAATCAAACACCCTGCATCATTTCATCCAGCTCCAGGAGTGCACGAGCCCCCAAAATAACTCACCCCTCCCTACCCTGCTCCGTCTGAGCCATGGCAGCTCAATGTGGGGGCTGCTGAGTCTGGCTGAAGTCCCAGGCGCCCACCCAGAACCCAGAAGGCAGAGGCCTGGTATGGATCGAGCTGAGGGACCTTTCTATTTAAAGGAAAAACACAAGGCAATATTTTTAGGTGCCAACTAATTTGTGTGCTGTGTGGCTTGGTGGTGGCTGACCCATCTGCAGCAAGGACCTACGGGGGAGGGGGGGCGGGGAGAGATGAGCTGGCGCCTTCTGTCTCTCTGAATGGCTCAGGAGAGACTCTGACATCTGGTTTTAAGTGTGGGGTCTGTTATTTTTCCTGTTCAACTGGTGGGTTTGCCTGGAGCCCTAAGGGGGGAAAAAAACTCTCAGGAAATTGGTGGCAATCTGAACCCAGATCCTCTGGCCTCTGGGTCCCTGACACTAGACCACCCAGGATCTGGAATGTACCAGGAGTGGGCTGAACCTTTTCCCAGTAGCTGCTTCAGGAAGCTGTTCTCTGCAGCTGGTGCCTGGGGCCAGGGCTGGCTCCGGGATGTCGGCCTATGCTCCCGAGGTCTGGTTCCACAGGGCTCCTGCTCCTGCTCCCTGCGGGACCAGTGGTACAAAGGAAAACCAGCTTAGCTAGGTAAGGATGTGAGAGCTACATTTAAGGCTTGGGGAGAAGTTATAACTCCCTTAACAGATCTGGTGCAGGAGGTGGTCTGTGCCATTGTGGCCAGGCTGGGTCATAAACCTGCTTCCACAAGCCAGCTCTGCAGTTAAGAGCACTCTCCGAAGGCTTTCAGAGCCACCCAGCCAGGTATGGTGATACACACCCCTAATCCCAACACTTGGAAAGAGGAGACAGGACAATCAGGGTTTGATGCCAGCGTAACAGCGGGTTTGAGGCCAGCCTGGACTATATGAGACCCTGTCTCAAAAAACCAAAGGCAGAAAATACTGCAGCCTAAACCTAAAGTTCTGAGTTCGATGCCTAGGAACCACAGTTGGGACAGAGCCAACTCCTGATAGTTGTCCTCTGACCTCAACAGGCTCCCTGTTTGTGAGCAACATGCTTGCTCACAAACAGGGAGTAAGGGAAGAATAGATAAAATATTGAAAGGAGAGTGAGTGGGGACCTCGATCTTTCCAAGTAGGTCCTGTTGATCCGAGAATGCCAGGGAGTTGGACCATGGTAACTGCCGAAGCCCGAAAGGCAGCTTCAGCTGCGGTAGCTTGCTGGGGGCGAGAGGGGGAGAGGCCAGGCCCTGGGGATGAATGGCCTATCTGTGCAGCAGCATCTCCCATCTGACTGAGGCGTGGTATCTCCTGAGGAGCTCCCTCTACCTGGCTGCTCACGGCTTTGGTTCCCTAGTATTCAGAGCTGTGGGTGCCTGGGACGGTGCCTGTCTCCTGCAGACTGGGAATCCTGGGCCATTTCCTTCTTTGTCTTGCTATGAACTTTGTCCCAGTACTAAGCACAGTGCCTGGCACACGGTATGCATTTAGTAAGTACCTGTGGGACCACACAAAATCAGCTTATGGCATTTATTGAACTCTGTGCCCTGGCTCAGTGGAAGTCTTTCCTAATTCTTCCTGTTCCCCAGCAGAAGTGCCCAGAGTCCTGCTGTGCCCCATCCTAAGTTCCTGGGACTTCATACAAAGTCCTAGCTTTGTGCTTCCTTTCTGGAAAACAGAGTTAACTATCCCAATTCACAGAGAAGACCAAAGTTCATAATGGTGACATGACCCCGTGGCATTCACTGCTAAGTAGTGGAGCCAGGATTTGAACTCAGATCTTTCATGTTTGGAATGTTACAAGGCACTGTCTCCTCAACAGACTGAGAACAACCAGGACCCCGCATCCTTGCTTCCGGCTTCCTCCAGAGAGGGTGGAAAGTATGTCACAGGCAAAGCCGATCCTCCCTCATGGACCTAGGAGAAGGTTTGAAAGGAAATCGCTGTTGGCAAGAGCCAAAGAAGGGTTGTGTGGGCAGAGCGCCAGCAGACCAGCATGAGCTGGTCGATCTCGACACTAAGCAAGCCCACAGGAAGGAAATGTGCGTGGGCAGGGCAGCATGGTGGTCCGGCCTGTAGGCCTGACTCACTTTCTGAGTGTTCAAGGCACACCAGGCAGGTTGTGTAGCAAGGAACAGCAGGCCCTTGTCCCTAAATGGAGAGACATGTCACAGTGTGGCATAAAAAGGGAGGACCTGGTCAGCTTTATCATAGCCAGGGACCCAGTATCTGCCACTGTGCCTGAACTGAATGGAAGTTAACGGTGGTGTGGATGAAATGAATGAACAGTGTGTTGGTGTGTAGATCACCCACCCAGCATTCCCCAGCATTCCCCAGCATTCCCCAGCATTCCCCAGCATTCCCCAGCATTCCCCAGCATTCCCCAGCATTCCCCAGCATTCCCCAGCATTCCTCTGCATTCACACAGCAGCTATAATGGCTGGACACCTGGTGTAAGCAAGCCACACCGTAAACATTGACAAACACATCTGTATCTTTGCAACAATGTCAAGATAGATTCAACCAATCCTCCTGACAGCTGACCCATCTTTCAGCCCCAAAGAGAAGATATAAAGGAGTCCAGCTGCGGGGGTGCTGGGGACACACAGAACTGCCAGAGGGTCCACCTCAGAGTCAAGCTGAGCTGCAGAGGATCATACTGCGGGTATGAGACAAGACAGGACAGGTGGCAGCAACACAGAGACCCATCAGCTTAAGTAGACAGACTCAAGCAGTAGGGACTTATCTGAGCTGGAGCCCAAGGCACAGTGAATTCACAGGGAATTCTCTGCCTGTCAGTCTCTTGACACAGGTGGCCAATTAACAGGACAGTGGGACCATCCGACTCAGTGTTAAGTGCTATGGAGCCCAGCGTGGGTGTCATTGCTCCTCCATACTGTGATGTGTTCAAGTTCTCAGGCCTGGTTTTTCTGATATGGTTGTTGTTGTTATTATTGTTGTTGTTGTTGTTGCTGCTGCTGCTGCTGCTGTTGTTATTTGCGTTTGCAGAGATCAGAGTACAGTTTTTGGGGGTCAGTTCTCTCCTTCCACCATTCCGTGAGCTCCAGAGAGCTGATGCACGGATGGCTTGCACGGACAGCTTGCACGGACGGGCGCTGAGCCTTCTTGTCAGGCCTGATAATGGTTTGAATCCCATTCGCAGCACTAGCTTTGTTTAGGGCAAAAGAAATTTCTGTCCAGTCTTGGATATGGTTTTTGCTCTGGAGAAAAAAACCCTATACCCATCCCCTATACCTTGATTCTCCAAGTCTGTGGGGAGGCCCAGTTTGAGAGGATAGGACAGCCTTCAAGGCTGTTTGTCTGTCCTCTCTTTGTATCGGTAGCCCAAGCTGCAAATCTGGGACCATGCTTGCCTTACAGGTCTCCCACCTGAGACGTGCTGCTTCTGGCTGCCTGCCTTGAAAAGTTCATCTTCTACCCAGGTCCTTTCTCCTGGCAGAGATTTTCAGGACATGCCCAACCCTCCTCCTTCTGATAGGACCAGCATGCTGCTTTGGGCCCCCCATATCATTAGTCTTCTAAGACAGAATTATAATTCTGTTTCTGTTTCTGGGGGTGTAGCTCAGTTGTTAGTAGAATGCTTGCCCAACATGATCCAAGCTTGAGGGTTTGATCCTCAACACTGCATAAACCGGATGCGGTCACCCTGCATATGATCTCAGCACTCCAAATATGGTAAGTTCAAGGCCAGCCTGAGATGCATGAGACCCTGTCTCAAAAAAAAGACCTCAATAACAATAAACCTGTTTTTTCTGTACCTTGGCATGCACACGGCCCTGAGTCTAATTCCCAACCCTGCAGAAATAAAAATAACATATAAACTACAAATACTATGAATATGAAGAACCCTAAGTCTCTAATATTGTCTTGGGCTGGAAAATGTCTCTGTGGGAGAGCACTAGCCTCGAATGTTCTCTTCTGTGTCTGTCTGCTCCATTATCCAGGGATTCTTCCTTATGAGTGAAAAAAAAATCTAGCTCAAAGTAGTTTAAGCTGGGAGAGAATCTGATGGATTGGTTTACAGGCTGGGGAAAGCGTGGGTGGAGCCTTGGGCACCACAGGCTGGCTGGAACCCTCAGGCCCTCTGTCTGCTGGGCTTCCTCCTTCTCTGGGATCAGCAATGGGGAGGAAAGAGCTCCAACTGCCTACTCTGCAGGCTTGAAACACAGGGGCAGCTCTTAGACAAAAAAAAAAAAAAGAAAAGAAACTCTCTTTTGCTCTCAAATCCAGGTAGACTATGTCAGAGGACTGTGGGTGAGGCCTATAGCCCCAGCCTTTGGCACATATCTGTTAGGAAAGCCATGGTGGGTACCAGTGCGCTGACCCTCTTATACTCCTCTCTGAAGACCCAAAAGAAAGAGCTAGGCAGGGAGCAGGAATAGATGCCCACTGATACCTCAAACCTCTGTTGGGGCCAAGGGCGTCTTGTGTGATGACTTTCCCTTAGATCGTGCGATGGAGTGGAGGGGGAGCTACTGGGCAGAACACCTATAGAAGACCTAAGCTGCCTGCTGCTACCCCCTCTCCCTGGGTAGCTGTGGCCAGGGGATAAGACCAGATATAACCAGCCTAGTGTATCTACCTGCCCTGTTGAGAAAGGATCCGAGTTGGAACCAGGGAAGAGATGTAAAGTCCAAGTCATGGCCGTAAACTCCCTGATAAACGGTTTCTCTTTCTGTCTTTAGCACTATTCCCTTCTCTTCATCTCCTCCTCTGCTTTCACTCAAGGTGTATAAATAAATAAATAAAAGAAATGACTGAGGCCATCTCAAAATGTGGTACTCAGAAAAATAAGTTTGGTTCAGGACCCACTTTCTAGGGCAGGGACTCAGATTCGAGATAGCATGCATTCCTCGGTTCTCTTAGACACAGGAGTGACCGATCCAAGTACCCTGAAATCCAGCCTAGAGGGGCCCTGGACTGCCTGCCTGATGCACGGAGCTGAGCTGTACCTGGGACACGTCCTTGAAGGAAGGTACTGAGTGACACTTGAGGTAGCAAGGAAGAAAGATGGGACACCTGGGACTGCAGAGGGAGGGGGTGGAGAAACCGAGGGAAGAATAAGAAAGGATCAAGAGGAAGCCTGTTGGTTTGATTGTCCCTGGAACATTCTTGCTTAAGATATTCTCCACAGAGGAACTGAGCAGCTGCTGTGCGTGGGAAAAGGTGCAGAAGCACCACCTGTCTGTCACCTGAGGTCACCTGTGTCTCACACAGGTATTTGCTATGTCACTTTTATCTAAGAGACACCAGAGCCCCCCCCCCCGACACACACACACACACACACACACACACGGATCTGTGCTATATCCATCACAGCACACAAAGTCACAATGATTACAAGGAATCAAAGGCGGATGAGAGCAGAGAGGCTGTGGTAGCCTTGAGATTTTTGAGGCCCCGAAGGCATTTAAGCATTTGGCCTCAGAGACCAAAGGAATATTCCAACTGTGGGAGGTGACTTGGTGGGTACTTGCCTAATGACTTGAGGTCAATCCCTGGGACTCATAGGGTGAAAGGGGAGAACCAACTTCTCATGGTGTCTTCTGACATGTGTGCCTACACACACACACACACACACACATACACACACACATACACATACATACACACACACATACACAACATACACAGACATACACACACACACACACACACTGAAACTCCAACACATCAGAAAAGGAAGCCAAAACTGGGCATGGTGGCACAGGCTTTTAATCCTAGCATTCAGGAGTAGACAGATCTCTGTGAGTTCAAGGACAGCCTGGTCTGCACAGTGAGTTCCAGGACAGAGAGGACTTCATTATGAGACCCTGTTGAAAAAGCAAAAACTAAAAAGGAAATGAAACAATGAAGAAGATTAGATGATGCAAAAACCACCCAGGTTTCTGGATCGGCAGGTGATGTCATGAAAATGGTTCTACTACCAAAATTAATCTCCATAGCTGTCGGAGGCTCAGAGGTCCTATGCTTGCAGATAAGCACGAGGGAACCTGGAATGTCAAATGCACCGCATTGACCCTTCAAAGGAAGGGATGTGTAACCTGTTATCCGACCAGAAGGCTGGGAGCGGGCATAGTTAACAGCCTGGAGACCTTGGCACTGTCTGTGTGGTCCAGACCACACTGGATGCTCCCCCAGACCCTTACCGTGTTTTTCTTTTCCAGCCAATCTATAGACCCCATCTTTGTGAAAAGTGTCACATATACTTTACAAAGAGTTTTGGTGTGGTCATGGCCTATCTTTATTTAACTTCCTTTGTGCCCTGATGAGATTTGTGTATCCTCCATTGTACACACAGACAAGTTGTCACCAGAAAAGTTTTTGCCAAACTGTGTGGTGCTTAAATATACTTTTGGGTTTTTTTTTTAATGGTTTTTCGAGACAGGTTTTCTCTGTGTAGCCCTGGCTGTCCTGGAACTCACTCTGTAGACCAGGCTAGCCTCGAACTCAGAAATCCTCCTGCTGCCCGGCGGTGGTGGCGCATGCCTTTAATCCCAGCACTTGGGAGGCAGAGGCAGGTGGATTTCTGAGTTCGAGGCCAGCCTGGTCTACAGAGTGAGTTCCAGGACAGCCAGGACTACACAGAGAAAACCTGTCTCGAAAAACCAAAAGAAAAAAGAAAAAAAAAAAAAGAAATCCGCCTGCCTCTGCCTCCCAAGTGCTGGGATTAAAGGTGTGTGCCACCACTTCCTGGCGCTTAAATATACTTAAAATAAACTACTTGGGGTCAGAGTTCAGCAGTTTGTACCAACACTGTCTACTTAGTCTCATTGAACCAGACGGCCCTTCTACTGCCCTCGGACTGGTCGCTCCTGGCCATGGAGGCTGCAGAGACCTCCACAGATATTCAATGCAATACTCACCAAAACCCTGACAACATCCTTTGTTTTCTTGTTTGTTTTGAGACAGGGTCTCTTTACATAGACCAGGCTGTCCTAAAACTTACTATAGATCAGGCTGGCCTCAAACTCCTAGAGCTCTACCTGAGTCTGCTTCCCACGTGCTGGGATTAAAGGCTTACAACATTCTTCTCTGACAACATTCTTCACAGATCTAGAAAAACAAAACACTAAGAATTCACATGAAACCACAAAAAAAAAAAAAAAAAAAAAAAAAAAAAAAAAAAAAAAAAAAAAAAACCATGAATACCCAAAACAATCCTTAGATAGAAGAACATAGATGCCTGTATCAGGACACTGAACAGATGTGAGGATGTAAAGTCACAAAGCCAGGGGAACCTAATGTTTGACAAAGGAGGCAAAAACATGCAGTGTGTGTGTGTGTGTGTGTGTCTGTGTGTGTCTGTGTGTCTCTGTGTGTGTGTGTCTGTGTAAGGGGGATGATATCTTATTGAAGAGATGATGCCAGTAAAGCTGGGTTTCTACCTCCAGAAGAATGAAATTAAATTCATATCTTTTACCCTGTGCAAAATCAGCCTTAGATGATTAGACTTTAAATTCTGAAATGCTGAAAGAAAAACCACAGGGAATACTCTTCAAGGCACTGGAGCAGGCAAGAACTTCCTGAATAGAACACTAATGGCGCCAAGTCTCAGCACACAGGACTACACAGCAAGCGAAAGGAGCAGCAATCACGCAGACAGCCCAAGGGAAGGGAAAAAATCTTTGTCAGCTGTACCAAAGATAAGGGTTAATATCCAGACTTTACGAGGGACTGCAGTAATGAAACATCAAAGAAATAAATACTGCATATCAACCAATGGACTAAATAGCCAAACACACAGTTGTCAAAAGAAGAAACACATGGGCAAGAGCCGTGTTTAAAATGTTCACCACTTGGAGAAATGCAAATTAAAATTACTTTGAGATACCACCACATCCCATTCAGAACGGCTACCATCATGAAACCTGACCGCACTGCCTTAGCTGACGTTACTATTGTTGGTGATGAAACACCATGACTGAAAGCAACTCGGGGAGGAAAGAGTTTGATTTGTGCTTCCTGCTTGTCGTTGGAGGAACTCAGGACAGGAATGCGTACAGGGCAGGGACCTGGAGGCAGGAGCTCTGCAGAGGCCATAGAGGGGTGCTGCTTATTGGTTTGCTCCTCATGGCTTGCTCAGACTGCTTTCTTATGGAACCCAGGACCACCAGCCCCAGAGTGACACCACCCACAGTGGGCTTGGCCCTGCCCCATCAATGACTAATAAAGAAAATGCCCTACAGGTTTGCCTACAACCCAATCTTATGGGCTTCAATTGAGGCCCCCTCCTCTCTGATGAGTCTAGCTTTGGACAAGTTGACATAAAACTAGCCAGTATGCACTCCCTCTATTGACAGTTGATGGCTTCTGGGGAAGGAAGAGTCAATTTTCTTTAAGGGTTCGGTGGCCCCTAGTATGTTGATCATAGCCTAGTGGGCGCTCCCCACCCATGAGATTTTGGGCATACAAATGGGACTCTGTGGGTTGTTTTTTTGTTGTTGTTTTTGTTTTGTTTTGTTTTTAAAGAGGGTACAAGGGCTAGAGATGGCTCATCAGTTAAGGGCACTGACAGCATTTCTGGAGGACCCAGTTTCAATTCCCAGCCCCGACACGTGGCGCACAACCATCTGTAACTCCAGTCCCAGAAGATCAGACGTCCTCTTCTGGCCTCCTTGGGCACTAGACACATGTGGTGCACAGAGATACATGCAGGCAAAACACTAATCCACATAAAAGTTAAGAAAAAAAGAAAAACCACAAAGTTGGGAGGGGTTTGAAATAGAGATGGATCCAGATTCAGGAGAAGTTAGGGGGGAGGAGAAAGAGGAGAATTAATAAAAATATTATATTAAAACTTTTTATTTAAAAAAGAAATCTGACACCAAACGTTGGAAATGTTGTAGGGAAAGGAACCTTTACTCACTGCTGGAGTATAAATTAATGTAGCCATTATGGAAATCGGTTTGGAGTCTCCTCAACCGGTTTAATGTGGAACTACCTTGTGCTCCAGCCATTCCAGACTCGGGCATTTATCACAGCTCTCCATACTCCACCACGAAAATGTTTGCACACTCGTGCTTACTGTTACTCTGTTCACGAGAGCAAGGAAATGGAACCAACTTAGATGCTCACCCCCCGATGACTGCATAAAGCAAGTGTAGTACATTTACAGGCTGGAATACTATTCAGCAGATTTTTTTTAAATGAAATTGTGAAACTTATCGGGAAAACAGATGGACTGGGAAAGAACATTATTATACAAGGTGCCCCCAAGTCAGAAAGACAAACCTGAAACATGCGTTCTTCATCATATTCCAAGTGCATCCTTCTATGTGTGCAGCTAAATAGGTAACAGGGTCAATACAGACAGAAAACTTGAAAAGGAGATCGAGAGAATGTTTGGTGATGGGGAAGGATGAAATACAGGCCAAGCCCACGTGAGTCACGAGAGGGATTTTTTTTTTTTTGGTTTCGAGTCTGTCATAGTTGTTTTTCATGGTCGATATGTAAATTCAACTGTGTTCTGAATTGAAAATTTGAATTCCAAAAGAATAACATTTTTTGAAATTTTATTTATGTATATGAACATGTGTGTGCCTGTGTGTATGCCTGTGTGTGTGTGTGCCTGTGTGTGTGAATGTGCTTCTGTATGTGTGTGTGTGTGCCTCTGTGTGCCTCTGTGTGCTTGTGTGTGAGTGTGCTTCCATGTGTGTGTGCCTGTGTGTGAGTGTGTGTGCCTTTGTGTGCCTCTGTGTGTGTGTATGCCTCTGTGTGTGAGTGTGTGTGTGCCTCTGTGTGTGTGTGCCTGTGTGTGTCTCCATGTGTGAGTGTGTGTGCCTGTGTGAGTATGTGAGTGTGTGTGTGCCTGTGTCTGTGTGTGTGCCTCCGTGTGTGTGTGCCTGTGTGTGTGTGTGTGTGTGTGTGTGTAGATGATCTAAAGGGCCAGGAGAGGATCACCGTTCTCCCAGGTGACACTAGCCTGTGTCAAGTTGACAAGTACAAACCAGCAGGGTCTTTGCTCTGTGCCCCTTCCCCTGACCACACTAGCCAGACTCAGGAGCCATTTTACTCCATCTCCAAAAGGAAGAAACTTGGATTTTGGCAAGTAAACAAGTTTATTGCTTAAAAAAATAGATGTTATATTTTACATACAAAACAAACAAACAAAAATCCATAAAGGGTCTTAGAACTCTAAAAGGCACTTGTTCTGAATATATTTCATTCTCTGAGACAGTTCCACAAGATCAGGGGAAATTTTTCTGGGCAGGGGACCCCACATTTTTGCTGCACAGTGGTGGTACACACCTTTAATCCCAGGACTCAGGAGGTAGAAGCAGGTTCAAGGCCACACTGGTCTACAGAGTAAGTTCCAGAAAAGCCAGGGCTACAGAAAAACTCTGTCTCAAACAACAAAAACAAAACAAAACAGAAAACAAACACCCCTCCATATTCTTGCTCCTGTACAATCCCACTCACGCCATTGTCTGCTGCCAACCCTACCTGATGAAAGCCCAGACTCCCAAATCCAGGCTGTGGGTAGAGAGAAAGGACACAACCCAGCTCATCACCCCTGCCCCAGGCCCTCAGCACGGTTGCGGCTTGCCCCTCTGTGATGGTTTGGATGGAAATCTGTCTGTAGACTCCTGCCTCAGGTGCTGGGCTGCCAGCTGGTGGGCTCTGGAGAACTGACTGCATCCTGAAGGTGCTGATGTCACTGCCACATTAATTCCTTGCTGGTTTCATAATATGAGAGCGTTCTCTGAGGTGACAGAAGGAGGTCAGCCTTCATTGGAGAGAGCAGGTCCCTGCCAGCAGGGCTCTTGAAGGACGAGTTTTGTCCCTTGCTCCTTGCCTGCCTGTTTTATCCCACTTCCGGGTCACCATGCCCTGCCGTTCTGCCTCAGTTCTGGCCCACAAACAACACTGTCAAGTGACCTTGGGCTAAAATGAATCATAGGCCAGAATGAATCCTACCTCTTTTGTTTTCTCTAGTGTGTCACAGAGACTGGGGAGTTTCTGGGGAATCAGAACTGAGTGCTCTCACTCAGGCATGGACCGGCAGAAGCAGCGCTGCCCACTACTGGAGTTCACTTAGTCTCGCTCTCCCAAGTGGACAGACCCACGAGTCTTGTGCCGACCCTGCAACAAGAGAGAAACAGCGTGGGTGTTCCCACGCCCAGCTAACCTAGTCCTTACTTTTTGAACTCACGGTGTTTTTAAAACAGGGTCTCAACTATCTTAGGTTGGCTTGATACTGCTCTGTAGCCAAGCCACTTGAATTCCCAAGTTCTGGGATTACAGGTGTGTACCACCATTTCCAGTTTATGTGGCACTGGGAATGCAACCCAGGGCTTTGCACATTAGGCTCGCGCTCTATCAACTGAGCTACATTCCCATGATGCATCATAACTGCTGGCATTTTGTCTAGGCTCCGCCCCACAGTTACCTGGCAACAGCCAGGAGGTGCCTAACCCACTATAAAAGGGGCTGCTTGCTACCCTCCTGGCTCTCTCGTTCCCTTCTCTTGCCCCTGCTCCCTCACCGTTGTCTTCTCTTTCTCTCCCCATTCCCTGGCCGGCCTCTCCTCTTCCTCCTCCACCTCCTCCCCCCCCTCCTCCCCCTCCTCCCCCTCCTCCCCCTCCCCTCACATCCTCCTCCCCTCTCCGTCCTCTTCCTCCTCCTCTCTCTCTGCCTTTCTCTGTCTCTACTCCCTCAACTTCCCTCCCCATACCCTAAGTAAACTATTCTATACTATACTGTCTGTAGCTGGTCCCTCAGGGGAAAGGGACACCTCAGCATGGGCCCCACAGAGACACCGCCTTCCCCCACACCATGCGCCTCCACCAAATATATCCCTAGTTTCTCTTTCTTTTTATAAAACATAACAATAACCAGCCCATCTAGACCTCTGTGAGGCCTAGCCAAGGCCTCACACAAAGTGTCTGTACACCCACACCCTGACACATGTGTCTTTGTACACCTGCACCCTGACACATGTGGTGTGTATGTACACCTGCACCCTGACACATGTGTTTATATACACCTGCACCCTGACACATGTGTTTATGTACACCTGCACCCTGACACATGTGTCTTTGTACACCTGCACCCTGACACATGTGTCTTTGTACACCTGCACCCTGACACATGTGGTGTGTATGTACACCTGCACCCTGACACATGTGGTGTGTATGTACACCTGCACCCTGACACATGTGTTTATGTACACCTGCACCCTGACACATGTGTCTATGTACACCTGCACCCTGACACATGTGTTTATGTACACCTGCATCCTCAGTGCAAGCTCCCAGCTGTTCAAACAGTCTCAAGAGCATCTGACACAGGCAAATCCTGGCACTCAATAGAAAGGGACAGAAAAGATACAGACTTCTTTTAACACACCAATGTTATGGAAACAACACAGGGTTTTAACAAACTCACCCTTGAGGTCAAAGAATGAATACAAGTGTCATTAATCTGAGGTCCTGTCTGTGGTCACACACAGACATGGACATTCTATGGGACCTGCAAATAAATATACTCTTGATCGGCTGGAGTTATAAAACACCCACGGCATCACCATCTGCATGGCTGGCTAGAGCACAGTGAAGCATCTTGGGATCCTTTGGCAGGATGTCTTGTGCTGGTGACAGAAGTGGCGAATTGACACCTCGCTCATCTAGGAGCTAAAAGATCCTTGGGGTTCCTTACACCCACCTCTAGGTGTGAGGAGCTGACAGTGGGTGTGAGGAGCTTGCTGAAGGCAGGATTAGGTGTTCCTAGAAGACATCTGCCCCAAGCATCTTCCAGGAACATGCTCTGGTTGGATGCCTGCTCCTTTTCAGGGGCCAAACCCTTGCAAGGAATCCTTTGATACCTGGAGGCCAGTTCTGCTCCAGAGGAGGAAGGGGGGAAGGCACGCATGCAACCAACTGAATCTCCTACAGCGGCAGACTGTGCAGCTAAGCTATTGGTAGCTGCAGATGGGCTCAAGGAAAGCTTAGGCAGGGCCGCGGCAGGAACAAATCTCATCTTCAACTGGACATCCCCAACCACTGCAGTTAAAATGGGCCCAGACAGAACAGTGCAGAGCGTCCCGACTAGCCACTGGTTCTGGCTGGGTTCTGACTAGTGCCTGAGCGCCATCTTCCCCCATTGGATAAGCTGCTGAACCAAGCCATAAGCACATCTGTAAGTACAAGGTCCCGGGCCACGGCATGGCCTTGGGGGCTGAGATGCTTCGCAGAGCAGCTCCAGGAAAACAGGGAGCTGGGGGAGAAGAGAGCAGAAGGCAGATGGGCCTGTGGTCGTCAGTTCAGCCAGCAGTCTCATGACCTGTGCAGCCTGGGGACAGCAGCTTGTTCCTTCGCCTGGTCAGCCATTTCCAGAGCAGGCATGTGCTGACCACTTCTGCCAACCAATGTGCCTTCCTCTCACCACCCGTGACTCGCTACCTGACACTGGAACGCTGTCGGGTGATTTTTCTACTAGTGAATGAGGGCCTGCAGCGGCCCCAGCTGTGTAAGATAAAAGTGTAGCTGTGGATCTGCTGCAGAGCCGCTCTGAGGAGCTGCACACACTCTGTGGGACCAAATAAAAAAAAAAAAAAAGTTCCTGAAAATTAAATTCTAAGAATGTAGCTTCCCGGACGGGCAGTGGTGGTGCACGCCTTTAATCCCAGCACTTGGGAGGCAGCGGCAGGTGGATTTCTGAGTTTGAGGCCAGCCTGGTCTACAGAGTGAGTTCCAGGACAGCCAGGGCTACACAGAGAAACCCTGTCTCATAAAACAAAAACAAACAAAAAACCAAAACAAAAAACAACAACAAAAAGAAGCCCTATTAAGGTTTTCTGGAAACTTCTTCGTTCTTTCTTGCACGACACACCCCTGGCTCTCTGTCAGAGTCAGAGAAAGAAGAAAAGTGGTCAACAAAAGAGGACTGGGGGGATTGAGCCTCATCAATTTGGGGAGAAGGTCCTCAAGACAGAGATCTAAGATATTAGTCCAAGTGGCAGGCAGCTCCGATTACACTAATTTGGGGAGTAAAAGTGAGAAGAGAGTATTTTCTGCAGAGCAATAGTAAGCTGAAAATTGGGGCTGGAGAGATGGCTCTGTGGTTAAGAGGACTAGCTGCTCTTCCAGAAAACCTGGGTTCAATTCCCAGCACCCACATGGCACTCACAACTGTCTGTAACTCCAGTTCCAGGGTGTCTGACACCCTCACACAGACACATATGCAGGTAAAACATACACGTAAAAAAATTAAAATCATTTTTAAAAATGAAGCAAGAAATTAACAAGATGGGACCACTTAAGGTGCAGTTAGCAGGGACATTTGCTCGGGACTGGAAATCAGAATCTAGCCTGCAACTTGCAGAAGCCCCTCACAAGCCTGGAGATGCTAACTGGCATGTCACCCCAAGGAGGACAACTTCTGCCATTCACATGCCTCTGTGCCCTTCCCATGGTGGAATCATGGGCCTACCCTGGGGCCTGACTCAGCCATGCAAGGCCCTGGAAAAGAACAGGTCTCACACAGGGTGTGGGGCATGGCTCTAGAATCTAACATATGGTTTCTGGCTGCCACTGGACATTTTTCCAGTTTCAAATCTTTGGTCACTGAGGTCCCACCATGAGGCACACTGAGCTGTCCACAGGACAAGGTGTGCCTGTGCATGGCATCTGGCATCTGCCTGTCAGCAGGGAACCCACAAGAGGGACCAGCAAGATGAAGGGTTTTGATTCCATTGTTTCAACAAGGGAGTAAGTAGGAATGTGGTTAGCAGATCCCACCAGGGGTTAGAGCCAGCCCAGGGTGAGGGCCTGCAAGGCCAGAGCTAAGCCAGCTACAGAGGACTCACTTCCCTGGGGAATCTGGAAGTGATTTCGGGAGGGAAGGCTGTGTCCCAGATACAAAGTGACCACACATTCCCCTCCCCCAGGGACCTGCACACCTTGTCCTCCCTTCCCAGCCTCAGACCTCCACTTCCAGACAGGCAGGAAGCTGGCAAAGGCTATGTTCATCACACTGTTTATCAACTCAACGTAAGTGGTTTGTAAGCAATAATTTCTTTAATGAAAAATTTTAAAAAAGAGGGTATCCCAGGACTTAAGGCTGAGAACTCCTTCCTGAGACTCAAGATTCAGATTTATACACAGATGTGACTGATTGGTGACAGAAAGCACACTGCTTGCTGTGGATGGTGGTCCAGAAGGTCTGAAGAGCAGCATCCTCCGTGGTCCTGGCTCTGAGCATCACTCCTTCCTAATCTGGGGGCAGAAGGGGAAAGGGCACGCACAGGTGCACACCAAAGAACATGGACAATGTCCCTCGCCAACCTTTCCAATGAGATTTTATTAGTGCTTGCTTCTGGAAAGGACATCTTTGGTATTTCCCCACACTGGCCTTCCCTGTGCAGACTCCCCACAGACAGAGGCGAGTCATTCTGGGTAAGAACAGGACATTCTAGGCTCAGGCTGGGGAGTGACTCACTGTTATTCAGAATGGTGACACACAGCCTGTGCACCCTCTCTCCTGAGGCATGCAGGGCCCCTTCCTCTCTGATGTTGCAACTGCAGAAGGCCGAGTTCGTAAAGAACAGATGAAAATGCACTGGGCTAAGAAGCCAGAGAGGCAGAGAGCAAAAAACGCAGACAGTTGGCACTAAACCTGCCTCCTGGGTGGAATGTGAGTGGTGGCACGTGGGCTCCCCCACATGGCCAAAGGTGGAACTTCACCTGCAACTACCTGCATCCAAGCCTGAGCAAAGCAGGCCAGGAAAGGACCCCAGGGCAGTCCTCTTCTCTGCCAAGGATAGCTCTCTTAGAATAGAGGTGTTCTGTCAGTCTGGGTCACTGGAGGCCAGAGTAAGCAGAATTTTAACAAGAGTGCCTTTCATACAGAGCCCCAGCTCAGACTACACTCTGTGTACACATCTCTAGTGAAAGCAAGAATTCTCTCCCATGTGTTGCCCAGGAGAAAGTACAATCAATTAAAAGTAGAGGAACAGATTTCCTGATGCTTCTCATCACAGGAAAACCCTTCTCTGGGAAAATTCTGAAGGACATGGAGACTCTGTGACTGGCACACAGGTAACTGAGGAGGGACCATCCTAAGCCTTCTGGGCCTTCTCTTGTTCACACGACTAAGCAGGAGACTGAAACAAAAACTGTCTGTGCCCTGAAACATTTATGTTGTTGGCTTTCTTTTTTTAAAAAAAATAAAAGTTCCAAAGCCCCGGAGGAGGCTGAAGTTAGGAGCTGCCTATAGTGTTCCCAGTGGTACCAGGTTAGTCAACAAGAAATGTGGAGATGCCGGACAGGGGAGGGACCACTGCCAGGCTTGGAGCCCCTGAGAGGTAGTGTGAGGAGAGCTAGCTGCAGGCTATCCTGAGACTTGGAATTGGCCACATAAGTCCTAGAAAGAGGCTGTGAGCTGGACTCACCCCCGGCCCAGGAGCAGACAGAGCCATCCTGTCTAGTTAGATCAGAGATGCCCAATAGCCCAGTGATGGCAGGACAGTTCTCAGTGGGAAAGGGAGCCCTGGTCTCTAGATTTGAAGGGAACCTTTGACGTGGCAGTGTCTGTGTCTGTAGAGAGGGAGAGGCTGAGGGGTAATGGGGAGTACTGAGGACAGTGGATGTCTGGCCCAGAGACAGAAGCTGCTGGAAGGAGGGGAGGATCTCAGCAAGCTGCACAGAGGGATGAAGGGATACCAGAAGAGGCAGGTTTCCCGGTGCAGTCCCAGGATCATGTCTCCTCTTCTGGCCTGGCTCAGAGCAAGACATTCACCAGGAGTCTCTGCACCCTTCTCCCCACCAATGCTGGCCCCTCTTCCCACAGAGACCAGTTCAAATATCATGAGCCAGTCTTGGCAGGCCACTTTGGTTCTTAAGCATGGAGGCTTCACCTGGTCTTACGGTGTGTTGAAGATACTGGCGTGTAACTGCCCGGGGCCTTAGTCTCTCTCCTGTCTGGGTTTTGAGGCCAGGGCTCTACCTTGTTTCCATGTGCAGGCACTGTAATTCCACAGAACCAGTGGGTCCAGGAAGTTGGCTCAGAGTTTTGTCCTCCCTTCTCTGGGGCCTGACTCTGGTACCAGGCTCCACACAGCTGAGGCACACTGGGCAGCTGAGAGAAAGGCTGAGAAAGGCTGAGAATGACTAAACCCAGGATGTTCCTGTCATCCCAGAAAGGCATCGTAATCCATATACCAAACCAGCTGTCCAGAAAGAGGCACCACACCTGAGATGGGCCACTTCTTGGGCTCGTGACCCACGCGGCTCACCAGCATGGCGATCTCACGTTTTGTCCTGCCCATGACCAGGACAGCTACCTTCTTGGCTCGGTTGATGAGGGGCAGGCTGAGACTCATGCGTTGGTGTGGCCTGAACGGGCTCTCCGTCAGCACCACCAGCTGGTCACCATCCAGCCCCGTGGGAGACTGTGGAAACAGAGAGGCCGTGTGCCCATCGGTGCCCATGCCCAGGAGCACCAGGTCGAAGCTGCTGTTGGCCACCAGGGCCGAGATCTCGCTGGCATAGGTCTGAGCTCCCTGGTCCTCCTCAGCACAAAGCCGCTGGTGCAGGTGCACCGGCATGGGGTGGATGTTGTAGTAGGGTACCCTGACGTGCTGCAGCAGGTGAGCCTGCAGGCCCTGGAAGTTGGAGTCTGGGTCTGAGAGAGGGACACAGCGCTCATCAACCAACCAGAGGTGTGTGTGGGTCCAGGGGAAGCCATAATGCCCCGTGGCCAGCTGCTGGAAGAGAGCTATGGGGCTCGAACCACCTGACAGAGCTAGGTGGAACTTGCCAAAGCGCCGTACCGCCTGCTCCGCGGTGGCTTCAATGTCACTGGCCAGCTTAGAGATGAGCTCCTCTGGCCAGGCAGTAATCAATGGGCTCTCTCTATACTGGGCCCTGAGGACCTGGAAGTCACTGGGCTTTGGGACTGACCCTAGCTCTGGTATCAGCACCTCTAGCCGCTGCTGGGAGAAGGTCAGCTGACCACCGCTAAACTCAAAGTCTAGCAGCTGGCCATTCTCGGCTCCCCCTGGGTACAGGCGTGGAACTTCAAAGGCCAGGCTGTCCAGTAACGGGGTCCAGAAGACCCAGGAGGCCAAGAGGTTCTCTGTGGTGATGAAGGACTCCTTTCGGCAGTGGAAGATGTGAGACAGGAGGGTGGAGTAGGCATCTTGCTCCCGCACAGGTCTATAGGCATAGTAATCAGACAGAGGACGACCAAAGAGGCGGAGCCCAGGCTGGTCCTGCACCTCCTTCCAGCTCTGAGTCGGTAGAGAGGGCTTGAACAGGTTCTGGCTGACCAGGATGGCAGGGTGGCCCAGCTCACCGTGTCCAATGTAGAAGACAATGTGCTGTGGCAGGCACCGGCTCTGCTTTGGCACCCAGTGCCTCTCGCTCTGGGTGCAGTATGCCCGATTCTTAAACACGATCCGAACATAGCCCACTCTCTCATCCAAGGCCTTGCCAGACATCAGGATGAAAGGGACACCCTCCCAGCGCAGGTTGTCAATGTGGACAAGGACACCTGGGGAAAGAGCAGACAGTGACATCACAGTCTGAGAGTGGGCTCTGCAGCCCACCTAACACCCGGCGCCCCTGCCCAGCCTGTCTTGCTTTGCCTTCAGCCTCCCGCTGCCTCTTCTCAGGCAGGGCTGGAAGCAGCTTGTGGGGCTAATTCTACAGCCAGAACACCAGCGCTCTGAGGTCCCCCCCACCCCCGGTCTAACCAGGCTTGGTGCCTGCCATGGAAGGTTCTCTGGTTGGGCAGAAGGGGTGGGAGGCGTGTTGGGCCTTGATGGGTAAGGGCGGCGTCCTGAGGAAGAGCAGGTCTCTTGATGTGAACTCCCCAGGATGCCAAAACAAGGGCAAGCGTGAGTGGGGGCCAGGTGGGTGGGGAGGAGATGCAAGAGTCCGTGGGGTGGGAATAACATGTGCACATGTGTGCAGGCCACAGTCATAGGAGTCATGACATACTACATACAAAGTCGAGCCTTTTCACTTGTCTCTGTGCCTTCACGTACAAGGACAATAGCCACTTGACTTGTGGGTGTGTGCAGACTGAGGTGAGGCACACATACTGTCTGCCACATCAAATGGGCTCTAAATGCAGGGGCTGTCTTATGCCCATGGTCTCTGCCTGCTAAGAGCCAACTGGTCTCCCCAGACTCCTGGGACTTTCCAGGTAGCTCTAGCAGGTATCCGATGGCCAGTGTGGTATCTGTCCATGGGAGCGAGCGTTCCTTGACTGTGGCTGGGTAGAACTTTGCACCTCATTATAGAAGCGATAAACACAGCCCACAAAGGTGGCACCCACAGATTTTCTGGGACTGAACGGAGGCTGAAGCAGGTGACCTGCAGCTTTAAGCTGGCATCAGGCCTAGGAGGTGGTGACCACCATGCACTGAAAAGATCTCTTAGAGTCCCAGCTACCACACTGCAAAGGGTACTTGGTGGGACAGCTGCCTCCAGCTGGCGGTGGCCCCACAGATGCCAGCCCTGGTGCCTACCTGCAAAGGTTGGTGTCAGGCTCTGGAAGCCGTCTGGCTTCTGCAGCTCTTGGCGCACCTGTCCGCTATAGGCCTGGTACTGTCCCAGGATGGCGCTGCTCTTCTGCAGCCCCCGCAGGGCCTGGAAGGCCTGGAGCTTGTGCTGGAGCACGGCGGCTGAGCTGCTGATATTGTGGGGCAGCTCCATAGCCACCAGCGTTAGGATCTCAGTCAGGTGGTTCTGCAGCGTGTCACGGATGACGCCATACTCCTCATAGAAACTGGCCCGACCTGAGCGACAGGGGGGCTGTCAGAGGGTCCCCAAGGTTGGTGAGATGCTACCCCATCACTGTCCTGGCATCCTCATTCTGCCATGCAAAGAACCCATGTCAAGGTGTGGCACAGCAAGCCTCAACATGACCCAGGAAAGGGGACGATTGGGGCAAACGCCCTTCATCAGCGATTATCCTAAGAGAAGGGATCATCCCTCCGGGCATCACAGGAACGTGCTTGAGATGGTTCTCGTCTCAGGGCTGGGCGGGAACATCTCTGGATCTTGGCCAGCCTCCTTGCCCTGCCCTCCCGCCCTGGGCACTGGCCAGCAGGTGAAGCAACCTGATCAAGATGAGAGGCGGGACAGCCTGGAGAGGACTGGGTGCTGGCACTGACAACCACCTCCTAATGGGGGCTACTTCGCTGACTGGTTTGTACATCCTACCACTAAACAGAGCTAAAAACATCACCCTATGACCCAGTGCAAGAGTACACTTAGCCGAGATACAACAAAATGGAAAGGAGAGAAAGAGGAAGGAAGACCAAGGAACACCTGTGACATGTGTCAGAGGGTCGTGGAGACCAAAGGCGTTTCAGATGAAGAGACCCAGGGTAGGAGAGACAGGGCCTGTCGGGGCTGGGCAGGGAAGCAAGAGGAGGTGCTGGAGGGGAGACCTTGGATGTCCACGGAGGAGCAGGCCCAAGCCACACCAAGAGCAGGACCCTGCTGTGTGGTGAGGCTGTAGAGGCAGGAAGAGATGGCAGAGATGGCCAGGCTCCCACTAGAGCAGTGACTGAGGAGTTAGAGTCTTTTCAGATGACTGGACTTGCCAATGGACAAGGAGAGGATGGTGAAAGAAAAGGAAGGAGCAGAGGCAGACTCAGAAGGTGGTCTAGAGCAACAGTGCAGCCATCAAAACACTCAGAGATGGAAGGACAGGCATGGAACCAGTGGCTGCAAGGAAACCATGCATATGTTACAATGTTGCAAACATCCAGGTGGAGATGGCTGGCTGGCAGGTGGGCCAGTGTGATGGTGAGGCTTGCCACCTGTAACCTGGGGCACCACCAAGCACCTGACATATGTCACTCTAGAACCACGAAGGTCTGACATGACAAGTATCTGCTTACCTCTGTTCTACCTGGGAAGGAGTCATGTGACCAGGGCCAGGACTAAAGCATGTGAGCTCTGATTCTCCCTGACTTCCACACAGATACAACCGTTAAAGCACAGGATTCAGGTGTACCCCTACCGTCATCACAGGCTTGAATGTCCCAATTTGCAAACACCAAGTCCAGTCACCACCTCACTCACACAGCAAACCTCACAGCATGGGATGAAGATCAGTCACTTACCAAATGCTTTGCCATGCATGCTGCAGTGTAGCTAACTAATCCCTGTGCACCCCGAGAACCTAGGAGCTCTGGCCTCCAATACTGCAGGCCTGCCTTCTCTAGCCCACTTCATGCTGCATTCATGCCTGCACCTGAGGCCCGTGATGGAGACAAAGCTGTTGTGTATGGGCTACACAGTAGACCGCAGAAGGAATGGATGCATACACATCCTGGCACATCTCACAGGGAGACGGCATTGCTTTGATCAAGTAGGAACTTATTTGGAGAGGACATGGGGGCTGAAGAGATGACATTAGGAGGAGCTGGGAGAGGCAGAATAGAAAGGAGACCCGAAGTTTGCAAAGGGAGGCAGGGTGAAGAGGTGAAAAGAAGGCTGGGGTGGGGCTTTGCAGCAGAGCCCTGCCTGGCACCACGTGGTCCCGGGCTCCAACCTCAGCAGCACAAAAAAGCCAAGCAAACAAAAAGCTGATATACAGCGTGTGGCTCCTCACGGATCTGACAGCGTGTTGTTTAAGGAGATGGACACAAATAATAACAGTAAAGAGAGTTGAGTCGAGCGCTGGCTGAGACCAGGGAGATGATTCAGTCAGCAACACACTGGTCATGCAAGTTCAGATCCCCAGCCATGTCAAACGCTGGCTGTGGCGGGGCATGCCGGGAACTCCAGCACCGAGGACAGCACTCCAGGCCCAGGAATAGCTGACTGGCCATACACAGAGAGAGACCCTAACTCAAGACGAATAATATGGACTGTGCTTGAGGAAGAAAACTGGCTCCCCACAAGCACATGTATGTACACACACGTGCACACAAAAGTGTACAAACATACAAACAGAAGTAAGCACACTCAAAGTTGGGAACAGAGGACAGAAAATATTATAGAGGCCAAGGAGACACACACAGGAGATGGCAAAGCACTTTTAAATGCCTGGTGGGAGGCTGCAGGGATAAGCTAGCGGGGGGGAAAACATGCTTGCTCACAAGCCTGAGAATTTGGGTTCGGTCCACAGGTCCTATAAGATGGAAAGAGGAACCGGTTCCTATAAGTTACCATCTGACCTCCCCATGTGTGCCATGGCATGCACACACCCATACATACACATAATAAATAAGTAAATAAATAAATGTACTAGAGGGTTTTGAAGGGCAGAACTTGTAAGAGCTCTGGTGGGGCACTGGTAGAATGTTTATTTATCATGCTTGAGGCTCTGGGCTCACTCCCAGGAGGAAAAAAATTAAAATTTAAGTAAAAACTGTTTGTAAGTCTTATTACATAGTTAATTTACCTTTCATGTGTTCCCTAAGCATTATTTTACCTGGAATCTAGTTACTATTTAATCCCAAACAGATAAATGATCCCATATCAGACTTGTGAAGCTGAGAATGTTTGTTCTGAGCAGGCGTCCTGAGTCTTCAGAACCCGTCTTGCTGGACAGACATGGTGGCTATCTTGAAATAATGAAATTCTAAAAGGCAGTGGGAGTGGGGGTTGGAGAGATGGGTCAGTGGTTAAGAGCACTTGCCACTTTTCCAGAAGACCCAAGTTCAGTTCCCACACCCTCAACTATTCGTAACTCCAGCTCCAGGGGATCTGAAGCCCTCATCTGACCACACTGATACTGCACACACATATACAAACACACATGCAAAACTACTGAAAACGAAGTAGAGCCAGGCATGGTGGCGCACGCCTTTAATCCCAGCACTTGAGAGGCAGAGGCAGTTAGATCTCTGTAAGTTCAAGGCCAGCCTGGTCTACAGAGAAAGTTTCAGGACAGCCGGAGCTACACAGTGAGACTCTGTCTCAGAAAAAAAAAATCACACACACATACACACACACACACACATATATGCTACTTGTAGGGGAGCTGGAGATGGCTTAACATTTGTGGCCCTTGCAGAGAGGACCAGGGTTCGGTTCCCAACACCCACATGGTGGCTCACAACCATCTGTAACTCCAGGTCCAGGAGGTGAGACACCTTCTTCTGACCCCCATGGGCATCAGGCACTCATGTGGTGCACAGACATACATTCAAGCAAGACAACCAACACATGAAAAAAAAAAATACTTCTTTTTAACAGCAGTTGGCATTTCATGAGGAAATTGTGAGGACACCTTGATGGTGTCCATCTGAAATCTCTGACTCGGAGGAGTACTCATGGGACACTCGGTGAGTCCCCAAAAGGTCACTGGAGGCACAAGATGACGACGCGATGTGGATGCGGCTTTACCAAGCCTGAAATTCGGACATGGCTAATTATAACTTCAGGAAGAAGCGGGCTGCTGGCTCAGCCTGGTACCCTGAACAGCAAACCCAGCTTCAGGGATGCTCAAATGTGAAAACCCATACTTGATAAAAATCAATGGGTTAGAGCAGATTTAAGCAAAGAGAGGACAATTATGGCTTGAAGAACAGATGAATTTTTGATGGAGAGAGGGCACCAGAGTCCTTAAAAGCCTGCTATCTGCTTACTATTCATTAATTTCCTAAATCCCCGAGTGGCCCTCTTCCTATTTTTATCCACCCACTCCTCCTTTCTGGGGAGATTGCATGCCTGGGGGTTACTACCTGCTGACTAGAGGAGTGTTTCCTTTACTCCTTCATTTCAAGCTCTGGGAGTGCGCCTGTATTTAGCACAGCCCGTGGATTTATGGGCTTCGCTCCCAACCTGGTCTTTGAAGAATCAGGGCTGGAGCCTGAGCCACAAGTGAAGGAGAAAGAGGCTATGCTCAGGGCTCAGAGGCGGAGCGGCAGAGTGGGCGGGGTCAGAGGCTGAGCAGCTGAGTGGGCGGGGTCAGAGGCTGAGTGGGCGGGATCAGAAGCTGAGCAGCAGAGTGGACAGCCAGGAGCTGACGCTTTCCCGGTACTCAGTGTGCTGACTTAATGCAAGACCTGTCAGCTGTCGGAACGTATTTGTTTTTCCTAAAGGGGATCTCTACTGGCTTTGCACATCCTTTTCTAGGTTAAAGGTTACAAGCTAAAATTTAGAGCGTAGAAAAGAGGAAGTGCAAGCGGTTTGGCCAGCTAGAAGAAAGACCCCCGTGAACTCAACTCCTAGCGGCTTTGCCCTCTGCCATCCTGTTCATCTACAGGACAGAGACGGCTTGGGACTGCTTGTCACCTTTGGCCCAGTGACTCCACTGGAGAAATATACAAGAGGGGGAAAAGTTAACGATCACGAATGTTCTAGAAGTAAATACTGGCTTCACGATATTGCAAAAAGCATTACAACACACTGAGTCACGAACTTTAAATGATAAGTTTTACAGAAGGTAGATCTGATCTCAAAAGAAAAAAAATTCAGAAAGTACTACTTAAAATAGCAAACACTGGAAACAGCCAAAATGCCTAGTTATAGAATTTATACAGCATATTCTGTGATATAAATAGAACTGAACAAAAATATAGATCTGTTAAAAATATATTATGCAGATTGTCAATACATGGAGATATGGATGGGAGATTTAAGAAAGCAGGAAGAATATTATAGACCAATTACAGACCACACGCTAAGCCATCATTGGTTGGAACAGGCATTTTAAGATCATCCTCTCCTCATGAACTTGGGGGGAACCTCTATTTGTCCAGTATGCCCATGGACATTATCTAATTTAACACAGAAAATCACCCAGAGAACAGCTAGGATGGCTTTTACATTTTACAAGCTGAACCAAGGGTCACATCTACTGAACCGAACCAGTAACCACCTCCTATGCTTCTGTGCTGTGAGAGAGCTGGGGTCCCCAGGAAAAAAATAGATATTTTAACAAGACAAAGAGGAAAAAACAACCAAAAGTTAGCTGCAGTTCCTACCAATGTCTTCTGGGATCACTAAAAATAAGGAAGGTGAGAACCGAGAAGAGATGCTGACTGTTCTCTCTCTCTCTCTCTCTCTCTCTCTCTCTCTCTCTCTCTCTCTCTCTCTCTTTCTTTCTTTCTCTCTCTCTCCTCCCCCCAACACTCTCTCTCCCGGGCTCTGGGAATGAAGCTGCAGCTGCCCCAGCTCAACCTGCAGATAGCACAGCAGATGGTCTGGAAGGGACGCAGCTCTGCTGAGCAAGTGCCCAGCACCTTCTGTCACATGGGCAGAAGGACTGCAGAACAGCTGGTGTTACCTGGGAGGAGCGGGGCTGTTTGGGTCTCTTGGTGAGAGGCACTGGGCAGCCATCCTAACCCCCAGGGATGAACATGTATCACATGCCATTCCCTGGTGCCTGGACAGCGATACTCCGCAGCAGGGGCAGCCTTGGGGAATGCCCCCTCCCCTACTCCCAGTTTCTAAACAGCTTTCTGTGCAGAGGGAAACTGAGTCAGTAGAGAGCACCCTGAGCACAAGGTAGTGAGAGAGGCCAACCTCGGAGTGCCTGGGCATGGAGAAGCTGAGGATGCAATGGATAAGAGCTTGGGGGTTCAAACCCCAGAACATAGACTATTGAACCTCTGTCATGAAAGACCCGATTCCTCTGTCTGCGCAGCCATTTGGACTCATTGCTTCAATGCAGCAGGCAATGTGGCCAAGGTCACTTCCTTAGCCAATGCTGCTGCATCCGAAGACCCCACTGAGGGACCTCAGGTCTCCTGTGGGGAGAACCCAGGTCAGATACTGCAGGGGGTGTTGTTAGCCTGAAGGATGGCTTCTTCCTTCCTCCTCCAGTGTGCCCCCAGCCTCTGCAGCAGCCTCTGCAGTAAGCTCCACTGAGCCAAAGGCTGCGGCAGAAGCCGTAGAGGGGAGGGAGCTGGAGAAACTGCTGCCTGCCACCCAGGTGGATGGGGGTGGGAGAGAAAGAGCCAACGACCTTGCAGTTCAGAAGTCCCTTCCCATGTCTAGCACAAAGCAGGGGCAGGAGCAGGGAATGACAGGCTTGGATAGCACCCCTGCCTCTCCAGAAGGCAGGGTACAGTTTAGACACCCCAGCATCTACCCCTAAGTAGGAGTAGAGTGTGAATGGGTTGGGGTCGGGGGAGAGGGACAGGAAATGGCTTGTGACCTTGGTCTTCCCCCTTAAAATCCAGACTTCAAGACTCAGAATTCAGTCTTGGAAACATTCAGCCCAGGCTGAGGCCAACAGGGTGGCCCTCACCCATGGTCAACCCAGATGTTGGCACTTGGGCAGAACTACAGTCCTGTCAGATAGGGGGGAAAGGACTGAGCCTGGGGCCTCTGTCTGTACTCCTCAGGGTGTCCTCGAGACCTGCCTTCCCAGCACTCATGTTTGCTCAATCTATTGCCAACATGGCCGAGACAGAGGCCCTCCTACTGGGTTGAGGGTCTGGTAGCACAGTTTCCCACTAGTGACTGCTCTGGACCTATGCCTAGACCTGAGAGACCCAAACCCAGGCAGCAGTAGTCCTTCTGGGCAGCTGCAAAAAAACAAGTGTTAGAAAAAGGGAGTCATTAATGGTAGTTTGTGTCTGTGACCCCAACACTTGGAAGTCTGGGATCAAGGCAGGAGGATTTCTATGAGTTCAAGGCCAGCCTGAGCTATATTGCAAGATGAAGGCCAGCCTAGGCTACACTGTGAGACACTGTCTCAAACAAAACAAAACAATTTTAAATGAAAGAAAGCCCAGATGGACCAGCCCATCACAGCAGTCCCCATCTCACACTAGATGGGATGGACACGGACACACACACACACACACACACACACACACACACGACCTGGCTACCTGCCCTCCTCTCCCACTGTGTGGAAGAGCACCATGCTGGAGGTGCAGGAACAGTCAAACCACTTACTACAGGAGCCACATAGCCAGCCCCTGACCTGTCTCTGGGCATAGCCACCCTGGTAGCAGCATGGGTCAGACCCATGCCCTCGCTGCTACAGACTGGCCTCACCAAGTCCACCTGCCCAGTTGTCCACCTGTCTGTCTATCTGTCCGCCAGCTTCCACTCTGTAACCTCCAGGGGCACCTTTGTAACACTGTAGTCTGCCTGGGCCCAGTCTCCATGGAAACTGCAAAGAATACACAGAGGCTGTGCAATGCATGAAGGGCATGGCAGGAGACAGGCAGAGTAGAGGTGAGAGGACCACAGACACACCTGCACACGTGTGTGCAGGAGACACACGGAGTGAGCACAGGGAAGAACCCCAGGGAGAGGGAGCGAGACACTGTCTCCCTGCCTTGGCAGGAACAGACTAAGTCTGGACAGCAGAAAGAAGTGTAGACACCACCATTGGTTGGCTCAGGAGTGGCCGCTGTACCACCCATCGGATTCAAGTTCTCAGTGCCAGATCTGCAGCTCAGCTCTGCAGAGAAAGCAAGAACAAGGCCCAGCACACTCTCCTTGGACATCAGGCACCTGAAAGGGTTCGGAAGACTTCCTGAGACCCGTGAGAAGGGAAGACCGTGGATCCTGGAGGGCAGAGATCAGTCCCTCCTGATGGAGAGATGCCTGTCAAACCCTGCCTAGCCTCCTGCCCCTCACTCCACACCTGCTTCCCACAGTTTGCCTGTGGCCTCCATACTGGAGCTTCTCACCCGACCCTGCCCAGAGCTTCAGTGCCAAGTACACACACCAAGAGAAAGGAGACATGCCAGAGGCTCAGGGATAGGGGCTGGGGAGAAAGACAAAGCAGAAAGTACAGGTGGAGGAGAGGAAGGACAGACACACACCATTGGTCCAGAAGCCTGGAGCGCTCTGTTCTAGCCAGGTCACGCTATGGGGTAGAAAGGGGGTGGCCTCTGGGGATTCTTGCAGCTGCAAAAAGCAGGCACACATCTGGGGGGGGGTGCAGTGGCACTGGGCAGTGGTGCCAAGCGTGAGAGGTAAGGCCACACTGCTGACCTAGGAGCCAAGGACCTTCACTCCAGCCAAGGACCCTTGGACACAGCACCATTCTGATTCTCTTACAGAAGGTCAGTAATTGTCCCCACCTAATGTGGCTACTGGGGACACAGTGACAGTTAGCTTCTTAAATCATTACTATATAATGATGGTGATGGTGAAAGAGCCAAAGTTGTAAATGTGGTGATCAAAATTGTAATAACAGGGGCCTGAGAGACGGCCCAGGGGTTAAAGCACTTACTGCTCTCGCAGAGCATCTGCATCCAGTTCCCAGCACCCACAGGGTGACTCACAACTGTCTGCAACTCCAGCCCCAGGAGACCCTCCTGACCTCCCGGGGCACTAGGTGTGTGCCCGGTACACATATACATCCAGGCAAAATATGAATACACATAAAACAATGAAATAAATTTTAAAAATAGTTTTAATTATAATAACAGGACCTGAAATATGACCCGGTGAGTAAATGTGTTGCCACCAAGCCTGAGTAATGATCTGAGTTCAATAGCCAGGAGCCACGTGGGGGGAAAGAACCAACTCCAAAGATGTCCTCTAACCTCCCTAAGGTCACATGACACAGGTGCACGAGCGCATAGATGCACCCGCGCACGCGTGCACACACACACACACACACACACTTCTAAACATTGTGAATTAACACTGCAGAATGCCAGAGCTCAGAGGAACCGTATCTGTCATCATCTGAAAAACCTACTCCTGCGTGAGATGGAAAAGTGACACACTGAAGATACCAAGCTAGAGGCAGAGAGGAGCCCAATACTCTGCCCCCCAACCCAGGACTGATACCATGTGTACAGTACGTTGTAAGACAGGTGCCCTCTTGGCACAGGAGAAAGAGAGAAAAAGAAGCCATCGAAAACCAGGAACAGCTCCACAGAGAGCAAGGGAAGTCTGCCTTCAGGAGGGAGTGGCCCGTGAAGGCCTCCCAGAATAACCAAGGATGCTAGAGATCACTTGAGAGACAGGAGAGCATAGGAGAGCTGCCATTTCCCATGTAGCAACATCACTCAAGTAATCACAAAGCTGCAATGGTCACCATTATTACACTAGCATAAGACCCACATTGGCTGGGTGTGGTAACGCTCACCTAGAGTTCCAGTACTAGGGATGTAGAGGCAGGAGGATCAGAAGTTCAAGGTCACCCCTGGCTATGAGTGATTTTGAGTCCAGCCTGGGCTATATGAGACCCTGTCTTAAAAATACACACACACATATACAGAAATGTGTCACACGCACTAAAACATGCCTGGGGTAACCGCCGACACAACGTGTCAGATGTTTCAAATGTCTCCACCAGGTGAATGTCACTGGACCAGATGCCCCCCTGGGGTATCAATGACAACTTGGGTTTTGTCACTAGGCACCCTGCGGGTTGGCCCGGTAAAAAGTGCAGCACATGGTAGGAGATCTGGAAGGAGGTTACATACTAACAGAAACCCTCCCTCCAAGCTGAGCTGGACCTGGTGCAAAGGCCTGGCTGATACTCCAGACTGCAGGGCCTGGAGTGCCACCAAACACCAGGCAGGCAAGGCTAAGGAGTGCCAGAACTCTCACACACCTTCTGCATCGATGGTCTCCTTTAAGATGATTTCCACCCGCTCCACATGGTGCCTGTTCCAGAGGCCATCCAAGGCCTTGCGGTTCTGATCTCGGAAGGGTAGGATCTGAGCCACTGCCTGTCAGGGAGAAAGACTGGTCATCCCAGGTTCTTTCAGGTAAAGGAAGAGCCCTCGAGCTTCAGACCTCTCCACTTAAAGGGGAAAACACTCTGGGGACTATGGCTCCTACACCTCAGGTCTCACAATTCAGCAGAGATACTCTAGACAAAATGACCTAAACAGTTTCCAGCCAAGAAAGAACAACTTGTAAATTGACTGTTTTCCTGCGGCTATAGCTCAGTGTGGGGTGCTTGCCTCACATGTGTGAGACCCCAGGTTCAATCTGCAGTACAATGGAAAAAAAAGGAAAGAAGATCCCTATCATTTAAGACTATCCACTTTCAATAAGATAATTTAGTGACAAAATTGTAACGTGAAAAACTTCAAAGTGTATACATTTAATGTTGTCCCTTTTTGTTTCCAGGTCAATAAACCTTAACAAGGCTGGTCCTGGTCTTGCGACTCTAACCATGACAAATGCAAATGGCTGGATGGAAAGCCAAACACCTGTCCAGGTCGTCAACTCCCTGACCAGTACGAGGCCCAGCTCAGCAGTCTGGGTACCAAGGTACAGTGCACGCTCTGTTGTTAGCCATGATGAGCCCAGAGTGCACAGCCCCGAGGCCTGTATCTTCCTGATCGTCCCAAGCTCCTGTGTCCTAGGCTTTGTGGAACACGGCTTCCCTTATTCAGTTCTAAACTGTTACTGGCCTTTTGCCTCAAGACAGAATTCAAGATGAAAAAATATTTCTATTTTAAAAGGGCAGACGGGTGAGGGGTTTAAAAAGCTAAATCCAATTCCCACAACATCCCCAAATGAAAGCCAGATCCAGACATCAGAGTCCCAGGTCAACATGCGGGAATTGGAATGTATACCCTCACTGGGAAGCCCAGACTAGGATATAGCGACTGGTCCTTTCTGCCTGCTATTCCACCAGTTTCTCCAACTTCCATCTTTCCTGTCTTCCTTCAGGAAGACCACGAGGCTGAGGGTTCCTAACACTCTTGAGCTCAGTTCTGTATTTGGCAGCGAGTTCCTAATGACAGATCCATGATACGCCACCTAGCACAGCCATGCCAGGCTCCATGATACACCACCTAGCACAGCCATGCCAGGCTCCAAGCTGCAGCTCACCTGCTTGCCCAGGTAATGATCCACACGGTACATCTCCTCTTCCTGGAAAAAACTTCCGAGTTCTGAAGCCAGCTGCTGGGCTGAGAGGTGGTCATGTCCAAAGGGTTTTTCCAGAACAACCCGTAGCCAGGCTCCTGGGTGTGGGCGGCAGCTGCTGTTGATGTTACGGGCAATGTCTGCGTAGGCGAAGGGCGGCACCGAGAAGTAGAAGATCCTGCCTGCCTCCCAGAGCCCATCCTGCTGGGCTTGGGTCTCAATGTCCTTGTTCAGAGTCTGATAGTCCTCCACTGTCTTCAGTTGGCGGTACTGGCTCAGCTGTAGAAACTGACTCTTGAGTTCATCACATTGACTGGGTACCAAGTCCTTGGGGCAGGAGAGGGACTCCAAAGCCTTGTCCATGAGCTTCTGGCCTTGCTGGGGGGCTGTCAAGGCGGCCCCGTGGAAGCTGAAACTGTGGCCCTTCCCAGCCTCATCCAGGTATAGCTGAAACAGGCCCTGCCACAGGTACTTTTTAGCTAGGTCCCCGGTTGCTCCCAGCAGGATTATGGAAACATGTCCCTTGAATTCCTGCGCCTGCAGGCAGCCCAAAAGGGCCAAGCACATTGCTGCAACAAGCATCTTCCAAATGCCTGTGTGCCTGGGAAGAGCAGACAAGGAACAAGGAAGGATCAGACATGGTTCAGGAGGTTAGGATGTAGAAGGAACACAGGACATCAAACATTTCCTGCCTGGCGAGAAATGGCCACCTGTTTCTCAGGGAAATGTTATAGTCCTCCGGCATTCTCCTCCCCCCAGCAGTCTGTCTTCCATGCCAAAAGTATGTAGGGAGCTTGCTCTGCAAGCAGGAATTGTGTCCAGGAAAGTCCTAGGCCACTGAGTGGAACCAGCACGTTTTGCTGCTCAGAGGATCGGAGAATGGCATGAATCACCAGAGAGGTCCATGGTGATGAGAGAGGAGTCGTCCACTCCACAACCACAGTTAGTCTCAGCCATGAGTGCAGGCTAATTGGATAGCAGGAGAACCCTAGGTCAGGAATAGTACCAGGTACCCTTCCGGCCAATGGCTGGACCGTGAGAGGACATGACTGTCCTTTCTCACCCACCACTCAGCTTTTTCCAGTGTCTGCTGGGCATCATGCAAAAGTCACAACTAATAGTGGCTCTGGGACAGCACCTAAGACCAGACTGTGGAGGCCAGAAAGATGGTTCAGTATAAAAGCACACCAGTCCCAACCCAATGATCTGAGTATTCTTGGGATTCCTCAGCACAGGCTGAGGTGCTGTGGAATGAAGCTTCCATAGTGACAGAGTGACAAGCCTTACTGGTCTTCCCTAGGCAAGCATGCCCTCCCAGGCAAGAGGCCTGGGTCGAGTTACAGGAGCACCTGAGTATTTACTGTGTTGCCTTCTGTTCTGGCTGAAGTCACAGGGCCAAGTGCTGTGTTTATATCACCGCAGCCCTCCAGGCCTCCACTGAACCTGAACTTTGGGAAAAGGCAGAAGGAAGGGAAGAATGGAGGTTGATAAATGGGGTTCAGGCTGGAGGTGGAAAGATGAAGGGGCAAGTACAGAACCGGGTAAGCACCCTTCGTAAACCAGACAACATGAACAGATGGGAAACTGGGGTCCAGAGAGACCGTCGAACATACAGAAGGCCCCACAGCGCTGGCCAGCCTACCGGCACTCTTCAGTTGGGATTCACTTGGCCTCTATAGATTGCTGTTGTTATGAGTGTGTGAAACAGGGTCTTACTCTGTAGCCTAGGACTGGCCTCACACTCATGGCAATCCTCCTGCCTCAGCCTTTGAAGTGCTGGGATTACAGGTATGAGCCGTGCACCTGCTTTTACCTAGTCCTAGCCTTCCTTCCTCATCTCTCTGGGGACCCCTCCCCAAGATGGCTCTAGTGACACCCAAGTAGGGCAAAGGCCCAATAATAGTGTCTGTGGCACATCCACAAGATGAATGGTCCATCCATCCAAAGGACCTGAGAGGGCCCAGCCTTCCTCACCTGCAGTTCCTGCATCTATACCTATTCCCAAGCACACAGAAGGGATCTGAGCGTCACGCTTTCCTCTGCTTCTCAATTCCTGTCCTTGGCACCTGAGCCTTTCTTTCTCAGCTGGCAGCAGCCTCTGCCCTGGGGGAAGGAGAAGCTGCAAGGTCAGTGCGGGAGAAATCTGAAGCCCAGAGAACAGCCTGGAGAAGGAGGTGGCGCCAGCTGGCAAAAAGCACTCCGAACTCCTGATCCGTCCTGGGAGCCAGGGCTCGGGATGTGCTGGTACAGGGGGAAGTTAGGGAGCCCTGTCAGGTGGGGCAGGGGGGCCAAGGCCACCTCTCTGAGGACAAGGAGGATGGGTGGAACCCGGCCCACACTGCCTTCTGGTTCTCTGCTTAATACTGTTTTCCTCGGACAGCGTGTGTGTTCCGGACCCAGTGCCCAAGTGAACCAGTCTTCTCTCTTGCATTCCCAGAACTCCCGAAGCAGCAACACTGGGTATTTCAACAGTGTGATTACTAAACCCCTGCGTAAATACTCTTTCCGAGATCGGCGTGGGTGGTATACACGCTACTTGTTCTCAGGACGGGCCTGTTTTTTAACCCTAACAGTATAGCTCAAACTGTACTGTGTGCTTGAATTTTCCAGGGAACTGTTTAAAAGGCAGAGTCTGAAAAAAGAAGATGAGGGCGAGGCCTAAGGAGCTGATGATGCCTGGGTCCCAGGAGCATACTTTGAGGGGCAAGGTTCCAGAACACTGAGCACAGAGGACGTCAGCGTCAAAGCAGACATGCCTGGGATTGCAGAGTCGGTTCAGTGGCTAAACATCCTAGTTGCTCCCAGAGTTAGATTCCCAGCACCCACGTGGCGGTTTACAACTGTTTGTAACTCCGGTCCCAGAGGTGGGGTGGATCCAATGCCCTCTTCTGGCCTCCACAGACACCAAGCATGCACACACTTCACAGGAAACACCCACACTCACAAAAGGAAAAGCAAAAAAAGCACACGCCCAGCCTTCCACGCTCATCACTAGGACAGCACAGTCCTGCTTGAGCCGGGCCTTAGACCCTCTACTTCACCCACCTCCTTATCAAAAATGGCTTCGGATGAGAAGTCCTGCGTAGACTATGGCAGCGGGCATGACCTGGGGGATGAAGCTGTACTTCTCACCCCACTGGTTCTGACACGATTCTCATAATACAGCTGAGGAGATGACCAGGAGCCAATGACAAAGTCATAGTGCCCAAGTTACCAGGCTAACCCTCGTCCCAAGCACTGGGCTCAGCATGCCTAGTACAGGGAACCGACACAATCTACAAAACATGGCTGACGCCAAGCATGGTGGTGTGTGTGCCTGTGATCCTAGCCCTTGGGAGGTTAAGGCATGAGGGTCAAAAGCTCAAGGCCAGCTTGAGCCGCCAACAGAGGTCGGTCCGGGTAATTTAAAGAGACGCTAAATGAGGAGGAAGAGAAGGGCTGAGGATTCCAGCCCGAGGCAGAGTGTTTACCTAACAGGAAGGAGGCCCCAGCCAGGCTCTAGTGCTACGTTAGAATAGCCATGCGACCAACCGACCAACCGAGGAGGGGAGGGCCGCAAAGAGTAATAGATGAGGTGTGTGACCCAAGCCAGAGCAAACAAAACAAACCCTACACAACCACATATGACAGCACATGCCTGCCAGCCCAGCAGGCAGGGGGGTTACTGAAAGTTCAGGCCTAGCCTGGGCTACACAGTAAGACTCTGGCTCCCAAAACCAAAAAAAAACGAACAAGAAACTGCACTCCTCTTCCCACCCTCTCTTCCTCCTTTCTCCTTCTTTCCACATTCTCTCTCTACCCTCTTTCTCTCTCGTCCTACCCTCCCTCTCCACTTCCCCTCACCTCCCCCAGGTGGATGAAATGGTTTAGTGGATAAAAGTACTTGCTAACCAAGAAGCATGTTGACCCAAGTCCAATCCCTGAGCTGACAGGACTGAAGGAGAAACCCGACTCCCTGGGTCTGACCTCTGACCTACATGCACATGCCTTGGCAAGTGAATGGTGTGCACACGTGTAACACACACTAAATAAAATAATAAGTTTTTAAAATGAACTCTAGACAAATGCTAACTAATTAGATTACTTAAACAGTCCAGGTATTGTGATGCACGCCTGGTAAGCCAGTATCTGGGGGTTGACGCCAGAGAGCTCAGAAGTCCAAGCCAGCCTATAACACAAGTAGTTTGAAAATCTGTCTTGGAAAAAAGAAAAAGAAACAGAAAGAAAGAAAAAGAAAAAGAAAGGAAGGAAGGAAGGAAGGGAGGAAGCAAATTAAATATAAAGCCTGCCTTAGGATGGCACAATGCCATTGCTCTGAGGAAACCTGGGCCATTCCCCTTACCTCTGGGCTAGAGAGCCAACCCTGCCCTGGAGCGCCCTGGAGAACAAAGTCTGTCACCAATTTCACAAGCTGTCTCAGCCTCCCAAGATGTGGACAGCGAAACCTGGGGGCTCCTCTGGCTCTCCTCCCCACAGGCTGTACCACCTCTTGCTTCAGAAGCTGTGGTCTGAGTGGTTTGACTCCCGCCCTCTCCCTCTGGGCCCTACACTGACTGAGAGGAAGGGGCTAGGAAATACACCTTCCAGAGCTGCACACACGACGGACAGACGGGCGCTGGTCAAGAAGCAGGAAACCAAATGCCCACTTAGGAATTTTCTTCTCCCTTGCTTTCTTTGTCTAATTAAGCAATCAGTCAGGAAGCCATGACTAACAGGCTGAGGGACTGGAGGAGAGAGAGGACAGACATCAACACGGACAGGGGAAATGTCATTCATAGCCACCATTTTGCCCCCATCCTAAACAACCACACAGGCCTGAATAAGGCATTCAACTTGCCAAGGCCTCCTCGCTTCCTTGCCTGGGTGATGGACTAAGTGTGCCCAGGTTATCTTCTGGCCCTTGGTTCCACACATTTCAAGGGAGGTCCCCACCCTACTGTCAAGGAGATGCTACCACCTATTTATATAAGCACAGAAGTGCTAGAGGGGACAGACCCCACGGGGCCATGAAATATAGAGACAAGTCTACACCCTGGTCTTCAGAATGAGACCAGGACAGCCAGGGATACACAAAGAAATCCTGTCTCAAAAACCAAAACAACAACAACAACCACACCAACAGAAGAGTGTGGAAGACGTGGTTTCATACATAACAAATTTTGTTCACGAAACATCTGGCACAGGACCTGGTGAGCCAAGCCTACAATCTCAGCCTTTAGGAGTCAGGAGGATTGTGAATTCCAGGTTAGCCTGGGCTACGTAGCAACTCCACTTCAAAAACAAAAACAAGCGGGGGGGGGGGGGGGGGGGGGGGTAGGGTGGAGGCTGGAACGATGACTCAGCAGTTTAGAGCATGTGTTCCTCTTGCAGAGGACCCAGTCCCAGCACCCACATGGTGGCTCACAACCATCCATAACTCCAGTTCCAGGGATCCTACACTAAGCATGTACATGGTGGACATACAGGCATGCAGGCACAGGAGATAAAATAGAGGAGGTGGGAGTCAGCAGACAGGAAGGCAGGTGGGCTTCCTCTGGGTGACAGTGCATTACTCTGACAGGCTCATGTTAGAATGAGGACTGAGCGTGCGTGCACACAAGCATCTTATTCCAATACCCTTGGCTCCCCAACCCCACCTACTGACAGGTCATCCCGGAAGAGACTCACCCATTAGACAAAGGCCCTGAGAACATTCCAGAAGGGGAAAGACAGATTTGGCCAGCCATGGTGAGCAGGGGCAGAGTCCAGCTCTATTTTCCTATCACCCACACAGGAAAGGGGCACATGGACAGCCACCCCAAAGCTGTCCCTGCCCAGACCAGCAACACCGAGAGGCAGGGCTGGTGCTGGCTAATTACCAGCCTTTATGACAAGACAAGGGTGGGAGAATGACCTGTGAGAGATCAGGGGCCATTATCTACACCCCCTTCCCTGCCCTACCCTCTCAGATATCATTGACAAAGCTGCTTTCTATAGGTGGGGCTAAAAGAGGGGTGTCTCTAATCACAGCCTCAGAATCTGAACTTTTAAAAAGAATTTGGGGGGCTGGAGAGACAGGTGCTCTTCCAGAGGGCCTGGGGTTCAATTCCCAGCACCCACATGGCAGGTCACAACTGTTTGTAACTCCAGTTCCAGGGGATCCAACACCCTCACACAGACACATATGAGGGCAAAACACCAATGCACATAAAATAAAAATAAATACTAATTTTGAAAGGATTGGGAAAGGAACAAGAACACAGATGAAAGAACATTTATAAAATCATCCTTATCAGCCAAGTGTTGTCCCACCCCCCACCCCCAGTTCTGGGGCTCCAATGCCAAACTTACCAGTGCAGGCAAAGAATACAACCTGGTGTCAATCAACCAGTATCTGCATTTGGCCCCCCCACGAGGACAATCTGGGGACCAGTGCTTCCAGATGAGGCTATCTTACGTTCAAACAGCCCTTTCCCTGGCCTCCTCTGTAGCTGCAAGCGCTGAGGAGCGCTCAAAGCCCCTTTGTACCTTTTTGCAATGTTTGATTGCAAAATTTCCGGGTCTTATCCCAGCTGGTTGTTAAACACAGTTAAAGGGAAGTTACATAAACGAATAACTAACCAAATTCCATTAAGAGCAAAGGTCAATACACACTCAAACTTTACTGTTTCCTGATCGTGGGATCACTTTTTGCTGTCATATATGCGCTTGATATTGTGACATCTAGAACCCAGATATTGGCAAAGAACATAAATCAAGTTCCCCAGCCCAGCCCCCACCTCCTGCATAGCAGCTGCTCCGCACTGACCAGCCAGCTGCTATCTGTGCTGCCAAGCCGGTATTTCCAGTTTGGACTTTCCCAATTAACTCACACTCAGATCCTCTGATCACATTAGTTGAATGCTAACTGGTTCACATCCAAATCCAACCTGCTTTATTAACCACAGATCTAAATCACCCCCTTCCTCCCCTCCCCTTTTCCCCTTTTCTTCAGGTTTGTGCTTCTTTGTTTTTTGAAACAAGGCATCTCTATGTAGCTCAGGCTGGCCTCAGGCCTGGTATGGACCAGCCTTGTCCTCCCTGGCACTGGGATTTCAGGCATGTACCACCACGACTCTCAACCTGCTTCAAATGCAGTCTCCACAAGTCCCAGTAAACACACAGACATACTCAGATCATAAACCTTAGAGGTCTGTTGGCAAATACCGGTGTCCGCCTTCAAATCCTATTTGGGGGCTGGCCCAGGTGTCTGCCACCAAGGCTGATGACCTGAGTTCACTCCACAGGAACTGCAGGGTGGAAGGAGAGAGCCAGCTCCAGAGCCTGTTCTCTGAGCTCCACATGTGTCCACACGCATGTGCACACACAAACACAACAGAGGCCATACAGGTTTGGAGTACAGTATCTCTCACCGCCTTTGTCTCTGCTGCTGTCTCCTCTGTCTGGATTACCACAGAACTCCCTTCCGCTCCTACAGCTTCCTGTGACCCCTGCAGAGTTGAGTCTAGCACAGGGCCACAGTGACCCTCAGTGTTGGTAGGAAAGGGTCTACACGGTCTAGCTTCTTGCCATCATTTCTCTGACCTCTGACTATTCTGCCCATCCCCCTGCCTCCGGGCCTTTATTCTGGCTCTTCTCTCTGAGCTATATTCCCCTGCAGGTACTCACATGGCCCATTACCTCACCAACTTCAGCAAGACCGCTTGCTAAGTCGGGCTATCTCAGACCATTCCACAAAATACTAAAACTTCCACTTCCACCTCATGCCTACTTCCTATTCTATTTCTCTCTGTAGTCCCTCCTTCCTTCTTTCCTTCCTTCCTTCCTTCCTTCCTTCCTTCCTTCCTTCCTTCCAGGTCTACCTGACGCCTGCAGAGGCCAGAAGTGGGCTTCAGACACCCTGGAATGGACATTATAGACATTGTGAGCTGCCATGTGAGTGCTGGGAATTGAACTCAGGTCCTCTGCAAGGACAGCAAGTGCTGGTAACTGCTGAGCCATCTCTCCAGACTCATAAACTTCTTTTCTTCCTTCCCCCCCCCCCGCCCCCGAGCTCCTGAGCACTAGGATGACAGGCACATGTCACCATGTTCAGTTCCATGCAGTGCTGGCTGTGTTATGCATGCTAAGCAAGCACTTCACCAAGTGAGCTATATCCCCAGCCTGTGTCTCTAACACTTGCTGAGACGCTGTATGATAATTACACTTAGCTTGCTTACTGCCTGACACGCACTCCTCCCAAGAAGGCAAGTCCCACCTGGACAGGGAAAGGTACGTTCACTGGACAAGGAAAGGATGTGCAGTATCTCCCACATCCAAAATATTCATGGCCAGGCACCCAGCAAGCTCCCCAGAAATATTTGCTAACGACAAAATCAATCTCGTTTACACAGGATCACTGTAACCTCCGGTACAAGATACCCAGGGCTGCATGGTGCCACGGAAACAATAGGCTGTAGCGGTCACTGCGAGCACCGCGACACCGCAGCCCACCAGCAGCTGCTTTTTGCTTATGACAACGCTATTAGTATTGTGATCTATTTATGGCATGTATGCCATATGCCAAATGCTAGGCAGTAACAGACCCTTCTATCCTCACCACACTTCTGTGAGATAGGCACGATCATCAACCGTTTGTCTAGCAGTGAACACAGAAAGCTAAACTACCTTGCTGAAGGTCAGACAACTCAGAGGTGGCAGAACGTGGATGGAAGCAGGTTGGTCGTAGAGCTAATCTCTAATGGCTCTACAAAATGTGTGGCTAAAGGCTGGGCAGGTGGCTCAGCGGTTAAGAACACTGGCTATTCTTGCAGAGGACCCAGGTTCAGTTCCCAGCACCTACCCAATCTGTAACTCCAGCCCCAGGGGATCCAGTACCCTCTTTTGGCTTCTGAAGGCACTGTACACACATGGTGCAAACAAAACCTCACACATACACATAAAAATTAAAAAAAAAAAAAAGGACAAGAAAGAATGTGTGGCTAGATCCCCAAAACAGAATGGCAGACAGCAGCTTGGCGTAGACATTCCTGGTTCTCCTGCCGGTGGTTGCTCACATAGGCCAGCTGGCTGAACACTGCTCTGGGCCCCATGTCCACTAGTACTTCACATGCCCTCCTTCTGCTATCAGGAGGACATTCTGTCGATACCCTACTGAAACCTGACAGGCCCTGTGGGCTAAGACATTAAGTATACAATCTGGGATTCAATTCTGTGCCTCTCAGCAGCTAGGTGACCTGAGACAGTCTTTAACCTCTTTTGTTTTCAACCACAGAACAGACAAGCAAATCCGTTCCGCACACACATGATGATCCACGTAAGGCACTTTGGCACACTATGCTTGGCAAGCTGCAGGCTCTCAAGAAACACTAGCTTCTACCACTGTTAGCACCGGGAACTTACTTCCTGCAATACCTCGAAACCAACGAACCACCTTGCTACAGAAAAACTTCAAGGTATGGATCATGAGAGCTCAGCTGTTCCATTTGATCACAGGGAAGAGTGAAGAAGTATGGGGCTGGGGTGGCCCCTTCTTAGCCCTTGAGAAGTCTAACATCTGGCCAGAAGAATAAAGAACATGACAGCGGGGGTTGCAAGTCTGAAGAGGGAGAGGTAGAACTAAGAGCTTAAGACCCACCTGGGATAGAAAACAAGACCTTGTTTCACAAAAGAAAGAAGAGCTGGAGAGAAGACTCAGCAGTTAAGGGTGCCTGCTGCTATTGCAGAGGACCCGAGTTCAATTCCCAGCATGTACACGACCCCTCACAACCATCTGTAACTCCAGTCCTTGCCTGGCCTCCGAGGATTCCAGGGACATATGTGGTACAAAGATATACACGGAGATAAAACACCCAACCTCACACATACAATAAACAGACAAAATTAAAACAAACCAAACAGGGAGCGGGGAAGGAGGACTAGAGAGTTTGCTTAACACTTGCTGTTCCTGGAGACCTAGATTCAGTCCCCAGAACCAACATGGCAGCTCACTGTAACCCCAGCTCCGTGAGATCCAATTCCCCTTCTGTTCTCTAGACATGTGAACGTGCACACACGCACACGTGCACACACGCACATAACATATGAGGCAGAAGAGCTGACTTATTGCTTAAGAGCACATGTGGCTCTTGCAGAGGACCTGGGTTTGACTCTCCACATCCCACGTGGCAGCCCATAACCACCTATGACTCCAGTTCCAGGAGATCCCACACCCTCTTCTAGCATTGGTGAACACTGTACACACTTACATATATGCAGGCAAACTACTCATACGCACAAACACACAAAAATTAATTTAAAAAAACTGTTTTAAAAGAAATATAAACTGGGGCTTTAACTCAAAGGTTTGTTGTTTACCTAGGCTATACGATGCCCTATACTACAAAGAATAAAGAGTATAGCTGTAACCGTGAAGCCCAAAACCCATGGCTTAATCCTATGCTGTTTTCCCTAGCTGTAAAATGGGAATAAACAACCCTATCTTAATGACTGGCCAGAAGAAGCCAGATCAGGGAACAAAAAGTACTCTGTGAGGATATGGTGTAAGTGATTGGCTGACTTGAAACCCAGGACAGCTGCTCCCAGACAGATCCGGAGGACTGGACCATAGATGGCTAACTCAGTCTTTGTGCTTCTCCCTTATGGCTTGGTTTTGTCTGGAGACGAGAGTGTAGCTAGTCTGGTCAGGCTGGCTTAGGCTCCCCATTCTTCTGCCCGTCTCAGAAATGCTGGGAGAATGGGTGGGCTCTACCAGCCCATTCTTTCTCCTTTAAAGGCTCCCTGAGCTACCCAAACAGCCAACAGCAGTTGCCTTCTGTTAGATAGTCTTGTATATTAAATTATTTATTTGTTAAATACAGAATTCTTAAAAATGAGCCGTGTTCAAGTCAAACACTGCTGTCTATTTAAGGTAGGGTCTCATTGTGTGAATAGTCTAGAACTCTCAAGGTAGAACAGGCTGGCTTCAACCTCACAGAGATCTTCCTGCCTCTGCCCTCCGAGAAGTGCTGGGATCAAAAGTGTGCACCACTATACCCTTCTTAAACAGGTGCTTTTCTGGGATGTGCTCCCAAAATAAAGATTAGCTTCATCAACTCAAAGATTCGGTCATCCTTGCATCACTTCAGACGTCCTAGTTTTCCAACCCCATCACCTTTCAGGGGTCACAGTGGAGCGGGTGGGCTGGCTACTGGACTAACCATATGGAAGGAATTTCTGTTTAAAATATTCAAGGCTAGGAGAGCCGACTTTCAGAGGCCCCATGCCCCAGGAAAAGAATGTGCTGCGTCGGTATGTGGGAAATGCTCATGCGATAACAACTGCCAAAGCTTAAGCACTGGGAAAGCACCAGCTCGCTCTCGCTCTCGCTCTCGGAGGCACGTTCCAGGAAGCCCAGGGACAAGGGCACGCTGGGACCCCAGGGCTACCCGGGAAGGGGCCTGGCCGCCTCCTACTGGCCCGCCACTTAACTGCACCGCAACCCCAGGTCATGCAGGGGTGGGGTAGGGTAACGATGCCTTTATTCCGCGGAAGGAGGGGCGTGCGGGTGGAGGATCGGAGACTCAGGCGAGCACCGTGGGACCCGAGCCACCACCGTGGCCGGCTGGCTAGCATGTCCTCGGATGCAAGAAGCGCACAGCCCAGAGCAAGCGGGGTGGGGTGCAGCTTACTTCATCTCTCTCGTCCGGGAAGTGGCCGGGGTTGGCTAGCAGGGACAGGCAGCAGGGGCGCGGGGGAACCTGCGACCCCCTGCCCGCGCCTCGTCCTCGGCAGGTGCGCGCCTCACGCGGGGCCGCGCCTCGGCGCTCCGAGAGCTCCCGGGCACGCGGCGAGAGCCTAGGGCGCGGGGCCAAGTTCAGCCCGGGACGCCGCAGAGCCGAGCTGCGCAGCGTCAGGGCCCAGCGGGCAGGCCTCAGGCCACCGCGGGCCCGCGCCGCGCTCGCCCGGCACCGGGAGCGCGCGCAATAGGACCTGGGGCGAAGCGCGCGCGGAGGAGGCGGAGCCTCTGGCGTGGGCACACCCCCTAGCTCGCGGGCGCGGCGGAGGCGGAGCCTCCTAGTGCTTCCCTTGAGGCCAGCTGCTCCTCCTGGGCTCCTGCCTGCCTTGCGTTCCCCACGTCGGTTGTATCCTGGGTGGCAGGGATTCCCTGCTGCGCGGAGACGCGCGTGTACCCCTAAAGATGCTAGTGGTAGAGAAAGTGGTTGTGTGGTTGAGGAGCTTCAGAGGTTGAGCAGTGTCTCTCGTTTGCAGTCTGGAACCTGAAACAGGTTCCCTACCTTCTCCAGACCTCACACTCCCCTATCTGTAGTGAATAGTTTGGTCCACCCAGAGGAGTGAATTAAACGCTGGGAGTGCACACATTTGCCACACCCTCACCAGTCAGCTCCAGATCTAACACCCGCTAACGTACATGGTCTTGAGACTCTGTGCTCTTCTGTACAATTAAGGTAGTGGAAGTGTGGGCCGGAAGTTAACTGTCAAATGATGAGGCTTAACCTGCGCCTGTGTGGCTTTAAGCAAGACAGGAAATAAAACACGGCTCGCTCGCTCTTCAGAGAGTAGCAGGTGTTTAAAAGACATCTCAGCTCTTGGCTCCATCACACCTCTATCCGTTTGGTGCCCTGCCCCCACCCTCATGCTTAATTTCATTCTGACCCTACAGCGAGCCTTATGACTCCGACACTGAAGAGGTCCAGCTCCTTCCCTCTGTGGTCCTTCGTCTCAGCAGGTCCCAAGCAACTTTGGGGTAATGAAGACAGGCTGCCCTGACCTGCCAGGCTGCCCAGGGCCTCATCTTGGAAGAGGGTGTCCATCTTTACTCTTGGAACACCGCAACTCTGCTCCTTTTTCAGACACTCCTCCCAGACACTCCACTGACAGAAAGGCTGCGTGATCACCTCTGAGAGGGGACTCTGGTGTGAGAGAAACCGAACCAGCCTTTTATTTCATGATGGTCACTGTCCAAGTATAAGGGCGAATTTGGCAGGACCGGAAGGGCCAAGTGAGGCGAACAGGCATGATCACTGAATGGGATGTTGGGCAAGGAAGTTCTAGGAGGTTCCAGAAAGGTGGACAGCTAAGGGAAGCTGGGCTCACTGTTATGGAACCCAGCGGCCACAAGAAGACTGCTGAGCCACACCAAAGATAGAGGTCGCATTTGGGTGGAATCTGAGGTGGGACATGGGGCAAAGGGCCAGGTACCTTCTGGATCACCTCTAGAACTGCAGTGAGCAAGAGAGTCTAAGGCCGGGGTCAGGCAAATTGAATTGAGCTGATGGCAAGATTCTTAGCCTAGAGCCCTTCCCATATTCCCTAGAGCCTGATAAAGTACAGACAGGAGTAGACAGGTGCCCAGAGGTTAAGATGAGCAGAGGGATACTCCCCAGATCTCTATGAGCCCATCCATCATAGGAAGTCATGTCCAGTTATCTTGAAGACATCTTTAAAATATCCCCAAACCCATTGAGCTGTGACCAGCTTGTGTGTCCCCTGTGTGGTGGGGCTATAACTCGGGGAGGAACAAGCCTGTCATCATAACTACTCTGCTGGGATGTGACCCCCACACTACTGCAAATTGCTTTGTTTCTCCATACTGTTTCCTCATCTGTGTCTGTGTGTCTGCGTGTTGTATGTGCACGTGTGGAGGCCAACGGTCAGTGATTGTCAGGTGTCTATCTTTCTACAGTTTTTTTTTTTTTGCATTTTCTATTTTATGTGTATTTATGTGTACCATGTGTGTATCTGGTGCCTGTAGATGTCAGAAGAGATCCCCTGAAACCAGGCTTAGAAGCCACCATGTGGGTGCTGGGAACTGAACCTGGCTCTTTTGTAATAGCGGCAAGCTCCCCTAACCTCTGAGCCAGCTCTCCAGCTTCTACACCTTATTTTGAGTCAGTGTCTCAATAACAGTGGCTTGCCGATTTGGCTGTTCTCTCTAGTGATTGGATGTTAGGCCATACGCAATCATGCCTGGCTTTATAGTGTGGGTGCTAGGAATCCACCCTTGGGTCCTCACACCTGCAGAGCCCTCACTGTACCACTGACCTGTCTCTAACTCCCCTCATCTTCCCCTCAGTCACATCCCGTCCTACCCCTGTGCCTTCTGGTTTGAAGTGAACTATATAACTCTTTTCATAGAAACAGTCCAGTCACATTAAACCACAATTATCTAGGTATGAGAGCACTGCTTCCCCCGAATCAGCACTGGAAACCTTGTTTGTGTGGGCTGGGATTAGTCTCAGCACCTCTGCCTGCCTGGAGTTTCTCCTTTCTGTGCTAGCTGCTACTACCCACTCCAAACTGTGTAACGGGGTGTACTCAAAGCTCTGTGGAAGAAGTGGGGGGGGGCGGGAACTGTCCTTTAGGGGAGGGGTTCTCGTGGTCAGATTGCACCTGGTTTATCTTGCCCTGGGTAAGGAAGATGCCAGGGTCTCTGTTTATAAAGCACATGGGGTGGGGGGGAGAGGAATTTGTCTCCTAGCCATTACCCAGCGTCCTGGGTGAGCAGGTCGGGGTTAACTCAGCCTGCTTTGCAGACATGGAATGTGAAACCCAGGGAGATGAATCACTCACAGAGATGTCTATGGAGTTAGAAATAAAATCACGTTGCAGTTTCTATTTTCAGGCACCATGCCCCAAGTTGGCTCTACTTGCTGGTTCCTTGCTTCTCACGGAAGAGGGAGGGACAGAACAGGTGTAGTACGGTCTTCTCAACCATGGGTAGACATTTTCATCCCCACACAAGAAATCTCCAAATGACTTGTTACGTTTTAATAAAATTGACTACGTAAAGTGGGGATTATTCTGTTCCCTGTCGCTACCATTAAATAGGGTACCTCAGTTAACGTTACCTTGGGCTGGTTGGTAACCAGGGGTTGGTCCTAGGTAGAGAAGCCACTGTCTTACTTCAGAGGTGCCTGGAGATCTGAGGAATCCCCAGTCTCCCTCCTGGCTTTCTCGGAGAACAGTTGTCAGTTTGGGAGTTCCTTGGCCTGGGGCTCCTTATCTTCAGGGCTTGGGTGGGAGTTGAGAGCTAGGAATTTCTCTTGCTCTTATCTGGGTATAGTTTCTGACTCAGCCAAGGAATGGGTGTGTGATTTAAGAATATCAGACTGGCCAGGCGTTGGTGGCGCACGCCTTTAATCCCAGCACTTGGGAGGCAGAGGCAGGCGGATTTCTGAGTTCGAGGCCAGCCTGGTCTACAGAGTGAGTTCCAGGACAGCCAGGGCTACACAGAGAAACCCTACACAGAGAAAACAAAAAAAAACAAAAACAAACAAACAAAAAAAAACCATAAAGAATATCAGACTGGAGAGGGACACTTGTATAATCCCAAACTATATTTCTTATTTTAGACTCCATCGTTTTGTTTTGTTTTGTTTTGTTTTCCTTTGACCTGGAACTCTCTATGTAGACAAGGCTGGTCTTGAGTTCATAGAGATCCACCTGCCTCTGCCTCAAGTAATGGGAGTTAAAGCTGTGCACCATCATACCTGGCCCAAAATATGTATTTAGTCAGTTAATTAATTAATTTTATGTATACTGGTATTTTGCCTGTGTGGTGTCTGTGTACCGCATGCACACCTGGTGGCTCTTAGAGGCTAGAAGGGGGCGTCAGATTCCCTGGAACTGGAGTGACAGGCTGTGTGAGCCACCCGATGTGTGTGCTGGAAGTCAAACTCCAGGCCCCTTCAGGAGTGAGCACCAGGCTCCCTTGACCACTGAGCCATCTTTCCGGTCCCCAGTAAGTAATGTTCAGTTGCATGGGTGTACCTTGAGTATGTTGATTATTTTTGCTTTGTTGGCTCTTGAAAATGATGCAATTATGAACGTGGGTGCACAAGCTTTAATGTGAATACATGAGTTTGTTTTTCTTGGGTGTACTCAAAGCAAAACAGCAGGGTCACAGGGCAGGCAGTTTTGTGTTTGACCTTTGACCTACCCCACGGTTTTCCAAAAAGGTTTACACTTCCCTCTGAACCATGCACTGTGCCAACACTTGTGATTATCTAACTTTTGATTGTAGCCATTCCAGAGGCGGTAAAGGCAGATCTGCGTGTCATTCTGCTTTGCATTTCCCTAGAGACCGATGCTGATGACCAGGGCCTGCGCATGTTTATTATCTCTGTTTTCTGGAGAAATGTCTATTTAGGGTCTTTATCCATTTTTCCACTAGGTCTTGTGTGTAGCTGGGGTGGGGGCGGGGTAAGTGAGGAGAAGCCAGAGGCTTTAAATCCCTAGAACTAGAGTTACAGGTTGTTGTGAGCCAGCTGGGGTGGATGCCAGGAGAGGAACTCAGGTCCTCTAGAAGAGCAGCCCTGAAAAGCAGAGCCATCTCTCCAGCCTGAGTTCTCAACATATTCTAAATACAAATTTCCTGTCAGGTAAGTTGCTTCCTCATTTTGTTCATTTGTGTTGACACGGGATGTCTTGGTTTGCCTTCTACTGCTATGCCAAAGACCCAAAGCAACTTTTGGAGGAAAAGGTTTATTTCAGCTTACGTCGTACAGTCTGTGACTCAGGGAAGTCCTGAAGGCAGGAACCAGATCTGAAACCATGAAGGAAAAACTCTCACTTCTCCCCATGCTCCCCATGGCTTGTTCAGCTGCTTTTTTATACAACCCAGGACCTGTCCAGAGATGGCACCAACTACAGTGAGCTGGGCCCCTGGATTATTAATCAAGAAAATGACCTACAGATTTGCCTACAGGCCCGTCTGACGGAAGCATTTCAGCTTGTTTTTACTATTGATATCCCCTCTTTCCAAATGACTCGAGCTTGTATCAAGTTGACAAAAGAAGAATATCATTAGCACACTGGGCCTCGTGTAGCCTAGGCTAGCCTCAACTTCACTATGTAGCTGAGGATGACCTTGGATATCTCATCTTCCTGCCTCCTGGAATACTGGGCTGTAGGTGTGCACCATCAGGCCTGGTTCATGCAGACTGGAGGAAGATTAAAGTAAGGGCCTTGTGCACGCTAGGCCTGCACCATTCCAACCGAGCTGCTCTCCCCACTCCGCAGCCCTGATTGCAAACGGTCTCCGTCATTTTATTAGCGGTCTCTTCACCTTCCCTGATGGTGTCCTTTAAGACATAAAAGTTTTTCATTCTGATGATGCCCAGTTTATCTATTTTTACTTTTGCTGTCTTTGCTCTTAGTGTCCTATCTAAGAAGGCTTACTTAGCCCAACCCAATGTCATAAAGATTTTTTTTTCTGTGTGTGGTACTGAGGATGAAATCCAGGTGCTTATGTACACTAGGCAAGTGTTCTACCACAGATCCACACCACTGAGTCACACCACAGTCCAGCCAGGGAAATGTGTGCTTTGCATCCTGACCTGCATAGATGTCAACCTTTAGGTTCCTGTATTTAGATGTGTTTGCTGGTTTTATCTTTCGTATTCCTGAGGATAAAACCCAGGACCTTGATGACAAACGCTATCTACAACCCTAGCACAGCATATGTTTCAGATCATTTTTAGTTAATTTCTTTGGTGGCACGTGGACATCCGCCTGTCTCGGGATACACATGGTGCACCTTCTAAACATTTGCTCACAAACATACAACATTGGCATGACCGAAATGCCTGTCCCACTAGATCCTCAAGACAACTGTCCACAGAGTGTGGGTGAGCTGAGGAGTCAGAACTACCAAGCTGGAGGGGGCGGGGGGGGTGTTGAGGGGCGGGCCTTCGCTCTACACACAGCCAAAGTGATTGAGGGGGTATCTGAAGAATACTGTGATAATACCCTTGGGCAGAAGGAGGTACACTAGCTAGCCACTTGGTTCTTGTCTGAGTCAGATGGAGGGAAACAGAGACCCAAAATTGGTTTGAGGTTCCCTAGGAGTGGGGAGCAAAGGAAGAAAGAGAGCAGCTATCCTGGGCATGAGCCAGGGTGGGGACCTTGAATAAGAAAAGAGAAGCATTTGTCCTCATGGGTGCCATCCCTTTCCTGGAACTTCAAGAGAGGAAGCAGGGTGAGCTCTTAACAGATACAACAAAAAGATAAAAGTGCTGCCAGCTGCCCCAACCAGCGCTGCACCAGCAAGCGCTACATGGTAGCCTTTGGGCTAAAAGAGCACACAGCCCAGCTATGGTCAAGCGGCTGGCAAGCCTGGGGTCCTGGGGGAAGGACAAGGCATCCTTGCAGGAGAAATGTGATGGTCAGCAGGACCTCACAAGACACCGGCTTCTCCAGGAAGCAAGCTCGGTCTGCCATTCCCCAGCCTGCCACTGCAGTGGCCTGGTCTGGGGCCAAGAGTTTGGAAGCCTCTGGTGAGCCAGCAGTTCCCAAGTGGCCACAGGGTCACAGCGGGAAACAGATCCCTCTCAAAGGCTCCGTGCATTCCTCTTGTAATGGAAATGAAGGTAAGACACCCCTCATCCATTCAGCCAGTAGCACTTCCAGGCTTTTCCAGGCTCAGGGGCACAGCAAAAGGCTGCTCTCAGGCAGCCTCTAGTTTATTATTCTCTGTCTGCATAGGGAACAGACTGAAATCAAACAGGGACTCAGAGTGTGTCCAATGCCAGGATGGAGGAGAGCTAAGTGATGGGATGAGTCTCCCTGGGTCTTAGAGATGGGGTCTTCTGGAGGTGACCTTGGACAGCAGATGGAAGGATGGAGACTGGCACACGAAAGCTGGAGGAAAATGTCCCAGGAACAACATACAACGGCCCAAGATATCTGACGAGCTAAATCGCAGCTAGCACCATCTGGTCCCTGAGCAGAGGCTTCCCGAGGGCAGGGTCCCTGATGCACAGGACCTGGGATTGATTCCAGTTGCCAACAGAAGGCTCTGTGGGACATTAAATAAAGAGTAACAAATGGTTCTCATCTTAGAAGTCTTTTGTGGCTGGGTGTGGTCTCTCCTTTCCACACAGAAGTTCTGACTTGGAGGTAGAGATAGAGATCGAAGGACGCAGAGTTTGAGGCCAGCCTGGGCTACATAGTGAGTTCAATGTGAACCTGGGTTACAGAGCTCAGGGTCTGTCCCAAAAGTGGGAAATAGTTAAAGGCTGGGGGTAGAACTCAGTTTGTAGGGTGCTGGCCTAACGTGCAGGAAGCCCTGGGTTTGATAGCAGTGCCACATAAACCAGGTATGGTGGCACATACCTGTAATGTCAACGCTGAGGAAGTAGCTTCAGGAAGATCACAACTTCAGTGTCATCTTTGGCTACCTGAGTTCAGCCTGTGCTGTATGGGACCCTGTCTTACAAGTAAAGAAAAGGGAAGCAAGATATTTTAGGCTTTTGGATTGCAGACAAGCGTGCTGGGTAGGGCCCTTGGAAGGGCCATTCAGGCTAGCTGCACAGCATCATGGTACATTGGAAGTCTGGGCTGGGCATGGTAGTGCACACCTTTAATCCCAGCACCTGAAAAGGCAGAGACAAGTGGGTCTCTGAGAATGAGGTCAGCCTGGTCTGCATAGGGAGTTCCAGGCCAGCCAAGACTACAAAGAGAGACCTCAGCTCTGACATGCAAACAAACGGAAAGAAGAAGCTGTATAGCAGAGTACTTGCCTAGCATGCATGTATGTAGCATGCATGTACCTAGCATGTATGTACCTAGCATGCATGTATGTAGCATGTACGTACCTAGCATGCATGTATGTAGCATGTACGTACCTAGCATGTATGTATGTAGCATGAATGTAGCTAGCATGTGTGTATCTAGCATGCATGTAACTAACATGCATGTACCTGGCATGTATGTATCTAGCATGTATGAGGCCCTGGGTTTTAATTTCCAGCACTGAATAAAGAGACTACTGCAGGTTCTTAAAAGAAAAACAGATGGAGACCCAACTGACATGGAGAGATGGCTTATTATTTTCAAAGTCTCCAACAAGAGGGAGCGAGGCTGTCATGGTGGCATATGCCTTTAATCCCAATACTAGAGGCAGGTGAATCTCTGTGAGTTTGAGGCCAGCCTGGTCTACAAACCAAGTTGTTGACAGCCAGGGCTCTGTCTTGAAAACAAAACAAAACAAAAAAAAAAAAAAACAAACAAACAAACAAACAAAAAAAACCGAAAAGAGCAACACCACCAAAAACAAAAACAAAAAGGAGAGAGGACACACTCACACAAGGAAGTGAACACACATACGGAGGACTCTCCTGACTGTGTAAATAATTGCTTCCTAACTTGTTTTTATTAGAGCTCATTTTATTGAATTTAATTATATATACAAATACTTGAAACTTTTTTTAAAGGTATAGTTATGTAGCCCAGGCTAGCCCGAGACCCATGCCACTCTTGTTGTCTCAGCCTTCCGCAGGGTTGGGATTATAGACATGTACCACACCTGAGCTTGCCATTATTTGTTTGCTTATTTATGTAGAGGTGGGGGGTCTTACTATGTAGCCCAGGCTGGACTTGAACTTGTAAGCATCAGTTTTTGAAGTAGCAGCAATTAAGTTATACACACCAAATCTGGCTGTTATTCTTCTTTTTAAAAGCAAAGTTAAGAAAATGGAGCCCCCATACGATATAAAATAAGGACAAAATCAAGAAGAAAAATAGCTCTCCGGGTTTTGATGGCTCAGTCTTCTCCAAAGGAAGGACAGGTGAGATTTCTGTACCTGATCAAAAGCTATGAAAGGACTCTGTACTGGTGAGATTTTTCTTGTCAGTGGACACAATCGAGAGTTAAGAGGGAAGAGGAAACCTTAATTAAAGATCTGATCTGATCAGATCAGAGACATTGTATTACCTGATGATTACTGTGGGACAGCCCAATCCAGTGTTAAGAAGGCACCAACCCTGAGCAAGTGGGCCTGGGCTGTGTAAGGAATCCAGCTTAGCGTGAGCCAGAGGGTGAGCTAATAAAGAACATTGCTTCCTGTTTTCTGCTTCGGTTCATCCTGAGCCGCTACCCTGACTTCCCTCAGTGATGGACTGCGACCCAGAAGACTGAGCCAATTAAACCCTTTCCTTCCCCGAGTTGCTTCTGGTCACGGTGTTTATCACAGCAACAGAAAAGCAGAAACTAGGACAAAGTCCCTCTTTAGAAAATGACCTTGGCCTGGTAAGAGACCCAGTGGGCCAGGGATGTCAACACCTGGCGTCAGTGCTTGCTGATCTAGATGTCACTCGGCAGCTGGCGTGTGGGTGGAAATATTGATTCTCGGTGAGAAATTGGATTGCGTGGTTTAGGGCAGATGAAGAAGGACCCAAGTGGCCTCTTGGACACTGGAGCATTCCCATCACATCAACTGACAAATGCACAGGTTAGAGGTGACCATGTGGCACCCTCAAGCCTCATTTTGTACAAGCAAAAAAATATAATACCAATTGCTTGCAGGCTTCTCTTATGTAGGGAATGTCTTATAACCCAGATGTAAACACTGTGCAGGCAAAAGTGTCTATCTGGAGGTTAGCAGACAGTGCCCAGTGCCCCATCCTTCCTTCCAAGGTGACTGAGTCATTGAAAACCAGAGAACTATTTCTTTTTAATTTTGCACTTATTTTATGTCATATGGGGACTCCATTTTCTTAATGTTCTTCTTACAAACGTTTGTTGGTTACCTGAGTTTAATTAACATTGTGTAGTTGTAAGCAGGGTAGATCGTTGTCAGATAAAGTCCTGTGTTCAATGAATGGATAACTTTCATTGGTTGGTAAATTGAAGGGTGGGATCAAGAGAGCGAATTGTGAAGCCAGGTCAGTGGATCAGTGGGTCAGTAGGTCAGTGGGTCAAGTGGGTGAGGCATCTGCTGGGTAAGCTTGAGGGCAGGGTCCCAAGAACTCAGGTAAAGCTGGACAAGGAGAGAGCATGGGTCCTTTATCCTAGAACACCTGTTGTGAGGTGGGAAGCATAAGGGCCAGCTCCACCAGAGCACACAGCCACAAAACAGCCACATGGATAAACACCATGACCAAAAGCCTCAAGCAGAACGGAGGTGAAAGTGAGGACCAGCAGCTAAGTTGTCCTCTGACCTCCACATACATGCCATGATACACACAAACACACACACACACACACACACACACACACACACACACACACACACACAGAGATTTTTTTTTAAAGCACCCTGTGTCTCTGGAACTCACCATGTAGACCAGGCTATCCTGACACCTGCTGTATCTGCCACCCGAGTGCTGGAATTGAAATTGTGCACTACCACGCCCAGCACAAAAGATTTTTGTAAAAGGAGTGAAGAGACAAAATGGGAAGAGATGTTTGGAAACATCTGGTCTCTTGCACGGCAATAACGATAACTACTACAAAGAAATATCAAGGACTTGAAGAGATGGCTCAGCAGTTAAGAGCACTGACTGCTCTTCCAGAGGTCCTGAGTTCAATTCCAGCAACTACATGGTGGCTCACAACTGTCCCTAATGAAATGCGATGCCCTCTTCTGGTGTGTCTGAAGACAGCTACAGTGTACTCATATACATAAAATAAATAAATAAATCTTTTAAAAAAAAAAAAAGGAAGGAAGAAACAAAGAAAGAAACAAAGAAAAGAAACAAAGAAACAAAGAAATAGCAAATGACCCTAGCTTGCCTGGACCAGAAAGAAGGAAGAAAGGAGAAAGGAAACAGGATGTTAAAGAGTCTTGAGCACCCCTCCAGCACATCCCAAGTGAGAAGCTTTAGGTCTGTCTGTCCCTGTGTCACCTACATTCCCCACTGCAGGAGGAGGCAGGCATGTCGCAAGGAGGAGGACACCAGTGGGAGACTCTAAACTAAGAATGGGGAGTCATGACTTTGGGGTTGCAGCTTCTCTGTGGGACTGGGGCAAGGGCCAGGAGTTTTAGCACCCAGCCTTAGATGCCATCCAAGGGTCATAGGAGCCTTTTTTTTTTTTTTTTTGGACCGGGCACAGGGAAGGTGAGGCTGTTTTCTTTTGTATTACCTTGTGAGTTCCGCTCATTCAGTGCAGCAGCTGCAGGCAACAGCTTTAAAAATGTCTGCCAGGGTTCCTTCCACCGCTGCCATCAGCACAGTTAGCACTAGGTTATGAAAGCTGAGGATGGACCCCAAGGCTTCCAGCAAGCGCAGCCAATTGAGCCTCACTTGTGCTCAAGGCCCTAGATTTGAATTGCACATGCCCTGTTTGTGTTAAGGTGGACTGTCAACATCCTTACTGAGCTTGGGACCAAGGTGAGGTACTTGGCTAATACTAGCTTTCATTACTTTCTGCATGAAAATTGCAATGGATTAGGAGCTGAAGAAATGGCTCAGCAGTTAAGAGAACTGGATGGGTCTTCCAGAGGACCAGGGTTCAAGTCCCAACACCCATATGTAGGCTCATAACCATTTGTAACTACAGTTTAAGGGGTTCCCATAGGTTTTTTCTGGCCTCTGTGGACCCTAAAAACACAAATGGTTCATAGGCCCACATGCAGGCAACCCCCCCCATACGTATAAAATATTTATTTGTTTATTTGTGGCCTGTTCAATCCACTCCACGCAAGTGCAGCCACGAGACTGCTCAACCCAGAGGGAGAAAAGCCTGCCTTTTGTGATGCTGTACCTATCCAGGGTCTCCTGGCTTCTAACTCATGGGGTACAGCTCCTTATGTGCTATCTTTTTCTCCCTCCCGTTTTCAGTCATTAAAATCATAAACTCAGGGCCGGGCAGTGGTGGCGCACGCCTTTAATCCCAGCACTTGGGAGGCAGAGGCAGGTGGATTTCTGAGTTCGAGGCCAGCCTGGTCTACAGAGTGAGTTCCAGGACAGCCAGGACTATACAGAGAAACCCTGTCTCGAAAAAACAAAAACAAACAAAAAAACAAAAAAAAAAAACAAAAAAAAACACACAAAAAAACCCCCCATAAACTCTATCGATAATTGTGCTCACAGTAAGTTCCTGTTTGGTAAGTACCGAGCCTTCCCTCCAAAATGTTTTCATCTCCCCCAACAAAACCATCCCTGTTAAACACCAACTCACAGTAGCTAGCGATTGGGTGACTGGCTTTGTGTGGAAGCAACATGATTGGATTTTTATGACTGTATAATGTTCCACTGTACAGACATACCATATTTTTGTTGATCCACTCCTTTATTTGCAGACACTGGGGCTGTTTGCACATTTTGGTTACTGTAAATGATGCTGCTGTAAACACTGATGTTCAAGTATCTAAGCTCCAGCTTTCTCTCTCTCTCTCTCTCTCTCTCTCTCTCTCTCTCTCTCTCTCTGTTTCTCTTTCTCTCCCTCCCCCCTCCCCTCTCTCTTAGATCTTTAGGAAGAACTGAAGCTGCCAGGTTAACTAGCAAATCTGTATTTAGCTTTAAAGCTTACGTGTTGTTTATTAATGTCTATGTGTGTATGCTTGCATGAATTTATGTGCACTGTATATTGCTGGTGTTTATGAAGGACTGAAGACAGTGTGTGGTCCCCTGGAACTGGAGCTACAGACAGTTGTAAACTGGGTGCTGGGAACTGAACCTGGATCCTCTGCAAAAGCACAAAGTGCTCTTAAGCACATATACTTAACTTTTTAAAGCCCCCATAACTGGTCTCTACATACTATATCTACCTTATTGTCGATGCCCCATGCTCACAACCCGTCTTTTACATATCCTTGCCAACACTTGTCAGTCTCCTGTGGTGCTAGGGGTCAAACCGAACACCTTGCATGTGCTAGGTGAGCCCCCTGACACTGAGATGCATCCCTAGAGTTCAGGAGTTTAGAGCTGGGCTCAGTGGTGCACACCTGTGATTCCAGCCCTCAGTAGGCTGAGGCGGGAGGAATGCAAGTTCCAGGCTAGCCTGGACTACATAGCAAGACCCTGTTTCAAAGAAGAAAAAAAAAAACAAAAAACCAGATCTGGGTGTTTTGGGTGTGCATTTCAGTGGCAAAGTACTGCTTGGCTGCACCAAACCTTATAGTTAATTCTAACACCAAATAATAATAATAATAATAATAATAATAATAATAATACTGTGACTATACATTATATAATACCTATAATAAATAATTAAAACTATAATAAATTAAAATAAAATTATTATTATTAATAGTTTTGAGTCATGTGAAATCTAAAAGGTGAAGTTTGCCCTGCTGTCTTCCTTCCTCTCAACTCCACAGTATGGGTGTGGCCCTCAACTGTCCTAATTAAGAAGGCAAGGCTGGTCACACACCCATCCTCTGGGTAAGCAGATGCAGCACTGAAGTCCTGTCTGTCACCTTAGTCCCGCCCTCATGCCAGTCATCTCCTAGGCTCAGGCTGAAGTCGGTGGTACACAAGCCCTGGAAGTTAACTACTCAAGGAGTTCTGTCTTCTCTTTAAAATCAGCCTTTTAATTAGATCCTAGTTATAAAAAGATCCAATCTTCTTTCTTTCATTACTCTTTTGTTGTTTGAGATTGTGCCCTTGGTGCCTGAGAACAGCGGGGAGCAGAAGTCAGCAGACAAAAGCAGGTGTTGGGATACCTTACCTTTGGTAGTCCCCGGAGGCCACTCCCCACCCAATGCTGGCTGTCCCCTCTCCTAGTGACAGCCCCTTGGTTTTATTCTGTGTGGCCATGTTAAGAGTTCTACTGTTGTGTATGATGGGGTGACTAAGTTCAGTCCACCAAAGTGCAAACAAAGTGGATCAGGTGAAGGCTTTGGCTTTCGGGCAGGTTTTCCTTTTTGTTTGTTTGTTTGTTTGTTTGTCTCTTCTTGTTTGAGATGCTGACATGCCAGTCTCTCTTTTGCCTCAGGTTAAGGATGGCAGATGAGAAAGGTAGACGGGCAGCCATAAGTACCAAAGACAGTTGTAATATTGTTGACCTCTACAGTATTTTTTTTTTAATTTAAAAAGAAAAAGGCAAATGTGTGTGTGTTTATTTGGGGACCAGGAATCAGGGCCTGCACACGTGCCAATCATATATGTCTGGAGGTCGGAGGTCAACTTGCAGGAGTGGGTTCTCTCCTTTCACCATGTGAGTCCTGGGGGTGACATTGGGTGGTTATCTGCGAGCTCCTTTACCTGCTGAGCCATCTCACTGGCCCCTCTATGGTGTTTTTAAATGAAAGAGAAATGATCTAGTTTTTCTGAAAACTTCATTCATCCACCAGGGCCCTAACCCCAAGTGCCTATGCAGGTGCCCAACCTGCAGAGCAGCTTCCGGCAGGTATCTTTGTTCAAATGAGGTCCTTAGCATAAGCATCACTACTCCTGTACAAAGAGACAGAGGAACATCCACAGAGCACTTAGCAAGAAGATGCCCCTTCAGACAAGCAGAATAACCTCAGGAGGAAGCATCTGCACCAACACTCTCCTCTTGTGCTCCCAACCCCCAGAACTGTGAAACAGATAGCTTCAGCCGTCCAGCCCCGGCTGCTCTGATATAGCAGCAGACACAGGCAAACACAGGCGTGAGGTAAAAGACAATAGCACTACAGCAGCTGGCCAACCAGGAAGTGGTCATGGTACGTCTACGACTGTCATTATTGACTGCTGAGGGCCATCTCTCGGAGTAGATGGTTTCTCGTGAAGAGTCTGCACAGTGATCTACACAGGGCTCTATCCTCTGTCTACACAGGATAACATCCCATTGAGAAGCCTCTGTCTACACATGGCTCCATCCTCTGTCTACACATGGCTCCATCCTCTGTCTACACAGGACTCCATCCTCTGTCTACACAGGACTCCATTCTCTGCTTACACAGGGTACCATCCTCTGTCTACACAGGGTACCATCCTCTGCCTACACAGGGTATCATCCTCTGCCTACCATTCTCTGTCTACACAGCGTACCATCCCATTGAGAAGCCTCTGTCTACACATGGCTCCATCCTCTGTCTACACAGGGCTCCATCTTCTGTCTACACAGGACTCCATCCTCTGCCTACACAGGGTACCATCCTCTGCCTACACAGGGCTCCATCCTCTGTCTACACAGGGTACCATCCTCTTGTCTACACAGCTTACCATCCCATTGAGAAGCCTCTGTCTACACAGGGTATCATCCTACTAGAAGAGTCAGAGCCATGCATGAACCAGAGAGCCAGGAAACCGCAGACAGCAGCAGGTGCCAGGAGGCAGACTATGGCGCTGCAGAGATATGGAAAGAAGCCCCTTCGGGGAGAGGTAGAACTGTCAGCTGAGAGTGTGAAGGCTGGGTCTTGCAGCCTTTGGTCTTGCTGAGGCCTTCCTTTTATCCTAAGAGGGGGGCCTATTTTGAAAGAATGAGGGTTGCTTAGGTGGGGATTGTAGGAGCCAACATTCCCAGCCCGTGCATGAGGACACAGCAGGGGACACTTCTGTGTCCCTGTCCAACAGCTGTGACATGGAGTTGTAAGAAGCAGCTTCCTCTCACCCATGAGAATTTTGCAAGCAGTCTGAGACACAGATTTGCTGGAAATGAACAGTTTGAGCCAGCCTCATACTAAAGACGAGAAGGCTTCTTCTCCATTGATTTCCAAGTGCTGTGGGGCCCTACTTTGCTCCTAGCTGATGCTGGGGGCTCAGTAGGAATGAAACAGTTGTCCCATGACAGGGAGACAACCTGCCAGCAAAAGGCAGGTTCGCGGAACATTTTGGTGCAGATGAAGAAATGCAGGCACATGCGCAAGGAGGCACTCAAGGGCCCTGGAAGGCTGCCCTGTGATAAAAATAGCTTCCATTTGGCTACTGGGGCCTGAAGATGCACCCACCATTCCTTTTGTTGTTAAAGTGTCTTTGTTCTTCTGTTAAAAAAAAAAAAAAAACACAGACCCCCTTGGGAAGAATGTTCCCAGAAGCCTGAAACTCCCAACCTCTTAACAGTTTTAACCAGCAAGGAAATGCCAGCTACACTTTAGTTGGGTTGGAGACAAGAGAGACAGCAGCAAGGACTCTGTGGGCAGAACAGTTTTCTCCTCTGCTCTGTACATGGCATCTGCTTAATACAAACAATGAGCAAATGGGGAACCCCAAAGATGCAGGTGCAAGCTGGCCTATCTGCTCCTTGGACATGCATGATTCTGCTTGGGCATGTCAAGAGTAGTCCAGAGCGGGATATGAACACTTGGTTATGGTGGAAGGAGTCTCACCAAGCAGACGTACATTTGGCTTTGTCACCCCCAAAGCCTCAAAGCAGAGGGAGCTCTGACTGTGGTCACCAACATCAAAGTCCTAAGAGATCCTGAGGGAGAAGAAGACCTTCATCGTCTGCTGGCCACCACGATCTTGTTCCCCTTTCTGGTGACAGTCATTTTGTGTTGACGGAGGAAAGGCTGAGGCTTTCCTCAGCAGAAAGGGAAAGCCATGAACCATGTTACTTTTTCCACTACCAATCCAGACACATGGTAAGCCGCAGGCCAGGGGACGTTTTATGATTTACTGCAGAGAATCTTCCAAATCCAATGGCAATCCTGACTTCCGATGACACTGGCCCCAGGCTCCAGGATACTGAGAGTCTGCTTTATCCTCAAAAGGGACCCCCCTCCCCATTGACCCTGGAGGTGTATTTGAGAGTGACCTCCAGCCAGAACATCACCTGGCTTTAACCTAATTTTCTTTCAATGTTACAGAAAACAAAAACAAAAAACAAAACAAAAACAAAACACGGTGGCATCAGTGCCTGCCGGCACCACCTGTGCAGACAACTTGGCCATGGCTGCCTCGGACCCCTGTATGCACATCCCTCCTCTCTCGCTGCCCTAGACCCCCCTCCTTTTGTACAGTTTGTGTTCACATCAAGGTGTAAGCTGATCGAGTCATTTTTGTGGCAAAACTCAAAGATTTGGGGGCTAAGGAGAAATCTGGTATGGCTAACTACTGTCCAGAAGACTGCCCATTGCCCCTCCGTGTCTGCTTTCATTTTTATTTCAAAGTGAATGGCTGGGACTGGAGACACTGCGGTGGTGGTAGATGGCTTGCTTAGACTGTGAGAAGCCCCAGTTCCAACATCTGCATTGTAAAGGGCGAGGGGCAGAGGAGGAGGAAGATGAGGGCCGGAGGAAGAAGAGAAGGAAGAGAAAGGGAAGATAAGGAACAGAAGGGGGAAGAGACAGAGGAATAAGACGGGGAAGAAGAAGGAGGACTAGGCAGAAAAGGAGATGGTGCTTGTTGAATCTGGTTCAGAACCACCTAGCCAGAGTTTTGTTAGCACATACGGATGGGATTCTGGGTTTTGCTAATCCCAGCTGATCAAGTTCAGTGTGCAGTGACAGTTTTCCTCCATTCCCAGGCTTAGCGCGACCTTGGACACTGTGCAATGACCTATCTGTAAAACAGCCATGGCCAGTGAGGACAGCAGAGGAAGAAACCGTAAGTGAGACCAGCACAGAGCACACATCCAAAATGCCCAGTGAAAGATGCATGTCAGAGGCAGCTGAAAACCACCACCAGAAAGTTGAGTCGGGGGCATTCGCAGCTCGGGCATGGTGGAGCAGAAGTGTGGGTAAGAGCCAGATGACCTCAAGCCTGCCATTGTAACCTATGTGACCCAAACCTCGCTGTGCCTTAGTTTCCCTTAGTATGAAGATGGCAGGGACTGTGTTGTAGAAGTCAATACCAAAAGCACAAAAAAGGCCAATGTGTGGTTTCGCCAATAGGGTCACCATCACTACCCTAGTGAAGATGATAACGGGATAGGGCAGATCCATTTCACTGCCATTGTTTTGAGAGGAAAAAAAAATCATTGCAAGGTGCAGAGAAATTAATTCTGGCCAAGCAAAGAGAGGTCTAGCTAGAATCTGTGAGTGTCTCTTGGCTTGGGAAAAAGGTCTTTGCAGATATAATTAAATTAAGGACCTGGGGCTGGAGAGGCAGGAGAGATGGCTCAGTGGTTAAAAGTACTTAACGATCTTGCAGAGGAACTGGGTTCTGTTCCCAGATCCTCATTGGTGGCTCTAGTCTGCCTGTAACCCAAGATCCAGGGGGATTCTGACCTCTGGGAGTTCCTTGTGCACCTGGTGCACATGAACTCATCCAAGGATGCACACATACACATAAAAATAATATTTTGAACGAGGGAACTAGAGAAGAGATCATCTTGGATTAGGGTAGCCTTGAACCCATATTATAAAAGGAAAGCGGTGGGGCCCAGAAAGGAGAATACTACCCTGATATAGATAAGGCAGGAGGGCCCCAATGTCAGAGAGAGGCTGGGCCCACCTCAGTCTGCTCACAGCCCCTGAGGCGAGCTTCCCTGCTCACTCCTCCGTTTAGACTTCGACCCCTTGGAATGGCGGATCATACATTTGTGTTGTTGTACACCTGTATGTTTGTGGTCAATTTTAGGGAAGCCTTAGGAAACCACTGTAGGCAATGATGTGGGTTTCACCTGTGGTGGAAAGTGCTGGAAGAAAGTGCTGCTTAGACCAGCTTGTGTCTGGACTCTTTCGTCATAGCACAGATGTGTGAATCTTTCCTGCTTTCAGAGGGTTGGCATTCTTGGCTTGGGTTTGCATGTAATCAATCCTATCTTTTACTGGAGTAATCTGTGTGGCAGAGAAAGGGTGAATGTCAAGGTCATCTGAGGTCACAGCCAGATCACTCACTCACAATGGTCTGAAAACAGGAACAGCAAGAGTCTTACAGGACCAAGAACCCCAAAGCCCAGGGTCTAATTCAGGTTGCAACTCATTGGCCAAGTGACCTTGAGGGAGCCCTGGTAATTCTCAGGTCTTGGTTTTCCCACCCACCTAGGGGAAAGATTTAGCTATATACTTTCTGGGGTCTCTTCTGCTATGGCATCTCAGGGGTCTCTGCAGCTCCCCTCTCCTCAGACAAGGAAGGAGAGCTATGAGGAAGAGGAGGGTGTATCTGTCTGATTGTGGGTGATCCTGGGCTGTGTCCTCCAGCAGAGTGCATGCTGTACAAGAGCTGCAAGCTAGGAAGGAGGGCAAGGGTGCCCATCGGCCGTGGTGCACTGCAGTAGCATGGCTGAATCCCAGGCAGGACGCAAACTGCAGGCTGCAGAGGCGCCCCTCCTGGTCTCTTCCCTCTGTACTGAAGCAGACTCAGAGTTGGTGCAAAGGTTTCTACTGAGCAGGCTTTTAAAAGGGGGGGGGGGAGTTTTACTTTTCCTCCCCAAATGTATGCATGTGTGCACATGCATGTATGCAGACATCCACACATAAGCACTTTCTCCTTCCCTGTCCTTTCTCATACTCTTGAGTGTATAATAAATTTAAAACTTGAGAATACCTACTTCCCCCTCACCCTCTGCCATCTCTCCGTGTGTCTGTTCTGAGCATTCCCCTGGGGATTATACCAGAATGAGCTATTTAACCATATCTGCATTTAAAGTGCATTCTCTCCTGGAACTTTCTCAATTAAATCCCCACCTCAATCTTAGATGATATTGACTCACTCGGAGGCAGGAGCACAAACTTCAGGAGCCAAAGACACCTCAGGGTAAAAGTGGCGCTTAGTGGCCCTCCTTCTACATCTCCTGTGCACACGAGGTTTGAAATGTTTCTTTTTAGTGAGAATGCAAAAGCAGGTGTTTCCCCCCCCCCCCCCCCCGAACTGTTGGGAATTTGCTGGTGGGCAGAGAGGAGCCTGCTTCTTTCCCCTCGGGAAGGGCCACCTGTCCCTGTCACCTTTGCCTCAGCTCTGAACACGAAGCTTCAGGATTCCAGAGTCTTCCACCCTCCCTCCTCTTCATCTTCATCGTCTCCAGGTGAGCAGAACAAAACCCCAGTGGCTCTGGAGACGTGCCACCAGGAGTGGGCATCCTGCAGTATCAGGGGTTTAAATTAAACTGGGGAGGGATGAGGGGGATGGGGAGAGACCAGCTCCGCCTGCAGCACTTTGTTCCCTGCACCCAGCTGACACTTTGATTTTGGGTCCTGCCTCTCCAGCAGCAGTCTGCACCTTGCCAGGCATCCCAACGGTTCAGTCGCTGAGCAGGAGAGAGAGGTAACTTTCGGGCATGGGTGTGCTGTTGCTGGGTGCTAGTGACGCGTCCTGCTTAGGTAGTTACCTCTCTTTCGGTTTTCAAAAAAGCCTTCTTCCCCGAGGAGCTGAGAGTCCTCTCTCCCTGCACTTTGCAGAAACTCTGATTTCAATGAACTCCATCTAGGCTCTTCCCTGCATGGCTTGCCAGCCTAGCAGCATAGCGAGAGCTGAGTCAGTTGCTTGCGGGAGTCAATTTAAAAATAATTTAAAATGCTATTTAAATTCTTTGGGGTGAAAAAGCGGGGGGTGTTCTTTCTCGTGTGGGTTTCACGTGTGTGCATCTTGTGTTTTAATTAGCTGTAGAAAATTTAAGTTTGTGGAGGAAATCATGATGGGGGTTTATGATTTAAATAAAATTAAAAAAAAAAAAAAAAAAAAAAAAAAACTACTCCATTGCAGTCTCCGCTGCAGTCCCAGCAACCTGGTTTAACTGCGGAGGCTCTCGGTACAGTCTCCTCTCTCTTTACCCTTGCCAGAGTCTGGGCGTCTGATCCCCACCTGCAAGGCTGCTCCAAGCTTCCCCTCCACGGCCTTATCTCCTTGCCCACCCATCCTCTGCAGAGGACCCTGGTAAGTAAGCTATGTCAGGGACAGCTGGGGTTTGAAGGAGAATCTGGACACTGCAGCTTTAAGAATGCCAATGCCGTACTGCGAAATCTTTCTCCTTCAAGTGACTGCAGAACCTCGGCAGTGGATGCAGAGGGAGGAGGTGGCTGGAGGTGGGGTGGAGGGAGAAAAGGGGTATCCACTCCCGGGTGGGTCAGCTCGTCGGGTACCTTGACCTGGGATGCACTCAGCCCTAGCCGAACCCGAAACACAATTGGGGCGCACTTTCTCCGCTAGTTTCTTTCTCACGCGCTGGGGGGCGGAGACCCTGCGGACTTCCTGATGAGTTTGGGCTCAGTCCTGCCTGTCATCTGCTGCCTCGCACATGTGGCTCCTGGCTCTTTAAGCCATGTGCATTGAAGCTGGAGAAGGCTAGTCTGAGCTGTTGTGATCTTCAGCAGGGCTTACACCCTGGGGACGCAGAGGCAGGCGTCATGGCCTTGCCCCTGGGCCATGCCCAGGGTGCAGCTTTTATTTTTCCTGGATTTACTGAGAGGAGCGCTGGAGGGAAACTCAAACAGGATGACTTGCTCTTTCTGGGGCAGAGGCTTCCGTGTGAAAGAAAGGATGAAACCCCTTTGGTCCGCAAAAAGTGCTGACTGGCCGGTGCTGGGGAGTGGGGGAGGGGACCCATGAAGAGTTCCCCTGGATGGAATCACCAGCACAGAAAATAGGTAGAAATGCACTCAGGTTACAGATTCTTTCTGGGAAAGGTTCAAGCACCCTGAGGCACCCGAGCTGTGTCTCTGGTACACAGACTTCTGTGTGCCCAGCCAGAGCGCCACCCCAAAGCTGAAGTGCCAGCTGGCAAAGTTCCAGGCTGGTACTGCTGGCGTGGCATCCCAGACGCACAGTACTTGGGTCCAGGTCTGCATTGGGGGTGATGTCACAAAGTGCCAACCGGGGTAACATCTGTCTGGCACTGGAAGGCTCGGTTCCTTGTGATTTCTCTTTCGACCAGAGGGGGGAAAATCGTAGGTCTCATAAAACTTCAGTTCAAAAGCTATGCAGCAAACCTTTCAGATATAAATTACCCGGGCAGCCTCTGAAACAGCAATCCGCGTTAACTGCTGAGCTGGTGGAGGGAGGGAAGTGACCTCCGTGGGTGCCTGCAGGGTGTTCTGGGTCCGCAGGGGGCTGCTGCCGGGCACCAAGCTCACAGCGCACACTGCGGTCTTCAGGGAAATGTGCACCTCTAGACAAATATTTTATGGGGTGTTGGACCGCATACTTATCTTGCCTGGAAAAGCACTAGGGTTTGAACGTAACTCCCTATGGGCTTTGCGCACACGCCTCTTGCAGACCATCCTAGCTCATTTTTTCAAAATGCATTCCCTGTATATCCAAAACTGTCTTTGATTAATCAATATAAACTTTTTGGGGGGGCTTTTTTTGTTTGTTTGTTTGTTTGTTTGGCTTTTTTTTTTTTTTTTTTTTTTTTTTGGTTTTTTGAGACAGGGTTTCTCTGTGTAGCCCTGGCTGTCTTGGAACTCACTCTGTAGACCAGGCTGGCCTCGAACTCAGAAATCCACCTGTCTCTGCATCCCAAGTGCTGGGATTCAAGGCCTGCACCACCACTGTCTGGCAATTAATCAACATTAATCCTTAATCAATCAACAACTTTAATTTTGGGGTGCAATTGTTTTTGAGTCAGGCCAGTGCATCTGAACATGTCATTAGAGTCCCCAACACATTTTTAAAAGATCATTGTCCCATGGTGCCTAAGATGGATCTTACTTGTATACCACTAGGCCCGATTCTAGCTTGTCCTGGCTCCACCCCATGTTGCTGGGTCATGTCTTTTGGCTCTGGACTGATCTCCTCCATCCCTGAGACAGACATCTCTGTGACCTCCCCAACCTGGGGGAGGGCAAGAGAATGAGGCAGGTGAGCCTAGGCAAACAGTTCTCCAGCCTGTGCCTCCCTGAGGCAGGGATGACAAGTGGGTACCCTTTCTGTGGGTAATTAGCCAAAGGAGAAGTCTGCAGGTATCAGCTGCAGAGCAAATGCCATCAGGGGGTCCACTGGCCTCCTAAAGGGACATCAGATGGTACAGGAGATTCTGAGTGGAAGAAAGTGACCCCAGGTCCCAGTATTCTAATACTGCTAAGGCTTGCAAAAGTAACAGTACATACCGTCAGTGTAAAATGAACAAGGGGCAGCCACCTAGCTTCTCTGAGCATCTCACTGCAAAAGATTCTTGCCTTAGACGGGCACTGTCAGGTCCAACGTGATCACACCAACCTGCTCTGAGGGGAAGGATGCAGGCTAGCTGGCACAGAGGCTTCAGAGATAGACAAGGATGAGGCCTGATGGAACTCTGCGTCCTTAGACACATTTATCTCTCTCAGTAGCAGGACAGGGAGCCACTGCTGAGAGGGGAGATGGGTTGGGAGAGCCCGTGTCTCCAAGGTGTCTCAGACAGAAAATCCAGGGCTAACCCCCACATCTCCCAGTGACCCCTAGAAGAGATAGCCGGACTTGGGGGTGGGGGTTGCCTCAGATCTCATGGCCTTGTGCTTCACCCCGTGTTCCAGGCAGAAACTTAACATGGCTGAGTAGACCTAGAAAGGACCCTCTCTTTCTCTGCATCATCTAGAGTGCTCAGAGTCGTGAATTATAGTACAGCGACGTTAATGAGGGGAAATGAGGCTAGCACAGTTTCCCTGAATCAGGTGGGGGGTGCAGCAAGACGCTGAAGCCTGTACACTCTGGTCCCAGGGCAGAGGGAGCCATCCATCCTAGGCACTGGCTCCTGGGACACCTCAACTGCACCAGCGCTGACTCAGAGTTCTTTTCTCCAGCTCTTCTACCCTAGCCTTGGCCAGCCAAGCCCTTCAAGCTAGAGTCTCCCAGGCTCCTTGCGCAGGGGCAGTTGGAGCCCAGACTGCTGCAGGCCCTCCTCCCCCCACCCCCGCCCTCCCCTCCTGGGCCAAGTCAGCAGTGCTGACGGCTGCGGGGCTGCAGCAGCGGCGGCGATGCAGAGACCCTGCACCACTGCTCAGGGCGGGCGCAGTGTTCTGCCCGCACCCGCGTCCCGACGGCCACCTCCTGGCGGCTGCGCGTAGCCCGCGCCGGGTAGACCCGACCGGACGGCGGCGCTGATTGGTGCAGCGAGTGAGTCCCTGGCTTTATTTAGCCCACCTTTTCTGGAAGACAATACTTCACTAGAGTCGAGGGCTGGGGGCAGGAGGCAACCCTCCCGGCGACGGGAGGATGATAAATGAGCAGTTCTGCGCCTGGTGGCTGTTAACTCCCCAACTCCCCGTGGCTTTGCGCATCCTCGGACCGACCATTTCCACAGCTGCTTTGAGACTGCACACTCAAGTGTGGGTCATGCTTTGAGGAAACTCCAGTGGAGAACAAGACAGACTCTCAGAAGGGTTAGGAAGGTTTGGGACCAGACCGGGGAACCTGTGTTCAGGCACCGGCTTTGGATCTTCTGCTCTGAGACTCCCCAGCTTGGAAGACAAGGCTGCCTTCTTATTCAAGGGGGTAAGCATGGGGTTACCAACTTAGGCATCTGATAGGTGAGGAGAATGGGACCTACTGGGATCCTATTCTTGAGTGTTTTCCTTTGGCATTTCTGGGACAGTTTGTGGTAAGAAAGGCTTGGAAATGGTGGGGAGAGGTTTTCGCGCCCCACGGCATGTAGTCCATTGGCAGAAGGTTGAAGTTGGATGTGAAGTCCATCTTCCTCTGCAGAGGTAAAACAATCCAGTGAATGTGGGTGGGGTCCAAAGTGCTGGCCCTCTTGGGGGAGGAAATGGGCTTTAGTGGCAGGAAGCAAGGCCTGTAAACAGAGAGGGAAGCCTCAGGGGTCCAGGAAGCATCTACCCAGTAGATGGTGAGAAAAAGTCTTCATTCAGGCAAATAGCTTAAAATTGTCACCCAGGAGCCCATTCCTGGTCTCCCAGGCAAAGTGGGAAGTGACAGCATGCTGCACACCCTCGAGCTGACTGTGGGGTTGCTCACGGTTGTGAGACACTTCAGAGGCTGGGGCCTCTCACGGTTCTGTACTCTGACCTTCATGCTGGAAGACACATTGACCCGTGGCTGCATTTACCTGCTTTGGGTTGAGGGTCTCCTCCTCCCAGCTTGCCCTTGAGGCCTGCATTGTGCTGGGGGGCAGGGAGGAGGAAAGTTGGGAGAAGGTACTAAGATAGCCAAAGTAGTAGGGCCAGCAGACCCTGGTGTTTCTGTGCTGATGTAGGGACTGCTTAGGCCTGTGGCTGTCCCAGAACGGACACCAGGAACCCTCTTGTTCAGCCCAGGATAGGACAGCATTGCGGTTGTATCTCCCTGCCAAGGACGCAGGGTGAGATGGCTCTTCAGAGGAGCTTCAGGCAGAACCAAGTGGTCACTTCAGGGACTGGGGTATAAGAGAGTTGACAGCTACGAGAGGTTGGCTTCCACCTGGTAATGCTATGCTGGTGGAGACTACCCTGTGAAGAGGCAGGGCCCAGACTCTGGGAGTCAGGCCGAGGCAGGGGTCACAGGGAAAGATACTAAGTTGCTTATGGGATCCAAGGCCTGCAGCTTGGTCGGCAGCTTCCCCACTGTCTGTGTTCTGCAGATCTGACAAAGGATCAAGCTTTGTCATTCCTTTTACGGACGGTAAACTTTAACCCTGAGGCCCAAAGCACAGTAACTGCAGACACTCTAGACTAAGCCAGGTCTCTGAAAATTAGCCACCCAAACCCTGAGCTGAGCTTGGAGCTGAAGAGTGTGAGATCCAGAGAAGAGCTGACTTTCCCAAGGACACGGAAGGCTCAGGGCTGACCTGGGATCCCCTAGGACAGGTTTCAGCCTGGCATATGGAGTAAAGATGAGATCACCAGCGCTGGACCCACCAGGTGCCCTGATGGTGATATAGGACAAGGTAAAGAAACTGGGGATCTGAAGGGGACACAGGCCTGGGATCCGAGGGACCATGAGCAAAGCCGGGTGAATACGAGACAATTCTGCTTCACTCCCTTTAAGCGCCTCTGCAGCGCCCCTGGTTTACAACTGTCACTGGGCAATGTGCCAAGGGGAGAAGCCATTCTGCTGCTTTTATAGTTCCTCCTCTGCAATTCTGGAAAATCAGGGCCACTTGGGTCTGGCGGCTCGCTGTCTGGTTATTGGTGCTGTAATTCAGACTTTGTCCAGCAGGTGGCTCCCAAGGACACGGTAAGGAAATGGAGCCAGCTCTCAGCCTGGCAAGCAGGTTTCCAAGAAAGGGGTTTTCAGTTTTCCATGGTCCAGTGGATTGAGGCAGACAATAGTTTTCAATTCTTTTTTCTTTCAACTAATAACAAAAAGTTTGCTTGGAGGTGTCTGGAGCAGTTTGGTATCTGTGTCACCTCCTGAACCCACCCTCATTTTATTTTTCGGATGCAGTGTGGTGTATTTGTGGGAATTTCAGTGCAGTTGTCATTTCTTAGAGCCAATCTGACATGTCATTTGCACATCAGCAATTACTGGAAATTTAGCAATATTCCCAAGAAAGGTCTATCATTCTATAGGGTTGCCAAAGCAAGCAGGTCCTGAACTCAGCCTGCGCTGATCCCCCTCCAGGGACTCTGTCCACCTCTTGCTTGCAGAGTATCACCAAAAGACAAATACAGACACAGACAGAAATCATCCATGGCTTTGGTGCCATTCTTAAACTGTCAACCTCTCCCTCAAGGACTGAAAGATATTTCCATCTGTGGCAGCATCTGTTGGGAATCTCAGCTCACTTTTGTATCCAGAGAGGTCCCTGGTTCTTCTCAAATGGCTCCCTGTCAATGTGCTGAACGACCTTCAGCTGTACAGAGGTGAATCACTGCCATCCTCTAGAAACCAGCCCATTTGCTTAAATCAGATTGTCTTGCTTCTCTGTGATAAAACACTCTTTATAGACTCCAGTGTCTGTGTTGGATGGTCATGTCTTGGTCACTTCCAGTTTAGGTCAAAGTGGGAGTCGGTATTCTAGCAGCCTGAGTGTACTGCAGATCGGGAGAGCTGCCAGACCCCTGCTGAGATCCAGGTGACCTTGACAGGGTTACAGAGAAGTAACCAAGAAACTTGGTGAGAGCCACCTTAAATGCGACCAATAAGCAAACCAGTTTTTTTTTTATTTTGACTTGCTTTAAAAATTATTTTCATTCATTGAGTGATGTGTGTGTGTGTGTGTGTGTGTGTGTGTGTGTGTGTGTATGTGTGTGTCTGGTTCAGAAACCAGAAGGTGAATGGCAGGAGTCAGTTCTGATTTTCTATCCAGTGGGTTCTGGGAATTAAACTCAAGTCTTTAGGTTTGGTGGCACACACTTTAGGCCAGCTCCCTGGCCCTGTTTGACTCACTAATGGTGCAAAATCATTACGTCTTCCACAGAGAAGAACTCCCCCCCCCCCATATCATGCCCCCCAAACCCATTCCTTTGAGACAGGGTTTCATACTATAACACCGGCTGCCTGGCTTTGAACTCAAAGCAATCCTGATGATTTAGAAGGCATGCCTCCTGTGTGCTGGGATTACAGGTTTGAGCCACTAACACTCAGCTGTACCCTCTTAACAACTCAGTTTAACACAAAGAATTTCTTGGGAGCTGAGGCTACATTTCTGCAGTAGAACACTTACTTGCCCAGCATGTACAAGGCCTTGGGTTCAATCCCTAGGACTAAATAACTAAGGGAACAAAAAAAGAGTAACTGATTGAATATCCACTGTTGAGAGATTCATGGGAGGCAGTATGGAAAGCAAGGTCTCCATGCCTTTAGAAGTCAACAGGAAGAGCGTCTGAGTCTCTGTAGGCAAAGATGCTTGCCACCAAGCCTGATGACCTGTGTTTAATCCTCAAGATCCACAGAGTGGAAGGGAATGCATTCCCACAAACTGTCCTCTCACCCCAACACTCACAGCATAAGTGCCCCACACTCGCACTAAATAAATTACCAGTAAATAAATGTCTGAAAATACTTAAGTCAACGTAGGCGGAAGGACAGATATGTAGCTCAGTCGATACAATGTTTCTCTGGTAGGCACAAGCTCCCAGGTCAACCCAGGTGTACAGAGGATGGTGAGCCGGTTCCCGTGGTCCTAACATTTGAGAGACAGATACAGGGGGATGATGGAAGGTCTTTTCTTACCTCCACACACTAGGCTGAGCAGCTGGGATTACAGGCCTGAACTATCATGCCTGGCGGGAGTCTGAGACCAACCTGATCTTATAGAGAAGTTCAAGGCCATCATGAGCTGCATAGTGAGACTCTTGCAAAAGAGAAACAGGTCAAAAGCGAGCACCTTGGACTACTGCTTGCCTAGCTAGCACAAGGCGGGGGGGGGGGGGGGGCGATCCAGCTCAAGGAGGGAAGAATCCATAGTGTTGCCCTTCCTGGCAAGAGAGGAGCAAAAGACCAGGTCACAGGAGTCTCTCTTGGTCCTAGGTAGGAAGAGTTACCGGCCGACAGCAATTCCAAGGCTCAGCTTCTCCTTTGCACATTTCCTGTGCCCATCTCTGTGGTTTGTGTTCTTGGCATCTTGCTATGGGGCTGCCTGCTATGGATGGAGTGGTTCTCCTGGGCTTGGGGTGTTTATAGAACTCTGAGTAAATAGCCCAATTACACCACGCTTCGGCAGTGTGTGAGAAAAGCATTCCATTTCAATGTTTAAATCATGAATTTTTTTCCTAACACTGTTTTGACATTTCTTTGTAGCTAGCATCTCAAGTCCCCTAAGATGTGACTGCAGCCTCAATGCCTCATGTCATCTGAAATATGGTCCCCACCCCCACCCCCAATCTCCTGTTTGTGATCCAAAGGTCAGCTCGTCCTGCAATCCAAATCTTGTAAATAGCCCATTCAAAGTCTCTGGAGAGTCTACACTGCCCCTGTATGATAGGATGTTTGTTTGTTTGTTTGTTTGTTTAAGACAGGGTCACAGTATTCAGCCCTGTCTGACCTGGAACTCACTGTGTAGACCAGGCTGGTCTTGCACTCACAGAGATCTGCCTGCCTCTACCTCCGAAGTCCTGAGATTAAAGGTGTGTAATACCATGCCAGGCAAATCTGGTTATTTCACATCAACAACTGGAGTAAGCAGCTTCTCCTAAACATACAAACTTGGCTTTTCTTCCAAAGAGGAGTCAGATGGGCTAACTCATGATAAAATTATATAACGGAGCTGGGTGTGGTAGACTTTTGCCTGTGATTCTAGCTACTCAGGAGGCTGAAGCAGGAGGACCAAAAGTTCAAGGTCACCTGGGCAACTTAGTGAGTTCCTATCTCAAATTAATAAAAAAAAAAAAAAAAAAAAAAAAAAAAAAAAAAAAACTTTAAAGGGCTAGAGCTGTGACTCAGTCCAGAGAGTGTTTGGCTCCCATGTGGGAGACCTGGGTTTAATCTGCAGGAAAAAAAAAAATGTGAAAAGCATGGCCCTTGTCTGTGACGCTTTTGCTGTCCTTGACCCACCAGCCACCCGGGCTAGCCCAACTGGTTCACAAGGAACCCCGGCTGATCTTCTTGAGCACCTCTGCTCAGCCTACTGTCCCTAAAGCCACACCTGCGTCACCTCTAAACCAACTCTGGATTCTTCTGAAAAGCTAACACTTCTGTTGGAGACACCAGTCTGTATTCATATGTCATTGCTAAAGGTGCAGGGTCTTTCGGTGACCCAGGACTGCAACCCCTTAACAGAAAGGAGGGGCGGGCTTCCCTACTGGGAAAGGAAGTGGAGATGTATGTCCTTAGGAGCCCTGACAGTCACCACAGTGTGTGCACCTGGCGTTGGAACTGCTTTAACCTTCCTAACTGCATTGCCTCTTTGCTTCTTTAGGTTCCAGTGACCCAAAGTGGCTTCTGTCCCAACACATCCCTTTATAGCGAGAGAGACTCAGCTTCAGCCGGAAGCCCGGTAAGTGTTCCTATCTCTTCTGGTCAGGGATCCGATGTTTTCAAAGTGCAGTTTTCTGACAGCATATTAAGCGGTCTTTGTACTTGAAAAGGAGGCGGGGCTAAGCCTGCAGCTCCCTGCACCCTGGGAACTCCTCAGCAGCTGACTGTCCACGGACAGGGTAGTAGAGTCAGGACAGAAGGACCTTGGTGGTTGCAAGAGTCTTCCTGCCTGTCTCTTGTTGGAAGTATCTCCATCTTGGGATCTTGCACAGTTACCCTGGCTCATTCTTTGGGCCTCAACAGCACGTGATCCGGCTTCTATTTCCTGAGTAATGGGTGGACTCCTGTGGGTATATACATGAGAAATCAGGTGTCTGCCCTGATGTTTATTTTTTTTTTCCCTGATGTTTAAATTAGAAAAGAATCATTTCCCTGCTATGTCCCTTTGGTGCATTTAAATGAGTACTTTGTGGGGGAAGGGCGTGGGATACAGCCTGACTGACAGAGCCCTCTTCTGAGCACCAGGTTCCACCCGCAGCGCTGAATAAACCTGCACAGCGGCCCTCAGGAAGTCAGGAGGATCAGATAGTTTAAGGACAATCTCAATTACACAGTGAACTCAAGGACAGCCTGGACCACGTGAGATTACGTCTCAAAAAGAAAAGGAAGGCTAAGCGTGGTGGCACAGGCCTTTAGTCCCAGTACTTGGGAGGCAGAGGCAGGAGGATCTCACTGAGTTCAGGACAGTCTGGTCTACTTTCAATCTTCGGGACAGTCAGAACTAAAGGGAGAAAATCTTGTCTCAAAAAACAAAACGTAACAAAACAAAACAACACGTAACAAAACAAAATGTAACAAAATGGAAAGGGAAGGGAAACCTGAGACCAGCAAGATGATTCAGGGGGTGAGAGTGCTTGTCACCAAGCATGATGGCCCAAGTTCAGTCCCCAGAAACCACATGGCCAAGGGACAAAACTGACTTCTGCAAGTCCTCTGACCTCCACATGTGGGCTTTACAAATAAGCATGTGTGTGGGTGGCTGTGCTGCCCTGACTGTCACTCCTCAATGCAGAGACCCTGGAGGGAGGAAGGATCTGCACCCAGGGTTAACCTTGTGGTGCCAGCAAGGTGTGCTGCCCATTCAGGGAAGGCTAGACATTGTGGAATGAAAGGCCGAGGTATTCCACTGCTCACATTACAAAGGAGAAAACTGGGGTTCAGGAAAGTTAAATAATTCTTTCAAAGGACACCATGAAGCAGCTCAGTGGGTAGGAGAGAAACTGACTCCCAAACGTTGTTCTCTGACTGCCACACACTTCCAAGTTGTCCTCTGACATGCACACACAAGTGCACCCCACATAAAATTAATTAATTATGCGTAAAAGGAGAGGAAGAGAGGAAGGAAGGAAAATGGGTATGCCAGTGCCTGTCTGGAATCACAGCTCTTGTGAGGCAGAGGCAGAAGGATCAAGAGTTCAAGGCCAGCCTCAACTTCGTAGTCAATCTGAATCCACCTGAGATTTGAAACCATGTCTCCAAAAGTATTTGTTTTCTGTTTTTAAGAAAAGAAAGAAAGAAAGAAAGAGAGAGAGAGAGAGAGAGAGAGAGAGAGAGAGAGAGAGAGAGAGAAAGGAAGGAAGGAAGAAAGAAAGAAAGCAGGCTTAGAGTTAGTTGGGGGAAAGTTCATTTGGGCTTTGACGCTTGGTGAGACAAGGCCTTGTAGGAAGGTTTTTCATAGAGGAACGGTGTGGGCTGCCCTCCTGTATAAATCACTCCTGACGCTGTGCTGCTTGCTCATAGACTCTGATGAGCAAGGGTCAAGTGACACCAGGTAGGTCACCGGGTGGTCACAGGAGCAACAGCAGTAGAGTGACTTGGAGATTAGAAACAATGTGTATGTCGGGGAAGGTGGAGGAGTCCTGAGGGTGGTGTGCTTTGCGTGGGGGGCAGCAGGCTGTGCCCGTGGTACGTGTCTGGAGCTCTTCTGGCAGAAGGAAGTTGGTATCTTGGGAGCTGGGGTGACCCCAGAAGGTGCAGTGGCTATAAGTGGGGTGCAGATGGGATCTTAGCTTTGTGTGTGACATTTCTCTACACATCCTGTGACTTTGCACTGATAATTGTTAGAGTCAGAGGATAGGGCATGATTTCAGGTGTCTGTGGTCAAATGTTACTGAGAGTCCTGAGGGGGCAGGATTGTTAGGGAAGAGAATAATGGTGTAAGGGCTAAGCCTTGGCGCCCTTCAACTGCAAGAGGGGAGAGCAGAGAAGGAGTCCACAGAAGAGACCAGTGAGTGACAGGAGGTACTGCTGAGGACCCTGAAAGTGGTAGCTGCAACACCAGGGACTTCAAACCAATCAAACCCAGAGCTCACCAGTAGGTCAATCTAGTCACCCAGATTACTCTGGAGATCTCTTGTCTCTGCCTTCCAAGGCTTGAACTTCAGGTGGGCCAACATGCCCACCCAGCCTTCAGATGGGTTGGGTTCCGGGGATCTGAACTCTGGATCCCATATTTGGATAGCAAATGCTTAATCACCTAGCTGTCTCCCAGCCTATGGCCTGTGGTGGTGGTATCTATTTATTGGTGGCGGTGATCTTTCTTTATTTATTTAATATTTATTTATTTATTTATTTATTTATTTATTTATTTATTTTTATCTGAGACAGGGTCTTTTTATATAGCCCAGTCTGTCGTGAAACTGGCAATCCTTCTGCCTCAGAGTCTCATGTTCTGGGATCATAGGAATATTCCGCCACACCAGGATCTGGAAGCAGCTTTAATGCTACCTCCCTAAATTCACTAGACATGAAATTAAGAATAACTAAGACTTGGAGGTGGGGGGGGGGAGGGCAGAGTCAGGAGCGCAAGGTGAATGGCCACTGATCAGTGAGCTAGTCGATCTGCAGGTCCCGTTGGTTGGGGATGGTGGCATGCTGGCCTCCACCATGAACTTCTTTAGAAATGACTTCTAGTCCCTGGTCTATGGACCCCCTGCTAATCCAACTGTGATTGACAGGCCTTGAGGGCTAACTGCCAGACACAAAGACGCACCAGTTCTTTAAAAAGAATCTGCCAGGGGAATTAAGAACGGTTCCGTGGCTAAAAGTACTTGGCACATAAATGTAAGGACCTGAATTCAAATCCCAGAACCCACGGGAAAGCAAGGCATGTAGCAGAGTGTCTGCAATCCCTGAGCTCCTGTGGGGAGATGGAAAATAGATACAGGAGAGTTTCAGAAGCTTGGGGACTGTGTTGCCTGGCAGACACGGCGGCAAACAAGAGACCTTAACTCAAACAAGGTGGTAGGCTATGGCTGATACTGAAGGTTGTCCTCTACTTGCTTGCGATGGCCCAGATTCACATTCAAGAATGGATACATATGTACACACACACACACACACACACACACACCCATACACATACATTAAATTTTATAAAAATAATAATCTACTAGAGCTGAGAACATAGCTTGGTTGGTAGAATGCTTGCCTAGCGTGCACAAAGTCTTGGGTTCAATCCTAGGCACTGCAAAAACAGGGCGTGACGGGGTGCAGAGGTTGCTCAGTGGTTAGAGCGCCGGCTGTGCTTACAGAGGACCTGGGTTTGGTTCCCAGCACCCACATGGTGGCTCATAACAATCATAACAATCTGTAACTCCAGTCTCAGGGGACATGATACCCTCTTCTGATGTCTACAAGCATTGTACAAATATGGTACGCACGTATAACAAAGAGACAAAAATACATACACACAAAGTAAAGTAAAATAAAATAAAATGATAAAGCAGATGCGGTGGCCCACACCTACAGTCTGAAAACTCAGCCAGTAGAGGCTGGAGGATCAGAACTTCAAGGTCATCCATACACGGGAGTTCAGGCACAGCCTGGGCTAAATGTGACTCTATCGCAAAACCAAAACCAAAAACCAAAAACAAACAAACAAACAAAAAACAAAAAGCAGAACAACAAAAACAATTTTTTTTTAAGGAAAAGAAAAGAATCCTTCATTCCTTCCTTTATGTTAGATTTTTACTGTCTGGGTTGTAATCAAAGTGCAGTGGGTTTTTTGTTTTTGTTGTTGCTTTGTTTTCCTTCTGACTGACTCTGATGAAATCTTTATCCAAATAAGCTATCCCAAGTTACTTGAAGAAAATAGCTCTCCTTTCTCTCTCTCTCTCTCTCTCTCTCTCTCTCTCTCTCTCTCTCTCTCTCTCTGAGAGATAAGACAAAGTCTTTCTATGGCGCACAGCATAGTGAGCCTCCTGCCTGGGCCTCCCACCACGCCTGCAAGTAGCACAGGGACTCATAGGAGCACACGAAGAGGTCAAATGACAACTTAGAAAACTTGGTCCTCTCCTAGCATGTGGGATCTAGGGAACAAACTCGGTCCATCAGGCTTTGCCGCAAGCACCTCTACCCACCGAGCCATCCTGTCAGCCCACGTGTAGGGATTGCATAGAGCTGCAGAGGAAACAATTTGATACAGACTATCAGACACAGAATAGTCTTGACAATAGGCTTATTGATGAAGTAACTTTCCATCTATCTACTGACTGATAATCAATTCTGTCTTAGAACAAGATGCTCCTTGGTCCTTGATCAGAGAAAGGTTGATCTGACTGAGGAGCCCCACAGCAGCTTTAGAAGCTGGCAAATTGGCAGCATCTTAAGGTGTTCAGGTGTTCAGCAGTCAGTGCCAGGATCACAGCGAAAACCGCTTCTGTGTTCCGGCTAGTTGCTGTTATAATCCGGTGGTGATCTGTTTGCCAAGTGAGATGGCTTTGTTATTCACAGACAAGGCCTGGAGAATTGTGCTTGATGTTGGCCAGTGCTCTTCACAGGCTTGGGAGGTTCCCTGAACCACCCGACCCCATGTACACAGGCGTGCACACATATGCATACAAATACATATATTGGCTTGTGCCACGGTCCAGTTTGGGGCAGTATCCTTAGAGTTCCCAGGGAAGAGACAGGCTGCCTAGGCCTCTTGACTCAGAGCTCCAGCAAGGATCAGCTGCAGCCATAGGATGCCTGATTTCCTGTCACTTACCACAGAAGGAGAGCTTCGAGGTCAGGGGAGTGAGTGGACTTTCAGGGAACCAGCCAGGTTGGGAAGAAATGATGCAAAGATGACTTTGTTCCCTTTTTCCTTCTGATGCCAGAAAAAGAACACAGGGCTCCTGGTGCTGGGCAATATGGTACAGCTAAGGCCCCCTTTCTTCTTTTGTTTCAGTCTTTATGTGAGTGTGCATGCATATGTGCGTATGTGTGTGTGTGTGTGTGTGTGTGTGTGTGTGTGTGCACGCGTGTCTTTCTCTCTATGTGTGCCTGTCTGTCTATCTGTGTGTGTGTCACTGTGTGTGCACACCACAGCACAAGTGTTGAGGTCAGATGACACCCTCAGGTTCCCAATTTCCACCTTGTTTGAGACAACGTCTCTTGTTTTTGCTACTGGCTCAAGAACTTGCAGGGGTTCTCCTGTCTCTGCCATCTCTCCCACCTTGAATTGCAACACAGGGATTCCAGATGTATGCAGCTGTGCTGGCTTTTCCCTGGCTCTGTGGGCTCCCGCTCAGGCCCTCATGCCTGCACACAAGGGCCTTTCTCCACTGAGCCATCTCCTCAGGCCCCCTTCACTCCTGAGATCAACTTACCGTAACATCAACAGTTACACTGTGCGAGGATAGTCACAAAACCAAATGCCTTAGTTTAGTTTTGTGTTGCTGTAATAAAACACCACGTCCAAGGCAACCTATAGAAGGAAGGGCTGATGGTTCCAGGGGGATAGGAGTCTATTACTGTCACAGCAGCTGGGAGTGTGGCAGTAGGCAGGCGTGGCAACAGGAACAGTCAAGAGCTGATGTCTCAAACCGCAAGCAGGAAGCAGAGGAAGGGAACTTGAAGCGGCATAAAGTTCTAAACTCTCAAAGCCCATCTCTAACACAGTACTCCAACAAGGCCACACCTCCTAAACCTTCCCAAACAGTGCCACCAACTGCCAACCGAGCATTCAAATGCCCCAGACTATGAAGAATATCACCTACAAATTATCACGTCATGCAAACATCACTGGTCTTTAATTCTAGAACATTTTCAACCTCCTTTGAAAAATCCTCCTCTTCATACAAGAGATCTTCATAGGAGATCCCTACTCCCTGAATTTCTGGCTGGGCATTCGGGATGACTCAGATGTAGAAACATCTGGAACACTTTATAGATCAGGTTAGAGAGAAAAGCAAGCAGGAGCCTAAGCACCTCTGGGAGTCAGTGGCCATGTAGGAGATGCTGCTATGTCCTGGAATACTGATAGCAGCTGTGTCTAGGAGCGTGGGCTGGTGCTGCTGGGGCCTCAGCTGACATTGTTCCTGTTTCTCTGATATTCCCACTCTCCAGAGACCTCCTGCATAGCCTGGAGGCCAGGGAGCCCCTAGTGTGGCCTGATTGTGCGATGTTCCAAACCAAAAACTACAAACCAAAAACTAAGGAGAGGTAGGACCAAGCTTGTCGAACAGAGAGGCTTTCCAAAAGCAGTCCTTAGCCAAGGTCATCCCTGTCATGGCAGCTTGCAGGGAGCCGAGGCAGGAGGAGCATTAAGACTAGCTTGTGCTACCTAGCCTCAAAAACAAAACAACAAGAAAATAAATAAACAAAGCGGAGAGCTGGGGGTATGCTTGTTAGCAGTGACAAAGCCCTGGGTTTGTTTTCCACCATAGGGGAGAAATGTATATAAAGAAGAAAAAGAAGCCTCAAGGATGGAGAAGTGGGCGAGAATCGGGCTTTCTTTTTTAGTTTTCTGGTTGGTGGGATCTATTGTCTATACAGTGTATCTATCTCATGTTACCTGTCCACATCAAGGCGTTTGCCGATTCTCAGAGAAAAATAGGATACAGGAAAGCCAGTGGAGATGGAGCACCCAGATTCCAATGTTCCCATGGGTCTGTCCCTATGGAGCAGAGAATGAAGGTCCTTCAAGCTTGTGACATAGCCAGTGCTCCCCAGAGGCTCAGATGAACAGGTGGTGTGTGGGAATGTCACGGTGGGCTGGTACTCAACTGCAGTCCTTGGGACACCCTGCCCTCCCAGGGCAGAGCACGTATGTCCATTCATTTTTCTTCCCACCATGACAAGGGCCAGGTTTCACTTTTCTGGTTGTCACCTGTAAATAAGAGAGAACCAGGAGTTATCTCAAATAGATCTTTGAAAATCTCCAAGGGAGATTTAATATGATACCTAGTGTTACAAGAGACTGCGTGGGGAAAGAGATGTGTGTGTGTGTGTGTGTGTGTGTGTGTGTTTGAACTCATCAGTGCCCAAGGTCACACAGTGAATCTGAAGGGATCCCACATTGGCTGTCCACAAAATCTTGCCCTAGCTGCGTGTGGCGGTACACCCCTTTAATCTCAGCACTCAGGAGGCAGAGGCAGGCAGCTCTCTGTGCATTTGGTATCAACCTGGTCTACATAGTGAGTTATAGGCCAGCCAGGGCTCCATAGGGAAACCCTGTCTTAAGAGAAACAAACACCTTTCTGAGGGCAGCCTCCAGAGCCCATGTGTCTTAGTTAGGGTTTTACTGCTGTGAACAGACACCATGACCAAGACAGCTCTTATAAGGACAACATTTCATTGGGGCTGGATTACAGGTTCAGAGATTCAGTTCATTATCAAGGTAGGAGCATGGCAGCATCCAGGCAGGCATGGTGCAGGCGGAGCTGAGAGTCCTACATCTTCATCTGAAGGCTGCTAGTAAAAGACTGACTTCCAGGCAGCTAGGATGAGGGTCTTAAAGCCCATGCCCACAGTGACACACCTACCCTAACAAGGCCACACCCATGCCTACAAGGCCACACCCCCAAAAGTGCCACTCCCAGAGTCAAGTACATACAAACCATCACAGCCCACCAGCCTCCCTTTATAGAGACATGAAGACCTTCAAAAGATTGGGCTTTTGCAGTGAGAACGAGGATGTGGAATTCCTACCTCCCTTGCAATGGCTGGGTCTGCCTGGTAGAGTTGCTCACCAGTGCCTGGCAATTGCCGTGTGTGTGTGTGTGTGTGTGTGTGTGTGTGTGTGTGTGTGTGTGTGTGTGTATGCTCACTCTAAGTCTCTTGAGATCTCCCAGAGAATACATAGGCTCATCCCCAGAGCATCTCCTGCAAAATGGGGAACAGTTGGTGTGGCCACTGCCCACGGGTCCTTGCATGCTGGGGCAGTGTTTGCCTCTCTCTTCCTCAGAAGAACCCCTTTCCCTTCCATCTAAGAGGAATGGGGTCTTTCCCTCTCGCTTCAGAGAACTTTGCTCTGGTGACCAGGGACAGCTTCAGTCTCAGGACTGTGTTTTACACTCACGCTCACGGGGGGCCCTGCTGAAGTGTGAATTCGTTGCGTAGAGGGCTGGAGATGACACATATGGGTGTGCGTCTGTAGCTGCTGAAGGGATTCCTGACATATAACCAACCACCCAGGGCAGAGATTTTTATAACAGGAGTCTGTGAGCCTGTGGCTTAGTACCTGGGCACAGCGGACCCAAGGGCCATTTGTCTGGAGCAACCGGCTGAGCCTGAGATCCATACTGGCTGGGGACAGGATGATAGGTGGAGTCCCCTTTCCCACAGGACAAGGTAGTCTTCAGGGCTGTCCACACTGAGCCACTCTACTAACCTACAAGGGGGTCCTGTGCCATATGCGCTGGCTAGAGAAGAAGGCGTGAGAAATGGGAGGCGCGTGCCTGGCTCGTTGCCCAGACTCCTCCCTGCAGCTCTCAGCTCTGTACTTCTGAGTTAGTACAAAAGCCCTGCCCCACTCGTGCTCTCCTGCCCTGCGCTCCCAGCTCAAGAGCGCCATGCGTCCAGCACGCCTCCCTCACTCCTGGGACCAACTCACAGAGTTTTAAGACCTACGGAGCTGGGTCTCCACAAAATCCCGCCGCGCCACAACTTGGGGACACGGTGAGTGGGGACAGGACACAGGGCCACGGCGGGGTGCTTGTTCCTGGGGTGAAAACCTGGGGCTACGAGGGACACCCGAAACACTCTGAGCCGGCAATGTCTCAGAGAAGACGCTTCCATATTTAAGTGACCTGGACATGGGACTTTTCTGACCTCTTTCTAGGGTGCTACCCAACGGCCTGAGTATTGTCGAGAGTGTCCCCATGGTTTCAGTTTGCTTGTTACAGGCCCACACGGGTTTCGGTCTTATCGCGGAGGGGCGAGAGGGTACCCGGAAGGATCGCGATGGCCCGGGGTGCATGCGACATCAGCCTTAGGGTGGTGCGCTCTGGAACTGGGCTGTGAGCGAGGCAAGGGGCGCTGCGTAAACTCTGAGCTCTCTCTGCGGGAAGAGCCGATCCGGGCAGAGCAGAGGCGGAGGTGCGGGACCCAGTGTCTGCAATCTTTGTGGTAGGACCCCAGACCGGCTGCCTGGTTCCCTTGCGGTGTCTGGCCACCTACCCCCTACCCCCACCCCCGGCCTGGCCAACACATAGACCAGCGTGACCCGGGCCCCCGCAGTGCTCGCTGGCACCGCCCTCGCGCGCCCGGCCTTTCGCCCACCTTGACCCACTTTTTCTTTCCAGGTGACAGAGATGTGGCCACACCGACCATTTAAAGTGATCTCAACTCTGGTGAAGCCTGGCTGGAAAGACGCAGCTTCCACCCCGGGAGCCTGGAGGAGGATCAAGCAGGGGCTATGCCTGGGCTTGCCTGGGCTTGTTCAGAGCAGGGCTGCTCCCCTCCGTGACTGCACAGATTGGGGGCTTTGGGAGACGTTGCCAAAATCTGGAAGCCAAGGCCGGGGGGGCTACAGGGGCCCCGGGTCTGCGCACCTGCTCGCCGTGGAGCTCAGGTAAACAGTAAGCCGGTGTTCTTGTCTGTGGGAAAGTGTGCAAAGGAATCAGGAACTAGGCCGAATACTTGAGTGATAATTACAGTAAACTGCTGGGTTGTGCAGCCCTAGGAAGGCGAAGAATTTCCAAGAAGTAACAAAATGTCCTTTGATAGCATCATCTCTGCAGAGAAAAGATTCCTTTGGGGGAGTTTTGGTTGGGCCGATTTTTTTTTTCTTCTTTGATCTTTGTTGAGCGTGAAGAAGGCTCTGACGCCCTTGGGCTGTGCTGGCCAATCTGGGAGTTGAGCTAAAGCTGACGACTCTCAGGTTCTCTTTCCCACCCATGAATGGGGGCGCTGACCCTGCCGCCCAGAGTTGTACTGAGAAATTTACTAGGCAGGAAAGTGCTTGGGTCACTAAAGCTGTACTGTTTGAAAGTGTGTGTGTGTGTGTGTGTGTGTGTGTGTGTGTGTGTGTGTGTGTGTGTGTGACAATGTACTGTGTAGCCTAAGATAGCCTTGAGCTCAAGGGATTTTCCCGCCTCAGCCTCCTGCACGTAGATTCATATTCTAATGTCGAAGCTGAGGGGATTCGGCCTCCATCCCAAGTTCCCCTCGGTGGGTGAGAGTCCCCCTGCTGGCAGGAGCTCTGCCTAGCCTGAAAGAGCTTTATTGTTTAGTGCTCCCGGCTGCTTCCCAGAGCAGCAGGGGCCAAGTCCCAGGTGCCCCCCACCTCCCAGGCTAGTGTGAAAGGTTTCTCTTTGGGGTTCTTCACGTCGTTAATAGGAGAATTTAATGAACAGAAGGCAGCTCAAGGACAAGTCTATTAGGATATGCGAGAAAACAATGTGGCCGGCAAACTGTATGTGCTGCCCGGAGGAGGAGATGGGAGAGAAGAAGGGAAAGCCATTGCCTTTTGCAATGGAGGTGGGCAAGCTGCTGCATGGCAGAGGGTAGAAGATCAGAGAAAGATCGAAAGAAAGCCCAGGGTACCAGAGAACGCTGGCTTGGGCCTTAGCCAGTATCCAAAAGAAAAGGTCCCCGAGAAGGAGGAGGTCTGAGTTAGGACTCAGACCCTGCAGTGCCCTGCTCAGAAGCCTTGTGAGGCAGAAGCACCCCTAGTGGCTGCTGGGAGGGAGTCCCTTCCAGGAAGGACAAGGGCATCATTTCATCAAGGGGATAATTATTTCTCCGGTCTTCTTGGCCTGACTTCAGGAGAATCGGGTTTCCTGGACGTGGGAGGGGTATGGGTAGACTTCTGGCCGGATGATTGACAGGCCCCATAGCATTAAGGCTTAAAAGGAAGAGACAATAGTATGTGGTGTTTGGGGGTTGCTTAGGATGTTGGAGGTGGAACCTATATTCTACTCTTTCGACCAGAAGGGATTAGCTTTCCCTTAATGAGCCTCAACAAATGCAAGATTTCCCTCACTCTTTTATATGGAATTAAAAAAATTTTTTTTTGTATTTTAAATCTTTTTTTTTTTTTGGTTGTTTTTTTTTTGTTTTGTTTTTTGTTTTTTGTTTTGTTTGTTTTGTTTTGTTTTTTTAGAGACAGGGTTTCTCTGTGTAGTCCTGGCTGTCCTGGAACTCACTCTGTAGACCAGGCTGTCCTCAAACTCAGAAATCCACCTGCCTCTGCCTCCCAAGTGATGGGATTAAAGGTGTGTGCCACCACTGCCCGGCTGTATTTTAAATCTTAAGGAGGAAATTTGAACGTTTTCATTTGTTTAGCATTACCAGGGAAACAGGAAAAGGGGGTTCATCCTGAGTGGCCTCTAAGCCCCCTGATATTTAGCTACTAGCTAGCATTTGGTGAGCATCTAGCAGTGTCTACGGGTCTGCCATACCCCTCCACCCCATCCCCACCTCCATGTCTGGCAGGACTGTACAGAAACCTGGGACCCGTGGCCTCTTGACAGTCTATGCTTGGGCTCATGCATCTAGACATGACTGGGCCTCTTGTATAAAATGTCACATCCAGGGACAAAGTGGCACAGTGTTATGTGTGACCAGTCCTGCTGCTGTCTGCAGTTCTGAGAGCACTCAGGGATAAATGGCTGTTCTTTGAGCGACAATTCTATGCAGTAATGGCCAGCGTGGCTATGCTAGGGGAGGAGGGAAGTCTGTGCCTTTGAATATTAACCTTGAAGGTTCATCTAGGCTGTTTGGGATAGGATCGACCAGTACCCCAGGACCCACTGACATCAGATGCCGAGTATGTTAGTCATCAGGCCATTCCCCTGAGCAACCCCAGCCTTCAGACCAGTGGGCTCTCCCTTGCTCTGCCAATCTGGCTCTCTTCTAAGTCTCAAGGATCCTTGACTAACAGGCTTGGCAGCCACAAGGACATTTTTGCTTCTCACCCCGAATCCTTGGTACACATCACCAGCTAATAATGTTAAACCTAGACAGGCCCCTGGATGGTCTGCTCAGAGCATCCAGGACCAGCCTCCCAGGAACATGGTACCCTGCTGTTGTTATTCTGTACTACTCTTGTGACTGGCAATTGGCCTAGATGACACAGCAGGATGCCAGGGCAAAAAGAGGCCCCTGTGGTTATAGGACACACGACCTCTGACCTCAAGAGATCAGGGAGATGGACAAGTAAAAAGGCGGGCAGGGCCCACTTACTCCACCGATTGCCATGTGCAGAGAGTCACTGAGGATGAGTCAGAGAGAGGAAGGGGGACACTCTGTGGACAGAAGGGCTAGCCCGTGCAAACACCTGCATTTGATGTATCGGAGAATTATCAAGGAAGCTGAGAGGCTGTAAGGGGTTTTTCAGGACACTCTGTAACAAGTATCAGAAGGAAAGATGAAAGAGATTAGATTGCAACCTTGTAGCCTACTGTGGCCAGAAGACCCACTCTTCTTGGCACAGCTCAGCCCTGTAGGTTCAAGGGTTCTGCAGATCCTGCCTCCCCCATGCATAGCAGGAGGTGTTGCCATGCCGGCACCTATGCACCCGGTACAGCTCATTTTTCTCCTCCCACTGGGAATCTCAGGATCCCTTCGGAGGAGCCTCAGCATTCAGGTCTAGACATAGCTTTAGGCTGAAGGACCTGCTGTGTCTTAGCCAGCTCTGTCAATAGCTTTGTGAATCTGGAAGTAGAAATTGACCTTCTTGGCTTTCCTTCCTTAGTCATGAAATTGGGTTTATGGACTGGGTAGAGTAGGACACACCCATAATCCCAGCACCTGGGAGGCTAAGACTGGAGGATTAGAGTCAGAAGCCAGACTGGGCTACAGAATAAGACTCTGAATCAGAGGTAGAGGGAGAGGAGAGAGGAGAGGGAAGGTACATGGGGTTTATGTTAGGATGTACTGTGTACTGAGCGGTGGTATAAAATAACTAGTCATCAAAGGCCAGGCTGTGATGGCATACACCTTTAATCTTAGCATTCGGGAGACAGAGGCAGGCTGATCTCTGTGAGTTCAAGGCCAGCCTGGTCTATAAGGCATGTTCCAGAACAAGTCAGAAATACAAGCTGAGAAACCCTCTCTTGGAAAAAAAACAAACAAAGCAAAACTAGTCATCAAGCAAGATGCCATGCAGGTGTGGGCAGAGGATCAGCGGCAAGCTCTTGCCTGTGTCCCTGTTCCACACATGCGCTAAGACAGTGGATTCTGTCTTCACTGATAGAATCCAGTGGGTTTGGGTGGTTTTGTTTGATTGATTTTTTTTTAAATTTTGCATTGCAAATGTTTTTCTCTTCCCCTTCTTAAAAGTTACTGCTTTTTTTTTTTTTTTTTTTGACCTAGTACTGCAGATATTTAAACTAAGTAAAATGCCCCTAGGTGGCATAAAAAAAAATACAAAGAAGGGCATCTGCAGATGCCGTATGTGTGTGTGTGTGTTCATGTGTATGCGCATTCATGTGTATGTGGTATGTGTGTAGTATAAGTGTATTCATGTATTCATGTGTGTGTGTGTATGTTTGTATTCATGTGTGTGGATGGATGTGTGTGTGTGTGTGTGTGTGTGTGTGTGTGTGTGTGGTGTTAGGAGTCCAGTGTTAGTTGACTGATTGACCCATGTTCATCCCTGGTCTTCGCTTTGTTTTTGGTTTTTTAAGTTAATTGGCTTTGATTTCCTTTCTTTCTTTCTTTCTTTCTTTCTTTCTTTCTTTCTTTCTTTCTCCATGAGACCCGGGGAGAGTCACCCGGGAGAGGGAGAGACAGCGGGATTCGAACTCAGAGAGAAAGGCGCAGCCACCCTCTGGCGGCGGGCGCCCAAGCTGTGCAACATCGCTCGCTTTTGATTTTATTTCTTGTGGGTATATGTGTGTCATGTATTTGCACATGTGTGGACACATGCCTGGGTGGACTTATAGTAGCTAGAGAGGGTCCTTAAGTGACCTCTCCATCCTCTCTTATCCCTCTCCCTTGAGCCTGGAGCTGCCTATCAGCCAGCAAAACCCAGGGAGCTTTCCATCTCCGTCCCCAACAAGGCTGAGATTGTTTTGGTGTTTTGTGACATGGTTTTCCTGTGTAGCCCTGGCTGTCCTAGAAATAGACCAGGCTGGCCTAGAACTCATTGAGATCTGTCTGCCTCTCTGCCTCTGCCTCTGCCTTCCAAGTGCTGGGACTAAAGGCATGCACCACCTCAGGCTTGATCCTTAAACCTAGTGTTAAGCTTCCTCAGATAATCACCTCAACTTGTGATATTATTAATTATTAAGATGAACTAGGAATGACAGTGGGTAAGACAGCCACGCCCATTCTACTGTGAAGACATCTGCGCACACTGCCATCCTATCAATGCAACCAGTGAGGGAAGTTTAAGGTCCTGGATCCTGAGGCCCCCCCAGGTCCCCACAGTCATAGTGCAGGGCTGCAGAAGCTTCTACCCCAACCTCAAGTGAACAAATCCCTTAGCTCCCATCCCAGGAGTCAGGCCTCACACATGCTGGGCAATCACCCCATCGCCAAATGCTCACTTATTTTTCTATATGCATGCATGCGTATGTAGTTACATGTTTGCATGTGTATGAGCACAGGTATGCTGGGGTGTCTGTGCATGTGGAAGCCATCCTCAATGGCTCTTCCATCTTACTCAGTGGGCAGGCTTTCTCAATCAACCTCAGAGCTAACTGATAACGTACAGTTAGTCTTGAGAGCCAGCTTTCTCTGGGTTGAGATTCCCTGTCTCTGCTTTCTGAGCTGGAATTGCACTATGTCTATCTGACATTTATGTGGGTTCTAAATCCCAGTCCCCAAGCTTGCTCTGCAGATGCTCTAACCACTGAGTCAGGGTCTCCCTAAGTCATCTCTCCTCTGGCCTCTGAGTCCCGCCGAGGAGCTAGGATTGCAGACAGGTTCGTACTATTTTCCTGGCCAGAGGATCGGTTCTTGAGAACTTGCTGAAAGATAGCAGCTCAGGATGTGCTGAGGGTCCAGTTGGGTGCCTTCTGGTGCTCTCTCTGCTCTGGGACAGAAGGCCCTGCAGAGCTAGAACCCAGATGCAGTAACCATTTGAGGATCAGGCTCCTCTGTGTTTGGACCTGTTTGTTTTGATTTCAGGTGTGAACCCAGCTATCCTGTGGGACAAGTAGCTGTGCAGGAGTCCCCACTTTGGCATCTGCTAAGGACTTTGCTATGCCCTCAAAAACCATTTAGGGCCCGGGGATGTAATCCCATGGGTAAAGCACTTGCCTGGCATGCACAGAGCCTTGGCCTCAATTGATCCCTACCATTGAATAAATTGGCACATTTCTATAATCCCACAATTCAGAAGGTGGAAGCAGAAAGGACAGGAGTTCAAAGTCATTCTTTTTTTCTTTCCTGATGATGATGATGGTGGTGGTGGTGGTGGTGGTGGTGGTGGTGGTGGTGGTGATGCTGATGTCTTGCTCTGTAGCCCTGGCTGGCCTAGAACTCTCAATGTAGACAAGGTTGACACCCACCTTTTCTCCCATTCTCTCTCTTTCTCTCTCCACCCCCTTTCTTTCTGTCTCTCAGATAGCATTCACTACTAATTATTTTCAATCATGTGACTTGTTTTCTCATAAGCCTAATTATTGTACAGGGGCAAACCCTCCTACTTTTCCTCAAATATGCATCAAATTAACGTGTGTCTGTGGGACAATCTAAAAAGCACATAGTCTGGGTGTGGGTTAGCCCCCCACGGGCTCCTCAGTTCCTGAATCCTGGGTCCAGGCTTCAGCATCTCGAGACAGCTTGACTGGTCTTGCCATGAATCATTCCCTTCTGGTCTCCCCCAGAATGGCTAGGAGGTTCCGATGAGGAGGGTTACTCATTCCCAAACACCCCATCCACCCATATCCAGGGCTTTGTGCTCTGGGCTCACGAAAGGCAAGGGGTGTGTGTGTGTGTCTGTGTGTCTGTGTGTTCCCTCACAAGCTTTAGAGTGTGGCCAGGCTGACAGAGTAAAATAATACACGAAGAACAAGCATTACCGAGCTCCTTGACAGTCGCCATCAAGCATGGCAGCCATTGCCTTATCTGATGCTGTAGTGATGGTGTCAAGTCCCTGATGTGCCCCTGTTTTGAGTCGTATCATCAGGAATAAGTGCGGTCACAGCAGAGCCGGCTTGGCTTCCCATCTCGTGACTCAGTGTGGCTCTGTGAAGGAACCAAAGTGTCTGCAAAGGTACCTAGAAGCTCAGGCCACAAGACTGGTGGGATCCATGTCAGCGTCGCTGTTCTCCTCGTGGTGGGGTGTGGAGGTTTTCCATTGCTGTGTATCAGATCAGCACAAACTCACTGGTTTTAAAAACATTCCTGTCAACTCTCTCCTGGGCCAGGAGTCCTAGCACCACTTCCTTGGGTCCTGTTCAGGGCTGTCATCGAGGTCTTATCTAGCGTCACCTGGGGACAGGTGACGGTCGGTCAGTTGCTTTGCGAATTCCTATGTTCAGCTGTACCGAAGCCACTGGCCTCCCTCCCAGTGCTGACTAGGGCTTTCCCTCTGCTCCTGGGGGTGTCTGATCCCACGAGGCTCCTTCTCTGGCTGATTTCTGTAAAGTGAGCAGGAGAAGGTCTTTAGCACCCATCTTCCAACAAGGGAGGGAACTGTTTTGAGATAAGAGCTTGCTAAGCTCAGATTCAACCTGGCTGCTTCAGACTCTTGATTCCTGAGTGCTGAAACCACAGGCAGCTGCCACCGTGCCCAGCAAGAGGCTGCCACTGTTTTGTCTCAGCGTGCTGAGGCTCAGTCAAACCTTGGAGACACTGAAGAGTCACTCTACCACAGGGCTGCATTTCTAGCCCCAAAGAGAGTCATCGATGCTGTGGCAATGTGGGGTAGGACCTACCTTCTACGCCATGTTCTGTGGGCTAGAAGGAACTCAAACATCTACTGTATAATGATGTTTTTTTGTGTGTTGTGTCAGTGTTGTGCTGGGGGCTCACACAACATGGCTACATCTCCACTGCATCCAGAGCAGAGTCAACAGGGGAGAAGATGGAGTACCCCTGCCAAAACATGGTGGGTGGCTTTACTCCTTGTGGGGAACACCCTGGAGTATACATCAGGGACAGGCAGGCAAAGGGAACAATATTCACAAACACCGAGGGCTCTGTAATGCCGTGGGTAGGGAGAGCACGAAGTGTTCACTGTTATTGAAACTTCCCTTGTGTCTCAAAACAGACTAAGTGTTTGGGTGTGGGGGCCCATGCTAATAATCTGAGCAGTTGGTTGGTTTAAACAGAATTGCTGCAAGTTCGAGGCTAGCCTAGAGTACATGATGAGTTCAGGCTAGTCTGGGCTGCAGAATATAAAGACTGTCTCCAAAAAGGAGGTAAGGGGTGGAGATGGGGGTATAGCTAAGTTTGTAGCAGGCTTGCCCAGCATGCACAAGCCCTCGGTTTGATACTCCCCACCCCTCACCACATAAACCAGATGTGGAGGTACACACTTGTAAACCCAGGATGAGGGGAGGGAAATGGGAAGATCGGAATTCAAGGTCATCCTTAGCTAGATTGAGTTTGAGGCCAACCTGGGCTCTGTGAGACCCTGTCTCCAAAAAACCAAACAGGCAAAAATTCTACCAGGCTAAACACAAAATCACCTCTTCTCCCTGAGGCAGGCTGAGCATGAGTCAGCAGACTCTGGTCCTGAAGGCCCCGCCTTGGGCCACAGAGCTTTTTACACATGCGCACGTGTGTTCTGAAGTATGTCCATTGCTTCCACTGATTCCGTGTGAATGTGATTTCAGCAGACCTCCTTTTGTCTTCCCTTTTTTTGTGGCCGCCTGAGTCACTGAGGGCCAACGCTTCTGTCCCCCTTTGGGTTGGTACTGAGTGTGAAGTACAGTCTGATACAGTGGAGTTCACCTTCAGGGTCAGGGTAAGAGGTGTGGCCAGCAGACAGCGAGGCCTGCTTTCACTCCTCGGGCGTGTTAATGTGATTGTAGTATTAACTCATGCTGAATTTCAGCTGACTGCAGAGCCAGGAAAGTGGAGTGTGTGTTTGTCTAAGAAGGGGACTGAAAGAGCACCAACATAGCAGCCAGCCAGAGACTCTCCCTCTGCCTCACACTCCACTCTCTTTTTGGTTTCAGGAGTGTGTCCAGACAAATAACCACTAACTTGACGGATGAAAGCAAGAGAAATGTATTCTCTCGAAGTTCTGGAAGCCAAAAGTCTGAAACACAGCAGAGTCCACCCATCTGTTGTCTCTGTGAAAGGATCTTGCCTCAGCTTCCGAACACTGCATCCCTGGGTTCGTAGATGCATGCCTTCCAACCTATACTGTGTGCCTGCCTTACATCTATCTCACTCTGCCTGTCTGCCAGGATGCTTGTTACTGAGTAGGCTCCTATTGATCCAAGATGGCCATCTCAAGAGCCTTAAAGATTCACCTACACAGACCCTAGGGTCTTTGGGGATGATTCTTGTTGTTGTTGTTGTTGGGTTTGTTTATTGTGTATGTTTCTGGATGTTTTACCTGTGTGTGTGGCTGTGTACCATGTGTGTGGAGTTCCTGTGAGAGCCAGCAGAGGGCGTCAGATCTCCTGGGGCTAACATTACAGATGGTTGTGAGCTGCCATGCGGTGCTGGGAATCAAACCCAGGGCCTCTGCTCTTGCAGCCATGAGCTTAACTGTGCTCCATCTCTCCGGCCTCCTATACTATATCATCTGGATATGACAGTTTTATGCCCTTTTCATTGCATTTCTTGTTCTATCATTGGTATTAGGAGGAATAAGGAAGAGGGAGACCTGACCTCCCCTGGTGTGTCTCCCTGAAGCAGCAGCAGGATTGAAAAGTATGAGGCTCTGAAACTTGGGTAAAGAGGGCAGATGTTGGGTTTGGAACATGACAGCAAGTCCGACCCTTGTCAACAGGGTAGGTCAGGAACGCCATCATCCTGTGCAGTGAGAGCAGACTGGGTGTGACGAGGTGCCAAGCTCATGAGGGCCTGGTGGGTAAAGCACGTTAGGTAGTAGCGTGTCACACTCCTTGTCACCAACTTTGGAGGCAAGCAGAGGATCTAGACAGATCTCAGAAGCTTTTTCTGTGTGCTGGTAGCTGGACATTTAAGCCCCTGGGAAGTGGCTAATTACATTTCTGAGTCCTAACTCATGCCTGCCTGCCTGGAGGACTATAGCCTCTTGGATTTGCCTGCACCTCAAAAGGGAACTTCGGGCTCTGCTGCCAGGGCTTAGTGGAGAGTGGGCTTTCCCCACTCCTCCTGCTGGAAGTTCTTGATTTGAGGGTCAGGCAGAGGTGGCAGCCACTTGGTGGCAAGGAGGCAGAGATGCTGAGTAGCTAGCTCCCACTCCCAGATGTCCTTCTGTGGAGTGTAGGCATATACTCCTGTAGTCAGGCCTGAGCTTAGCTAGAGATGAGAGGCTCTGCTCGAGGCATTGCCTCTCCCTTGTGTCCACTGGTCCTCCCGAAGTCCCATTTAGGGGCCGTTTTCTGAGATCCATGTTTTCTCAGCCAAAACATCTGTGGGGATTTTCCTAAGCAAGTGGAGCCCTATTCCCAGGACGACAGGAAGAGCTACCACCGATCGCCTGCTCTTCTTGTTATTCTATTTAATTTTAATGTGCGAGGGTGTGGGCGTTTTGCCTACATGTGTGTCTGTGCACCTATCGGCATGCAGTATCCATGGAGTCCAGAGAAGGCATCAGAACTGCTGGATCTAGAGTTACAGGCAGTTGTGAGTCACTGAATGCTGGAAGACAACCCCGGGACCTCTGGGAGAGCATCCAGTGCTCTTAACCACTGAGCCATCTCTCTAGCCTCTCCTCATTGGTTGTCTCTGCCACTCTCTGATGGCTTGTTATAGAATTATAACATAATTATAATGTAATTTAATATAATAATAATAATAAAATTTATAGAATAAATAACATTACTAGTTAAAAAAAAAAATCAGCAGAGGCTGGGGGATGTAGTTTAGTTGCCAGAGTGTTTGCCTGTCATGCACAGATCCCAAGCTTGACTCCCAGCACTTCAGAACACTGGGCATGATGGTGTATACTTGTAATCCCGGAGGGTGGAGGCAGGAGGATGAGAAGTTCAAGGTCATTCTCAGCTATACAGTAAATTAGAGTTCAAGGCCAGTCTGGGCTACATGAGACAGCAAAGCAAAAGCCAAATAATTCAGTTGTAAATGAAGGTCTTGGGCTATCCTGGCTGGCTGTCCTTCCTAGCCGTAGCTCAAGTTTCCGTGTAGCTTTGCTGAACCTTTGACAGCCCAGGTCGACCTCCAGGGAGCAGGATATAGTCCCTAAGTCCATGCTGGGTCCCTAAGCCTCAGTCTCAGTGGGAACCAGCTGAGGTCACTAGTGTGATGGTGGTGGGAACCAGCTGAGGTCACTAGTGTGATGGTGGTGGGAACCAGCTGAGGTCACTAGTGTGATGGTGGTGGGAACCAGCTGAGGTCACTAGTGTGATGGTGGTGGGAACCAGCTGAGGTCACTAGTGTGATGGTGGTGGGAACCGTGGGATCCTTGGAGCTCGGCAGCAGGAGGAAAGTTGGCCTGGCAGGTCACTGCAGGCTGCCGTCACTATCGGTGAATTCCACAGAAGGAAAGGGGCTTTCAGAGCCTGGGGGCAGCTTCTCCTTGTTTGTGGGGGACTGTCCCGTGAGCTAGGATGCCGAACATCTCCAGCCCCCGTCCAGGGCAGCAAACACATATGTTTTCAGACATTGCCAAGGCCCCTTGGGAGGCAAACCATACTGTGCAGCACAGCTCTGGTCCGAGACTTCAGCGGAGAGCTTTCTGGAACCCACTGCTCGGTGCCTGAAGCGGCCACTGACTCCTTTGTTCCTCCCAAGAAGCTGACCTCACTGGCTTGGTGGGGTGTTTTAATTACTCACCAGCTGTAACCTCAAGCTGCCTTCCTACCCGGGGAGATCCCAGATGACTTATCATGGGACTTGGTATGTAAATACATAATTCTTCTTTTTTTTTTTCTAAATTGAAGCTAGTAAACACCCCCACCCCCTTAGACACACACAGACACACAGACACACACACACAGACACACACACACACACACACACACACACACACACTTCTTCAGCCTAGTGTGTTAAATGCTTCCTTAGCCCATTAAGAACACCCTGCACTCACTGCACCTTGCCTTGAGGTTTTCTGCAGCCAGCAAGCGTTTTTTGCTCTTACGGGTTTGGGCTCTAGCCCCAGGGTCTGGGTGGATGATGTAAGAGCCAGGGAAGTCTGAAGTTGGTTGTGATTGTGGGTTTTTTAGGCCTTCGATTCAGGGTCTGGTGTGGGAGGAAGGCAGAAGCCTGACTATGAGAACAGAGGTCTGAATCCTAGGTGGACTGCTGAAACCTGCCCAAGGTATTGACCCAGTGTGGAGGACCAGCTCCTGGACGAGGCCTGGTATGTCTGTCTGGCCTCTTGGGGTAGCTGAGCAAAGGTGTTGGCTTTGAGTTGAGGCTTCATAAAGAGCCCCTTGGAGACAGGCACACCCTGAGTGAGGCCTGAGACCTGCTGGGCCACTCCCAGCCGAGGGCAGCTGCCTCCTGTCGCTGTGTGAATTCTGTCAGGGCGTCTCTGCTCCTTTCTCTGTCTCTGTGCTACCTTAGGAAAAGTGGGTCTGCTTTTCCGGTTTGAGTCTTACAGTTGGGAACCCACCCTGTATCTATTGGGAAACGCTCTGTGTCTCCAGCTTCCCCATTGGGCTCCTGCTCATTGTCTTCTGCTGTGACTCTCCAAGACTCCCCTTCTTTGGACAGCTCAGAAGCACATGGTCAGAATCCCAGTGTCAGATGTCCATCTGGCCTCATTGCAAACACTATGTCTGTGACCTTCTACCCAGACAGGGCTGTGTGTGTGGTTGCTCCCCCTGTGCCAGGCACAGGGTGAAAGGGAAGAGAAGCGAAATCTGCCTGCTCAGGCCTCTTGATCCTGGGTAACAAGGAAATTACCAATGATGCTCCCAGACCAGTGCCCTGCCCCCCACCCCAGCTATGCCAATCAGCACCTTGGTGAAGCCATCAAACCAAGCCTCTCCCCTAACAAACCAAAAGCACCCAAGAACTCAGGGGTTTTTTGTTTGTTTGTTTGTTTTGTTTTGTTTTGGGGGGGGGAGTCTAGGAGAAAGAGGGACAGATGGACCCTGTGTGCTCACACCAGAGTTTAGGGAAGCTGAAGGTGACCTCTGTGCTCCTGGAGGCAGCTGCCCGTGTCTTTCCATGTCATGGACAGCTCCAGGTCCTATGGATTCCAGTGTCTGAGGTAGATGGAGCTAGCCCACAGATGGGCAGTGGGACTCCTTCCTCCAAATAGCTGCCCACAGAGATAGAATAGCCCTGAGATCTGGCCATGGCCAGGCATGACTCCAGGCCCCACCCAGCCTCACCTCCATGGCCGACTGGATAGGCCAGCATGCTCAAGTGTGGAGACTGGGGATTTTCCTCCCTTTTCCCCCTTCTCTCCTCTTTGTTCTCTCTTCTCCACTAGCTTTTGGGTTAGCATCCAGATGACTCAAGGGAGGCAGTCCAGTGCCTGCTTCCCTGGGCAAAAAAGCAGTGGTGGGGAGGGACAAGGGACAGGTGAGTGCACACCTCTGGAGGGCCCCCAGGTAGGTGCTGGCAGCTAACCCAGCTCCCAGCAGCTGTTCTATGCCTGAGGGGGCAGTGAGCCGAGCAGGTCAGACAGGTGGAGCCAGCCGGCCCGGCTGGGCTGCTGTCCCCAGCCACACAGGGCCTCTCTTGGTTTACTGAACAGGGAACCACCCTCTTCTTTCTCCCACTGCCTTAGTTGCCTGGCGCCTTCAGGGACCATTTCCAGCATCTGAAGAGGACACTGGGAGTGGAGAATGGATTGCCAATTTGCTTGGAGAGACACTGGTTGACTTCAAGTGTGAAACATGGTCTTGGCTTTGGAGACTCACTTGTGGTTTTCAGGCCCTTGGTCCTGTAGGCGGATCTCACAAGGAGCCCAAATGTTTAGTGAGGGGAGCTCTGTCACTGGAAGAGAAACTTTATTGGGTAATGTGAGCTCTTCCTTCCTCGGGGGTGGGGGGCAGGGGGCGGGCTGCCTCTGCTCAGTGACAGCACCTGGCTTTATTGGGGTGATCCTCTTTGGTTTCTGTGGGGGGAAGGGCTAGACTTCCTCAAACACAGCCATAAATTACAGACACTTATTGGGAGTGGGTTCTCCTCTCCTCACTGAAGGTGGAGCCTCAGCCAACCTGTTTCTACAGACAGTCTGAGGAGGGAGGGCGGGGGGGGGGGACGTTGTTTCAGCAGAGGGCTAGCTCATGGTGCCTCCCCTGAAACCAGATGGCTGTGTCTACCTGGACACACTGGGGCTGTGTTTACTGTCCCCTCTTAGTGGGTCACACCCTCTTTGCTGGTCTCTTGGAACATCCCCACCCACAGGCCAAGTCGTGAGAGCCTCTTGGTGATGCCAACATTGAGGGCAGAGGTTGGTTTGTTGTTTGAGGAGTTTGGGTTTTCTTGTTCGTTTGTTTGTCTTGTTGAGGACAGGGTCCTACTTTGTAGCTCAGGCTGGTTCGTATCTTACCTGGTAGCTTAGGCTAGCCTCGAACTTGTGACAGCCTTCCTGCCTCAGTCTCCCAGGAGCTGGAATTACAGGTGTGCACAACACGCCAGGCAGAGCAGAGATGATCAAAACATACCTCGCACGGTCCTGCTGCAGTCAGGGACAGTCGTAATTTTATTTATTTATTTTCTTTGTTAAATGAGGACTTTGTGACAAAGCTTTGCTGTAGGTGGTCTGTTTTGTTTGGTTTTGATTTTTTGAGGTTGGATTTAAGCTGGTTGATTCTCCTGCCGTAGCCTCCAAAATAACTGCGTGGCCAGTAGGCAGGTAGACAGACAGACAGACAGACACTACTGTGCTTGGCTTAAACTAATCTCTTTCTCTCTCTCTGTCCCTACTCCACCAAACCTAAGGCCTCAGCCATGCTAGCAAAACCACTGACCCTACACTCTTAGGCCTATGCATTAAATTCATAAAACAAGAAGTCCAGAAACAGGGTAACTTTATGATGACTTCTTAAGACTTCATCTCCTGCTCTCTCTTTCTGCTCTCTCTATACATTGGTGGAAATCTTTCCCCAAAGTCTTTTCCACACATCTCATTGGGTAGAATTATATGTCACGCTTAGCCCAGAGCCTGTCAGTGTGGAGAGACAGTGTCACCAAAGTTTTTGTGACTAGTGTGAGCTCAGGTACCATGACCAGGAGAGGTTGTCCCCCGTTACAGGTGGCTGTGAACAGATTGGCGTCAGAGCTCGGGACGGAACTTGGGTCCTCTATAAGAGGAGCAAATGCTCTTAACCTCTGGGTCCTCCTGGTTTGGCTTTTCAGTTTTTTGGTTAGCATACAAGGTGATGTCTCCTCTTTGCATCTTCATACCCATGTGTTTCCTTTGTTCTCATTTCTCCCCTCCCCCTCCTTTTCCTCCCCCACGACGTTTCTTGGTTTTCTGTCCTCCCCCAATCAGTCTCCTTCTGCTTTCCTATATCATGAACTCCATGACTACCTCTTTCTCCCTTAAGATCCTCCCCTCTTATGATCTTATGGTTCTAGTAGCTTCATGGACCCTGCCCCTCCATAGAGACATGCATTTGAAATACAGGTTTTGAGTCTGACATGAGGTTTGTCTGAGTCTGGCTGATTTTCTTGACATCATGACTTCCATTTTCTGCCATTGTCCTGAGTTCTTTTTTTTTTTTTTTTTTTGATGGCTATATAAAATTTCATCCTTACCAAGTGAACCAAATAATAATAATAATAATAATAATAATAATAATAATAATAATAATAAAAAAATAAAATTTCATCCTGTCAAACCAAATAATCTCAGCACTTGGGAGGCAGGCAGGAGGATCTCTGTGAGTTCAAGACCAGCCTGGCCTACATAGTGAGTTCCAGGACACACACACACACACACACACACACACACACACACATATATAATGTATACATACCACATTTTCTTTATTCATTTATTCCCCTATCCAGGAGCATCTATGCTGGTTCCACTGTCTGGGTTTTGCAAATAGGACCATGGATGTGCAAAGGTCTCCATAACAGGGTAGAAAGCTCTTTGGGTAATACCCTTGGGGTATATATCTGCGTTATATGGTGCCTCTATTTTTAGTTTTTTTGAGGAACCTTCAAACTTATTTCCATAGTGTCAGCTCCCGTTTCATAAGATACTTTTAACGCAAAGGCAACCACAAACAGCATGAGTCTTAGTCCTTCACTGCCCAGAGAGAGCATTCCTTCCCGTTAGTGGTTAGTGCCTTCTCCCTCTCCCTCTCCCTTTCCCCCTCCCTCCTTTCGTCTGCTTCTGTTTTTCCTTTGATTAACCATCCTCTGTTGGCTGCCTGATAGCCCATCTGTAAGACCCAGTGAAGGCTGAGGCTGGAGAAATGGCTCAGTCTTAAGAGCACTTGTTGCTCTTGCAGAGGACTTGGGTTTGATTCCCAGCATGCAGATAGTTCTGTTCCAGCCTCCAGAGAGAAATGCACATATGCTCACGCAGGCAAAACATTCAATATACAGAATGTTTTTAAGAAACCCAGTAAAGGATAACATGAACTAAATACTAGGGAGGTTGGCAGCTGAGTCCTCATCGCCACCAGAGCAGAGGCCACAGGCTACTGGCTAGCAGCCCCAGAAGCCAGGAAGTTATCAGCCATTTACCAGGGCTTGCCTTGGTACAGTGACAGACCTTCACTATCTTGCTCCTTTCTTCTGGAAAGCACACACAGCCCCTGAAGTGCCTGGGGCTGGCAGCAGGAAACGGTGGTGCCTCCTCGGAAGAGCTTGTTCCAGAAAGCAAAGCGGAGGGTCTTTCATTGTTTCTAGATGAGGCTCCTAGCTTGCCTGGAACTCCCTATATAGCCCAAGGTGGCCTTGAACTTGTCTTGATCTTCCTGCCTCTGCCTTCTGAGTCCCAGTATCATAGGCAGACACTGTCACACTCTGATCTTACCCTGACTTTTTTTCTTTTTTTAGATTTTTACAAATTTAATATGTGACTTTCCTGCATGCATGTCTTTGTCCCCCCACACAAACCTGGTACCTGTGGAAGTCAGATGAAGGCATTGAATCCCCCTGGAACAGAAGTTAAAGATGGTGAGGAGCCGCCACTGGGGTTGCTAGGAACTGAACTCGGGTCCTCTACAAGAATGACAAATGTTCTTAACCACTGAGCCATCTCTCCCACAGCACTAATGTTTGAGGTTTGAAACATCCAAGTCAGTCCTCTTGACCCACCTCGGATACCACCGCTCCTGAGTCGAGCTTCTCTCTGTTGTTTCTGGCAGGGCGGGAAAAGGTCAGCCACAGCGGTAGACCTAGGACTCAGTGCCCTGAGCCACAGTCCCTGTCCCACTCCCCAGCCAGCCTTTCTAGGAACACCTAGGCAAGGACAGAGCAATTCCTTGGAGCTCAGTCATGGCAAAACCCAAGAGGATCTGTGGGGTGTGGTCAGAGCCACAGTGATCAACCGTTCTCAGCGCTGTCCGCCGGTCAAGCTGGGGGCTTCGAGCTCTTGTCCTTATGGTTCCCAGAGGACAAATAAAAGAACATTGCTTCTTAGAGAAGACCACGGCCGGGCCTTTTGTGAATGTGGTTTCTCTTCTTGAGGCCACCTCTGTGACCCCACCTTGGCCAGGCCTCATTAGAGGACCTGGATGTGGCCTCTGCATTCCCGCACACGGGTTTATGGGGTTTTGGTTTCTCACACAGATTGTGCCAACAGGGCTGTCTTGCTGGGGCCAGGTGATTGCCACGGGGCTCCTCCCACTCGTAAAGTTTTTGTTTTGCTTTGTCATTTTGATTTTTCTTTTTTAAAGGCAGTCTCAGGTAACCCAGGCTGTCCTCTGTGTCTCCCAAGCAAGGGGCGACCACTATGAGATACCACAGCTCCTTTCTAAAAGCTTTACATTCATTCATTGACTCATGTGTGTGCACATGTGTGCGGAGGCATGCGTGTAGATCAGAGGACAGCTTCTGGGAATCGGTTCTTTCTGTTTATCATGCAGATTCCAGGGGTTGTCAGGTTTGGCACCAGATTCCCTTACTGCAGTAGCTGCTGAGATGCTTCTGCTGTGTACTCCCCCACCCCTGCCCCCTCCCACCACCCTCCTCCCACCGCCTACCCATTCCCCCCCTCCCAAGATAAAGTCCTGGTATAAAGGTTGGGCTGGCCTCAGACTTGGGCTTCTGTTGCCTCCACTGGATTCCTGGGGTGTCATGTACTGTGTCCGTCATGTTACATCAAGCGCTGTTGGAGAGGTGGAAATGACCCCACATCTTCCCAGCCTGATCCTCCCTTGTTGGGGGGTACTAAGGGGGTGAGCATAAAGGAGAACTGGGGACAGCACAGGCATAGGGAGCAGCATGAGGAGGTACTAAGTGGGGCTGGGGAAGGCAGAGCCACCGCAAGCCAGTCGAGCAGGCTGGGCCCAAGCTGCTAGGGACCTCTCTCACAATCCCCTCCTGTCTCTGCGTGTCCGTGCGCTATCTATTAAAGTCCTCTGAGATCAGTTAGTGCTGTCTAATATATGCCTGGGTGTAGGATCATCCCCTGAAGGGAATCCCTCCGGGACTGCTTCCCTGAATACCCACCCCCACCCCTAGCAGCCACCAATTGCCAATCGCTCCTCAGCTAGGGGCGGGACTTTGTGAGCCCCTCCCCAGTTCATGCGGGGTTTTTTGGCTGACTGGACCTTGTGCGGGTCTTATGAATACAGTCACAGCCACTGGGTTCCTGTTGCCCTGTCGTGTGTGGCAAATACTGCTTCCCCAGAAAACATTTGCTACCTCCAACTCTTCTGTCCCCACCCCCTTCCTAGATGACCGCTGAGCCCCGGAGGAGTGTGATAGGTGTCATATTTAGGGTTGGATACCCCACAGTCTTGTTCTCTGTACACAGACGACTTGTGGGTCTCTGTTAACCGCTGTCTACCACAAAAAGCGGCTTCTCTGATGGTCGAGAGATGCACTAATCTTGGATCCTGTTTGTTTACAGTGCTGGGGATGAAGCCCAAGGTCAGGCACCTGCCAAGCAAGGCTCCATCAACTGAACAAGTGAACTGCCCCAGCCCGGTCACCACATCCACCCAAACACTGGCCTAGGTGTTGGTGTGGACGGCTCCAGCTTCCTGAGTCACTGCCCTGAAGTACAGAGTATCCTCTACCCTCTGACAGTATGGGCTTCATCCAACCAGTTGAGGGACTCTACGAGGTTTTCCTGACTAAGAAACACTTCTCAGCTCTGCAGGCCTGACCAGCCCCGCTGGTTACTGGGGTTTGGTTGAGGGAAGGTCATTGTTTTACATCTCTTTGTTGATTGTTGATTGGGGTTGGGGGTGCATGTCATACATTGTGTGTGTGTGTGTGTGTGTGTGTGTGTGTGTGTGTGTGTGTGTGTGTGTGAGAGTGTGTGAGTGTGTGAGTATGTGTGTGTGTGAGAGTGTGTGAGTGTGTGAGAGTGTGTGAGAGAGTGTGTGTGAGTGTGTGAGAGAGTATGTGTGTGTGTGAGAGAGAGTGTGTGAGAGTGTGTGAGTGTGTGAGTATGTGTGTGTGAGAGTGTGTGTGTGTGAGTGTGTGTGAGTGTGTGTGTGTGTGAGAGAGAGAGTGTGTGTGTGTGAGTGTGTGAGAGTGTGTGTGTGTGTGTGAGAGTGTGTGAGTGTGTGTGAGTGTGTGAGTATGTGTGTGTGTGAGTGTGTGAGAGTGTATGTGTGTGAGTGTGTGTGTGTTGTGTGTGTTGTGTGTGTGTGTGTGGCCATAGGACAGCTTGCAGGAGTCAGTTCTCTCGTCCCGCCATGCAGGTTCTGGGATCTAACTCAGGTTACCTTGCTTAGTAGCAAGTGCCTTTCCTGCTGCCCACTGTCCTCACTGGCTCATTTTGATTTTTAAAGATTTGCCTCGTGTGTATACACTATGTGTGTGCTTGGTGCCCCCGGAGGCCAGAAGAGGGTGTCAGAGTCCTTGTACCTGGAGTTTGTAAGTCACCATGTGGGTGCTCAGAACTGAACCTGGGTCCTCTGCAAGTGCAGCCAGAGCTCTTAACTGCTGAGCCATCTCTTCAGCGTCCTGTTTTTACTTCAGTCTGACCATATTGCCCAGACTGGTCTTAAACTCCTGAACTCAAAGGAACCTCCTGACTCAGTCTCCTTGTGGAAGCCAGAAGGCACTCCTGAAACCATCCCGGTGGCGGTGTCCCTCCAGCCAGCCCCTGACTAGTGTGCCCTTTGTGGGTGCTGGGATGGGGAGGCACTGATGTACCCTGCCGCTTCCCTCCTGTGCTAGTACGCTGGCTTCCAAGTGCTGGAGCCATCTGTCATGCCTTGGGAGGGTCCGCTACACATCTTTCTCCTGCATCCTTTCCATCCTCCTGCAACTGCAGGCGTCGCAGCCTGGGCTGGCCAGCTGTGAGTAATTCTTTGGCAGTGTCTTAGCTGGTTGTTGTGAGTATTAGCTAAGGAAGCAATCAGCAAGTATACTGCCCAAGAAATGCTGCACTCTGTTGGGCCGAGAAGAAAAGGGTGAGCGATGCCCAGACCTCCGAGAGGCGCCAGGACTTCCAAGCTGCTCTACCATGCTGGTGAGTTAGGGTTGCTGGGGGAGGCTGGCTTTCTGAGGAGGAGCATGTTTAGGGATACTGAGTGTCAGGGGGAGGCACAGGGACTGGGGTGTGAGCCACTTCTGGCTGAGAGAAGTTTGCATGTAGGGGTAATAATTACTGCATGTATGAAGAGTGTATCTTGTATGTATATCCTCCTGGCCAAGCAGCTGCCATCTTGGGGCATTCAGCAGTGCCCCCTTGCAAAAGGACTACTCCAGCTGGGCTTGTTGACTGTTTTGCACTTCCTCATAGAGGGCTGGGGAGGGTCACAAGACCCCCACCTGAGTATCCAGCTGCCCCTTCCACCTGCTCCATGCAACTCAGCCTGAAATACACATGGCCTCAGGGAGGTCTCAGCTGTATCATCTGGGAAAGCCCAGGAAGACGGCTGCTGCTGGGTAAAGGCTTTCTGCATCGTGCCTGCTGGGGAGGCAAGAATAAACATGAAGGGTCTGCTGTGACCTGCTTCTTACAGAAGACACACAGGTTCAAACTGAAAGGGAGCTAAAGGCATAGGTCATAGCGAGGGTTGGAGTGCAGAATTCCCCAGCTGCTGTCCCTGGAGACGGGCACAGGTCTGTAGTCTGCCTTGCCATTGAACCCATGACGCCTCCTCTCATGAAGCAGGTTTCAAATGCACCTCAGAAAACCTGGATGAGTCAGGTGTGATGGCTTAGGCCTGCAATCCCAGCATTCAAGAGGATAACTAGTTGGTAGCCAGAGCTCATAAGTGAGTTTGGGGCCAGCCTGAGCTACAGTGTGAAACCCTCGTGTGTGTGTGTGTGTGTGTGTGTGTGTGTGTGTGTGTGTGTGTGTTTCTTTTCAGTCAAAGCCAGGCCCAGGATGGTGATGACCTTGAGGGGGTAACCTCTGCCATTTGAGGTCTAACCTTAGACGTTCTTCTCTCTCATATTTTTTTTTCAGTTATTTTATTTCTTATGTGTGCATGGGGGAGGTGCACCAAGTGTCATGGCTCACGTGTGGAGGTCAGAGGTCAGAGGTCAGCTATATGAAAGTTTTCTCCTTTCACCTTTATGTGGGTTCCAAACCAGGTGCTCAGGCTGGTCAGGCTTGTGTGACAAGTACTTTTACCCACTGAACCATCCCGATGGCTCTCTGGTGTCTAGAGACAACTGTGTGGCCCTGGATAGCCTGCAGCTTGTCATGCAGACCAGGCTGGCGTCACACTTGAAGCAATCCTTCTGTCTCAGCATCCCAAGTACTGGGGTTGCAGGCACATGTCACCACACCCAGCCACCTTCCTTTCTCCTAACGTGGAGGGTGTGTGTGTGTGTGCAAACCACTCTTCAGCAAGCTCCTTCCTGCAGGAATATCTCTCTCCCAAAATAGGCCTGTGCACCGAGGGCTGCCTTTCGAGAGGCCCCTTTGTAATGGGGCCTGGTGGATGGACCATGCCCCGTGCCCACTCAACCACACACTCCGTCTGCTCCACAGCCCTGGGGAGCCAGTGTGGGCTGAGTGTGGCAGCTGCAATGTCAGGAATGCTGAGCACTGACGGAGGGTTCACAGTCCTCCAGGAGGATTTTCTGCAGCCGCACACGAGGGCCTGCGAGTACAGGCTTCACGTTTTTTGTTTTCCCACAGAAGTCAAGAATGCCTGACCCTCCTCCCCACTGGCCCTGGGCTGTAAATTAAAGGGGCCATACTCTGGATTCTCATGGGTATTAGCTTGAATTCAAGGGAAGTATATATATATATATGCATATATAATTTTATTTTATGTTTATGGATGTTTTGCCTACGTGTATGTCTGTGTGAGGATGTCAGAAGTGCTGAAACTGGAGTTGCAGACAGTTTGTGAGTTCAGTTTATGCTGGGAATTGAACCCAGGTCCTCTTGAAGAGTATCCAGTGCTCTTATCTGCTGAGACATCTCTACAGCTCCAACTGAAGTCATTTTCTTTTCTTTTCTTTTCTTTTTTTTTTTTTTAAGATTTATTCATTTATTTTATGTATGTAAGTACACTGTTGCTCTCTTCAGACACACCAGAAGAGGGTATCAGATCCTATTATAGATGGTTGTGAGCTACCATGTGGTTGCTGGGAATTGAACTCAGGACCTCTGGAAGAGCAGTCATTGCTCTTAACCGCTGAGCCATCTCTCCAGCCCCCTGAAGTCATTTTCAAAAAACTTCTGTTCCAGCCCAGGTTGGCTTTTATTTGTGCCAGGAGAAGAACAAAAAAAAATCATCCTTTTAAGAGAGAATTCACCTGTAAAAATGGCTGCATTGTTGGGTGTGGTAGCACTAACATTTAATCAAAGGCTCTGAGGGCAGAAACGGGCGGATCTCTCCAAGTTCAAGGCCCGCCTGAATAGAGAGCTGTATCGAGGTCATCAAACCTGCCAAAGCTACACTGTGAGGCCTTGTCTAAATAAGAAAGAAAAATAGTTAGATGTCTAGATAAGAATTCAGAAATGGCAGCTGGGTGGGTGGCTCATCCCTGTAATTACTTGAGGGGTAGAGGCGTGAGGATCAGTCCAAAGCTAACTGGGGTTACACAGGATCCTACCGCAAAAGCAGAAAAGTGGGGCTGGAGAGGTGGCTCAGTGGTTACTGCTTTTCCAAAGGACCTGGGTTCACCACTCAGCACCTAAGTGGTAGCTCAGCCATCTGTAACTGCAGTTCCCGGGGATCTGATGCCCCCTGCTGGCCTCTCTGGACACTGCATGTATGTGGTGCACACATACAGAAAAAACAGCTAGGCGTATAAAATCGTAAGGTAATCGTTACAAAGTTTTTTTAAAAAATAACAGAGAGGTATCATGATAATGTTAGTTTACTTAGTGCTGGGGTACGGCCAGAGCCCGAGTTGTGTTAAGTAGCTCTGCACCCCAGGACTCCACTACTAGCTTCTGTGTTAATTAATTCCTTTGTAGGTGCTGGTGTATGAAGGTGACACCAGAGGATGACCGGTGTCAGACAGGTGTGTGGAAGTTCTATACTGTCCTTATTCCATCTGATAAGATTTTTCCAAAATAAAACATTTATTACAAACAAAAAATGAGTTTCAGTGCATTTGTATACTGGGACCCTTAACGAATGTCCTGTCCTCAGACCTGAGTTTGAAGCCAGCCTGGTCTATATAGGGCGTTCCAGGCCAGCCAGAGCTACAAGATCCTGTCTCAAACAAACAAGAAGAGCATCCTTTGGTGCTGGAGCAATGGCTCAGGGGTTAAAAGCATTGACTGCTCTTCCAGAGGACCAAGGTTCAATTCCCAGCACCTATATGGCAGCTCACACCTGTCTATAAGTAGTTTCAAGAGATCTGACACCCTCACACAGACATATATGCACGCAAAACACCAATGCACATAAAATAAATCATTTTTTAAAAATTTACTTGTTTAAAAAGAAATGTCCTTTAAACAAATTAATCTTTTTTTTTAAAAAGGCAAAACCCACACAGGATATCAGTTAAATGGGGGCCTGCACCCATGACCTCATTTTAATCTAATCACCTGAAAAACTGTGTCTCCAAACTGTCACCTTGTGAGACAGGAGCCAACATCTCAGCAACTGAATTAGAGAGTGGCCCATGTACACGGGATCTTTCCGGATACTTCATAATCCAGTTGTAATAACGCCACGGTATGCTTGTGGTCTGAGACAGATACCAATCCAGGGCTTGTCTCCATTCCCTGTCCCCAGGAAGAGGCCTTAGTGAGCCTGTGACACAGACAGTGGTAGTTACAAAGGGTTGCCGAATTCATCCTGGGTTTCAGATGCCACCGGGAATCTGGAGAGTACCAGTCAGCTGCTCCCTAATTCCTAAGGGGCAGAGCCAGAGGAAGTATTCCCTGGAGGGTTCCGGTCAGACATGGCAGTGTGCAGGCTTGAAAGTAGAGGGAGACTTTGGGATCCTACTGGGTCCCTTTCCTGGAGGTCTGGGAGGCAGGGCCGGGCTTAGGGTGGGAGGAGCCAAAGGGATCCTGATGAACTTGAGGACGTGCCGGAGTGCTCCACAGTCAGGGTGAGGTTGGTTCTTGGCTCCCTGGGGCTCATAGGCTTTGTGTGTGCTTGAAATGTCCACAGCAGACATATTTTTACAAAATAAAAAAAGAAATGGTCCAGGAGCCCAGCTCTCCTGCCCAGGACAAAGGAGCGAGGAAGGAAGTCCCAAACCTCTTGTCCGGCTGGGCGAGTGATTGGTGTCCTCTGACATAGGGGCAAGCGTCGCCACCTGCTGGCAAGGAGAGGTCATTGCCAGCACAGAAGAGTGAACTAGAGTTGGCACCCAATTCTAACTGGTTACTAGCGCCACGCTGCATCCTAGCGCTGCGTGGAGGGAAGGAAAGCCAGCCATTCACAGCAGTCTCTTCTTTCTTTTTTTTCTTTTCTCCCTCTTTCCCTCCCTGCCTCTCTTTCCCCCTCCCCCTCTCTTAGACAAGGTCTCACTATGAAACTTTAGCTGGCCTAGAACTCTCTGTATAGACCAGGCTGGCCTTGAACTCATAGAGATCCACATGCTTCTGCCTTCCAAGTGCTACTGATCCCTCCTCCTCCTCCTTCACTTCCTCCTCTTTCACTTCTTTCTCCTCCTCCTCTTCTTCCTCCTCCTCTTCCTCCTTTTTTGTTACAGGTTCTCACTATGTAACCCATACTGGCCTCAATATCATTATCCTCCTGCCTCAGTTCCTGAATACTGGGATTACAAGTGCCCACTACCATGCCAAACTTTGGAATAGTATTCATATTATAATCTCAAACTTTGGGATTGAAGGCCTTTGTCACCACACATCATAAGAGTTGGCCAGAGCTTAACCTGGGTTTTACCTAATACCCCTCTGCTGGTCCAGCAGAGCCTCTGGACCCTTGAAACAAGAGTTGTCAAGCACAGAGGAAGCCAGGTGTGGTGCTGCAGTCCTGTGGGAGGCTGAGGCCACAGGACTGCATTTAGGGCCAGCCCAAGCTATTTAGTAAGACCCTATTTCAAAATATAAAAGTATGTCAGAGAGCCTGGGAGGTGGTTCTGTGTGGGTAGAGATTGTGATGAGGCCATGACCCAGGTTTGGTGCCCAGAATCCATGTGTTGACTGACAAAACAGACTCCCCCTAATCACACACACACACACACACACATACACAGATGTGTTATAAATTCACAGTGGCACACGCCTTTGATCCCAGCACTCAAAAGGCAAAATTCTAGGCTGGCAAGAGTGAGCCCTTGTCTCAGAAACAAAGTAACAAAGAAGTATATCGCATGCCTTGGCCTATTGGCTAAGACCAGCTGTAGAATAAAAGGCTGAAAGGTGTAGCTGGGTGCTGGGTTCTTCTTTCACCCAGGTGAGGCTCTGGATTGAATCCCTAGAACAAAAGGAAGATGCATGGATTACACGATCCCAGTGAACATGAGTATTCATACGTGATGACGGAAACCGGTGTAAAGTAGCCTGTGCGCTCCTTATTCACACACTGAGTGCCAGAGCACAGCCTGTCTAATAAAATAGGGACGAGGCAGGCGTGGTCACTCTTGGCAGTGGAAGGACAAGAGGATCAGGAATCTGGGCCATCCTCCACTCCATAGTGAGTTCCAGACCAGCCCGGACTACATGAGACCATGATTGAAACTACATCACCCCAACGCTCAGGAGGCAGAGGCAGGCAGATCTCTGTGAATTTGAGGCCAACCTGTTGTATGTAGGAAGTTTCAGGACAGCCAGGGCTACACAGACTGTTTCAAAAATTAATTAACATATGTTTATTATATATTAATTATAAATTTTTACATGACTTGATGACATAAGAATTTGAAACAATATTAAACATATGTATCTATTGTTTTTTTGTTTTGTTTTTAAAGAAAATATCTCCCTGAATTCCCTCAGCTAATCCCAACCCCACCCATAGGTCAAGCTAGCCTCCTGCCTCAGCCTCTCCAGGAGCTGGGACTACGGCATGGACCATTATACCCAGCCTAGGGAATCTGTTGCTAACACAACTGTAAGTATTGCTAAAATAAAAAGGGAAAATGTACTGATAAGGACAGGAAATGCTCTGTGGTGTGAGCCTTGAAGAAAACAAAAGAGTACGGAGTCCTCCAGATTGCTGGACAGAGGGCAGACCCTGAGAATAGCAACCAGGCAAGCCCAACTTTCCCACTGTCAGGCTCCCCACATTGGCTGTAGACCAGCTAGGTCCCTGCCCCTACCAATCACTCAGTACAGGCGATACACAGAAACCCATAAAACAGGTTCTACAAGCTGAACAAGCTGAAGAAGATCCTACTGAACCTATTATGTGCTTCGTATCAGCGTTTGGGGAATGATTAACTGTGTGTGGTTCTCCTGTCTGAGGTTTTCTTTCAATCTCATTTGCTTTAAAGCTAGGAATATGGACCTAGTTTAGCCCATGTTGGTGTCTTTTATAATAAGGCACGTGTGTGCATACATGTGTGTGTACATGCACACACGCACATGCACCTCACATTCTTCGGAATTCTCTGAAGGGCTTCAGGAACTGGATAATCACAGGTTTATCTTTCTCCCCCAACCCATATTAAAGAGCTAGGCTGGGTGTAGTGACCTGGAATCTAGCATTCTAGCATGTGGGAGGGAGAGGCAAGAGGAACAGGAGTTGAAAGCCAGCCTGGGCTACAAGAGATTCAACCTCCAGAAGCAGTGGGGGCGGAGCACTTATTCACAGGAGTATTGTTCACCATGCCAAGACGTAAAACAACTTGAGAGTCTATCGGTGCGTGGAAGGATGGAGAGTATGTGGTCTCCCTGTGCAGTGGCACATCCTGGAATCTCAGCTGCCCAGGAGATGATGCAGGAACAGCCTGGGCAATGTAGTTTAGACTCAGGCTGTTAGACTAAACAAACATACATTCCCACACGCAAACATGATCTTGTCATACGAAATAATATTGTTTGGCCACAAAGAGACCTGAGATCCTGACAACATGCCACAGCGGGGGTGAACCTGAAAGACACGGTGCAATGAAGTAAGCCAGTTGCCAAGAGGCAAATGTTGCAGAGACAGAAAGTGGAGCAGGGGGAGGGGCAGTGCAGGCCTATTGCTTAAGGCATGTGAAGCTTCTGTTGGGACTGATGAAAGAAAGCATCCTGGAAATAGACGGTGGTGACCATTGTGCAACACTGCCCGCCTGCCTCTGCACAGGATGCTGCTGCATTGTGTGCCTCAGAATTGTTAAAATAAAAGACTGGGTGGGGGTGATGGTGTACACAGGTGATCCCAGTGTTTGGAAAACGGAGACAGGAGGGTCAAGGCCATTGTCACCTATAGAGCCAGAGTGAGGGTTACTGCCTGGGATAGATGAGACCCTGTCTAAAAATAACAGTAGAAGTGATGAGAGTAAGTGGTGTCAAACAGCAGGTTATATGTGCTCTTTAATTTCTATCTATAGATTTATTTATTTTATGTACATGAGAATTTTTACATTTATGTATGTATACCACCAGTATACCTCATACCCACAAAGGTCAGAAGAGGGCTTTGATCTCCTAGCCCTGGAGTTACAGATGGTTGTGGATTGCCATGTGGGTGCTGGGAACCGAACTCGGGTCCTCTGCAAGAGCAAGTGCTCTTAACCACTGAGCCATAGCTCCAGACCCTTGATGCTGGCTGTCCACCGCCAAAGTTCTAGCTGATAGAGGGCACTGCCCCTGCAGGGCTCCAGGCTTGCCCCCTTGGCTTTGCTACTAGAAATCTAACGTTCCTGACATGACAAGACGTGACTGCTTCCTGTGAAACCTGCTGTCTTGAACTGGGCATGATTACACATCCGTAATTCTAGCACTGTGATCCCAGAAGTCTAGAACCTTCTCCCTTCACACATCTTTTTCTTATACTCACAAATGACCCTTAAAAGTCTTATCAGTCTCCCACGTGTGTATTTGACTAAACAATCAGAGGGTTACAAGCTTGACTTGGTGGAGCAGGGTGACTCTAAAATCCTGCCCACAAATGTGGACAGGACAGAGGGACTAAGCTAGACCTAGAGTCTTCCTCTATACCCTTAAATGTCTCTTCTGCTACTACGTCTCAAGGTGATCTTACCTGTGAAAGAGAATCTGGCCAGCCCTCCTTCACCCACACACTGAAGAACATCGAGGCAGTGAACACAGCAAGAGAGCTACCTCGATGGGTAGGCTTAGCAGGACCAGGGTCTTTGTACAGGTAAGTGGGCAGGTGTTCAGGTATTCAGTGAGGATCAACAGCCTTAACTTAAGGGTGGAGATAAAGATAGCAAGTGTGGACAGGGAAAACACCCTGACCATCAGCCACTGGTTGGCTGTTCCTTGAAGACCAGGGTCCCTAATTCCAGGTCACAGTCTCCTCTGAAGATCCCGGAGCCTGGGAAGAGAATGGGGGGAAGGGACTCTGTAAGTCCTGAAGGTCTTGCTTCCTCTTCCCAATCAAGGCAGGGCCTGTGTCCTGTTCACCTTAAATGGGGAAGTGGGACAGGTGGCCACGGTACCTTCCCCCAGGAGCACAAGGAAAGTCCCTCTTTGTTCTAGTTTCAAGAACAACATATGTGGCCTGTTACTTATGTCAAAATCAACCTCAGAAAAACACTCAGTGATCATATCTCCTGATATGGCAACTCTGCACACAGACACATCCGACTTGCAAGAGCACACACGCACGCGCACGCACACGCACACGCATACGCATACGCACACATACACCCCACTGCACTAGAGGGAGAGACTATTAAGCTTCTTCTTGCAGTGAGATTTGTGAGAAAGTGCAAAGGGAAACTGACCTCCCCTTCTGGGCCAGCAAGTCTGAACTATGGGGCTTTTCTGGGTCTGGGTCTCCAGCTCTCAAGCCAGACAATTGAGATGCACAGACCTGGGGACAATCTAGGAGGCACTGGTCACAGCCCCTGAGGACTCTGGATGTAGAAAAGTCTTGACAGCTGTCAGCTAGCTCAGCACAGCCACTAGTGAAACACCTCAGGGTCAACTCCTCTGACTGCCGACTAGAAGAGGGTGGTGACTGATAGACCAACCAGAGTGAGCCCCCAACACAGGGAGAGGGTGCCAGCACACTGAGGATTGGGACTTTGGAGGCAACTGCAAGCTTCTGTCTTCCCTTAGCTTGCTATTCTTGTTCAACCCCTGCATAGGGGAAGCAGAACCTCTGAGGCCTGGGTCCTTAGCTCCCTGATCTCTTGGGTGGAGCCCACATACATGGCTTAGCATCACTCAGTAAGCTGAGAGCCAGCATCCTTCCCTGATGCAAGCAACAGTGAGCCTCCAAGGTGGAGATTTGGCTTCAAGCTTAAATCTCAGCAAATTAAAGCCACATTTACACATCTCAGGAATTTTCTTTAAGAAGAGAGTGTTAGCTTGCTGTTTTCTCAGACAACCAAGCAACTGCCTGGTCCAAACTGCCTGCAAACAGCCAGCTGCTTCCTCAAGGTGTCAGACGAGGTACTCACACCTCCATATTGCAGGAAAGGTGCAGCTAGTATTGATCTGACAAGCTGGGCACCCCTGTGATCCCAGCATCAGGAGGCTGAACAGAAGGTTGGGAGTTCAAGACCAGCCTGGGCTATGTAGGAGACTATCTCAAACAAGCAAAGCAAACAACAGAAAAACACAGACATCTTAGGTTGTCCATGTCTCCTGTCTCCCTTTGCACACACACACACCCCACTGCACTCAACATGCCATAAGGATTAAATGACCATGATCTGAACATAAGAAACATTCCAGTCTCCTGCCCTCCCTAGTGCCCAGGCACGGAGCTAGTTGCAAAACTATTCACACCAGTAAAAAACAAACAAACAAACAAACAAACAAACAAACCAACTCTAAGGAGATTCAGTGACAACCCTTAGCCAGGGTTAAACTGTGGCATGGGACCTGGGGGGGGGGGGAGGTTAGGGGACTTTTGAACAATTCAAGTGACTGAGGAAGGACAGCAGCTGTTCTTGGGCTCTCTGCAGAGCAAGTTCCATAAATAAGTTTGCTGACATTATTAAAAATTGTTTTTAGTGACCTTTTTTTCCATTATAAAAGAATACACACTCATTCTTTCTTACTAGTAACTAAAACTTGGAAACAGCTCAATGTCCTGAGGCAACTGAATATCACTGTAAACGGTTTATACACCAGAACACCACACAGCGATGGACATGAAGAGTCACAGTCGTAAGGACTTTGGCAAACCTCACACAATAGTGTTGAATGAATAATGGAATGTAACCGGGATCCAGCTCCGTGGCACGGCATTTGCCCAGCATGCACAGGCCTGGAGGTTCAGCCTCCAATACAGCAAAGGAAAGAAATGGTCTCACGGTTAAAAATAGAATCTAGGCCGGGAGGTGGTGGCACACGCCTTTAATCTCAACATTTGGGAGGCAGAGGCAGGCGGATTTCTGAGTTCGAGGCCAGCCTGGTCTACAGAGTGAGTTCCAGGACAGCCAGGGCTACACAAAGAAACCCTGTCTCGAAAACCAAAAAAAAAAAAAAAAAAGAATCTATATAAGCCAGGTATTGTGGCACACATCCATCTGAAGTTCCAGTAGGTGGGAAACTGAGGCAAAAGAATTGAGTTTGATATTAACAAATGTGTATGTATGTGTGTATGTGTGTATGTGTGAGTATGTGTGTATATGTGTGAGTGTGTGTGAGTGTGAGTATGTATATATGTGTGTATGTGTGTATGTGAGTGTATATGTGTATCTGTGTGTGTAAGTGTGTGTGAATGTGTGTGTATGTGTATGAGTGTATGTGTATGTATGTGTGTTTGTGTTTGTGAGAATGTGGTGTGAATATATGTGTGTGTGTATGTGTGTGTGAATGTGTGTATGTATATGTATGTGTGTGTGAGTGTGTGTATATATGTGTGTATATGTGTGTGTGTGAGAGTGTGTATACAGTATGTGTTCACAAAGGGGGTAGAGATGAGAATATTAGTGAGATTTATTGGCTGCCAGACCAGCTCCAGGGAGAGACCCTACCAAGAAATTTAGGTAGAGTAGGTGTCTTAGTCAGGGTTTTACTGCTGTGAACAGACACCATGACCAAGGCAACTCTTAGAAGGACAACATTTCATTGGAGCTGGCTTACAGGTTCAGAGATTTAGTCCATTATCATCAAGGCAGGAGCATGGCAGCATCCAGGCAGACATGGTACAGGAGGAGCTGAGAGTTCTACATCTTCATCTGAAGGCTGCTAGCAGAATACTGACTTCCAGAAAGCTAGGGTGAGGGTCTTAAGCCCATACCCACAGGGACACACCCACTCCAACAAGGACACACCCACTCCAACAAGGACACACCCACTCCAACAAGGACACACCCACTCCGACAAGGACACACCCACTCCGACAAGGACACACCCACTCAGGTAAGGCCATACCTCCTGATAGTGCCACTCCCTGGGCTGAGCATATACAAACCATTTCAGCACAGAAGGGAAGGACAGGAACTTCCTCTGGCTCTGCCACATGTACTCACCACTCTCTCACACACAAACACTTAACTGTCCAGTTAGGGTTTCTATTGCAGTGATGAAACCCTGACCAAAGCAACTTGGGTAGGAAAAGGTTTATTTCTGTTTAGACTTTCAGATAAGGGTCCATCCCTGAGGGAGTCAGGGCAGGAACTCAACGGGGCAGAGCCTGGAGGCAGGAGCTGATGGAGGGGTGCTGCTTATTATGGCTTGTTCCCTATGACTGGCTCAGCTCCCTTTCTGACAGAACCCAGGACCACTTGACCAGAGGTGGCTCCCACCCACAAGGGCCTCATTAATGGGCCTACAACCCTATCTTACAGAGGCATTTTCTCAATTGAGGGTTGCTTCTCTCAGATGACTCTAGCCTGTGTCAAAATGACATAAAACTAGCCAGCACAATTGTTAACTATGAACACTTGTTAACACATGAACACTTCATTTACTAAGATATAACCTTTTCTGGTTTTGATGAATCCCTAAGATCTCAGATTAATAATATCACAAATATAAAACATATTACAAACGTAAAAGTCCCACAATTTTTACCAACTTAAACACTTTCAAAGTTCAGTCTTGGACTGGGTAGTAGTGATACATGCCTTAAATCCCAGCACTTGGGAGGCAGAGGCAGGAGGATCTCTGAGTTTGAGGGCAGGCTGGTGAATAGATCGAGTGTCAGAACAGCCAGAGCTATACAGAGAAACCCTGTCTTGAAAAGCACCCTTACCCCCGCCAAAAAAGGTTCAGTTTCCGTCCCAGTCTCTAAAAACCCAAAGTTTTTCAATTGTGGGCTCCTGTAAAATTAAAAAAAAAAAAAAAAAAAAAAAAAAAAAAAAAAAAAAAAAAGCTAAATGCTTTCTTAGTCCAAGAGAAAATAACAGAGAGTAGTCGCAATCTAAACAAACCAAAAACAAACTCCCAGAAGCATAACTGACTCAATGTCTGTTATCTGAGGGTCACTCATGATTTTCTGGGCTCCTCCAAAAGGCTGGGGTTGCTTCTCCAGGTCTGCCCTCCGTAACACACGGCTTGTCTCCTAGCCTCCAGCTCGCCCCTCTCCACTGCTGCTGCTGTTCTTGGTGATCATCCCACGGTACTGGCATCTCCAAAACACTGGGTCTCCTGCTATACCTGGGCTGTGCCTTCATCAGTGCCTCCTCACAGTGCCAAGCCTCAGCTGCTCTCCATGATCCCGTTCATGCCCTCAAAACCAGTACAATCTGGGTGGCTCTTACACCACCAAGTTTGATTGCCAGCTCAAGTTACAACCTGGGCCACCTCTAGAACAGTTTCTATGAGTTGACTTGAGGAAACACGTCCCAGAAGATTACACCTCAGTGATACTGATCTCTTCTCAATCACCACTAATTTCTTAGCTCCAGCTGTCCAGCGTCAATCGTCCCAGTAAAGCAAAGGTTTCACTTCAGTGTTTCTGCTTCCCTGTTAATCACGCTGACTCTTCAGCCCTAGCTGACCAGAACCACAGATCCTTCACACAAATAGCCCCATGGAGTCTCTGCTTCCCTCTGTAACTCACAAGCCAGGCCTCCATCTTCTCCACTGTGCTCAACTTTTTATTTCCCAAACTCCTACAGAGCATCTCACTGAGCTCTCAATACTCAACGGCTTTTCTAGCTCAAAGTTCCCAAGTCTTTCTGCAATCCTTCCCCAAACATGGACTGGTCGGGCACAACAGTACCCTACTACCCTGGGCCTAATTTCTGTCTTAGCTAGGACTATTAGTTTTGTAATGAAACACCATGACCAAAGCAACTGTGAGAGGAAAGGGCTTATTTCAGTTCACACTGCCACGTAAACAGTCCATCACTGAAGGAAATCAGGGCAGGAACTCACACAGGGTGGGAACCTGGAGGCAGGAGCTGATGCAGAAGCCATGGAGGGGTGCTGCTTGCCGGTTCGCTCCCCGTGGCTTGCTCAGCCTGCTTTCTTACAGAACCCAGGACCACCATCCCAAAGGGGGCTCTACCCACAATGGGCTGTGCCCTCTCCCATCAATCACTAATTAAGAAAATGCCTTATAGGCTCATCCACAGCCCAGTCTTATGGAAGGATTTTGTCATTGGGGACTCCCTTCTCTTGGATGACTCTAGCCTGTGTCAGGTTGACATAAAATTAGCCAGTATGATAGCTAAATAAATAAATAACTATGATTTTTTTTAAAGAAAGGGCTTGATGATACAAATCTGTAATCTTAGCACCTGGGAAAGGGACAAGAAACTCAAGGTCATATCATCTTCAAGGTCAGCCAGAGCTATATAAGACCCCATCCAAAAAAACGTATGTGGAGAGAAATCAAAACTGCCCCTCCTAGGCAGAAGAAGAACATGCAGACACTTTGGACCATGAATTCCTCACGGAGACACGCATACGACCCAGCAATTTCACACCCAGGCACAAGCCCAAGAGAACTGAAAACATGTGCATGTAGCATTTCTACCTGAGTTTTTATAGCGGCATGATTCATTATAGCCAGAAGGTGTTTCCATCGGCTGATGAGTGGATCCACACAATAGAATATGATCACTCAAAGGAAGAAGAGGAATACAGATACTTTACAGCAAGGGAATCTTGAAAATATGCCAAGTGAAAGAAACCAGACTTTAAAGCCTATGCACTACACAATCCCATTCATAGGAAGTATCCAGAGGAGACATCCATAGGCACATTAAGAAAATTAGTGGTTGCCAGGTTAGGGGGAGAATTTGGGGGTAACAGCTAAGGAACACATTGATATATATATATATATATACAGCTATTTGATTTGTACTTGGATTTCACATTGCAATTTCACAAGTTTTAAATGGCTATTTTGTGGTTTTCAACACTAATACAGAATCATTTCTTGGCTTCTTGGCTTTCCGAATATTTAGTACAAAATTCCAATTTTTATTGGAAATAGATTTTCTCACACACAATATCCTGATTACAGTTTTCCCTCCCTCTGTGCCTCCCTGTTCTGCTAACCTCCCCTTCTATCTGGAGCCACTCCCTTTCTGTCTCTCATTTAAAAAGAATAAGATTCACTTATTTGTGTCTTCTGTGTGTATGAGAGTACGCCTTGCATGTGAGCCTTGTGTGTAGCTCTGGGAGAGCACAGAAGAGGGCTTCCGATCCCCTGGAACTAGAGCTACAGGTAACTCAGCCCTCACGAGTGCTGGGTCCTGAACTCAAGCCCTCTGCAGGAGTGGCGACTGCTGACCCATCTTTCCAGCCCAAGTACCTGAGGGAGAGCAAATGCTGTAAATTAGATCGTTACTATGGTTGCACAAACTTGCAAATGCACTAAACCCAGTGACTTGTAGGGCTAAAAGGGAAAATGTTAAGACAATAAAAACATTTTTAAAATTATTCTTATTACTATGAATTATGCGTGTGTCCATACTGGCTAATTTGCACGTGAGCACAGTGCCCTCAGAGATGAGGGCCTTGAGATGTACTGAGGCTGGAGTCAGAAGTGGTTGTGAGCCACCGAATATGCAAACTGGGTTTTCTGCAAAATAAAATACAAAATACAACATGTTCAAACAAGAAGAAGACTCTGTAAATTGGGAACTAATGCTTCCTTATTTTTATTTTTATGTTACTATTTAAAATTACATTTTTTACTTTATGCATATGGGGGTGTGTGGGCACCACCCACAGGTGTGGAGGTCAGATGACAACTTAACCTCTTTCCACCAAGTGGGTCCTGAGAATCAAATTCCAATTACCAGTGTTGCTCCGCCAGGGCTATTACTCAAGGCGCTAATGTTTCATTCCTTAAAATCCGCACATGGCGCTAGAGAGATGGCTCAGCGGTTAAGAGTACTGGCTGCTCTTCCAGAGGGTCAGATTCGATTCCAGCCCCACATGGTACAGGGGGTTGGTGAGTCTGACGCCCTTTTCTAGCCTCTGTGGGCACTACATGCACATGGTACAGGTACATCCACGCAGACAAATATCCACGCACATAAAACAGTAAAATGTATTTTCAAAATAGCATCTAATAAGGTATGTACAATAAACAAGGAACTAGTATATGTGAGATATATATATATATCAGTAGATAAACTCTTCTTTGGGATGTATAAGGTCCTGAGTTCCACTCCCAGCTCCACAAAAACAATAGTTCAATGTAACAAAAGTTAGAAACGTCCCCCAAATCACCACAGACCTTGTGAAGACTTCCAGTACCCAGGCTTCAGGAATGTAGGTCATGCTCTGGACCTGTTTTTGCCACCATCGGAAAGAATGTCTCCAACAACTGCCCCGCCCCTCCCTAACACACATGTAAGCAAGCTGACCAGGGGAAAGTAACATTAGCCCTAAAAATGTCATTCTCCCCTCCCCCCTAGGACGGGATGTCCTAGCCATTTGCTAACCTCCTAGAGTAGCTCTGGGAAGCCGAAAGCAACGACTGGGACAGGACTGGGAGGTACTGGGTAGGAGAGAAGTGTAGAGGCGCAGAAGCGTAGGGAAATGTGGGGAAGCGCTTGAGTTTGGGGCTGAATGAGCATCAGGGCGGAGCAATGAGCAAGTGGGGGGGCTCGGGAGGAGCTTGACCGGGGTGGGGGGGGCTGGGCGGGGTTCTGGGGCTACAGGGCCGCCCGTAGAGAGCTCGGGGCGGAGCACTGGAGCTTCAGATCCCAATGTGTTAAGGCGCCGTGGCAGGGAGCAGGGGCGGGGCGCAGGGGTTCAGGGGCGGGGCGCGAGGAGAGCGCGCAGGGTTACGGAGGCGGAGCGTGGAGTGCTCAAGAAGAGGCTACGGAGCTTGGAGACCGCAGGGGCGGGGACTAAGGAGCTCAGGGGCGGGGATTGGAGAGCTCAGGGGAGGGACCTGGAGGACTCAGGGGAGGATTGTAGCGCTCAGGCTCAGGGAGTGGAGGGCGCCGCAGTGAGATCGCTGCTGTGTAGTTGATAGACTGGGCGGGGCTGGGACGCAGGCGGGACCCGTGGGGACGCGAACCCGGGCGCCTAGATGCCCAGACAGAGGCGACCGCGGGCACGTCTTGGCCACGACCTCTCGGCACCCTTGGGCCTGTGCACCCTGGCCATCTGCCCTTGGTCCCCAGCCGGCCATGCCCTCACCCGCGCCTCCCACCGAGTTGCTGCCGTGGGAGCGCGCGGTGGTGCTGCTGTCGTGTGCGCTGTCAGCTCTGGGCTCGGGCCTCCTGGTGGCCACGCACGCCCTGTGGCCTGACCTGCGTAGCCGGGCGCGGCGCCTGCTACTCTTCCTGTCGCTAGCAGACCTGCTCTCGGCTGCCTCGTACTTCTACGGAGTGCTACAGGACTTTGCGGGCACTTCGTGGGATTGTGTCCTTCAGGGCGCGCTCTCTACTTTCGCCAACACAAGCTCCTTCTTCTGGACGGTGGCCATCGCCCTCTATCTATACCTCAGCATTGTCCGAAATACGCGCGGGCCCTGCACGGACCACCTAGTCTGGGCTTTTCACCTCATCAGGTGAGTAGGAGACACTGCTTTGCCTCCAGGTCCCAGACCCAGGCTTATGGGTCCCTGGCATTGGCTACTGTGCTGTGGTGTTTGTGTGTCCTCTATCTAGGTGGCAATGTGGTCATGCCCTCATGCATCCCCGAACCATGGAAGGATGCCCGACTTGCCCAAGAAATTGGAGCCAAACCTGTCTGAGCATCTCTGAAGAGGGTGGTCTCTATATCTGCCCCAGCCAGAACTTTCCAGCAAGGTGTGGGTGGGTGCGGAGCTTGCCCATAGGGGAAGCCTGCCATTTAGAAAGGAGCTAGGGAAGATAGTTTGTGTCCTTTGCCTATTTCACCGTGATCTGGCAGTCTCTGCTGCCCATGGAGAGAAGTTCCAGTCTGCAGGCTGAGAGATGAGTTAGTTAGGAGGCTGCCCTGGCCCAAGAGCCCACAACATCCAATTCTATACCACAGTGGGTGTGGTGCATCCAGCCACTCTCAGACGATAGCGTGTCAACTATAAAAGACACAGAGATATGTTTTTTTAAGCTTTTCATGACTTTTATAAACTTTGGGCCCCCATTACTTGCATTTTTCTTATACATTTTTTTTTAAAAAAGATTTATTTTATGTGTGAATATTGACTGCATGTATGTATGTGTATCACGTGTATGTGTACTTGGTGCCCTCACAGGTCAGACGAGGGCATCGGACCCCCGAGAACTGGAGTTACAGATGGTTGTGAACCATCATGTGGGTGCTGGGAATTGAACCCAGGTCCTTTACAAGAGCAAGAAGTGCTTTTAAACACCTGTCTTAATCATGCTCTCAACTGCCTCTATGTGGTCTTGGTTGTCGAGAGAGTTCAGGTCAGTGGCAGAAGCTAGTCAGGATCAGGCTCCCGGCCACCTGGAGTCCCTGAGAGCGAGGGAAGCCCAAGGCCCTGTCCTGCTCTGGTCTGTCCTGCTTTCGAGATTGTCAGCAAGAAAGCTGTGCCCAGAGGCCAGCCTTCCTCCTGTCATTTCAGAGTTTGAAATTCTCAGCGGCTGTGCAGAGTTTAAGACAGGGACCGAAGGCTTGCTTCCTGTCTCCTTGCCTGCTCAAGGCATCAGAGTCTGCACTAATTATAGATCCTTCCTATTAAAAACTTGAATGTTTTCCAAGGGCCGAGAGGGAGGGTAGTCAGCACTTTGGTGGAGACAGGTCACCTGGGTGTCACACGCAGAGGCAACAAGCTGGGAAGAGTCATTTGACCTCCTGTTCTTGTAGCTGTTGGAAGGAGACCAGCCTGTCCCAAAGAAACGAAAGAACCCTCTTCTCCACTGGTCAAGCAAACTCTTTGTACCATGTCACCATGTTACAGTGTAGGACCTACTCAAAAGGAGTTCTGGGGTTTCTCTCCCTCCAGCATGCACCAGACACCAACTGTGTCAGACACAGAAGTCCTCCTTGGCAGGGTTGAAGTGTGAACACAGGTGGTCATTGATACTTAACAAAGAGCCCAAGGTTGAACCTTTCTTTGCAAGGACCTCTCTTCTGCTGCATTCCTTTAAAAACTGATGAAGACAGTATTTTTTAAAGCAAAGCAAGAGAAGCTTCAATGTGGTCCCTACAGAAGATGAATTCCCTAACCCGTCTGAGTTGGAAGTGCCCTGCTCAATCCGCATCAGCCACCCCCTTGAGGGTTCTCTGTGATGCTTAGAGAAGTCTTCCTAGGGCAGGCTGTATTCAAGAGACTTGCTAGAACCTGCCAGCAGATTCATTTTTGACCCAGCTCCTCCCACGCGGGTTGCTAGGGACTCCCCACTGTATAGCCTTGGAGGGTTAGGTTATTGTTGCTGAAGGATCTGTTCGTGGAAGAATTCTCATTCTTGGACACAGCCTACCTGAATCCTCACTGTGTGTCTGTGTGTTTACTTATTAGACAGGGTCTTCCTGTGTAGCCTTGGCTGGCCTGGAACCTCCTGCCTCAGGCTCCCGTAGCTGTGAAGATTAAAGGCGTGAGCTACCACGCCCATCGATTATCCTGGCTCTTCAAACTGTACAGCCTTGCTTTTTAATACTTTAAAATACTAACAGCACAAATGGATATGTCTGCGAAGGATTCTTAAGAACACCAGTTGATGGTACATCCTTATAATCCCAGGGGAGAGAAAAGCAGGAGAGTCAGGAGTTCAAAGTCAACATCAGTTTGATATAAACTCAGAGGTCAGCCTGCCAGGCTGGGCTTCATGGGACCCTGTCTCCCTCTCCCCCAAAATTACTAGGAGTTGACAGAATAATGGAGTACCATTTTCTCATTGAATTCGAAGAAAAAGAATGAGAATACTAGAAAGAGTTGGCAAAGCTGAACTGCCAGCTTTGTTGGTTTTATGAATCGAAGTAATCCTTTCGAAAGCTCTGGTTCACACTTCCGGGTCCTGTAATCCTATTGACCAGAGCCTAGCCTAAGAAGATAATACAAAGTTCACACAATGCCAGGTGCTCTCAGGACTTGCCAGGGTGCTGTTACCGTAGCGAGAATTAGAACTGATTTCAATGTCCAACAATAGAGGAACAGTGAGTTAAGAGACTTCTTTCCCATCCAGAATGTCACGCATCCATCACCTGCTGGTGGCCAGTGCTCTAAATGGAGTTTTTAATGGTATAGTGGGATGTGGCACCAAAGGGAGACCTTTACTGCTTGTTTTCTGAAAGTGCTGGGGCTTGAAGCTAGAGCTACATCCCCAGCCCCGAGAAATCCCATCTCCAGAATCAATTACAGGCATGAAACTCACAATTCCAGAGGTGGTCAGTCAGGACAGTCACCCACCATTCACAGAAGACAAATATCCCAAGACCACAGAGCTGGCAAGGGAGTCTCAAGGCGGACACTGATTCTGACCCACTCCAGAGTCTGTGCACTTTGTGAGTCTACCTGGCTGGAATAGCAACTTGAACAAAACGTATCGTTAGCTTTGCAGATTGCCCAAACGTTAGCCCTTACTGTCTTCTGTTCTTTTTTTTTTTGAACAGACACAAATGGTTCTCCTCTCTAAATGCTTATGTGTGTGGCTTTCTAACAGAGATGCACAGACCTATGCATATCTACAAGAGCCAGGATGACAACTGTCACCTGATAGGTAGACTTTCTCGAGCCTCTGTCTTCTGAGGACTCTCAGAGTGTCTCTGAGGAAAGTTCCGGTTTGCACATGGACCTGGTTTTCATGTCTTCTTACTCCCTCCATTCTTCCATTTCCGAGGCCATCTTGGTTTATAACACTTACTTTATTTGTACTTAGTATTATCATACATGTGTCACAGCACCTGTGTGTGGAGGTCCGAAGACAGCTTTGTGGAGTCAATCCTCTCCTGTCTTTATGTGGGTTCCAGGGATTGAATCAGCAGGCTTGGGCAAGTACCTTTGCCCCCGAGCTGTCTTGCTAGCCCAACATTGACGATTTTGTTCATTTACTTGTGTTACTGTTTGAGTCCGGTCCTGCTTCCACTTCCAGAGTGCCATGATGACAGGTATGTGGCCACTCCGGGCTCTGTGCACCGCTGAGGGTCAGGATGAAACCCAGGCAAAAGCCCTTCCCACTGAGCTGTATCCTAAGCTCCTATTTCTCTTCTGTTCAGACAGGGCCTTAGTCTGTAGTCCAGGCTGGGCTGGAATTCCATATGTAGCTCAAGCTAGCCTCAGACTCGGGGTAAACCCTTTGGCCTGCTCCTGGGTGCTGAGACTACTGAATGGGTCACTGTACTGGATTTGTAACACTGGCATTGTGAGTTCAGCGTGGTGACTTGTAGAATGTCCCTTGGTTTTGTTTGTCTGGCGCTTCCTCAAAGGGTTTCAAGTTCTGCACGCTGGCAAATTTCAGAAGTGCTTTGGAGTTAACGTGGCAAAGTGACATCTGCCAGGCATGGTGTAGTTACTGCTCTCTCTGTCTCTCTGTCTCTCTCTCTGTCTCTCTCTCTGTCTCTCTCTCTGTGTCTCTGTCTCTGTCTCTCTGTGTCTCTCTGTGTCTCTCTCTGTGTCTCTCTGTGTCTCTCTCTGTGTCTCTCTGTCTCTCTCTCTGTGTCTCTCTGTCTCTCTCTGTGTCTCTCTGTGTCTCTCTGTGTCTCTCTCTCTGTGTGTGTCTCTCTCTGTCTCTCTCTCTGTCTCTGTCTCTCTCTCTCTCTCTTTTGTTTCTGTATGGGTGTTTTGCCAACAGACATGTATCACATGTGTGTAGTGCCCAAGGAGGCCAGAGGGTGTTGGATCCCCAGGGATTGGAGTTATAGATGGCTGTGAGCCACTATGTGGGAGCCGGGTATTGAACCCAGGTCCTCTGTAGGAGCAGCCAGTGCTCTTAGCCAGGCTACTTCTCCAGCCCCTGCTTCATCTCTGACCATTCCTGTTGTGGATCTATAAGAATGTGCTTCCGTGGTCATTGGTTACAATGCCCACCTGTGGTCAGGGCTGGAATTGCCTGGGGGGGGTTGGTCTTGAACTCACTCTTCCTTTATGGCAATGGAGATAACTGTGAAGCTGTCTTCACCCTCCCCTTGGCAAGGGCTCCAGAGTCAACACGAGTTGGCTAGCCACCCCTCCCCCTCCCCCTATTCTGCCAGATCAGGTCTAGAGTCCTGTGGGTGGGGGTGGGATGTTGGTGTGATCTCCAAGGGTCAGAGGTAAGGTCCTGACTGAGCTGGCCTCTAGCGTCTGTGAGTGAATGTGTCTACAACTGTATTGCCTGCTCCCACTCACCTGCCTCTGGCGCCCCCTTGGGTGGTGGAGAAGAAAGTCTTGTGTCTCAATTTGACCACAGAAACTTTTTGTGGGGAATTGAAAGTTCCAACATAATGAAAAGGTAGGGTCCACCAAGCATTGTAGTGCATGCCTGTAATCCCAGCATTTAGGAGGCTGAAGCAGGGGGATTGCTACAAACTCAAGGGCAGGGCTGGATTTGGGGCTTCTTCCTGTTGTGTCCCGGTGTCCTCTCTAAGACGTGTGCTAGAGATGGGGTGGGATGGATAGGGAGAGAGAATCTGGTTTCTTTATGTTTTCTGGGACTGGTTCTCAGCTACGCCTGGCCTCAAACTTGGTGTGTAGCCCCATGAGGGGTCAAACTCCTGATCTTCCTGCCTCTGCCTCCCAAGGATTACAGGAGTGATTCTCCACGCTCATCTTGACTTTTGTTCTAGCCCAGGTCTAGCACGGTGTAGCCCAGGCTGGCCTAGAACTCACTGTGTAGCCCAGGAGACTGGCTTTGAATTAAGTTCAGGCTTCTCTCCTTCACCTCCCAGAAGCCATTGCTGTTGTTGGGGTTTGCAGACGGGGGCTTTTAGAGCTGTTACAAGCACTGATAAGGGGGGAATAAGCTCTACGAAAGGAAAAATCTCCACATGTTCCTTTTCTCTTTTTTTAGACAGGTCTTACTACGTAGTCTTAGCAGGCCTGGAACTCCTTATTGTAGACCAACCTGCCTGCCTCTTGCCTAGGAAGTGCTGGGATGTAAGTCATGTCCCACCATGCACTGCTCATCTCTACAACAAAGATACTTTCCAGGTTTGGGGGGAGGGGATATGATAAAGTGGATTGCAGGCAAAATAACCTTTTGTACCACCAGTTCACAGGGGGCGCCAGGGAGCAGAGGGGGGCTGAGACAGGAGTTCAGATCACAATTCGTAGTACAAAAGGGAATTCCTTACTTTTTAGACTTGAGAGTGGGGAGGTCTCTGTGCTTAGAAGGGAGCAGCCTCTGTTTAGCCGTTAAGTGAAAGTGTCACTCAGGAAGCCAATCCTACGGCCCCACCCTACCTTGAGCTGCTGCCAGTAACGAGTTTAGCTGCTTAGGGAAGGTACTGGGTAGGAAGGAAGTACTGGGCATCCATTATCACCTCCACAGGGGCAACCTCGGAGCAGCAGCCTCTTGAGCAATACTCCAGGGCTTCAGTGCCCCCACTTGGAGCTGGTTTTTATCTCTTCTACCCAAGGTTATTGTTTGTTTTTTCAAGATAATATGGTAAAGTCTTAGCAGTGGGAAACCCAGAGCAAGAGCCCCAGAGGCTACCTTTGATCCTTCCAAGGGTAAAGCAGATTTTATCTTTCTTCAGGCCAGTATGGCCAGGACCTAGGTGTGCAGGGCCATCTGCTGGGAACTAGAGTATCACCAGGTGTGTTGTGCATTGCACAGGACACCCCTCCTCCCCCCCACACACACACACAGCTGAAGCCACAGAATGACCTCAAGTCAGCCAGCGTTCCTAGAGACTGACCCCATGAACCTCTCCCACGTCCTAGCTCTGCCCCGTGAGAGGGACAATGGGAGGCCATTGTCTTGGGGAAGATGCCTCTTTGCAGCTTCTACCCTGTTCAGCCCGGCTTCCCACTGGCTCCTCACCAGGGCTTTTGTGAACTGAAACATTGTTGCCTTAGAGTTTCCTCTATTTCCCCCCACCCTAATTCTTTTAACAGTTAAGGCTTTCTACAGCCACTGGACCCTTAAACCAGAAATTGTCATTTGGCGCATAGACGGAGTGAAGGAAGGCCCCCTCTTTGTTTTCTACCCAGCAGCTGCCGAACTCCAGAGATCTGGAGGAACTGAGAAATATAGGGACCTGGTTGTGGGAGGAGCTGGCAGCACAAATGACCTCTAGAGCCCACTTACAACATAGGGGAGCTGGGACCTGAGGACAGGTTTCAAGTGCTCTTTGGAAAGCAGTGGGCCGCTTCTCCACTGAACTTTGAAGAGGGAGGAGGGATGCCCTTACAGAAAAGTGCTCTACTCTGTAAGTTCCCCAGACAGGCAGAGCTGGGGTGCCCAAGGGGCCTGGTTCCAGCGAGCATCCAGCACATTGGTATTCTGAGGACAGCCACCACCTGCCTGTGGCCATCATATGAATTCCTGGTGTGAGGGTGGCTTGCCTCTTTCCTGTGCACAATTAGTTTCATGTCCCCGGAAATTTAAAACTACAATGAACAGAGAGGCCCCAGAAGGGCTTAACTGGGGAAAGCCAAGTGTCATTGTGCCCGGTTTCTCATCTCTGGGCCCTTCTAGTTCATCCCTGGGACTCAGGGCTGTGCTCCCCAGGGCTTGGGGTGGTGGCTTCTGCCAGAATTTAACAGTGTGCCAACAACAGCCTGGACAGCTTGGAGTTCTTCCCTCCTGGCTCTGGAGCTGGAAGTTCAAGGTGTGGGTGAGGAGGTTTCTCCTGGGTCCTCTCTCCTTGGCTGGTAGATGGCATTGTTTTCCTGGTTGCTTACAAGGATGTCCCTTTGTGCTTGTCAGTGTCAAATCTGTTCCTGTAGAATACAGTGTTCTTGGATGTGGGCTGGATCTGGCAGCCACATCATTTGAATTGAGTTAACTCTTGAAGAACCTTGTCCCCACATATAGTGATAGCCTCAGGTTCTGAAAGTTGGGGCTTCAAGAGAAGGATCTGGAGTGGGGCACAGTTTAGTCCGTAAAGTCTGTAACTGCCTCAGAAGGGAGGAAACCGGAGCAGAGCCGCACTTGGGTCCCAGGCACTACTGGTAGGCACGGTTGGTGCCATTCCAAGTCAGAGATCTGCTCGGGTGTGGTGTGCTAGCCCTCCTCCGGTTAGGCAGACCCTAATCCTTGAGTCCCCTGCTTCAGAATCAGAGCTTTAGAGAGGAGAGACCCCATCCAGTCTCATCAGCCTGGTCTGTATGAGCCCCGTCTCAAAAAAATTTAAGTGATGGAGATAACTTTAGTAATCTAAAGAAGGACGGCCCGAGTCCCACAAGCTGTTCTCTGTTTTCTGACCATGGCTGCTATGGATACCCAGGCTCCTCCCTCACAAATAAATAAATGTGATTTTAAAAACCACACTTATTTCTATACAAAGTGCTCCCTATGGACACACCCATACAGCCAGTGGACTTTCCAGGGATGCTTTGCTGACCCCTGCTCTCCCTGGCCAGGTACCACATCCAAGAGTGCTGTATTTTGTAGGAAAAGATTTGACACCAACAAACACACAGGGACATCCTGGTAAGGATCTGGGGAGACAATACCATCTACGAGCCAAGGAGGGAGGATCCAAGAGAAAACTTTTCACCCACACCTTGAACTTCCAGCTCCAGAGCCAGGAGGGAAGAACAGTGGGGCAGAGGCAGGATGGAGAGATAGCTCTGCGGTTAAGAGCATTTGCTGCTCCTGCAGAAGACCTGGGTTTGGTTCCTAGCATCCACATGGTGGCTTACAGCTGCCTGAACTGTAAGTGATGTCACTTCTGGGGCATCTGACATTCTCTTCTGGCCTCCACGTGGTATGCATATATACACGCAGGCAAAACACATATATCTATGAAATAAGTAAATCTTTAAAACATAAAGCTTAAAGTGTTGTTAGCCCTGAATGGAGGCAGAGATGGGCAGACAGGAAGCTGAGCATTCCACGTGGAGTTGACGGGAGGAACAGAGTAGAGAGAACGAGGAAGCCAGCGTGCAGCACAGAAACACTGGTACCTTCATCCAGCAAAGGGGTCCCTTAGTCACTGCTGGGGAGGCTACAGGCTGTGTCTTGTTCTCTGTGTTCTCAGTTGCTTCAGACAAGGTCTCACTATGTAACCCAGGCTGGCTTTAGTCTCCTGGCAATCCCCCTGCTTCAGCTTCCCCAGTGCTGGGGTTAGGGGCCTGCCTCTCACTTTCATCTTAGATGTTACAGAAAATGAAAGTTATGAGGCTGCTTTTCGTGATTGAGATCACTCTCGATTCCTAATCATGGCCGGCCGGGGAGAGCGGGGCTCAGCGAAGCGTCCCTGGGGAAAGTCCACCAGCGGTGTGGGCGTGGCCATAGGAGGTACTTGGTATAGAAATACAAGAATGTATGTGTATGTGTGGTTTTTAAAATTATATTTATTTATTTGTGAGGGAGGGCATGGATGTCCATGGCACACATGTGAAGGTCAGAGCTTGTGGGATTCAGTCCGTCCTTCTATTTTAGTATTGGCTGTCGTGACTGTCCTCTCAGCCTGTTTACAGAGGTTACCCTAGCCAGACCTGTTGACTGTTAACATTTTAACATTCCCTCACAAGGACGTAGAGGTCACAAGACCCTCATCTAAGTGTCCAGCCACTTCCAGCCACATGTTGTATGGACCTCTGCCTTACATGCACCAGGCCTTGGGGGAGGGGTAGAGTACCCATAGGCCCAGAAAGATGGGACAGGGACAGGGACAGGGATCTATTTAGGTGGCCATGGGGAAGTCCTCATTCCTACTGGCCAAAGGGAAGGCTTTACAGATGCAACCTTTAGGGGAGAAACACCCCCCCTGGCCTCAGTAACCCCACCTCCCCTATGGTCTGTAAGGAATCCCAATAAGTGTTCACTGGTTCTCAATAGTGAATTTGGCACAATCCTGTCTCAGCTGGGGACCTTGGGAGAAGGGCTAGACAGTGCTCATGTACCCAAGGATGTGAGCATCCTTCTCTCTGTGGCATGGATGATGCATGTATATATGTACACACTATGCACACCCGTTTCACACTTCTGATGAGCACCATAACATTACAACATTACAGCCGTGTAGCCCAGGTTGGCCTCCAGAGTGTCTGCCTTCCAAGTGCCGGGATTACAGGTATGCTATGCCGTGCCTTGGCTCTAATCACAGCCTTGATGGCCGCCAGTGGATGTGGGTTGCCTGGGCTTGCATGAGCTGTGTGAATACTGATTTCCTCAGACGGTGCGGTCACCATCCCCACCCTGTGGGGACGCTGGCCTGGCGTGCTGAAGCTAAGCAACTTGCCCAGGTGGCAACAAAGTGATAATTTGGACCCAACCCATTGCATCAAAGTCGACCCATGTGTCACATCCATAGGAGGTGTCCCTCTGAGAAGCTGTTTTGGAAGGAAACTGGATAGGGATTCTGGGAAGGAGACTTAGGACTTGGGCCTAATTCCAGTTGTGTTGCTGTGGGGGTGTGTCCTCCAAATGGCAAGCATCAGATCCCATTACAGAAGGTTGAGAGCCACAGTGGTTGCTGGGAATTGAACTCAGGACCTCTGGAAAAGAGGTCAGTGCTCTTAACCGCTGAGCCATCTCTCCAGCCTGGTGTTCTAGGAGGTTACTTTGACTCTTACCAGGCTACACTTCCTCCACATAAGAAAAGAGGCCTTAGGACCAAGGGGATTTACCCATAGCCTATGATTCTAGAACCTGGATTCTCCCAGATCCTGCAACCTCAAGCTCCGCTGGGTTACTGAGAAACTGACTAGAGTGTTTAAACCTGGACGATACATGCTGATGTTGGCAGACTGGGCCACACCCTTCTGGATGCCAGGAGAAAAGCTGGGCATGTAGAAGCTGGAACTGTCTGGCCACACCTTCTCTGAGGAGCACTGAAATTTTATTTTTAAATCATTTTGTGGCCAGGTGTGGTGGTGCATGCCTTTAATCCCAGCACTTGGGAGGCAGAGGCAGGTGGATTTCTGAGTTCGAGGCCAGCCTGGTCTACAGAGTGAGTTCTAGGACAGCCAGGGCTACACAGAGAAACCCTGTCTCGAAAAACCAAAAAAAAAAAAAAAAAAAAAAAAAATTTTGTTTTTCAATATGAGTGTTTTGCCTGTGTGTCTGTCTGCTGTGTGTGTGCCAGAAGAGGGCATTGGATCACCCGAAACTGGAGGTACCAGTTTATACCAGTCTGCAAATACCAGCATTTGTATGAGGTTTAAACCTTTCTTTAGTCCCCTGGTAGCCTGGAGGAGCTTGGGGTTGGAACCCAGGGTCTGGGTCGGGGATTGTAGGCCATGGGTAGGCAGTAAATCCCCTTGACCCCAGATGGTTGTGAGTTACCATGTAGTGCTTAGAATCCTGGAGCAGCCAGTAATCTCCACCACTGAGCTGTGTCATTTGGGAGGTTGTTTTGAGAGAGTCTCACTCTGTAGCCCAGGCTAGCATCTCACTGTGTAGTACAGGTTGGCCTGGATCTCACAGTGGTCTATCTGTCTCCACCTCTCAAGCACTGAGTTGCAGGCAATTACCAACATGCCCAGTTTCTGTGGTGCTAGAGATGGCCGGTGGCCCCCTCCCGACCAAGTTACATCCCCGTCCCCAAAGTCCTGGCATTCTAAATTAGAGCAGGCTTCCTCATGCCCTTCCTGCCCTCCCTTGTTTTGCAGGAGCACTGATGATGGTTTTGGGAGCACTGTCCTCTTCAGAGAGGACCCCAGTCAGTTTTGCTCATGCCGACACTGTGGGGTGTTATGGGCTAACCTTGGCACCTCTCTTTTCTCTTTACTCTTCAGCTGGGGTGTCCCGTTGGCTATCACGGTGGCAGCCGTCTCTCTAAAGAAGATAGGCTATGATGCGTCAGATGTGTCCGTGGGCTGGTGCTGGATCAACCTGGAGGCTGAGGACCGTGTCCTGTGGATGCTACTGACTGGGAAGCTGTGGGAGATGCTGGCTTATGTCTTGCTACCTCTGCTGTACCTTTTGGTCAGGAAGCACATCAACAGAGCGGTAGGTGCCACTGCACTGACCCTTGAGGAACAGGCTGTATCTCTGAAGAATTAAACTAGTACTAGGCCATAAGGATTGTGTGCCTGACTAGGCAGGCTCAGACAGATAAAAGTAGCTGGACTCCAGAGCTGCATTTCCACATGGTCCTGCACTGCCCCTATGTGGCAACCTCCGGAATTACACTAAGGAGTTAAGCTCAAAGTCAAGGATGCTTCTGAGAAGAGATAACACACCTAGTTACCCTTGACAATCAGAATTGTGGAGACCATAAATCTACAGGGCTGTCCAGAAAGGGAGGCTTGTCCTCAGAGAGATGGGAGCCAATAAACTGACCAGTAGCTAAAGCAGTGATAGCTTCCAAAGAGATATGCTGAGTTCAGACCCCAGCCAGTTGAGAAAGAACCCCATTTCCTGCCGTGTATTTATGAACTTTTTTTGGGGGGGGAGACGGGGTCTTGTTTTGTTGAGATGGGTTAACATGTAGTTTAGGCTGGCCTTAAACGCTCTGTTCCTGCTTCTACCTCCCAAGTGTTAGGATTACTGGCATGCGCTAGCGTGTTCGGCAGTGCCGGGACTGGAACCTGGGGCTTCGTGCATGCTAGTTGAGTGCTCCATCAGACTTACTATACCCTTTAGCCCTGGAGACAGGGTCTGATTCAGCTCAGACTGGCATAGGACAGCTGAGGACAACCTTAAACTCTTGATTCTCCTGCCTCTGCCTCTCAAGTAGGGAGAAACGTTAAGCTTTTAACCCTCTGAGTTTCCAAGGCAGAAACTAGAGGGTGTGTCTCATTGGGTTGTCTTTCAGTGCTTGAGATTGACCCCAGGGCCTCTGCTTGCTTAAACAGTCTATCACTGAGGCATGCCCATGGTTGTAGATTCTGCTGACCCAACAGTTCATCATTTGACTCTTCTCCCCCCGCCCCTCTTTCTTTTTAGACAATCAGGTGAACTGTTGAAAGTTACCCTGTGTAGCTCTGGCTGGCCTTAAATTCACAGAATCCACCTGCCTCTGCCTCCCAATGCTGGGATTAAAGACTATTGTGCCTGGCCCTGAGCAGCCACTTCTGACCGACAGATACTTCTTGTAGGCATCGGTGTTCTTGGAACACCTCATCCCGGCACTACATCTGTGTCTTCTGAGACCCCAGTTCTCCATTTAGTCAATCCTCACCTGTGTTATATCCTTGCTGGCTCCACTGGAGTCCTGGGTGGAGGGCAGGGCCAACAGTGGGTCCCACATAGACAAGTGGCCGAGCCTTTCTGGATGCCCCTGTCACCTTCCACTGACCCGGGAAGATGAAGGGCAGCTCCTGGAGAACAAAGCCCCGCCCCCAGCTCTACCAGGCTTCATCCTCTTGTGTGTGCCTCTGTCCTTTCTAGAGCAGGACAGGAGCCCCGTTTTCCAGGCTGGTCTCTGCATTCCCATCTCTTGCACTTGGCAAGAGTTTTCAGAAAGAAGATGAAGTGGGCAGGGAGGTGGGAACATAGATCATTTCCTGCCTAGAGATGGGAAAGGAGAACTGAAAATAAGTCAGGAGGCATGCTTAGCTCTGAGGAACATGTCTCCTGTCCTGCTCTGCCCTGTTCCTCCCCAGCTATGTGAGGCCGGCATTCAGATCTCTGGGCTGCTGTCTCAGGCCCCTAGGGGAGGAGGAAGTGGGTCCCTTAATTAGGTGAGCCATTGATTGTTGGCACTCAGGGATCCTATGCATATGGTTATCACTCCCTTTTCAGGGCTGTCTGTGTCCCAGACCAGGCTCAACTGTCTCCATCCCTTCCTCTGCCTCTCCTGTGGGCAAGCCTGCACTCTGGGGATCTTGCCTGGTGGGGGGGGGGTGGCGGGGGGGGAGAGATAAGCTGAGAAACAAGGGCAGATGACTTCAGAGGATGGAGGTCGGGAGAACCATGGGAAACAGACAGCAGCCTATGGCTAGGATGGGGTCAGGGCTATCGGCAGAATGGCTGGCTGTGAGCTTCCTTCTGGATGTGACACTGGCTAAGGACTTGAAGGTGAGGGAACTGAAGAAACTGGGGATGCTTTCTCAGATACAAGGACCAGCTGAGACCTGGGTTTGCAGGAGAGCCACCAGGCTGGAAGAGTGAGCAAGGGAGAGCATGGGACAGACGTCAGAACTGAGCCGGGCTTGCTCACCCTGTAAGGAAGGGCTGAAATGGAGCCTCCAAGGGCTTTGAGCAGGGGGCTTGCCAAGCATGCCTGACATCTGAGAACCTGCCACCTGTGTTAGGGATGGCCTGCCATGGGAAGGAGAGAGACATGGAATTAGACATGGTGATCATGCCTGGTGGTGGGTCAGAGTATCCAGATTCTGAAGATGGGACTCATAGGTGAGGTGTGACTGGGAGAGAGGACTAAAAAGTGATTCCCGAGTCACACGGGTGGCCGGAAGAAGGATGAAGTGCGATCGATGAGATGAATGTGCAGCGGGCTAAGATAGCTTGTTCACTGGGCGCAGAGGTCTACAACAATTTGAGTCACTTCTGTGGAGATGCAGAGTGGGCAGGGCATGCGATCCGGGAGCTGGCAGTTGGGGGGAGCCCTCCTGGTCTGAAAGGTTCCAATCCTCCCCATGTCCTAATGGAAAAGACGACAATGCCTTCCGTGCACGGATGATCTGGTAAGAGGCGGGTCTGGCTCACTCATGCCTTTGCTCCGTGTCCTCCACACAGCACCAGGCGCTCTCGGAATACCGGCCCATCTGTGAGGGGCGCCAGCTGCAGCGAGGGTCCTCCACCTCCACGGCCGATAAGAAGCTGATTCTCATTCCGCTCATATTCATCTGCCTCCGGGTCTGGAGCACCGTGCGCTTCGTCCTGACCCTCTGTGGCTCCCCAGCCGTGCAGACACCCATGCTGGTTGTTCTGCATGTACGTCTGTTCCCGTGGGCCCTGCTACCCCACGGTGGCACAGCCAGCTCCCTTCCCTACAGACACATCACAGGTCCCAGTGTGTTAGCCAGGATGGGAAGCAGAGTATAGCATTGTCCCTTCCCTATCCCAGAGCAGGGGTGGAGTGTCCACTCGTTCTCAGCAACCTAGGGAAGCCCTAGCGGGGTTGACTAATCTTGAGTTCCTCTCAGTGCACAATGCCTAAATGCAGGTCCTGGCTAGGAAGCCAGTTTAGACCTGTTCAGAACTCTGGTTAAAGCCACAAGTCTGAACTCATCCCAGGACAGTTTAGAGGCAGGGACAAGAGAGGTCATGGGATTCATAGCAGCCCACTGACTCCCCATGATTGCATTTCTAGGACACCCCCCCTCCCGCCCTGTGTTTATGCCTCTTCTCCACCCCCCACAGGGTATTGGAAACACCTTCCAGGGAGGGGCCAATTGCATCATGTTCGTCCTCTGCACTCAGGCCGTCCGCAAGAGGCTCTTCTCTCTTTGCTGCTGCTGTCCTTGGCCCTCCACCCAGAGCCCTCCTGGGGCTCCTACTCCCCCTAAGATGGGAGAGTCTCAGGAGTCCAGACGGACCCCAGAAGTGCCCAGCACTTGAACAGTTGGCTTTCCTCACTGTCCACGCTAGTGCTGCCTTCCTGGTTCCTGCTTCAGGATTCGGGGACCAGACACACTGAAGCCTTGCCTAGTGAAGCTCGGTGGAGGGACAGCCATCAGTGTGGACCCCTCTACCTCCTGGACTCACAGGCAGGCAGTGCATTCCTTGCACACTCATGTCCTTGTCGAGTGGGGTTTGTTTGTGTAAGCACAAAGACGGGAGACTCCGCTAACCAGGACACTGGTTCTCCGTGTCCCCGGCCACCAGCGCTGTTTACAGTTGGAGGGATCCATACCTGTGGACCCATCCCCATGACTGAATAATGGACACCATCTTGGATCCCAAACATCACAGTATGGAGTCCAGGTTTGCCGGGGTGTTGAGAATCCCTGGAGACCCTGAGGAGAATTAGCAATGCTGATCAGCCGAGGGTAATATCCTTAAACTAGCTCGAAAGTCCACCAAGGTCACAGGAGGCTGCCATCATTAATCCAAACCACCCAGGCACACACTCATGGGCACCTCACGGAGCCTCTGCGTGGGACATCACCCCTCAATGTTTCTTACATCTGAATTTCAGCACAGGCCAGAGTCCAGAGTCCCGTTCATCAGTCAATCACTTAACATTCACACCCCCTCCCAGTACCAGGACAGACAGTGGCTCAACTCCAGTCCCTATGGACAATTAGTTAGCCTGCTGTTCTCACAGAACCCTGTCCCCCGGTGACTCATACAGGGGTGAGTGGGGAGGGCGTGTGGCTCTACAGTTCGCTTAGGAAAGATGATCAGAGAGCTAGTGAAGGAATCTGATTCCACCCCGAAGGTAAATGATTTTGAGATTCAACCTTGAGCCGGCTCAGTGTAGTTTCCAGGTTAGTCCTACACGCAAAATCCTTAAACACCTTTGTGTTTTGTTTTGTAGTTATCTGGGGGAAATAGAAATAGGATTTTAAGATGATTATATTTTATTTTATTTTTTGAGATGGGTCTTATGTGGACATGCTGGCCCGGAACTTGCTCTGTAGATCAGGCTGGTCTCTAACTGAGATCTGCCTCCTGATAATTACATTTTAAAAATATGATTTTTTTTTTTTGTGCCTGTTAGGGCAGGTGCTCTGCCACTAAGTTCTAACCCATTCCCACCCACCCCTTTTTTTGAGACAGAATCTCACTAAGTTGCCTAGACTGGCCTTGAACTCTCTCTTGACCAGGCTGGTCTTGAACTTGAGATTTTCCTACCTCAACTTCCCAGGAAGCTAGAATTGTAGCCTTGGGCTGACAAGCCTGGGCAGAGAGGGGCTGAACTGAGGTCTGCACCTCTCTCTACCCAACGGTTCTTCTATCCATGCATCCCTCCTTTCAGGCAGCGGGGTGTGCTGACTCGCAGGCTCTCGGTATGGGAAGCATGCCCGCCACCTTGCAGTCAAGGTGACAGTAGCGCCCTTAGATTCTGTCAATACTCCCACAAAACGGAGAGGATGCTCAGAGCCTGGTAAAATGGCTCAAAATGAAAGCAGAGTCACTTGGGGCCGTCAGTTCCCATCGCTATCAGGAAAGGAATATTCGCTCTGAGGGCTGTGACCATGTACTCCTCTTCTGGTTTCCTGAAGCATTTCTTTAGGGAAAATCTACAAGAGGTGTGTGTGTTCCCTTCTGGGAGTCAAAGAAAGCTCCTCGGCTGTGCTTACAAAACCAGTCTGTGCAGGGCATCCCGAGATCCTTTGAAGATATCACAGCCAATGTGTGTGGCTGTCAGCGTACAGCGGTAATGATCTCCTGGCTTCTAAAATGGAACAGAAATTCTAGGAATTTGTTTCCTGTAGAGAAAATAAGCTACAACATACCACAGAGGGAATGATGGTGGAACAAACCCAGCTGGACAGGGCTCCGTGGAGCCCTGGCTATTTGGGGCCTTGCTCAGGGAAAACCTTGCAGAGGGGCATCAGAAAGCCCTGGTCCTGGAGCCTGGGGCTTACCCAAGCTTTCTGGTTGATGGTTGATGCAACTGGCCATGTTTGCTGCCCGTAAAACCCTCTACAAAGTCTACACTCGGCTCTTTCCATCTGTTTCCCATGCTGCCCTGTCACCTTGGGTGGCTGGTGGTGACCCAAGGCTTGGTGCCTGGCCTCTAGCCCTGTGAACTCAGAGACATCAAACTTAACTCAGCCAGTGACCAAGTGGGTTTTCTGGGCACCCAGGGTTCAGAACTAAAGAAGGAAAGACTCCTGGGGCCAGGAGGGGACTTGGAGCCTGTGAGGCCACCAGCCCCCCTTCGCTTTGCTCAGCCTGATGGGTTACCATCTCTGTTAGGTAGTGTCATTAATATGTGTCTGTCTGTGTCTGTCAGTCACCCAAATGTGACCTCAGCCTTAATGGGTGCTCCAGCCCTTGCCATGCACCCCTTTTCTTAAGCACTTTGTGGATCTTGTTCTGCTAATCCATTGCCAGCTGCTTCCTGCCTCTGACTTTCTGAGGCTCTCTCTCTCTCTGTGTGTGTGTGTGTGTGTGTGTGTATGTGTGTGTGTGTGTGTGTGTGTCATTATGCTCTAGCACTTAGCTAGTTTCCCATCTCTGTCCATTTTATTTTTTAAGTTTTGAAACAAAGGGTTCTCACTCGTTGTCCAGGCAGGCCTTAAGCGGTTTTACTGTTTCTGGGTTTACAGGCCTATGCCACCCCCAGTCAGCTTTTAAAAGCATTGTAGTTTATCCGAAGTTCACAGTACCAATGAGAGCATATGTCTTTGTTTTTATGTGTATGAGTGTTTTGTGTGTATAAGGGCACCTTAGTGTGTGTCCAGTGCCCTCAGAGGCCAGAGGGAGCCTGGTCCTCTGAGAGTGGAGTCACAGATAGTTGTGAGCTCTGGGTAAAGGGAACTAAACCCGGTCCTCTGCAGGACCAGCCAATGCTGGGACCTGTTGAGCTAGCTCAGGACCAGCCAATGCTGGGACCTGTTGAGCTAGCTCTGCAGCCCCTCTGCAAATGTTTGTGTGAACTCACAGTTGTGGCATAATTAAACCTAGCATGAGATTTTTTTGGAAGTGATGTTAACTCTCTGTGAAAGCCCAAACTCTTGCTGTTTTAAATTAAACGAATCTGTCATTTAACCCCCGAGTTTGCTAAATTGACTCCACACTGATATGGGGAGGGTGAGTGAGGCCAGTCAGGCTGGCACGGGGTGGGGGTGGGGCTGAGACCTGGAGAACCTTCTTTTAAGGATACAGTCACTGGCCACATGCTTAGGCTTTGCCAACAGATACTTGAGGAGGTGCAGGTACCTGATTTGATTGGCTGAGCAACCCCACCACCACCACCTTGTCTAGCTTCTCTGTCCTTATGTCCCGGGTCAGTTATAGCTCGGAGTCCTGAAGTCACACCCCTTCCCATGAGAGCCTTTCACCCTTGGCAGTTGGTTCTCAAACACTGCGTTCCCCACCCTCCCTGACCCCCGACACCCTCCCTGACCCCCAACACCCTCCTTGACCCCCAACACCCTCCCTGACCCCCGACACCCTCCCTGACCCCCCGACACCCTCCCTAGCCCTTCACAACACTCTTCTCACTGACGGCCATGTCTCTCCCTTTCCATCCATCCCTCCTGCCTGACCTAACTGCCAGCCTCACTCTGAATACCAGCTCCTGTCTTCTCCTGCAGCACCTCAACTCCATCTAGACTGTGAGTCTGAACCTCAGCTTCTCACTTCTGGGATCACCAGCCATGTAGGATCCACGTCACCAGTCCCTGGATGTGGCAAGCCAGGTCCCCCTTACCTGGGGCTTTTCCCTTTCTCCCAAGCTGTCCCTAACCTTCTCACTGCAGGAAAAGCAGCTTGCTGCTCCTTGCTGCTCCATGATGTCCCCGTGCTTGGTGGCCTCTTTCTGCCCTTACCCAGTAGACACCCTGGGCTACATGGTGTCTCAAAACACAACAAAAAGCAGCTTAGGAAAAAGTTTTGCTTTAAATTACCAATTCGGGTTACATATAGCCCATCATTTTAAGAAGCTCACAGTCGTGCAGGGCAGTGGTGGTGCACACCTTTAATCCCAGCACTTGGGAGGCAGGGGTAGGTGGATTTCTGAGTTCAAAGCCAGCCTGGTCTACAGAGTTCCAGGACAGCCAGGGCTACACAAAGAAACCCTGTCTCAAAAAACAAAAAACAAACAAAAAAAAAAAAAAAGGAAGAAAGAAAGAAAGAAAAAAACTCACAGTTGCAAAACTTCAAAGCGGCTGGTCATATCACATGCGCAGTGAAGAACAGAGTAAGGAATGCATGCACATTTAATAGTCTTAGACAACCCAGGGCCCAAACCAGAGAATGGTACTGCCCACTCTCAGGCTGGGTCTTCCTACATCTTTTAAGGCAAGAAAAACAATTTCCCACGGACATGCTGTATTAGTCAGGGTTCTTAAAGTCACAGAACTCATGTCTCTCTATAGATTAAGGGAATTTATTGGAATGACCCACAGTCTGTAGTCACAGCTGACCCAACAATAGGCAGCTGTGACTGGGAGTCCAAGGATCTAGTAGTTGCTCGGTCCATGCGGCTGGGTGTTTCAGCTGGTCTTCTGTAGAAGCAGGCTCCAACAGATGTGCTGGCAAGTAAGTGAAAGCAGGTGAGGACGAAGCCTTCCTTCTTCCATTGTCCTTATGTGGGCCTCCAGCAGAAGGGATAGCCCAGATTAAAGCTGTGTACCACCACGCCTGGACCTAAGCTGTTCTTGACTTGGAACTTGCTCTGTCCCAGGCTGGCCTTGAACTCAGATCTGCTTTCCTCTGTCTGCTGGGATTAAAGGCATGTACCACCTTGTCTGAGCCTAAGCTTTCCATGGCCACTACGCCTCACGATCCAGATCAAAAGCATGTGTCATCCCATGTCAAGATCCAGGTCAGAAGCTTGTGTCTTCCAGCCTCAAGATCTGGATTACAAGTGTGCCCTCCATTTCTGGATTGTAGTTCATTCCAGATGTGGTCAAGCTGACAACTGGAAACAGCCAGCCATCACCCATGCTGTCTCCATAGGTAGTGTTTTCTGAGTAATTATGAGGACCAGAGTTCAAGTCCTAACACCCACTGAAAAAGTAAAGCATAATGGTATGTGCCTATAGCCCCAGCACGAGGGAGGCAGAGACAAGAGGAGCCCTGGGTCTTATCGGATACCAGTCTGATCAACAAGCCCCAGGTCCTGGTGACAGACCCATTCTCGAAAGATGGCACCAAAGCAATGATACCCAATGCTGTCTCTGCCTCCACATGCACACATGTGTACACATGCACACACATGCACACATGTGCACACACATGCACACATGAAGAAAGAACTACTGGAAGGGAGAAACAGGCAAGGGTAGGAGGTGTGGCCTGGCAGAGAACCGGCCTTGAGTGCACGGTCACAGGGCCCAGGTCACTAAGCACTTCTTGCTACCACAGAGGTTCTCAGCCTTCCTCACACTGTGACTCTGTGCACAGTTCCCCATGTTGCCGTGACCTCAACCTTAAAGTTCTTTTTTTCCCTCTACTTCATAACTAATTTTGGCACCGTTGTGAATTCCAATGTAAATACCTGTGTTTTCTGCTGGCCTGAGGCAAGCACTGTGAAAGGGCCGTTCAACTCCCGAAGAGGTCACAGCTCACAGGTTGAAAACTGCTGAACTACCAGGTCTGTAAGCCACAAGGCTCTGGAGAGAGACGAGATTCCAACCTCAGCCCCTTGCATTAATAATCATATCATTGGGTGATAACGCCCACCTCCCAAGCTCAGCTCTGTGTTAGCTAGATAATCACGAGACCAAGATGACCTCAGAGTGTCACACAAAGACAACTTCCACCACTCATCAGCCTGCTTTGGGTAAAGAAGCCAATCTGAAGATCCTTGTTCCTGCCTGACCTGCATGGAAGACGTCACACTTGACGTCAGGTATAACCTTGGGTGTCAGTGGAAACTGAAAGAAAAAGACGTTGGTGGGGTTTGTTTTGTTTTGGGTTTTTGTTTGTTTGTTTTGGTGTTTGGGGAGATTTTATTGAGATAAGATCTCAATATGTAGCTCTGGCTTGTCTGGAACTCACTATGTAGACCAGGCTGGCCTTGAATTCAGATCTGCTCTTCCTGCCTCTGCCTCCTGAGTGCTGGGATTAAAGGCAGGTGCCATGACACCTGGCTACTGTAACTGTTTTATGTGTAAATATTTTGTGTGCTCGTACGTCTGTGTTTCACGTGCATGCTTAGCGCTCTTGGGGGTCAGAAGTAGGGTCGAATCCCTGGAATTGGAGTTACAGGAAGTTGTGAGCCACCATGTGTTGGATGCTCAGAACTGAGTCTGAGTCCCCTGGAAGAGCAGCCAGTGTTCTAACTGAGCCAACATCCCAGCTCCCAAAATTTTAATTTAATTAATTTTTACATGTATAGGTGTTTTGTCTACATGTATGTCTGTGTACCATTGCATACCTGGTGTCCTTATTGGCCAGAATAAGGTATCAGATCCTCAGGGACTGGAGTTGCAGATGGTTTTGAGTCACTATGTGGTTGCTGGGAATTGAACCGGGGTCCTCTGGAAGAACAGCCAGAGCTCTTAACCACTGTGCCATCTCTCCAGCCTAGCAATGACTCCAGTTGGTGCTCTATTTGTACAAGCATTCTTGGCAATTTCTTATACCCTTGCCGCCAGAGAAGGCGCTCCCACCCTCTGGTCCTCCCCTCCAGCCTTTCTTCCTGGCAGATAGCAGAACCAAGAGCTTGCCTGGGCCCCCTGTGCCAGGGTTTAGTCACGGAAGATTCCATGGTTTGCTAGAACAAACTGACAAAGATTAGTTACAAAATAGATAAACTTACTAAATCCAAAAGGTGACCAGTGAAATTGCCCACTAGGCCAGTATAAATTATCAGATGTGTATTTCTTTTTCTATAGAGAGGAAGAGGAATGTAGGCAGATTTCAGGAGTGAAATGGGTGTGGGGAGAGTGTCCCCTGGAGGCAGGAACTAATGTGTAAACATAGTACATTTGGGGCACATCCAGGACTGGTGTTAGGGATTGTCCTGTCCAGCAGGGCATTAAACAGGGGTTGGGGAGGTCACCTGAAAGAGAGCAGGGGGAAAACAGACAAAGACACAAAGAAACACGGCTTGTCTATAGGCTGATCAAACCGTAATTTTTACTTTTTCACACACGGGTTATACACACAAAAAGGCAGGATGTAGGGAAGGGGATGACGCAGGAGCGTAGGTGTTCAGGGGGAGTACAGATAGATATCTTCCAGAACAGAGTGTCAGCTGGGTGAAGGTTCAGGGGACAGGACACTATGACTCCGCCTATGATTCACTTGTTCTTATCTAAGTTGGTACTATCCCCCAAGGCTACTCAAGGTCTATGACTTCTCAGGCTTCCACCAAAGCTGCTTGTTTACAATAGCTTCTAGCCGTCTGTTCCAGTGTTTTCCCACAGAAACCCAAGACTTTGTGCTAGCTGGCTGACTTTAGGCCTATGGCTGATTTCAGGCCTTCAGTGCATAAGCAAAGCTGCCCCTGACAAGGGATGGAATCTCTGGCCTCATGTACTAGGCAAGTGTTCTCTGAGCCACACCCCAGGCCCAGGGCTATTTTGATCAATTGGCTTGGTTTTGGGTTTTGGTTATTTAACAGCTACTCAGACCTTAGTGGCCCCCAGATCTTAGAACCCCTCAGATCTTAGCACAACTGACTCCATGATGGAAGTACCGTTCAGGACATAAATCTCAGCACATAGACAGCACCGCCAGCCAAAACAAAAACAAAGACCTAATCCATCAAAGTCTATAGTTCTGGACAAGTTTCTGAATGTGCTTTGCTTTTTGGCTTCTGTAGCTCTGCTTCTGGCTAACTGTTCTTGTTAACTGAAATTTGTCAACCCAGGATGTGGTGTTTGTGCTTTAAAGCTCGTTCTGAAAATGACTTAGGGCCACCCTGAGATCCAAACGCTCAGTGTGGTCGCCAGTTGGCTAATAAAGGCCTCACTGGCTTACACCCACAGCCAAGCAGTCTTCTCTGGCAGACACCCGGCCACAGTAACTGTCCTGATTAGTTGTTTGTTTGTGTTTTGTTTTCGTTTTTTTTTTCCCACTTGAAACAAGCTAGAGTCATCTGAGAAGAGCAATCCTCAGTTGACAACTGCCTCGTCAGATTGGCCCACAGGCAAGTCTGTGGGGCATTTTGTTCATTAATGAGGTGGGGGGGGGCATCTCAATTGTGGGCGGTGCCATTCCCGGGCAGGTGGTCCTGGGTTGTAGATATAAAAAAGCCAAATAAGGGACTGAAGCAATGGCTCCGTGGTTAAGAGCACTGACTGCTCTTCCAGCAGTCAGTTCAATTCCCAGCGACCACATGGTAGCTCACAACCATCTGTAATGGGGTCTTATGACCTCTTCTGGTGTGTCTGAAGACAGCTACAGTGTACTCACATGAAGTAAGTAAATCTGCTTTTTTTGTTGTTGTTGTTTTTTGTTTTGTTTTGGTCTTTTTTGTTTTGTTTTTGGGTTTTTGTTTGTTTGTTTGTTTGTTTTGTTTTTCAAGACAGGGTTTCTCTGTGTAGTCCTGGCTGTCCTGGAACTCACTCTGTAGACCAGGCTGGCCTCGAACTCAGAAATCCGCCTGCCTCTGCCTCCCAAGTGCTGGGATTAAAGGCGTGTGCCACCACCTCCCAGCCATTTTTGTTTTTTTAAAGAAAGCCAAACAAACGGGTAAGTAAGCACTGTGATCTCTGCATTAGCTCCCCACGCTGGGTTCCTGCCCTGGGTCCCTGCCCTAATGTCCTGATGTCCCACGTGATGGACTGTAAGCTCGAAGATAAAATAACCCTTTCTACCCCAGGGTGCTTTTGGTCAGTGTTTTAACACGGCAATAAAAAGCAAACTAAGACAGGGTTATTGAGACAGATTCTCATGTAGCCCAGGCTGGCCTCTAACTCACTACATAGCTAAGGTTAGCATTGATCTCATGATTCCTCCGCCTCTACCTCCTCAGAGCTGATATTACAGGTATGCAGCACTACACCAGACGACTTCTTTTTTTTTCCATTGTGTTGCTTTGGCTTTAATCAAGCTCCAGAATCAAGTACCCTCCTGCCCCTGTTGCTGTGGTTACAGGCATGTATGGACCATGGCACCCTGGCCTCTGGCAATCTTTCTTTGAGTAGATCATTAGAGTACAGCGTAGAGATACTAGGCGGTTATGTTTTCTTGTTCAGGTCTGCCTTTATGCAGATAAGATACCAGAGAGAGCCACTCACTGGCCTAGGGGAACAACCCTGCCTCTTCCCTTCATCACCCCCTTGGCCACCATCCCAGAAGGGAGCACAGACAGGCAAGAGAGTCCTCGCATGATCTGCTGGGGAGGCAACAAGGGAAGTCTTGGGGGGTGAGTGAGTCGGCCTTGCTCTGGGCACAAATCTGGGAGAAACTGTTTTGGGGTTTGGGTCTTGTCCTGTGTAGTTCATGGGGGTCCGGGAACTCCTGTTCACCCCCCTGTCTGGGCTCCTAGTGTTGGAATTATCAACTTGCACTGCCATGAGCAATTCGGAATTACTGGCAGTGGCATCCAGGAAAAGCAGAGTGCGATGCTGTCAGGTGCTTGCATTGGTCTTAAGTGACAGAGATCTCTGGAATGCAGACATCGTGGGTCTGTGTATCTCGTAATTGGGATTTACAGTATCAGAGGATCAAACCTAGGTTTGTAAACCGTGACCCCACCCCATGGCCCCCACCTCATGGCCTTACTGTATAATCAAGGCTAGCCTCAAATTCACTTCAGCTTTCCTAGAGCTGGGCTTAGAGGAGTATTTGCAGTATTGGGGAGCAAATCTAGTCTCACATGTGCGAGGCCAGTGCCCTATGCTGAGCCTTCTTTTAACGGTTTGAGGTGGGGTGTAGAAAGTCAACTAAAGATTTTTAGTTCCGTTTGGACTGCAATTCTTGTGGTTATTGTGAAGTGTGCTTGGGTGTCTACATCCAGGCCTACTGTAAACACGTGGTGGGCTCATGCAAGAAACTCTAAGAAGTCATCAGATATCATTGCTCAAACCTGAGACAGGGTCTCACTAAGTTACCCAGGCTTGCCCAGAATTCATTCTATAGCCCACCCAACCAGCCAAGACCTGAATTTTCTTGCTCCTCCTGCCCCAGCCTCCCAAAGGATAAAGGTGTGTATCACTGTGCTCATCCCCAAGACTGCCTTTCAACAAAAGACTGCCTTTTATCCCTGGTGGTAAGGTCCACGGACTGGTCGCCTGGAGAAATTTCCACCTCCGGGAGCCCTCAGGGTGTGGGCTGCTGCTCATAGTTTTGGGTGGGTGGGGGAGGGAGCTGTGCGGCCCCCATGATGCGGCTGGCACATTCCTCGGGCTGTGAAGGCAGAAAATGGAAGGTAGATTATCTGAACTGGGTTCTTTCCTGTGCTGCGGAATGATTGACAGTACAGCCAGGAGGTGGAGTCATACTGCTCGTTGATCTGCGTGCTGATCTGATGATTTCAAATGTTCACTGCCTGTTCTGCCTTCTAGTGGCCTTGAAGCGCACAGCACCACAAGCGGTTACATAACACTCTGAGTATTCCTTCCCTGAGGAGATGGATCCTCCTCTTCCTAAGGCCCCAAGTTTCTGTTTAAATGAAATCCTGTGAGGTCTTCTGTGTGGGGTTTTTTTTCCACTTAGCATTATGCTTTTTTGAAATATGTTTTATTGAAATAGCATTATGTTACTTCCCCCCCCCCAGTCCCTCCCTAATACTCTCCCTCCAATAGCAAATTGATTTGTTTGCTTTGCAATGCTGGGGATTGAACCCCAGCAGCACGCACAGAGATGCTGTCCCATCCCTGAAACACACCTGTTGAATTCCCCGCATGTGACAGCTCACGGTCTGTAACTTTAGTTCCAGAGGAGCTGGTCCCTTCTTATGGCTTCTTTAGGTACATCGCATACATAAAGGCAAAACATCCTCACACCAAAAAATTTGTATAAAGTGTTTAAGATGGCTGAGGTGGTACACACCTGTAATTCCAATATTGAAGAAGCTGAGGCAGGAAGGTTATATGAGTTCCAGACCAGGCTGGGGTATATCCTGAGTCTCTGCCTCAGAAAACCAAGAACAGCAGCTATATCTATGTCTAAGGCCGTCCTGGGTTCTAGCCCCCAAAATAACCATTAAAAGGTTAAAGGGCTAGAGAGATCACTCAGTCATTAAGTACTTGTCTTGAGCATGAGTCCTGGGTTCGATCCCCCACAGCAGCTGTTAACACTGAGACAGAGACAGGGGACTGCTGGAGCAGCCAATCTAGCCCAAGTTGTGAGCGCCACGCCAATGAGACGCTTTATCTCAAGGGATGTAAGTCGGTGTTTCTGAGATTGTCTTCTGGCCTCCGAAAGTGTGTGTTCACACGTACACATGCACCACCCACAGATACTTGAATTTTTAAAAGGTAAATAAAATAAGATCTAGCCCTTATGTATTTTTTTTAACCCCAAACTAAAAAGTAATGACGTTGTGAGGTGGGGAGGCAGCTAGAGAGATGGCTCCATGCTTAAAGTATTTCCTGCCCTTTTGGAGGACTAAGCTGGGTTCCTAACTCCATGTCAGGCACCTCTTGGAACTCCAGCCCCAGGGGATGTGGCATGGCTTTCAAGGGCACCTGCATACACACGACATAGGTACACAAACACATAAATAAAACTAAAAACAATACATCCTTTAAAAAATAAAAAGAATTTTTTTAAACAAAAAGGCCATGCTTAATTATCAGAAGCCATGCAAAGTTGCTGAGAACTGTAACTATCTCATGCAGCTGGCCCGTGACTCCGAGGAACGCACCCTGCTTGCCCACTGTACCCTGTGATAGACAAGGTCAAACTCTGTTCTTGGTAAAGGAAAAGCACCGAGCAAGCTGGTCATGCCTCTGGAACGTCCATACCGGGTGCAGATGGTAGGTTCCCTGCTTCGGAGACAGTGGTTAGCAACGTGGACAGCTGCTGAAATGATGACCAGGCACAAACTCCTGCTCTTGCCTCTTCCTCTCATTCATTACTCATTGTTTTGAACTTGGGTTCTCCCAGCCAGAGGACACACTGCCCAGCAGTATAGCTAGGAACAGGGCACAGGTGACAGAAGAAACGTTGAGTGAGCATTGGACTTTAGACATCCTGTGTCAACCTCCCTCTCAAGACAAGGTGCAAAGCAGCGGCATGGGTGAAGAATGGGTGTGCCTGGACCTTGGTACGACCCTTTCCTTATCAAAGTCCAGAATAGAAATGGCGGCTGCCAGATCCTACCTGAAAACAACCTCCCTTACACGCCTGCCTCACGCTGTGCCCTCAGAGGGCATCAGGGCTTTCCACTATGCCGTGTGTACATGTTGCTGAACAACCTCAGATGCTGCCCTGTGGCACAGAAAGATAACGGCGAGGCCAGTCGGTGCTGGCTAGCGGAATGCTATGTAATTTGAATGCAAACAGAAGCGGTTGCAGTCATGGTAAGACAGAACCTGGAAACCCTCTCCCCCCCCCCCCCCCGCATCCAGCGGCACACCAGGGTCCTCTCACTGCCAGGAGAATAGTTTCCTTGGCTTTATGATCTGAAGGGGGCAGTGTGGCTCAGTGGTAAAGAATGTGAGACATGCAGTCTAAGCACACGGAGGTTCAGGAGTTTAAGGTCATCTTCACTACGTTTGGAGTTTGGATCAACCTGGTTACATGAGACAACCACCAAGGGACTGGAGATATGTATGGCTCAGGGTTACATGAACTCTTGTTTTAAGGGGTCTGATGTTCTCTTCTCAGCTTCCTCAGGTACTGGGCATGCACAGCGTTCACATACATACATGCAGGCAAACACTCATAGACAATATAAATTAAAATTGATATAAAAATTTCACAAAAATCATATGTTGTATAATTTTATCGATTTTTTTAATTCTCCATTTACAGTGTAGTAAATGTACCCAGTACTAATGTAGTAAATGAACCCAGGGCCTGTTCATACTCAGCATCTGAACCATATATTTCTAGTTCCTCTCCCAAACATTTTCCTTTGAGCCAAAGTCTCAGTATAGAGTCCAGACTGGCGGCTACTCAAAATCTTCCCCCCTCAGCTTTCCTGGTGTTGGAATGATGGGTATGTACCTCCATGCCCAGTGTGATGTCAACTTGTGACAACCTAGAATCATCTGAGACAAGATCCTCTGCTGAAGAAATACCCAGATCAGGCCAGTGGACCTGTCTTTAGGGGATTGTCTTGATAGTTGATTAACATGGAAAGTCCCAGCCCACGGTGGGCAGCACATTCCCTAGGCAGGAGATCCTGCGTGATTCAGAACAAGTAAAAGCTACAGGCAGCTTGGGGTATATTTGTTTCTCTCTGCTCTTGACTGTGACTATGATATGACTGACTACTAACTGAATTCCTGCCTTGATTCCCCCTCATTGAACCAGGACACCTGGCTTGTCCCAAATTCTAAATACCTTCTCTTGTGTGTCTCCCCCCCCCCCCCCCGCCCACCCCAAAAATGCTCCTGAACTCAGGGGGCAGAGACAGGCAGATCTCTGTGAATTTAAGGCCAGCTTCATCTACATAGTAAGGTTCTGGATAGCTAGGGCTATCCAGATACTTAAAGAGACACTGTCTTAAAAACAATAAAAACAAAAAGAAAGAGAGAAAGACAGACAGACAGACAGACAGACAGACAGAAAGAAAGAGAGAAAGAAAGAAAGGCTCCACGCACTGACAGTCGTCTGTCTGTCCCTCTTGCCAGACTCCTTTCAATGCCCCACCCCCTTCCTTTACGCTGCTCTTCAGAGCTTTCTCCCCCCACCAGAGCACTCACCCCCCCATCCCCCCATTTCCTGCTTACAACCACACCAACTCCCCTAGCCTGCCAAGAGCCTTCAATCATCCTGAGGTGCTCAATGTGTTCATTTGACTAACTTTGTCAATTGAGAAAACGCTTTCATCCGATTGGCTTGTGGGCAAGTCGGTGGGGTGTTCTTCTTGAATAATGGTTGACTTGGGAGGCCCAGTCCATTATGTATGGATGTTACAACCTTTGGGCAGGAGATCCTGGGATGTATCAAAAAGCAAGCCATGGAGACAAGTCAGCAAACAGTGTTCCTCCAGTCTCCGCTTTAGTTCCTAGTCTAGCTTGGGTTTCTGTGTGGCTTCTCTGGAGGATGTCCTAAGATCAGCAGCTGGAAGCTGAAGCAAAGCCTTGCCTTCCTGAGCTGCTTTTGGGTGTGGTCTTTCTTGACCTCAGCAATGGGAAGCAAACTAGGACATCCTGCTTCCCCAACGAGAGTCTGAGCCCCAAGTGCCAAGGCTATTTTTGTATCCATTTTCTCTCTCCTCTATACAGCAAAAGGCCCAGTAAATAAGAACACAAACTAACAGGAAAAATCATACATAAACCCACATCCTGGAAAAACGCAGCTTCTAAACTTTTAAGTTTTCCTCCCCGCCTCTTTCCCCAACTCTTTCCTTTCTTACTATTTTTTTTTTTTAAGATATAGTTTCGGATAGCCCAGGCTGTCTCTCCAAATATGGCCTGGATCTTCTGATAGCCTGCCCCCACCTCCCAAGTGCTGGGATTGTAGGCTGTGCCACCACACTGGGCAAGACTCTTATTCTGAAACTGTGTGCTGGCAAAGTTTCTGTGTTGTGTTACTTATCGTGATTTTGGAATTGAGATCTGAGACTTAAACCTTCATCCCAGAATTTTTGGCAAAGTTATTTCCCCGCTTAGAGGCACCTTAAGGGCTGGAGAGATGACTCAGCAGTTAAGAGCACTTGTTCTTGCGGAGGACCCAGGTTCGGCTCCCAGCACCCACATGGCAGCTCAGAACCACAAGTAAGTCCAGTTCAAGGAGATCTGTCTCCCTCTTCTGACCAAAGCAGGCACCAGTTACCACGTGGGGTACACACATACATGAAGGCAAAACACGCACATAAAATGACATAAATAGATATTTTAAAATGTTTTAGAAGCGATTTAACGTAAAAGGTCTAAGAGGATGCTTGGTGGGCCCTGCGTGTCTCATACCCTGCCCCACAGTGGATCAAAAGGCTTCCTGAGAAGAAGGGTATCACAAAAGGCCCTCTAGAGTCCAGCTCCAAGAATTGCACCTGACCACTCCCTTTTCTCTTAAGGCAATCCCTTGGCTCTTATCAGAGATGGCTTCGAAACCCAGGTCAAATTCCTGGAAATATTAGTAACTGGTCATATGTGTTCCTTCGACCCGCCCCATTCTGTGTTCTGTAACTCACCAAAATGTCCGTGGGTTCATTGGTGCTTATTAAAGGCCTTTTTAAACGACCCGTTGAGCCAGAGGCTCAGACTTGTAACTAACATTTGGGAAGTCGAGTCAGGGCCATCTCAGGTTCAAGGTCAACCTGGAGTATACGGTGGATTCCAGAACAGCCTGGACTACAGAATGGAACCCAGTCTCAAAACACAAACAAACAAACAAACAAACACAAGCATAAAAATGAACCCCAAAGCTACGATACAGTGCCGGATTTCCTTCCGCACCCAGAAGCCACAGAAGCAAAGGCAGGATGGCCAGGGAAGGCTCAGCGGGCGAAATCCATCTGGGCTATCTGAAAACCATGAAGATCCATTCACACACTTCCAAACCAGAAGCACCCAGGGTACTGTGTGCCCAAGAATGCCAACCGTCTAGCCCTAGAGCCTTTGGCCATGGCTTGGCTGAACTGGGTACAGGTTCTTCAGGGGACACAGAAGACGCGTCTATAGAATAACCTCCAAGAGAGGCCTGGGGGTGTCCTTGGGGCAAGGTCCTGGGATTCCTGTGAGCAGGCTGCCTGCCCAAAGGACCACTCATGATGAAGAGGAACAGACAGAATCACCTGCTCCCTCCAGGGGACACAGTGTCCCATTCGGCTACGTCCCTGCCCCTCCCCCGCCCCCGCCCCCGCCCCCCTCCCCGGCTCAGCTCAACCGCAAGTGCTCTTGGGACTGAGGATGAGCGTTGGTCACGCTGAACTGCGACTGCGCAGGAACCAGATCCCACTGTCTGGATACTTCTCTCAGGGTCTGACCACAGACTTGCACCCACCCGCCCTGTTGAGAAAGCTGAGGTGGGGATTGAACCTTCAGCTTTCAGATCTCATTTTACCGCAAAACAGGCAGAGAGAAGATTAATAGTTGGGGGCCAAGAACTGGTCTCTGTTCTCTTACACTCCCAAGATTGCAAACTCAGCTTGTTATTTCTGTACCCCACCTCTCATTCCCGCCCCCAAAGTAAGTTACACCACCCTCAATTTACGAGCATTTTCTTTGGAGTTTTTTTGTTTTTCTTCAAACTATTTGAAGTATATGAAAAGCTCTGGTCCTGTCACACCTTAGTTGGAGACCCGCGTGTTGGAGTGAGAAGAAAACAAGGAAGTTTTCCTGGAAGGGGACGCCCCCATTGTCCGCTGCCACCCAAGCAGATCTACATTTCTGGGCTCAAAAGTGGGCTCCTGATAAGCGGCTGAAGGATGAAGGAGAGGAAAAAAGGCATCGCTGACTGAACTGGAGCTACATACAGCTAATAAATCAAAGAAGCATGTCTAACAAGGATGAAAATCTGCGGGCCTGGTGGGACTTTGCTCTGGATTTGGCCTCCTGGTGTGGTCAGTCCAGTAGCAGCTGAACACGTGCTGAGCGCCAGAGCCCGTGGTGACCAGCTTGTGGGCAGATTGCTGGACCCGGACAAGCCTCTGGCGACTTACCCTGCCCTTCAAAGAAAGAGTACGAGGTATTTACTACTTTCCCAATACTGAAAAGTGTATCTCTCCGGGCCGCGGCCGCTCGGGGTTCCTTAAAAAGACAAGATTAAGTTTTCTCCTCAAACAGCGTTACTTAAGGCCAGGGAACAGCTCGGCACTAGAGCACACACATCCGTACTCAGTCTCCAGCACCAATAATAATAGTAATCGGAACGATACTAATAGTTTCGGCATGGTTGCTTTGGGCAGGAACTGACTCTCCACTAGGGACACTTGGCTATAGATGCGGTGGTGGGTGCCACTAGGCTAAGCCTTTACCGTCCCATCTCTCGGCCCATTATCTCATGTGGCATAGGGCCAGTGACAGCTGTTGGTGTCCATGTGTTCCAGACAGAAATACCCTTTCTAGTTGTTCTTCAGGGATGTGACTGGTGAAGCCTTGAGCAGTGGGGACTGTTTCCCCTGGGTACCTCGCTGAGCCTGGATAGTTTCAGGGGACCCACTGGCTTAGTCAAACTCTAGATATTTAACTTAAAAGCAGAAGTGAAAGGAAGAGCAAATGCTGGTGCCCGAAGGGTTATTCTGATTTAGACTGGCAATAAAAATGCAATTGGCTGAGAGTTGGCACGGCCAAAGTGCAGCCTAAATATCTTCCCTCCCCGGACAGCACAGCTGGCACTTTGAGGAGGTGAGCTGCAGGCTACCCTTGCAGAACAACAATGGAGAAAGAGGATCAAGAGAGGACAGGGGTGAGTGTGTGACTGGCAGCAGCCAGACCCGGGGGTGAGGGTGGGGGGCTGTTCAGCTTCCTGCGGGACTCCCCAGAACTCTGTTATTGCAGAGCCTGCCCTCGGCTGGATGCTCTGTCTGGAAGAGGGCGGCTTGCTCAGAAGTCCAGCAAGCAGCGGGGTTTTATAGGAGTCAGTGCGATGTTTGTAGACAGATGCGGGTTAGGAATCCTGCCACGGGACCAGCTGTTGGAAAACTGCCTGGAGCTGGACTGGGGAGTATGGCTCAGCTCATAGAGGACTTGCCAAGGGTCCAGAAAGTCCAAGGTGAAGCAGGTATGGCTCACACTAGTGTCTTAGCACTTGGGAGGTGGAGGTAGGAGATATGGAGTTTGAGGTCAATCTCAGCTCCAAAGAGAATTCAGAGCCAGCCTAGAATAAAGACCCTGTGTCTCAAAAAAGAATTTTTTTTTCTTTTCTGTTCCAAACTCATAGTGTAACTGAAGATTAGGTGTAGATTTTCTTATTTATTTATTTAAAAACAGTTTTTTGTTTTGTTTTTTGTTTTGTTTTTTGTTTTGTTTTGTTTTTTGAGACAGGGTTTCTCTGTGTAGCCCTGGCTGTCCTGGAACTCACTCTGTAGATCAGGCTGGCCTCGAACTCAGAAATCCGCCTGCCTCTGCCTCCCAAGTGCTGGGATTAAAGGTGTGCGCCATAACCGCCCGGCATAGATTTTCTTGATTGAGAAAAATTTCCCGTTTCTTGAAACACATTCAAGAAATTTACATTTTAACCCTTCCCACGGCATTTGCCCGTACGTGGGTGGGGAGAGGCAGGCATCTGTGCAAAATATTTTTATCAGGGTCCATAACACATGGACTGGAAGCGTGAACTACGGCATACAGAATGGGCGTGGCTTGGGAGAGAGACGCACCTGTGATTGGTTCCAGCTCCTCCTCGTTTTAGCTGCGGCTAAGACCTTGCCAAGATACTTTATTTCAATAATTTAGTTATCGAGACAGTTTGTGCATCTGAGGCTGGCCTCAATCTCCTGATCCTCCTGCCTCTAACTCCCAAGTGCTAGGGTTGTGTGTGCCGTCACACCTAGGTGCCTTCCCATCTGTCTGATAACCACGCCCTCCCCTGGGTGCTGGAACACTTGACAATGCACAGGACGTGTCTGGCCACGACTGGGTCCTCTTGCCAATACTTCTGCTTGGTTGGTACTGTGGAGCAGATGACCTCACTATTGACATTGGGCATGGGATATCTCTGGAACTGTCTAGAATGATGAGGAATGTCCCAGCCTCTACCCACTTTACTTCTGGTAGGACAAATAAATATCCCATAGGGAGCAGAATCCGTCTCTCCCTGAAACCCAGAATTAGAGTTAACCTGGGAACTGTTTTATTCTGGTTTTGCTGTTTGTTGATTTTCCGGTGCTGGGGACTGAAGCCAGAGCCTCCTGCACGCCAGGCAAATGCTCCGCCCCTGAACCATCCATCCCCACAGCCATTTTCTCCCTTTCAGTTTAAAATGGGGGCTCTCTAAATTGTGTAAACTGGCTTGGAACTTGTGATCCTCCTCCCTCAGCCGCCCAGGTGGCTGAGATTCCAGGCCTGTGCTGCCACCACCCAACCTGTCTGAGATTGTCATCCTGCCTGAGAAATCGTTTTGACAGGTGAAGTGTTATCACCTGTATTTGATAGGAAGGCATCCGGGGCTAAGGGTCTTGTGACCCTTGAATGCTCAGGGTCACAAGAGTTCCCATGCCTGCTGCTCAAACAAGAAATAAAAAGAACAGAGAAGTCCCCACAGGGTACACTCTGCTGACGAGCACCTTGGAAGGAAACAGCCCAGACACCACTAGCATGGGGCGTGGGCTGACCTCGGCTGCCTGTCCCTCAGCTGTCTTGGCACGAAGCCTGGGGGTTAGGAGAAGCCAGGGAGGCCGAGGCTGCACAGTCTACTGAGAAGACGCCAGACAGCAGTTGGGCCCAGCTGTCCCTCAGTAGCCGTGCAGCTCAGGTCTCAAAGCTACCTAAGAACTGTTGAATGAAATACCTATCCCTTTTTTTCCTACAAAGCAGTGCTTTGGACAATGAACACATGTTGTGTGAAATGTCTCTGCCACAGCTGCTTCAGTGTCCTGGAGAGAATCACCTCCCCTCTGTCCTCCCTAGGTCCTCAGGGTTGTTTTGTATTGACTGACTAATTAGCCCACCTATGTGTGACACTATATAGACCTGATGGGGTTGGGAGGCCTCCTTCCCTGCACCCCTAAATCACATCTGACACACGGTCAAGCCTCTACTGAAGCCTCAAGATGTTTCCCCAGTAATTTGGGGGAGAGTGGGGTGCTGAGGATGGAATCCAGGACAACCAGGGCCTTGTCCATGCTTGCCAAGTGCTCTGTCACTGAGCCACGCCCTATTCCCCAATTCATCTCCTCCCTCTCCTTTGAAGAATGGAAGGGGTGAGGAAGAAAAAGAGAAAGAAAGAAGGCTGACGTGAGACTGTAACTCACGTGCCATACGATTCAACCACATAAAGATACAGTTCATGGCTCCCAGAAGATGGAGGGAGGCCCAAGGCTTCATAGCCTCAATGGTTTTGGAAGCAGATGGTCAGACTAGGTGGCAGAAGTCAGGCACAGAAGGACACGGGTTGCATTATAAGACTGGGGTGCGGACTAGAAGAGCGGTTGCCAGGGGCCTGGGGAAGAAGATCATAGACAGTGCTGGTCAGAGTCCACCGGTTCTGTTACGTGGGGCGAGCAAGCCCTGGTACTTCACATCAGGGCCTGGTGTTGCAGTTAGTGATGCATCGATGTGCAGTGCTGTGAACATACTGTCTGTAGCTACGCCTGCCGGAGGTGCTTGGAGTTCACCAAGTGTATTTATCTGCGTTCACCACTGTGCATGGTGGGGAATGCACTGATGGGCTAACCTGTGCTAATCATTTCACAAATACATATGTGTTAGAACACCACATTACACACCATGAAGAAAACCCAGGCCTACCTACTATTTTGAAGTCTGGAACACAGGAACACAAACTCACTGGAAGCCTAAGCTACAGAGAGTTCAAGGTCAGCCCAGGCAACTTAATAACACCCCCAGAAAATGAAAGGTTAATTTGTAAAAACTTCCCCCCAATTCTGTTTTTGACCTAGAATTAAAAGCCTTTTTCCATTGCTAGTTGGTGCCAAGTCTTGTTGGTCCTATAGTTCCAGGAGGGCAAAGGGGAAAGGACCCAGCTTGGGGGCAAAATGGTCAGTTTGGGTACCACAGGCAGGATGTGGCCTCAGGAAGTACACTCCCTTCAGAAAATAAAACAGCTGCCAAGGGGCTGGAGGAACAGCTCAGCATCAGGAGCGCTGGCTCCCTTCCAGAGGCCCCAGGTCCAATCCCCATCACCTACACTGGGCAGCTTACAACTGTGTAACTCCAGTTCCAGGGGATCTGACATTTCTGCCCTCTCTGGGTACCGACATTCACGTACGTATGCCCACGTACAGACCCACATGCATATACATAGTCACAATAAATCTAAGGCTTCAAAGTTGTTAGCAGCGAAAGGACGCTCATGGGGTTGATACACTGGCAGTTTCTTTTGGGTAAGGGTATCCATTGTACAACGGTTATCTAAGAAAGCAGGGACCGCTAGGGACCTACTTCTGAGGAAGTGAGAGGTGCCTCTTGTGAGGGCCCCCAGCCCAGCTAGCTCACTTCTTGAGAGAAATCTCTAGAGCTGGAGACAGAGATTTGAAAGCCTAGGACTCCCCTAAGAGCTTTTCCATCACAACCTGTTCTTGAAAATCTGGCACAGGCTAGGTGTGGTGGCACACAGCTTTAAAACCACGGGCAGGGGCAGAGAGAGAGAGAGAGAGAGAGAGAGAGAGAGAGAGAGAGAGAGGGAGAGAGAGGCAGAGAGGCGGAGAGGCAGAGAGGCAGATCTCTGTGAGTTTGAAGCTTGGTCTACATAGCAAGTTTCAGGACAGCTAAACCTATATAGAGACTCTGTCTCAAAAAGAGACAAAGTCTTCTCAAAAAGAAGAGGCCGGGCAGTGGTGGTGCACGCCTTTAATCCCAGCACTTGGGAGGCAGAGGCAGGCGGATTTCTGAGTTCGAGGCCAGCCTGGTCTACAGAGTGAGCTCCAGGACAGCCAGGGCTACACAGAGAAACCCTGTCTCGAAAAACCAAAAACCAAAAACAAAAAACAAACAAACAAACAAAAAAAAAAAAAAAAAAAAAAGAAAAGAAAAACCAAAACCAAAAACAAAGCTAATAAGGGTCTAAGCTGTCTAGATAAATGAAGGCACCTAGCAGGTAAACCTTCTGGCCTAAACTTGATGCCTGGAAGCCACGAGAAGGTGAAACAAGGGAACTATCTTCTCAAAAGCTGTCCACATGCCCTGGCACACACATGCCTTTGGAGAACCCCCCTCTCCTCCCCCCCGCCCCCCCCTCCCCCGCCGCCACAGGATCCTGGTATGTGAGGAACTCTTGGGAAAGCAGCTGCAGTGAGGTGGCTGCACAGGCACTTGCTGAAAGTCCCAGGTACCCTGGCTGTTTAGGCAGGAGGATTGAGCCGAGGCAGAGAACAGTCACACGGGGGTTGCCTGCTCTAACCTCTGCGGATCAGTCTTTGGATATAGAATAGACTAGAATGACTGTGTGCACACTGGAAGTTCAGCAGGGGACCTCCCTTGGTCCCTCACTGGCATCTACCCTACCTCCCACAGAAGCTGACATTGGTCCTTTCCCTGGCAACGCTGATTGCCGCCTTTGGCTCATCCTTCCAATATGGTTACAACGTGGCTGCCGTCAACTCACCCTCAGAGGTAGGTCACTGTGGTGAGTGACCCATGGCTGCTTGTGGAGGGACTTGTGGTCCCTAAGGTGCAAACACAGCCTGCCCCTTAAGGGATAGGAGAGGGAAGTCCCTTCAGGACCCAGGCCATGTGAACGACCAAGTCCTCAGACCTCAGATTCTCATGGACATATCTTTCTGTGGCCTGACTGTGTGTGGAGTCATCTGGAGGGCAGTGGTCACAGCATCCATAAGGCTACAACCATTCCAGAGTGTGAGAAACACCCCGGGGGTGGGGTGGGGTGGGGCTGGCCTGCCAGAGTTCTTCCCAGAGTGTCACAAACAGCACACTACCCAAGCAACTCTGTCCCTATTTCTGGCAGGGCTGTCCCACCCAGCAGCTAAACGCCTATCAATTCTTTGTGCGAAACAAACTGGTTCTGTCGGTCTGTGCCCTCTGTCCCCCAGTTTATGCAGCAGTTTTACAACGACACCTACTATGTCAGAAACGAGGAAAAGATTGAGTCCTTCACCTTGACGCTGCTGTGGTCCCTCACGGTGTCCATGTTCCCCTTCGGAGGCTTTATAGGGTCTCTCATGGTTGGAGCCTTGGTGAATAAATTGGGCAGGTAAGAGATGGGTAGGTGTGTGTGTGTGCACTTCCTGGTGTTGGTATGTGAATATAAGCATGCTAGTGCAAGTGTTTATGTGTGCACGTAGGAGCCGGGGTAAACGTTAAATGTCTTTCCTATGTTGCTTTTCATTTTTTAATTTCTTCTTATTATTTTGCGCATAAGAATGTTCTGCCTCCACTTAAGTGGGTGCTCTGCCTGTGTGCCCAGTGCCTGATGAGGTCAGAAGAGGGCGCTAGATTCCCTGGGATTGGGATTCAGGATTGTTGTAACCTGCCACATGAGCACTGGGAGCTGAGCCCAGGTCCTCTGAAAGAACAGCAAGGATTCCTAACCACTAGGCCATCTCTCCATCCCTTTCTTTATCAGCTTTTTTCCAACATATTTTTTACTGAATCTTAGGGAACTTCACAGTGCCCAGTCTTAGCAGGACCACCAACCCATTCACTCCTGGCCCTCAGCGGCAGCACTGTCCATGGGCCTCAACATGGTCTCAGGTGGTCATCACATCACATCAGCGTGGCCTTCTGAGGCAGCAAAGCCCCACCGGCTGGGCTGACTGGTCAGTGTGTTTCAGAAGCCTGCCAGGCTTCATGCCTCCCCTTCCCCGCTGTCCCCACCGCCTTTCTCTCTCTTGTTGGGACTCCAGTCACTCACACCACTGTGCCTAGCTTTTAAGATGTATTGTGGGGATCAGAACTCAGGTCCCCAAGCTTGCATGCACAACAGGCACTTTTCTGGCTGTTTTTCCCAGCCTCTGTTCCTATTTCCGAAACAGTGTCTCATGTAGCCCAGGTTGGCCTCATGCTCACTTCTTGGCTTCTTCCTTCCAATTGATGGGATTGCAGTCACGTGTTTCCTTTCCCCTGAGGGACCAGAAATAGAAAAAAGTACGTCCATAGCTAAGCAGGGGCACAGTCCTATGATCCCAGCTCGTCAGAGGCAGCAGAGTCTAAAATTTTAGGCCATCATACATGGCATAGTGAGATTGTGTTTTTCAAACACACACACACACACACACACACACACACACACACACACACCCTGACAGGAGTTTTAGTTGGCTTTGCTTACTTGCTTTTATTTTTTATTTTTTATTTTATTTTATTATTTATTTTTATTATTTATTATTTTTTATTATTATTTTATCTATTATTTATATTATTTATTTTTATTATTTATTATTTATTATTTTATTTTTTTATTATTTATTATTTATTTTATTTTATTTTTTATTTTATATTATTTTATTTTTTATTTTTTGTTTACTTGCTTTTATTTTGTCTGAGGCTGTGGTCGTGGAATTCCAGCCCTTGTGCGTCACTGATAGAATGGATGTGTCTATGTGTCTTGAAGCCATGTTGAAACCTCTGTGGATAAGGTGGTTCTATCTTCCTTTGTTTGGTCTTGGGTTTTGGGGGTGTTGTTTGTTTGTTTGTTTGTTTGTTTTTGTTTTGCTATTGTTTTGACTTTTTAAACAGTAATATATATATATATATATATATATATATATATATATATATATATAAATATATATATATGAGTTTTGTCTGCATGTATATATGTATATATACTGTGTGAAAGCCTGTTTGCCTACAGAGTTACAGACTGTTGTGAGCCATCAGGTAGGTGCCAGGAGTCGAACCCGAGTCCACAGAAGAGCAACCAGTGCAACCAGTGTTTTTAATCCCTGAGCCAACTCTTTAGCCATCTTTGCTTTTTTTTTTTTTTTTTCTCTCCCCAAGACAGGATTTCTCTGTGCCCTGGAACTCCCTCTGTCTCTAGCTCTGGGGTGCTGTGAGCCACCACTGCCCAGAGTGGCTTGTTTCTCTTTGAGGCAGGGTTTTAGAAGGTAATCCTCCTGCCTCAGTATCCTATGAGTTTAGGACATGAGCCACTATGCCCGGCTCTTTTCGCCTCTTTCTAATAGCCCTGTGTCTGTGATATTTTTTACTTTTTCATCAGTTTATATTTTGGTGTTTCTCAAGGCTATTGTTGGGCCTTGATAGCAGACCGTATTAGCTTTTGTTGTTTTAATTCCTATGTTTTCCAACTTTTCCCCCTTCATTTTAACATCATTTCTTCTCTCATGAATTATACTTTGGCATTGTATCTAAGAATGCATCTCAAAGCCACCTGGAGTTTATACTTCTAGAATCTTCTAGTTTTACATTTTTGTCTATTATCTTATTAAATTACTATCTGTGAAGGGTGCAAAATCTGTGTCTAGACTCATTTTTGATTGTTATTTGGTTTGGTTTTTTTCTTTTCTTTTTTTTTTTTGTTGTTGTTGTTTTATTTTTGTTTTGTTTTGGTTTGGTTTTTGTTTTTCGAGACAGGGTTTCTTTGTGTAGCCCTGGCTGTCCTGGAACTCACTCTGTAGACTAGGCTGGCCTCGAACTCAGAAATCCACCTGCCTCTGCCTCCCAAGTGCTGGGATTAAAGGCGTGCGCCACCACTGCCCAGCTATTTGGGTTTTTAAAAACGTTTTTATCCTTCATTTTATTTTATGTGTATGGGCGTCTTGCCTGCATGTGTGTCTGATGCCTAGGAAACCAGAAGAGGTTATCAGTTCCCCTAGAACTGCAGTCACAGATGGCTGTGAGCTGCCATGTGGGTATTGGGACTTGAACCCAGGTCCTCTGCAAGAGCCGAGTGGTCTTGACAGCGGTCTGTAGTCTACATTCTTATGGTTTTCTGTCTGTCTGTTTGTTTGTCTTGTTTTTGGTTGTTGTACTGGAACTGAATCGAGGCCTCGGCACATGCTAGGCAACTACCCTACCCTCAAGTGGCATAGCCAAGGCTGTCCTTGAGACAATCTCCACCCTAGGCTGCCAGGTTTGGCCTGAGCTGCTGGATCCAGCAGTACTTAGGCCCACATACCTCAGCATTCTGAGCGCTAGGACTATGGCTCAGGGAGAAGCCCAGGCCTTGTATCTCAGTCCATGTTCCTCTGTCCCCGTCACCCGTGCCCTCTGACCTTTACCCCCACAGCAGGATATGCACCTGACCTCTGTTAGTTCCAGGGCCCAGCGAGGCTCACTGCTGTAACTAGGGAACGCTGCTGCCGGCAGACATCAAGGAGTGTTTGCTGACTGAATGTCTTGCTGCTGAATGAACAGTGAAACAGATGCATGAATGGGTCCTTAAGCTAACCCGACTTTTACCCTCCACAGAAAGGGGGCCTTACTGTTCAACAACATATTCTCCATCCTGCCGGCCATCTTAATGGGGTGCAGCCAACTTGCCCAATCATTTGAGCTAATCATTGTGTCCAGACTTCTGGTTGGAATATGTGCAGGTAAGGAACCCTTCCTGCTGGCTCCCAGGGATCTGATGAGGCCTGAGGCCTCTGAGGCCCAGAGACTAAAGCTGACTCTACACAGGTGCTTGAGTTTGTTCCTCACCCTCGTGGGTGGGCAGCGGGCAGGCCTTCACAAGGATGCTTTCTTTTGCTTTGTTTTTCCAAACCTGGGATTGAACCCAGAATCCCACAAGAGCTAAATAATCACGTTATCACTAAGCCACAGTTCGTAGCCCAGGAAAGTTGTTCTTCCTATGAGTAAACTATAAACCCTGAGTTCTGAAGGATTCTTCCAGCCTGGTCTTTTTCTCAGTATCTCAGCATTGACTAAGATAATGGCCCGTTGGGGGGGTAATGTCATTTAGTGAGCAGTGCCTTTGTTTGATAGACTGTCCTACGTCATGAGAACGAAAAGTTCTCATGAAAATCTGTTTCAGTTGTTCATCTGTGCACTTGTAAGAAAACCAAGTCGAACCACAGATTTCTGGGATGTTGTGGGTTATTTTTAAGATTTTTTTATTTTTGTGTGCATTGATGCTTTGCCTGCATGTATGTCTGTGTGAGGGTGTCAGATCCTCTGGAACTGCAGTTAGAGACGGTTGTGAACTGCCATGTGGATGCTGGGAATTGAACCCAGGTCCTTTGTAAGAGCAGCCAGTGCTCACACACTGGTGAGCCATCTCTCCAGCCCAATTTCTGTATTTTTTTTTAAACTGTGATTTGTGGTCTTAGAAAGGTTGAGGAGCTGGTTTGTAAACCCACAGCTTTTTCCACCTAGGCTTCAGGGAAGAGCCGCGGTAACTTTAGAAAGATCTTCCCTAATTGTTTAGAAAAGGAGGAACATTTAAAGCTGCCTCGGGGCTTCCCCACAGTCAGCCTTTCCCAGTGCCAGCCCAGAGCTGCCTTCCAGTTCTCAGGGCCCATCAGAAGCAGAGTGGGCACCTCCTCAATGCTGTCCTCCTGCATCTCCTAGTTGATGCCAGAGAGACCTTCTGTCCTTCCAAATGTGGGATAGGGTGGAGGGATGACTTTGGCTGGGGGTAAGCAAATCCCCCAAGTCCATTCCCAGGCAGAGAAGTTTGCCAGAGGTGGTGCACACCTTTGGTCCAGCACTCAGGAAGTAGAGATGGATCTCTGTGAGTTTGAGGACAGCCTGATCTATAATAGTTAGCTCAGGCCAGCCAAAGTGTAGAAGTATAGGATGGGAGTGTGTGTGTGTGTGGGGGGGGGTAAATGTATTGGGGGGAAACCTATAGCCCTTGGGCAAACTTCACTCAGTACTGAGTCATGCTCCCCACCCCCACCCCGCCCCTGAGAACGCCTGGGCAGTCATAGGTCATGGCTTCATCTGGCTTGTCTTTGCCTTTGTTTTTCCCTGCAAAAGCTTTTTAAGAAATAGAAATAGAAAACTTCCAGAAGTTGTCAGCTGTGAGCTGGTACGGTTTCTTTTCCATTGATCATGAGGATAGGTTAATAATAATAATAATAATAATAATAATAATAATAATAATAATTTAATGCAGTTTATTATTTATTTAATTTAATTTATTATTATTATTATTATTATTATTATTATTATTATTATTATTATTAAACAACTCTGGTCAATAAATCACAGCTAAAATTCCACAATTAGGGCTGGTAAAATGGTTCATCAAGTAAAAGTACTTGCTGTTACATTTTATAAAAAGAGAGAGAAACCAGGAATATGTTTGGTGGAGGCATGGTAAGGTATGGGGGAAGGGGGTGCCTCGGTGGGCCCATGCTGAGGCTTCCCTTCCCCCTGAGGGACCAGCCATAGAACAGAGAAAATAAATGTAATTTAAAAATCTTGACAGATGCTGGTCCTGGTGGCATACACCTATGGTATCAGCTACTTGATAAGCAAAGGCAAGAGGATTGGAAGTTCAAGGTTGGCTTGGACTCTCCGTTGGCTTGGGCGAACCCTGTCTCAAAGCAAAACAAAAGGGCGGGGAACAGAGCTCGGTGGCAGGACACTTACTCTTCCAGATCAAGGCCCTGGCTTCATTCACAACACACACAGAGAAATAAATCCTAACCTGTGGCTATGGGGGCTCTAATACTTGCCATGCTGAGGCAGGAGGATTATCAGTTTAAGACTAGCCTGACATGTTTATATGTAGCAAGACCTTGATTGTTTTGTTTTTATTTGCTTGTGTTTGCTTTTGAGACATTCTGTAGCGCACACTGACCTCAAACTTCTAGCAATCCTCCTGCATTAGCCTCACAAGTGGTAGGATTACAGGTTCATTAGCTCACCCGGCTATGACATTTATGGGGTTGGGGGGTATGTGTGGAAATTCCAACCTTTATATTTCATACACACACACACACACACACACACACACACACACAATTTTCATGAAAGATAATCAGCCAGAAAACAAAACAATACAGCTGCCAGGTGTGCTAAGTTCAAGACTTCAAGCCGGGCAGTGGTGGTGCACGCCTTTAATTCCAGCACTTGGGAGGCAGAGGCAGGTGGATTTCTGAGTTTGAGGCCAGCCTGGTCTACAGAGTGAGTTCCAGGACAGCCAGGGCTACACAGAGAAACTCTGTCTCGAAAAAAAAAAAGTTCAAGACTTCAAGACCAGGCTGCTCTACCTACAATGCTGCCTCTTGTAAAAAACAAACAAGCAAAAAAGTAGACTTTTAACAAAAGTTTCATAAGAAGGGTGACATTATTCCACATCTTTGCAAATCACTTTAATGTCTGTCTTAACAGCAGACATTTGGATTTTTTGTTGTTGTTTTCATGAGACAAATGATAGATTATAGTTATACTGTAAATAAGTATAAACAGACAAAAAAATTACAAAACTGCCCACCAGCCCCGGGACTGAGAACCATCTGGGTGACCTCCTCTAGGGGTGTTTCCCAGGAAGGGCACGGTGGCACGTGTGCATCACACATGGCCATCACACGAGGCAGCAGCCAGTGGCTCCATTATCAGCACTGCAGGCAGCAGGTGCGTATGCTGCCTGGCACGCGGGAGGGAGGAACCCAGTGGCTACTGGGGTGAGGTCCAGTCAGAGGGCTCTGGTAATCTGCTGCAGAATCACTGCCCAGCCGGCTGGATTTTCAGAGTTGCCCCTGTTCAGTTAGCCGTGGCAGTAGATGACAAGCAGCTTCTGGAAAGCGCCTTAGACCACCTGTACCAGCCACATAGCTCACCCGAGAACGAAGTAAACAGCCCAGCCGTGACTGGGGAGCAAAGGTAACTGAGCTTGCTTTCTGGAGGCTCACAGTTCATGGGTTTGTTGTTGATCAACTCCTTGGCAAGAGGGCTGAAGGCTTTCCCGGGCCAGAAGGAATGCAGACCTTACAACTGCTTCGCCACCCCACCTCCACGCCACGCCCTTCCCTCCACGCCACGCCCCTCCCCATGCCCCGCCCCCCCATCCAACTCTATAGGGTCTTCCCACTTTGCTCTGCAAGCTGCATCCCTGTAATTTTAGTCCTGGGGGCCTGAGACAGGAGGACTTCCAGTTTGAGGTTAGCATGGGCTACATTACAAGACCCCCCCCCAACAAAAATATACAAATTAGAGATTGCTTCTGGACACGTAAATGTACTTAATCCAGACACACCTACCAGACTTTTGTACTTGTTCTCATTTTGTCGTCATTGTTACTTTTTACGTTTATTTATTGAGTGTGTTTGTGTAAGTGAGGGGCACACGTATGCCACTCCCTGCTTTGGAGGTCAGAGGATAACTGGCAGGAGTCAGCTCTCTCCTCCCACCGTGTGTGTGGGTCCCGGGGATGAAAGCCAGGTTGTTGGGTTTTGCATCAAGAGCCTTTACTTGGTGGACCATCTTGCCTGGGCCTCTTTTTTTTCCTTTTCTTTTTAAGTTAAATCGCAAGCTTCCTTACCTTCTTACTTTTGTACTCGGGACGGAACCCAAAGCCCTGTGCACACTAGAGGCTCACTCTACTCATCTCCCCGCCCCCCCCCCCACCCATACTTTTTTTTTTTTTAATATTTATTTTATTGTTGAACTGGGGAAGGGAGCAGGTTGGAGGAGGTGTGAGCACATGAGTGCTGGAGCCTGCAGAGGCCAGAAAAGAGTCGGATCCAGTGGAGCTGGAGTTACTGGTGCTTGTGAGCCGCCTGTGAGGCTGCTGGGAACTGAACTCCGGACCTCTGCAAGGGCAGCCAGTTCTCTTAACTGCTGAGCCACCTCTCTGGCTCTTGTGTTTTTGTTTCTCGGTTTTTTTATATTTAGTTGTTTATTTTGTAAGGGGAAGCGAGCATTTGCCTCTCTCCTTCCACCATGCATATCCTGCAAATTGAACTCAGATCACGAAGGTTGGCAGCTGGTGCCTCTACCCACTGAGCCATCCCACCAGCCCCTAGCATCGTCTATTCCTAAAAGAGTCATATTTTGACATGATGAGAAATTTTACAAGATTACGTAGCAGGTGGGGGGCGCTGGAGAGATGGCTCAGTTCAGTTTCTAGTACCCAGGTTGGGGAGCTCACGACCACCTACCTATAACTCCAGCTCTCAGGGGGATCTGACATGTCTGTCACACCCACAAAACACACATGCCAAATCACATTACTAAATAAATAAATAAACCTTTTAAAACAGATTACATAGTGGGGTTCAGAGTATCCTCAGCCTACATAAATCTCAGAAATGCAGATTTTCCAATATATATATACTGAAATTTGTTGGTTTTTTACATTTTAAGCTTTTCTTCTGAGCTAACTTGCCACTCAAAGCTTTTCTAAGGCATGGCGCCTCTGTGTATCCCAGGCTGGCCTGAAACTAACCTTCTGCCTGCTATGTGTGTTAGCTGCCTAAGGCAGGGATTTATTGTCAAGTGCTGTCCCTAGAAAGTAAGCCAGTGGGCAGGGCTGTGGTGACTGATTCTTTTCTCCCTGAGGCAAAGGAGAGGGATGTGTCTAATCCTCTTCAGGGACCAGTCAGGAGCAGGGCTACGGGGTCTGGCTGAGCTGCACCCCAGGTAACACAGTCAAGAGCTGAATATTCCTGTCAGGAGCTTCGTCCGTGTGATTTTTTTCCTTGATGTTTAAGAGAGTAAAAATTAGAAGAGGTGTTTGCAAGGGCCATTCATTCATTCACTGTGTTATGGGAGGATGTGTGTGAGAGGCAGGGTGTGCTAGAGGCCCACCTCTGGGAGACTCGCCATATTTTTGAGACAGGGTCTCTCACTGAACCTGGAGCTCGTTGGTCAGACCAGGCTGCTGGCCTTCAAGCTCCCAGACCCCCTGAGTGGGGATTACCAGTATGTACTCTCACACCCAGCTTTATGTGGGTTCCGGGAATTGAACTCAGGTCCCCTTACCTGCACAGCAAGCACATACCAACTGAATTGTCCCCGTTTTAAGGGGCAGGGCAGACTAGATAGCTCACCTGGCAAGGTACATTGAGTTTTTGAAGACACAGTTGGTTTCTACCAGACATTTTCCTGGTTGTGTGTGTGGTTTTTCTTTTCTTTTTCTTTTTTCTTTCTTTCTTTTTTTTTTTTTGTTTGTTTGTTTTTTGAGACAGGGTTTCTCTGTGTAGCCCTGGCTGTCCTGGAACTCACTCTGTAGACCAGGCTGGCCTCGAACTCAGAAATCCGCCTGTCTCTGCCTCCTGAGTGCTGGGATTACAGGTGTGCGCCACCACCGCCCAGCTTGGTTTTTCTTTTCTTTTCTTTTCTTTTTTTTTAAGATTTATTTATTATACTTACCTGGCAGGGGAGATACCATGATCACGAAGGTGGTTTTCCCAGGACAAGGCTTATCCATTGCACTCCGGATGTGCTGACCCCTGCGATTTCCCTAAATTCGGGAAACTCGACTGCATAATTTGTGGTAGTGGGGGACTGCGTTCGCGCTCTCCCCTGTTTTTTTTAAAAAAAAATTATTTATTATGCATAGTGTCCTGCCTGCATGTATGCCTGTACACCAGAAGAGGGCACCAGATCTCACTATAGATAGCTGTGAGCCACCACTGGCCCTTGGAAGAGCAACCAGTGCTCTTAACTGCTGAGCCATCTCTCCAGCCTTCCTGGTTGTATTCTTGACTCCACTCTCCTTCCAGGTATATCTTCCAACGTGGTCCCTATGTACTTAGGGGAGCTGGCCCCTAAAAACCTGCGAGGGGCTCTTGGAGTGGTTCCCCAGCTCTTCATCACTGTGGGCATCCTTGTGGCCCAGCTGTTCGGCCTTCGGAGTCTCTTGGCAAATGAGGATGGTGAGAAGAGGCCCCGCCCCCGCCCCTTTTTCCCAAAGCCCCTACCTACCTAGCACCATTACTGGAAGCTTCTGCCGGCTGACTTCCCTATTCTGTCCAATGGAGACTGTTCTTCGTCCACGAACTGCTCACTATACAGTTTTACCTGAACAAACATGTGGTGACAAGTTCCTTCTAGAAGACAGCAAGGCGTCCCCACTCTCAGAAGGCACACTTCTACAGATAAGCAGCATTGTTACCTCCTCTTTCTCTGTCTCGAGTCTTGAGACACTTTTTGCGTTGTTGAGACAAGGTCTCATGTAAGCCAGGCTGGCCTCAAACTCACATGGTAGTCAGAATGACCTTGAACTCCTGGTCCTCCTGCCTCCACCCAATAAGTCCTGAGATTACAGGTGGACAAGACCACAACTGTTTTTTGCAGTGCTGGAGACCAAAGCCAGAGATCTGTGCAGATGCTAGGCAAACACTCTACCAACTGGGCCCAGCCCTATGCCCCTCTCTTCTCTTTTTTTCCCCTTCCTTCCTGTCTTTCTTTTTGAACCTTAAGCTTCTGGGAGGGAGACCAGTCGCAATGCTCACGCCAGCTGGGGCCTGAGAGACGCGTCTTCTCTAATAGATTATCAGTTCCTCCCAGCGGCCCCAGGAGATCATGTACTTTAAACACACCCATTTTACAGATACAGAACCTGAAACTTGGCAAATTGGAAACATGTGCAAAGTCCTGTTAAGATTCAGACCCTGTAGCCTGAGCCTGGCTCTGTGTTGCTTTGCCATGCTCTCCTGTCTTCCTGCATGTGTCCAGGACACCTTCATCAAGATGCCATGTTATCCCTATGAGCCAGAACCTAAAATGAATGGACTAGGCTTGAGTCTCAGGGAGCCCCAGGCAACAGGAGCAGAGTCTGTGCTGCATTGCACTGCACAGGAGGGAAGGGACCGTTCTGTCCAGAAGAGAACATTCTAGGCCTGGGCAGAGGAGACAAGAATGTCGAAATCCTTTGTGCTTTTAGTTTTATGGAACTGAAAAAAGGGTGACATGTTAGACCTCCACCCTGTCTGTGACTTTCCTGCCGTGCAAGGCTGGGATTTAACCTGACCCCTGGCTTAGGACAGCTGCGCTGCTATAACATGACTGCCAGTAGGTGGCGCAATAGGAAGAAGCACAGGAAGAGGGCACCCGTGGTTAAAGCTGCACAGTGGTCAGGGTTGAGATGTGGGATCTGGGTCAGTGTCTGGCAATCCTTGGTGCCTTGGTCAGGAGGGTTGCAATGTAGGAGACTGGGAGGAGGGGCCCAGGGGCTGGTGACCATGGCTCACAAGGGAGATGAGACCATAGCACTTGTCACAGACAGGGCAGGGGGAGAAAGGCATAGGGTCCCATGATGATCTGAAGCCCAGTTCTGATCAAGGGGCAGCAGGAGGTGGGAGGACATTGCTCCAGCCTAGAAAGTGGTGGTTCAGCCAGAAGCCGAACTTGATGTTGGGTGACACTCATATTCTAGGTGAAATCAGCCAATTTCTTGGCCAGGAGCAACGGACTATGAGATGGGGAGAAGGTTCAGAGGCTCGCGTGTGTCTTGAGGAAGAGCACAGTTAAACGAGGGTATTCCTGGCTGTCTCTCTTTTACGGAATCAACTACAAAAGACCAGGGGAGTTAGTTAGACAGAGTGGTGCATGGCTGTGACCCTGGGGCTCAGAAGGTAAAGAAAAGAGTCTGACGGACTTAAAGTCAGCCTGAGACACACAGTAGGTTTGAGGCCAGCCTGAGTTACGTTCTATTTTCTTAGAGAGAGAGAAAGAGAGAGAGGGAGAGAGAGAGATATGGTTCAGGATGTAGAGGCACTTGTTGCCCGATTGGATCCACGTTGTGCAGAGGGAAGTGATGTCACAGTTGTCTCTGATAGGTGTATGATCTCTGTGGTATTTTTTCCCTCCCTCCTCCTCTCTCTCCCTCCCTCCTCCTTTCTCTCCCTCTTCTCCACACACATAAATCATAAAATAAAGAAGTAAATGTAATAAACATGTAAAAACTCAAAACCCAAAGTGCACGTACACTGGGCATCATGGTGCATGTACGTCTCTAATCCCAGCCCTCAGGAGGCTGAGACAGGAAGACAAGAGTTCCGGGCCAGTCTGGACTACATGAGACCCATATCAAAAGGAAACACATGATTGGCTATTCGCCAGCTGTCAGGTGATTATGACCTCCTCAGATTGGATGAGCAGAATCAGCCATGTAATCACAAGCAGCCAGATTCAGCCTGTGTGCATACAGCTCTGCTCCCAGAGAACTAAGTGCTCTCAGCAAAGGCCCCAGACTCTGCTCTGCATGTAAAATGGGGCCAAACTGGTTCCCACCTGCTAAGGGGGCCGTAAGGAGGGTGTGAGCTACTTTGTGACTGACTGGTGGCTGGCACACACATGCCTATGACATCACTGTCCCAGAGCACAGGAGAAAAGGCAAGAGAGCCAGCGATGACTCTAGCGGGGGCAGGACTGCTCATTTGTCTTGGTAGCCACTTATTCTATTTTATGCAAATGGTGTTTTGCCTACATGATGTCCGTCTGTGCACCATGTGCATGCCTGGTGCCCTTGGAGACCAGAAGAGGTCATGAGATCCCCTTACAGGTGGCTGTGAGCTACTGTCTGTCTGGGTGCTAGAAACTGAATCCAGATCCGCTGCAATACCAAATGCTCTCAGCCGGAGCCATCCGCCCATCCTGTCATATAGCTATTTTCATTGTGAGCACATCATGCATGATTCTCAGTAAACATAAAGACAAAGAAACCAGATGCCCTGAGGCCGCCCCCCAAGTCAAGAGAGAGCTCAAGAGAGAGCTGCTCTGCATCTCAAGGCTGCTGTGAGCCCCTCAGCAGCAATCACTGAGGAAATCACTGGGCTGACCTAAACCCTCGTCGTCATCTTCTTGCCTTGGGTCCAGGCTCATCACCTTTGGAGATGGTAGGGTGGGTTTTCACCTGCTTCTGAACGTGATGTAAGGACATTCACTAGACACTGAGTGTTTACGCCCCATACCACACTGGACAGATCCCTTCAGGCCATCATTGTTTTCCTCAGAATCCAGCTACTTCCTAGGATCACGGGATGGCTACTGTGACCACTCTGTGGAGTATAATGGGCGTTTGCATCGCTGTCGCTCTTGTTTCTGAGTTTATCAGCATGGAGCTGACCACTCCAGTTCAGGTGACCTTGTGTCCCACACAAGCGTCTCTGGACATACCTGGGGTGGGATGGTGGGATGGGTCTCAGTTCGCTCCAGCCAGCTGGTCTCTAAAGGACAACGCAGGTCTGTTTAATGGCACATGGAGGCTTGCCTTTTGCCCACATCTGTTTTTGTTTGCCCAGCTCCTCCATGTGCTGTGGTTAGTCATGCCTCAGCCACTGTATTAATAGCCACCAGACATCCACTGAAAAAGTCAAACTTAGTCCCTAAAGAGCCCTTGTCCTCCCTCAGGGCGATGCCACAGGGTACCTGGCACAGTTCAGAGTAGAGAAAAAGGTCTCCACGTCTTCAGTGCTTTTGTGACCGTAGACCCTTGCTTGCAGGCTGGCCAATTCTCCTGGGCCTAACTGGAGTCCCTGCGGGCCTTCAGCTCCTCCTCCTCCCCTTCTTTCCCGAGAGCCCCCGCTACCTGCTGATTCAGAAGAAAAATGAATTAGCTGCTAAGAAAGGTGAGGTCTCTAGTGGTTTTCTCTTGACCCTGGGTCCCCGGGCTCTTCGGCTCTGAGTTCATGCTCTCTGCTCATCTCTCCCTCAGCCCTGCAGACCCTCCGAGGCTGGAAAGACGTGAGCCTAGAGATGGAGGAGATCCGGAAGGAGGATGAGGCCGAGAAAGCGGAGGGCTTCGTCTCTGTGTGGAAGCTGTTCACTATGCAGTCCCTCAGATGGCAACTCATCTCCACGATTGTCCTCATGGCTGGCCAGCAGCTGTCAGGCGTGAACGCGGTAGGGGCATCCCTGGCAGCCCGTGAGCTTGGGGAGGCAGAAAGCGGCATGAGACTGACCGGGTGCTGACGATGATTCTTCCATGTGTCTTTGAAGGGTTGGGGTATAGTGGGCCATTGGCCGTCCTACACTCAGGGCCCTCTGCCAAACCCCATGGTTTCTCCTCCAGATCTACTACTATGCTGACCAGATCTACCTCAGCGCAGGTGTGAAAAGCAATGACGTCCAGTACGTGACGGTTGGAACAGGGGCCGTCAATGTGTTCATGACCATCCTCACGGTGAGTGTCTGTGAGGTGACGGTCTCTTAAGACACTAAGGTGGAGGAATATCTGAGGAGTGTAAAAGCTCCCAGCCTTGAATGGAGCTGGGCCTTTGGACTGTAACATGCCCCCTGGGCTCTGACACCTCAGCCTCAAAGCTGTGCTGTAAGCATACCCCTGACTCTAGTGTGGGGGGGCAGCCATGGACCCCTAACACAGAGTTCCCACAGTGTGCCCTGACCTCTTCTATCTGGGTCTGCTGACCATGGCAGAAGTTTAGGGTCTTTGCACAGGCCTTGCAGGGAGCTCGTGACAAGCTGCTTAGGTTCCTGCGTGAGACCTGGCTCCCGTGCAGAGGAGCCAACCCGGCCCCCATGCGGACAGAATCTCTCAAGTTTACTCCAGTGCCTGGCTTCTTCTTTGCAGGAGGCCAGAAGCTTCAAACCCCAGGACTGAGGCTCCTGATGTGAGCTCTCATTTAAGAGTGAGCATCTGGGGCCTAGTAACCCAGCTGGACCTCCACACTGGCCACCTACCGATGCATGCTTCTGGGCATGCGTGTAACTCATTTACACACCAGTGGCTGGGCACACACTCCTCCTGGCCCCTCAAAAGTTGGCTGAGGGATAGTCAGGGCTATTCCTGTGATAGCCGCCTGCCTTTAGTAGGGGTGCTCTGTCCCATGAGGACACCTAGAAGCTCACAGTCTTCCTCCCCACACGCCCAGATCTTTGTGGTAGAGCTTTGGGGACGGCGGTTCCTACTCCTCATCGGATTCTCCACCTGCCTCACGGCCTGCGTGGTGCTGACGGTCGCGCTGGCACTGCAGGTAAGGAGCGCCGTGCTGATCCTCCACTTAGGGAACCCCAGGGAAGGTGGTGTCACATCGAGAAAAGAGAGGGGGGAGATCCTCTCAGGGCTCTTTAAACCAAGAATGAGGCCATGTTGGAGTTCTCTTTCTCTCACCTGTGTCCCCCACCTGTCTGTAGTTCACGGCCTGTGACCTGTGTTGTGTGTGTTGTGTGTGTTTCAGATGCCTGTCTCTTATTTTGAGACAAGGTCTCTCTATGTGGTCCTGGCTGTCCTGGAACTCACTATGTAGACCAGGCTGGCCTCAAGCTATTTTTACAGAAAATTGTAATAGAGTTTTACAAGGGAAAGACATTATACATTGGCCCCAACTGGACTAGAATATTATCCAAAACCACACAGAGAAGCTATCAACCTATATCCACATGTTACTTCCAACACATGTAGGATATTTGTTGTTCAAGTTTGCTTTTAGCCCATTGGCTACTTTCAGCAAATGAATACCACAATACACACAGGCGCGCACGTGCGCGCACACACACACTCGTACACACACTCACACACTTGCACACATGCACAAACACATATGCACACACACATACCCCCATGTACAAGTGCGAGATTAAAGCTACACATTTGGCTTAGGTTTTAAGAGCTGATTGCATAGGGAATCAATGCATAGTCAGGTCGGTCCTTAGGTTGCTGCCTTAATGGGAGAATATAATTATCCAGGCTGAGCACATAGTAGGAGGGACGGTTGAGTACAAACTTGTCCATGATCTCAAAGCATGTTAGTAACTTAGCTACAAGGTCCAGCAAAAGTCCCGCCCCTCTGAAGGCCAGAGGAAGAGATTAACACAGCAGATGCCAGCTGAACTGGTGACTCTGCTCAGAAGTGACATGTACGTTGTCACCAGCCTATGTTTTTACCATAGTAAAGGGACTAGGCACCAGCATGAGCGTGTTCTAGCGAGTATAGTCATTGTCAGATGTCAAGGGACCATGTTTCCTTCCCCCAGCGAATCCAGCTCCCCCTCAGGTGACTTCTAAGATCTCATCAAGTTGTGTGGCAGAGTCAGCAGAGTCGCTGCTGGAGCTCCTTCCACATTCTGGCGCCATCTCTGCCCTGAGGTCCCCGAGGTTCCCGCCCCAGCTGGACTTTGCATTGCTACATACTAACTACCTGTCTCTCCACCTCTACAGAACACCATCACCTGGATGCCCTATATCAGCATTGTCTGTGTCATTGTCTACGTCATAGGACATGCCCTGGGGCCCAGTATGTATCCCTTGGCTAGTTTTCCGGTTTCAGTGACCCACATCCTGATCCTTAATGATACTCTCTGAGAATCCCCAGGGAAGGTGGATGTGACCCCCCAAGTGGCATCTCCTTCCTCCTTTTAGCACAGGGTGGGAGGGGCTCCTTTTAGCACAGGATGGGTTGACAGTGCTGCCATGTTTGATTGGCAGAGTGAGCTCCACAGGCAGCTTCGCCATCCATCTGTCACAGCCTCTGCTATCCATCCATCATGTCTGACATCCTTATGAACTGCATCTGCATCCTCACTTAGCTACCTCACAGAGTCTTGTGTCTTGCAGATACTCACTGCCCCCATGGCCAGGTAGCTAGGGCGCCAAAACACCCATGGGTTCAAGGACCCTGGGAAAGTGTCTTCCCCTAACCTACCTTTCCTCCCATCTTCTTCTCTGTACCCCTTCCCTCTCACGCCTCTCCCTCATCCCTCTGCCCTCCCTCTCTCAGGTCCCATTCCTGCCCTGTTCATCACTGAGATCTTCCTGCAGTCCTCCCGGCCAGCCGCCTACATGATCGGAGGCAGTGTCCACTGGCTCTCTAATTTCACGGTCGGGCTCATCTTCCCATTCATTCAAGTGAGTGGGACCCGAGGCCCCAGCATCACCCACATCCCCAAGCTGCCAAGCCAGAACCTTGTAGCACACCTAACCATGCCGGTCCCTCTCCCCACAGGTGGGCCTTGGTCCCTACAGCTTCATCATCTTTGCAACCATATGTCTCCTCACCACCATCTACATCTTCATGATCGTCCCAGAGACCAAGGGCAGGACATTCGTTGAGATCAACCAGATTTTTGCCAAGAAGAACAAGGTGTCGGACATACATCTGGGGAAGGAGGCAGAGCTTAACAACCTCCCACCTGCTACCTCGGAACCTTAGCAGAGCCAGGCCACCAGCCAGTGTGGCCAGTCTGCATGGACCTCCTGTCTAGACTTTGGTTCTGGATTCTCGTCTGTGACACTGGAAGGGAGATGAGCCTGGTGAGGAATGTCAGCTCTGTCACCAGCCTCCACTCAGTGCAAACATCTGACTGGCTTTTGTGCATTTCTTCTGTCATAGGCTCTTGATCACATGCAAAGCCACCCTTCGCCTTTGCTGGGTTGACTTTGGTGAGGGTCTCGTAACATCGCTTTTCAACAAAAAGAGTTACTGCAAGACCAGATGTGACGATCATATTTTACGAGCAAAACTGACTCTTGTGTGGCCCCCATGGACTTGGAGAGGCCACTGGCGTCTGCTCGGGATTGATGTCATCCTCTTCCCTGACCCAGTCATGTCACAAAGCTGGGGCACAGACCGTTGGGGAAACAGACACACTGAGTGTGAATTATTAACTGTAAACGATACTATTCTGTGTAGCCAATAAAACAGATCTGATCACTTCTCACCAAGACAGACCAGTTCTCTGTGAGCAGAGGAAGGCCGTAGGGGTGACCCTGCTGCCGAGGGTGGCTGGTCTCCCCAGAGCAGGATCTGGCATGGGGGGGGGGATGCAAAGAGACTTCCTGCTGAAGGAAGGGCTGGGAGAGAGCTGCAAAGATGTGAAGTGATGTGTGTTAGTCGGGGAAGACTCTGCATGTCTGCAGTTGCATGGCAAACACCAAGGGGGCCTGAAGATGGGGGTACAGGAAGGAAAGTGGAAGGGATGGGATATTCTTACATCAACATAGAACTGAAGTCTGAGAAAGAGGGGAGGGGAGGAGAGGGGGAGGGTACAAAAGTATAGAGAAAGCCTTGAAGTGTTTGAGAAAAGAGGTCCTAAGCGGGCTACGGGATGTGGTGTCTTCTTTGGTTAGAACGGCAGCAGACAGGATAACAGGGAAAGCTATGGGAATCTGGAGTGGTTGTTATTGCTATATAATAAAGATTCTTCCACATCGAGTTATGCACCTGACAAGAGCAGTCTGACACACGGGAGGCACATGCTGTGACTGAGCCATCCTTTGCCACATGAGGGGCAGAGAACACGGAAGGGCGGACTCTCTGAATGCTGAGGAGTGGTGCTGTCAGAATGGGGAGCTAGGGACTGCGGTACCACTGTGGATTCTGCTCACAGGAACAGTAGCACCAGGAGCCAGGAGAGTCTCGAATCTGAAGGGATGATTCGGGTGCTAAGGTCCTGTTCCCCAGTTGGTTCTTGATCCACCAATAAAGATACTAGTGGCCAATGAGCCTGGGCAGAATAGGTGAGACTTCCGGTTTCTACCCCCCACCCCACCCACACCTACCTGCCCCCAGAAGGAAAACTAGCAGACGAAGAAAAGAGGAAAAATGTTTTCAGCAAGCGTGAGAGGGAGAAAGCCAACCAGCCATGTGAGATCTCGGGTGGACCGGCCATAGGTCACTTTTCCAGGCTGGAATCTGGGGTGTTGAGCTGGAACTGAAGGTGGCTGAGCAACTCAAGTTGACAGCAGATAGAACGTTGAGCTTGGAGTACTGGGAAGGGCACGCTAGCCATGGTAGACTGGAGGCGCCCAAAAGGCAGGTTGAAATTGAACAGCGTGTGTGTGTGTGTGTGTGTGTGTGTGTGTGTGTGTGTGTGTGTGTGTTTCATCCATGAATCCAATATTCTCTGGGATCTGGTAGCTTGGCCTGTTCCCAGAGCATTAAGGCAGGGTAACAAAAGCTACACTCGACATGAATCAACTCCCTGGTTCAAATCTTGACTCTGCCATTAACTATGCAAAATGCCAAGTCACTTAGCTTTTCTGTACTTCAACTAAAAGTGGGACAGACAGAACACATCCCATGTGGCTGCTGCAGGGCCAAATGACTTCATATGCTCGTAGTGTCTAGCTCAGTGATGCAAGTGTTTGGTACTCTGCTGATGTTGACGTGCTTGGGAATAAGTGCTCCTCTCAAGACTGTGCAAACCCACAAGTCAAACACAGAGGAGAGAACACTTACATGAGTGGACGGCAGACTGTGGGAGAGTGCCGATGGTATGGATCCTGGAATATTCCATGTAGCAATCTAGTAGAGTTGGAGACCTTGGCATGAACTCACATATAATTTAAGACTCGGATCTAGAAAGAAACCCAGGAAGTTGCAGGGCTATAAGTCTTTGGTGCATGGGGAATGTGGATACAGGGCCTCATTAGGAATCCCTGGCTGGCCTGGATGGCATTGAACTCAGATCTGCCTGCCTTTGCCTCCTGAGTGTTGGGATTAAATAGGAGCTCTACCATACTCAGTGACCCTTTAAGTTTTGAGCACCACACCGAGTCTGAACTTGGTTATTATGGTAGTCCTGGAGTCTGAGTGTAGCTCAGTGGCAGAGCCTGGCAGATACAAGGCCCTGGGTTCCATCCCCAGCCTTGAAAAAACAATCACGATAACCCTGGTGTTAGAATACCAAGTCCCTAGCAGTTCTGGGCGAGACTGAAGAAGGGAGAGACCAGCTGGTAAACACGGGGCTCCAGGAAAGAGGTGAATGAGAAAGCCAGAAAGGGAGACAAGGAAGTGATGCCGTGGAACACTGAGGCCGCAGGAAGGATCTGAGTGTGATGGGCAGCCCATGGGCAGAGCAGAGGCCCGGGTCTTGTCACACATACAGTCTAAAGAATCACCCCATCCGTCCCACAGAAGAGTTGGGGAGCCCTGGAGGAAGGTAGGCCCCAGAGCTCTTTTGAGATTGGATTCAGACTTCATTTGTGTGAGAGTGAGTTGGGTATTTACAGAAGCTAGGGGTTGCACAGGAACCACAAGGAAAGGGCCAGAGGAAGATGCTCAGTGGATCCACTGACCCCCAAGGGTCACAGTTTGTTGGGGACAAGGGCAGAAGGTAGGCACGTAAGCTAAGGACCACTCCAGAGACAGGAATGATCAGAGTTCTCGATCCCTGCCCTTCAGTCTGAGTGCGTTCTCATCTGCATGAATGACACCTGTGTGGTCAGAGTTAATGACAAATACCCAGAATCCCCAGGTTTGAAGTCAAGATGTTCTGAGGGCTAAGCCAGGCGTGGCTGCACAGCCCTGGAACCCTAGCTTGGAAGGTGAAGGAAGGAGATTAGGAGTTCAGGGTCATCCTTGGCTACATACTGGATTAGCCTGGGACACTTAAGAATCTATCTCCAAAATCCAAAACCAGTCTCCTCCCCTAGAAATGCTACTAGGGTAAATCCAAATGGAACAGGACAGGACTGTGCAAGGGTTCGTCTAGCCCAGTGGTCAGACACATTCAGAGCCGGAATCAGGCCCAGAGTCTCACACACACAGCACTCACACACACAGCACTCACACACACAGCACTCACACACACAGCACTCACACACACAGCACTCACACACACAACACACACACACAGCACACTCACACACACACAGCACACACACACACACACAGCACTCACACAGCACTCACACACACAGCACTCACACACACACAGCACACACACAGCACACACACACACAGCACTCACACACACAGCACTCACACACACACACACACAGCACACACACACAGCACTCACACACACACACACAGCACTCACACACACAGCACTCACACACACACACACACAGCACTCACACACACACACACACAGCACACACACACAGCACTCACACACACACACACACACACACAGCACTCACACACACAGCACTCACACACACAGCACTCACACACACACACACACACACAGCACTCACACACACACACACACACACAGCACACACACACACACACACAGCACTCACACACACAGCACTCACACACACAGCACTCACACATACAGCACTCACACACACACAGCACACACACACACACAGCACTCACACACACAGCACTCACACACACAGCACTCACACACACACACACACACACAGCACTCACACACACAGCACTCACACACACATACCCCTCACTTGCCTTCTACACTTGGTTTTCCTATAAAAAGCCTGACCTAAAAACAAACCAACATCACAGTCTGGCTCCTGAGTCCTCTCTATGACCTTAATCATTCAGCCTGAATCAGGCATTTCCATCATGTCTGAGATTGGTGTCCAAGTGTCTTCTGTGGTGATTTCTGAACCCCAGCAATATGAGCCTCTACACTGACCTCTCTGCTCACTGCACAAAAAGCTTCTCCAACTAAGATTGAAAGCAGCACTAATATATAGGCGTACACACACACACACACACACACACACACACACACACACACACACACACACACGAACTTTAGAAGGCAGTTTGACAATACCACCTTTGAGCAAAACAATAGATTTCCCCCTAGGCCTAAGACCTCTGTGGTAGTTTGAATAAGAATGGCCCCATAGACCCATATATTTGAATGCTCAGTCACCAGGACTGTTTGAAAGGATTAGAAGGATTAGGAAATATAGCCTTGTTGGAGGAAGTGAGTCACTGGGAGTGGGCTTTGAGGTTTTAAAAACCCAAGCCAGGCCCACTATTTCTCTCTGCCCACAGATCAGGATGTAGCTCTCAGCTACTTCTCCAGTGCCTGCCTGAGTGCAGCCATGCTTCCTGCCATGATGATAATGAACTAAACCTCTGCAACTGTAGTCAGCCCCAGTTAAATGTCTTCTCTTATAAGAGTTGCCTTGATCATGGTGTCTCTTTCCAGTAATAGAGCAGCGACTAAGACAACCTCCCTAGCCGTAAGCTTTTGGGCTGGTATACAGAACCAATTCCTTCACTCCGTTTCCTCCCTCCCTTCCGCTCATCCTTTTTCCCACTCTTCTTTCCTCTCCTCCTTCCTTCCTTTCTTTCCTAAAGGATAATTCTGACATGATTATCATTCTGTCTTTCAATATTTTATTGACTTATTAAACACTTGTGTTGTCAGTAGTTATTCTCTTCCTGACAAAGGGGATCAGTCTCTCTCTCTCTCTCTCTCTCTCTCTCTCTCTCTCTCTCTCTCTCTCTCTGAAGCATGGTAAATCTTCTTTCCTCATCTCTGTCTCCTAGCCTTCCTGCAGGAACCTGGAAGTCCCACCTCTTCTTCCTAGCCATTGGATGCTAGCATCTTTATTGATTGATCAAGAACCAATTGGGGAACAGGACCTTCAGCATTCAACTGCAGATTCCCAATCAAAGCAACAGGACCACCCCCTACAATCATATATAAAGACAGGAGGCAGAGACAGGAGAATCCCCAGAAGCTAGCTGCCCCTAATGTAGTACATGCAGCATTAAATAGTAATAGAACAGGTTTCAAACAAGGTAAAAGCCAATAACAGATACCTGAAGTTGTCCTGTGACCTCTTTGTGCATGTTCACAGTCTCTCTCTCTCTCTCTCTCTCTCTCTCTCTCTCTCTCTCTCTCTCTTACACACACACACACATACACACACACACTATGGTGTTTCAAATGACAAGTGTCCCCATGGCTCTGGTATTTGAACACTTGACTCCCAGTTGGTGAAGTAGTTTGGGGAGGTCTGGGTGGTGCAGCTGTCACTGTGCGTGGGCTGTAGCATCATATATCCTTACCCTACCTCTGATTTGCTCCCTCTGCTCCGCGCTTGCCGTTAAGTATGTGAGCTCTCGGCTTCCTGCCCCGGCTGCCTGCCACTTGCTGCCTCCCAGCACTGATAGACTCTTATCTCTCTGAAACCATAACCAAAATAAATTCTCTCTTCTTTAAAGTTGCCTCTGGTCATCGTGTTTTATCACAGCAACAGGAAAAGAACTAATGCACATGGAGAGATAACAAAACACAGAAGGCCCATGAGATGGCTCAGCTGGTAAAGATGCTTGCTATACCAGTCCTGACAATCTGAGTTCAATCCCAGTGACTCACACTGTAGAAGGAGAGAACTGACTCCTGCAAGCTGTCCTCTGACCTCCAGATGTACACTGTGACACGTGCCCACCCCCGCCCAAACACAGCAATAATAATGCTATAATAAATAATAATAATTAATTATAAATATAAAATTATTAAGGTTGCCTTTTTGTCTTGTTTTACAATACCAAGAATGGAATCTAGAATCTTCTACATACTAAGCAGCTGATTGCCACAGAGCCCCCTCCTCAGCCCTTAGTTTGGTTTTTGGTTTTGTTGTTTTGTTTTATATGAAGTCTTACTGTGTCTTCTGAACTAATTTCAAACCCATTGTCCTTCTGTCCCTGACCCCCAAGTGCTGAGACTATAGGTGTTTGCCCCCATGGCCAGAAAAGTCGCACTAAAAAGCAACTGGGTTGCTTTCTCCCACACAGTGAAAGCCTTGTTTCTCAGAACTCATTTGAGGGGACCAACCAGTGCCCTTTCCCCTCCTTGTGGCAACAGGGAGACTGCTGGTTGGGGGTTGTAGGACGCAAAGAGGTATCCACTCTGAGCATGGATGCCACTGGCAAAGCATCAACACATATCTTATCAGCTGCCAAGAAGAATGGTCTCGTGCAGAAAGCCATCAAGGTCCAGAGGGCAAGAGGATCACATGGGAGGCCAGTCTCGGGGAACCAGCAGACCCAGCAGGGCAGCCGGCAGAGCAGGACCTTGTAGCATCTGAGAGGCACAGCACACCGGTACACCTACCTGAATAAGAACAGAGAACAAGGAGACAGGGACACCTCTGTCCTCGCCACACATGGAAGCGGTAAGTGCCAATTCTGGAAACTGTCTCTCTGCCAGTTTCCAAAGCTGGAGACCTTTGTTTGCAGATGAGGGCCCTGGAATCAATCTATCAAGGAGGGCTTGGGGGAGCACCTACCCGGATGGTCTCAGAGGGACTGCCACACCCAAGCCCCATGGCTCAGACATAAGCATGCTCCGGTGGTGAAACCTGGGGAAGCCGGATAGTACCACTTCCCAGCCCTACCTGTTCCTACACCTTCAAGGTCAAAGGCAGAAAAAATGTGTACCTAGAAACAAGACAACACCTGCTTGGGTCACCTTCCCAGACAGCCCCCTCCTCCTCCTTCTAGGATTATATCCTGCCCCCAGCCAGACCTCCCTCTCTGCCTAAGGAGGAAGTGGAGGCCTGGCCACCCTTACCCCACCCCAATCCTAGAAGTGATAAGAGCCAACCCTACAGAGTCTCTGACCTTGCAACTCTCTGGTCCAGCGCCTCCAGCCCACACTGGTCCTGACTACCCTAAGTGCCTCCTTCGGCTCAGTCTTCCAATATGGCTACAACATTGCCGTGATCAACACACCTCACAAGGTGGGCACAAGGTGGGTCTCAGCGGGTAGAAGTTAGCAGCTGTCCTGCTTCTGGAAGCTTCCACTTTCTTCTAGGAGTCCCCTAGATGCCCACTTCTGAGGACCAGGGGCAGCTAGAGCCATTTTCTCCAGCAATGTCACCTTTTCTAGGGACACGGGGCTGGGGGCTAGATTCTCTGCCTGGGCACCTTGCCTTGCTCACCTGGGAGGGCCTATTATGGATGACGACACTGGGGAGGGCCATTTGTGGATGACAGACACATCCAGAATGAACTCTGTTAGCATTTAGGAATTGTGTTTGGGTCAAGGAGAAGCAAGGGAGATAAAGGTTGGCTGGAGCAAGTTCAAGGGGAGACAGGTGGTGTGCAGCAGGAGCCTGGGCATAGGTGTGCGTTATCAATACATAGATTCCTTACTCAGTACCATTGATGAAGCACCTTTGATCTTATGAAAGTTTTCGTGGTGGTATATTTTGCAATACTAAGACTCAAACCCAGAGCCTCATGCATGCCAGAAAAGTGTTCTTTCACAAAACAACATCCTCAGCCCAGGTGATTTTTCAAAAAGAGATTTTATCACACCAGACATAGTGGTACATACTTTTAATCTCAGCACTGGGGAGGCAGAGGCAGGAGGATCTCTTATGAGTTCAAGGCCAACCTGCTCTACATAGCAAGCTCCAGAACAGCCAGGACTACATAGAGAGCCCCTGTCTCAAAAGACAAAGAAGAAAAAAATATACTTGTATTATTGTAGTTATGTATTTGTAGTTATTCAGTCTTGAGCGTGTCTGTGTATGTGTGGGATGTGGACTTGCCACAGTGAGTGTTTTGTCAGAAGACAGCGTACAGGACTTTTCTTCTGCTTCTACCTTGGGGATCTGACTCAGGTCATCAGCCTTGGCAGTGAACATCTTCACCCGCTGAGCCATCTTACCTCTCCCAGTCCTAGGTTTATTGAGACATTATATACATCAAGCTGGTGAGCTGCCCCTGAACCATCCTCCTGCCTCAGCCTCTCTAGGGTTGAAATTTTGTGGTATCAAGAATTAAATCCAAGGCATGGAATGATAGCCAAGGGCTCCACCATTGAGCTATTCCCTCAGTTTGCATCTCTCTCTCTCTCTCTCTCTCTCTCTCTCTCTCTCTCTCTCTCTCTCTGTCTCCCTCTCTCTCTTTCTGCATGTGTGTTTGTGTATGTGTCCCAATAGTGACCAGAAGAGCCTCTGAAGCTGGTGGTTGTGAGCCATCTGATATGGATGTGGGACCAAACTCTAGTCTTCTGCAGGAGCATTAAGTGGCCTTAACTGCCGAGCCATCTCTCCAGCCTCCCTACCCCACCGCACACTTTAAAGGCAGAATCTCATGTAGCTGTACCTGACCTCAAATTTTATATATATAGCTGAAGCATGCCTTGAATTCTGATCTTCCCACCTCTACCACCCCCCAAGTGCTAAGGTTACAGGTGTAGAGCTACAGATCTTATTCATGGCTGGGGATGGAACCAGGGCTTCATGTATATAAGGCAAGCTCTCTGCCGTCTAAACTGAATGAACATCCCTGGGTCATCTCTTCTAAGTATGTAAGTATGACACAGGCACTGTGCTATGTCACTATTATAATTAATGCACTGGCTAGTTTTATGTTGACTTGACACAAGCTAGCGTTGTTTTGGAGGGGGGAGCTTAAATCGAGAAAATACTCCCACTAGACCGGCCTATGGGTGAGAAAATGGTGCATTTTCTTGATTGATGGTTTGTTCTGAGAGAATGCTGCTTACTGTGGGGTGGTACCATCTGGGGCAAGTGGTTCTGAGTTATAAGAAAGCAGGCTGAGCAACCCACGAGGAGCAAGGCAGTAAGCAGCACTCCTCCAAGGCCTCTGCCTCAGCTCCTGCCTCCAGGTCCCCGTTGAGTGCTTGCCCTGACTTTTCTCAGTGATGGCGGGTGACCTGAGACTTGTAAGCTGAAGTGAAATCTTTCCCTTCCCAGGTGTCTTTAGGTGTTTTATCACAGAAGTAGATGCTTTCTACAGCTGGCGAGAAAATAAGCCTATGAAGGTTGACCCTGTGCCCAGCACCCCACTGTCCGGTGTCCCCAGGCTAGTGCAGATCTTTCCTGCATTTCCTCTGGCAGGATAAGGCTACAGAAGTGAATTTTTAACATCTTTCCTTCTGGCTGGTTTTCTATCTCTTCTCCTCAGAAGATTATTTTGTTCCCCAGATACCAACAGAAAACCCCTAGGCAATTGTGTCCAGTGGGTACTGGCAGGAATGTGTGATCTCTGTGAGATGGATGACAGGGACAGCTGAGAACTTACATCGCCATTTCTGTGAGTTACACAGTATCCTGAGCAGCAGATGGGGCCCTGTCTTTCAGGTCCTGAAGTCCTTTTACAATGACACGTACTTTGAGCGACACGGAACGTACATGGATGAGAATACCCTGCTGCTCCTGTGGTCTTGCACGGTCTCCATGTTCCCTCTGGGAGGGTTGTTGGGGTCCTTGGTGGTGGGCCTGATGGTCAATAAGTGGGGCAGGTAAATGGAAGATGGCATTCCCAAACTTGAGGTTCATCTTAACCACGGGCTCTCTAAATGATTGAGTTGCTGGTGGGTAGCTGAGATCTCCCCAAAAATCAGATCTAAAACCAGGCTTCCATGTTGCCACAGACCCTTTGGAATCTCTTTCCCCTGACAGCTGTGTAGGAACAACTGATGGTGCCCAGCTCAGTGCCTCGTAAGCACTGCAGAGGGATCCAGAAATGTCACTCGAGGGGTTCATTCCGGGGTCAGGTGGCTTTGGGTTCCAGCAGCACCCCACACATGGGCTCGGCAGCATGCTGTCCCGAAGCTGGGAACTGAGCTGAGTCACCACACGTGCCTTGGTCTCATATCTGCATTGGAGGTGAAGCCCAGCTTCGTGCACTTTGCTTGGCTACTCAGAGGCCCACGTTGCAGAAGCATGGCTGAAGATAAGGAGGTTTGTGCGGTTCAAGGTCCCCAGGAAGATGAAGGCTGAGCTAAAGTCACAGGGTAGGGCACAGCTGCATTCTGCATGGGCAGGCTCACTCTTGATCTGAGTTGTCAGGCCAAGTTAGGCCGGGTAAGGATGGGGACTGGAGAACCCCCTCGGGACAAATAACTCCCAAAACACAGCAGCCAGGCTCCGTTTCGAGCATTAAAGAAAAATATTATCAGTTGGAAGCTGTCTATTTATGAAAGCTGGACCCAGAAGCCTCCTTGTAAATATTTGTTCTCTCTTGTGCACTTGAGTGAAGAAAGAATTTGATAGATCCTAATTTTGCTGTAGGTCAGGCTATACACAGTTGTCACCTGTAAACATCGATTAGACTGTTCTAAAGATCCAGGCTGTATGTCCTTCTTCTGTAGATATTTATTTATTTATTTATTTATTATTTTTATTTAGAGATATTGTCTCACTATGTAGATCAGGATGGCCTGTCATTCACAGAGATCCTTCTGCCTCTGCCTCCCAAATGCCAGGATTAAAGGTGTGGAACTTCACTGGCCTCTCAAAGAAAATCTTTCCCTAGTCTCATATTACAAATGAAGACCAGTGGGTGAGGTAGAGGCAGCCTGCCCAGTGGGGACCCACCAGCCTGAGCCTCTGTGAGGCCAGCAGGCTTCTTGGGGACCAGGAAGAGGAAGAGGGTATCAGGAGTATAGGATTGCCATGTGCTATTTATCCTCCTGGGTCTTCTGGGCTCACATCTGTGGATCTTGGCACATCCTGGGGTGTTGACTGGCAGAGTCTATTTTTTTATAAGGACCCCATGGGCCCTTCTTTACCTGTAACAGTCAGGGGCTGGGTCCTCTGCAACTGACACCTCCAGATATGAAGAGAGAGCAATTAGCAGCCCTTGGATTGAGAACACAGCTGTAACCTAGCACTCAGTGGGTAGAGGCAGGAGGCCTGGCTACAGAGCAAATCTAAGGCCAGCCTGGGATACATGAGGCCCCCCCAAAAAAAAACAAAACAAGCTCAGTGCTGTTTCTCAGCCCTGCCCTCCACAGACCATTGGGTTTCAGTCTTGTGGGTCATAGAGGTCATAGCCCCATTCTGAACCCTATCTGTTATGAGGATCTGTCTGGTCAGCATCCCTGACCAACATCAGGTCTGGGCTAGACATCACCACTGGGGCTTAACTGCCCACCAGTCACAGGAAGCTCCCACTGCAGTGTTTGGAACACACCTCCCCTCCCCCACTCCTGCTAGCCCCACAGCTTCCTATTGGAACCTTAACACACTTCCAGCTTCCCTACAGCTTTCCCATTCTTGGTCAGCATGTGCCTTCTCGTGGAGAGAGCGTTATGTATTGTATTATAAGAGCTTAGTCCATCATGAGAAGACCTAATCACTCACACTGAGGGGCAGGGATGCTGCATATGCATGAATGGGGACACTCCAGGTCATGGTCCCATCTTCCAGTCCTTCCCAGGCACGGTCTAGCACCTCTGTAGGAAACAGCCTGGAAACTGGGTTTGGGGTGTCAAAGCACCTACTGGGCGCCCCTGCCCTCTGGTCCCTGCTGTCTTGCAGAAAGGGAACACTGCTGATCAACAATGTCTTCGCCATAACCTCTGCCATCCTGATGGGAGTCAGCAAAGTGGCCCGGGCTTTTGAGCTGATCATCTTGTCTCGCGTGCTGGTGGGAATCTGCGCAGGTACCTCAGGGTGGCCACCGAAGACCCAGGGTGTTCTGATGGGCACCGGTCAGGGGACAGCTCTGAGACATGGGTGCCCAGCACCAGGAGCTAACACTGGACACAGCGGGTCAGGCTATCTGCTTTTTCCTCCCTAGATTTCCTCCAGTTTCCAGTCCGAGGCCTTAGCAGGCCCTGTGCTCTCTGGCTCCTCCCCGTTGTGGAATGAAGTCTTCCACCTTGCCCATAGCCCCAGCACTCAGAAGGCAGAGCAAACTGAACTGCTGTAGATTCAAGTCTAAGTCAGTTTACCTAGTGAGCTGCAGACCAGCCAGGGCTGTAAATAAATAAATAGGAGGACATGACTGCTCCTAGGTCTGTGCAGGAGAAGGCTGACTGGAAATATGAGGGGCAGCATAGTCAGAGGCATCTGGAAGGGTCCAGAGTGACCATGACCCTGAGCTGGGCCATGTGATGAGAGGGAAGAGAAGAGAGGAGAGAGCCAGGAGAACAGGAGAACAGGAGGGTGACAGTAGAAGACCCGCATAACCAAAACGGATTATATAGGTAAGGTCCACTGGGAAGGGCAAGCTCATTCCCTAGGCTGGAGAAGTTTGGGAGAAGGGAGAGGGTTTGCCAGCCAGGAGGACTCTGTAACAGAGGGACAGAAGGATGCTAGGAGAACCTAACAGTCTCCCTGCTTTGATATGTTAAATAGGCACCCTCCCATTTGTCCCTGGTTTGAGACCTAACAACCCTGAGACTTTAGAAAGGAAGGAATAGAGAGGGGAGGAGAGAAGAGGACAGATTGGGGGGCTGGGGGGGGGCTTCCCTGCTATGAAGAACACATAACCAAACCAGCTCTGCATGTAACTTGCAAGGTCTTAGGGTTTCTATTGCTGTGCAAAGACAACATGAACACAACAACTCTTACAAAGGAAGCATTTCTTTGGGGCTGGGTCACAGTACAGGGGTTCAGTCCATTATTGTCATGGTGGGAGGCATGGTGACATGCAGGCATATACAGTTCTGGAGAGGTACTGAGAGTTCTATATCCAGAGCCACAGGCAGCAGGAAGAGACAGTGAGCTACTGGACCTGGCTTGAGTTTCTAAAACTTCAAAGCCCATCCCCTAGTGACACACTTCCTCCAACAAGGCCACACCTCCAATGATGGCACTTCCTATGAGTCTATGGGGGCATGTTCATTCAGACTGCCACAGATAGCTGTCTGTGTTAAAGACAAACAGTTTGAATTGAGAATACAGAATCCAGAGTCTCTGCCTCAGGCAGCAGTCAGGCTTCTTCACTATTGTGGTTTCTTTTCTTTTTATTTTTTAAAGTGAGAGATCTAGGGCTGGGAATATGGCTGACTGCTGGAGTTCTTACCTTGTATACACAAAGTTCCAGGTTCCATCCCCAGAACCGCCCCCCCCCACACACACACACACCAAATAATAAAAGGGCTAAGCCCCGCTCGGTAGTACTTACCTAGCATGTATGAGTGCCACATCAAAACACAACCCAAAAGGCTATGTAAGTGATGTATGCTTAAGAAATAACAGAAGACCACAAGGAGGTGGTGGCACACATTTTTTTTTTTTTTTTTTTTTTTTTTGGTTTGGTTTTTGGTTTTTGGTTGTTTTTTTTTTTGAGACACAGTTTCTCTGTGTAGCCCTGGCTGTCCTGGAAGTCACTCTGTAGACCAGGCTGGCCTCAAACTCAGAAATCTGCCTGCCTCTGCCTCCCAAGTGCTGGGATTAAAGGCGTGCGCCACCACCACCCGGCAACAGTATCATTTTTTGAATGAAATGGCCATAGTAAAGAAACCTAAACAGTTGTTCTGTGGATGAAAAAAGAGAAGTTTATTTTAAACCTCTGTGTCTCTGGAAAGCAGAGAGAAGGGACAGGAGCTGGGGGTGACATATGTGTGGTGGTGCTGAGATATTTCTAGGGTTTTAAGGGAACAGTTGACCGGGAAGGAGGGAACCTGTGAGCTGGGGCAGAGGGCTTTGAAGTGTCTAACAGGCACTTGTAAATAAGAACTGATGGAGCCTACATGGCAGCAAAGAACTTGATGGGCTAACAGATGCCATAGGCATATATTAATGGGAGAGCCAGGCATCCCTTTTGCCAGAAATAAGAATGACTCCTTTTCCAGGTAGGGACTGCTTTCTCCAGTCCCCGAGGCAATACTAGTTTTTGTCTAAACGCTGGACTTTGGGAAAAGGAATTTCTCCAGCTGAATGGGCGGGTTGGGGGAGTTGTGGTTGCAGGTTTAAACTAAACAATAAGGGGCAGGCTCTTCCCGTCCCCGTAGTATCTTCCCTGCAAGAGATTCAAGGTTTAAGAGATGGAGTTGAAACAACCTTACTCACTGGGTTCTGAGAGGCTGGTCCTTAGTGGTCCTGATTCACGTTTCCTCTGAACCAGGCATTGCGTACAGTACTCTTCCCATGTACCTGGGAGAACTGGCTCCCCAGAACCTCAGGGGTACATTAGGGACAATGACAGAGGTATTCGTCATCATTGGAATCCTCTTGGCTCAGATCTTCAGCCTGCAGGCCATCCTAGGCAATGCCACAGGTAACCAGCAACGTGTGGGGGTGAAGCGTGGAGAGCTAATAAATAAGCCGTGGTCATATGTGGTGCAGCCCCTGGCTCAGCTGAGCCCGAAGGTATCCATAGTCTAAACAGGAAAGTGTTTTGGTGACCTTTAGGTCAGTCAGCTTGTGGATATAGAGGACCTTGCCCCGGGCAGGGTTGCTGACTCTTGGCGGTGAGAGAAGAAATAAGCTTGCCTAGGCTGGCCAGCCAATGAGCTAGCTCCCTGTATCTGCTCCCCCCCACCCCGACCCTCCCCAACCCGCCCACCCGGGGGTCACAGGCATGCACAAACAGCTTTTTAGGTAGGTCCTTGAGAGTCAGCTGAAGCCCTCATGCAAGTGTCCTTACCCACCAGGTCCTTTCCTCTGTTTTTAACACCGATGTTCTTTGTGAGCAGCGACATCTTGGCAAGGACTAGGTGGCCACCACCCTCGCTGATCACCTGGTTGGGCGGGGGTGAGAGGGCGCTGGAGGAAAAGCACCTGTGCCTCTGTAGGTTCCCCTCAGCAGATTCGAGTCTCAGGCCGCCATTTGTGTTCCGTCCAGGCTGGCCAATCCTCTTGGCTCTCACAGGAGTCCCTGCACTGATTCAGCTCCTCTCTCTGCCCTTCTTCCCTGAGAGCCCACGCTACACTCTGATTGAGAAAGGAGATGAGGAGACAGCAAGACAAGGTACAGGGACTCAGGCTGCTCACCCAGGCTCCCAGTGCACAAAGGGGCATGGGATGGGCAGGTACCATCTGGTGAGTTTGTGATCCGGGTCAGGGTCACAGTGGACAGAGATTGAGAGCAGAGAGCTTGTGTGGGGTGAGCAATGGTGACTAGGGACGGTGAGGCTTGAGAAGGACCTGACTGAGGTACGATAGGGCAGAAGGTGAGTGTGGTGTGCTGCCTCTCTGCTCTGCAGCTCTAAGGAGGCTTCGAGGTCACAACTACAATGTGGAGGCCGAGATGGAAGAAATGCGTATAGAGGAGCGAACTGAGCGAGCCGAGGGTCGCCTGTCCGTGCTCAACCTCTTCACCTTTCGGCCCCTGCGCTGGCAGTTGATCTCCATCATCGTGCTCATGGCGGGCCAGCAACTGTCCGGGATCAATGCGGTGCGTGGTGGCACCTCGCCCCAAATTTTTGGTCCCCTTGGGTCTTAAGAAGTAGTAGCATTTTACATTTTGACTCCTGTATAGCTCAGTCCGGCCCCCAGGGGGGAGGAGCGGTGCTGGGAGGAGAACTCTGGGGGAGCAGTGCATTTTATCACTCTGGGTGTTTCCTTCTCAACAAACAGAACCTCCCGCTGGTTCAGTATTAAGATGTGCTTGCGCCAAGCCTGAGTGTGAGCCCTGGGACCCACACCTGGAATAAGAGATCTAACTCTTCAGACTTCCACTCAAGTGTCATAGACTGTCACAGAGAATAAATACATTCAATAATAATAATAATAATAATAATAATAATAATAATAAGCCAGGCAGTGGTGGTGCATGCCTTTAATCCCAGCACTTGGGAGGCAGAGGCAGGCGGATTTCTGAGTTCGAGGCCAGCCTGGTCTACAGAGTGAGTTCCAGGACAGCCAGGGCTACACAGAGAAACCTGTCTCGGAAAACCAAAAATAATAATAATGATGATGAATAAATAGATAAATGTAGGTAGCTCATCAGAGAGAGAAGGAGAGAGAGAGAGGAAGAAAAAGATAGATGGATGGGTGGATGGATGGATGGAGATAGCTCATCAGTTAAGACCACTGTTACTCCTGCCTGGGATTCAGGTTCCTTTCCCAGCACTCAAATGATCCCTCACGACCTTCTATAACTCTTTCGGCCTCCGTGGGTACCACCTCTCCCTGCCCTTTACTCTTCTCCTGCTAGGTGCATGTTTTTCTTTGCTTCTTAGTCCCCAAAGAAAATCTCCTGCCTGTAGTTTTTTACCATCTCCGTAAGAGACCATCCAAGAAGTGCCTGACCTCTGGTCTCAATCATGGGCTCCAGACAGAGAAGGGCCATTGCTTGATCCATCCTGGGTCAGGGGGCCCTGATAAACTCATTGGCCATTGAAATATGTCATGTTCTCTGGTGGCTACTTCATTCTATTTGTGGATGGGCAAATAGGAACTCTCAAATGCCCATTCTGGAGCCATTGGAGAGAGGACAGGTGACCTTATTGATGTCTAAGAGAAGAAACAGGAAGAGGTGACATCTGTCTTCAAGAGTTGAACTGTTTAGCAAAATGATCTTGGGAGCCACCCAATGGAAGCCAGCTTATGTGGCTTTCTGTGACTATCCTGGGACTGGGCCAGAGCTGTCCCCAGACAATCAAGAGCCTGGGTGTGCAGCATAGTAAAGTCATGCAAGGAAAACTACCTAGTGGCACTGTGGCCTGACTCCCATTTTATAAGCACAGGAGCCAGGACTCAGAGATACCAGGGCAGAGTCAGATCTACCAGATCACCACTCCCTGCTAGCTTCATCCTATCCAGGGTCCCCAACCCAGACTCCCAAAACTGTCCATTGCTCACAGTGAGAAAGGGAATCCAGTGACAAGTTACAGGGCCTCTGCTAACATCCCTGTTTACACTATAGGTCAACTACTACGCTGATATCATCTACACCTCGGCTGGTGTGGACCCCACCCAGTCTCAGTATGTGACCCTGGGCTCTGGTGTCATCAACTTGGTGATGACTATCGTCTCGGTGAGTTACTGGGTGTGGAGGGTGGCCTCTCATGGCAGGGTCCCCAGCTGGAAGACAAAAGCCCCTCAGGCCAGAGAGTGTGGGTGACCCTAGTCTGAGAGGCACAATAGTAACCTTGGTCAAGGTTTAGGGCATAGTTCAGTTGGTAGAGCGCTTGCCTAAGCATGCACAAGCTCCTGGGTTCAGTCCCCAGTATCGATATCATACTACACATGATGGCAACACACTTATAATCTCAGCACTTCCGATGTGAAAGCAGGAGGGTCAGAAGTTCAAAGTCATCCTTGATAACATAGAGAATTCCAGACCAGCCTGGGCAACAAGAGACTTAAGAACAAGTAAGCACTGCAAACCCAACTGTGATGTAATTCTTCATTGTCAACTTGACCACATCTGGAATCAACTAAAACCCAAGCAGCTGGCACACATGTAGGGGACTTGGGGGCAGGGGGGTTGAACTCAAAGAGATCCACCTGCCTCTGCCTCCCAAGTGCTGGGGTTAAAGGCATGCGCCACCACTGCCCGGCATGGAAGAGCCACTTTTAATCCAGATCATCTGAGGTTGAAAGAGCCATCTCTAATTCGGGCCACACCTTCTGTGACAGCCTATATAAAGCACGTGGAATAAGGAAGTTTCCCTCTTGCCTGCTGTTTTCCATCTCACTAGCAAGTCTATTTCTTCACTGCCATTAGAGACTTCTTCCGAATTCCAGTGTATACTGAAGGCCACCAGAGACATGGAGACCTGTGGACTGGGAAACCCCTGGCTTCCTGCACCTTCTGTTGGGAGACAACCATTGCTGGACCTGTAGATTCTGTTCCTCTAGAGAACACTGGCTAAAATATAGATTTAACTCTAGGATCATGAGGTGTTGCTGTGACAGACCTGACACAAATGTCATTTTTGGAGGACTGTGGAAGGACTTTGGGACGTTGAGCTAGAAAGGCCATTGAGTTGAAAGTGTTCAAAGCTTGGTGAGCCTCAGTGGGAGTTTGGAAGATAAGAATGTTGAGCCAGGTGGTGGTGGGCACGCCTTTAATCCCAGCACTGGAGAGGCAGAGGCAGGCAGATCTCTGAGTTCGAGGCCAGCCTGGTCGGTCTACTGAGTGAGTTTAAGGATGCCAAGGTTACATGTCTCAAAAGCAAGCAAACAGACAAACACCTAAATAACAGTGCAGATGGTGGAGGCCTGGCTTGTGAAGTTCCAGAGAGAGTCATTTACAGATACTACCAGGGCTGTTTGGTATTTTTGAGTTGGGAATCTGTGGTTCTAGTCAGCTGGGGCTGAAGAATCATCTGTGGTGACAAAAAGGCCAGCTTCAGCGAGGTGAGAATCTTCTGCAAAGTGTTTCCTCGGGGTCGGCACACAGGGGCTGTGTTACAGAGGTGCCTTTGCATCGGCTCCTGCCTCCAGGTTCCTGCCCTGCCCAGTGCCTGCCCTTGCTGCTGTGGATGATGAACTGGCCTGTGGAACTCTGAGTGAAATAACCCTTCCTCCCTACTCTGCTTTCGGTCATGAGGTTTCATCGCAGCAACAGTAACCCTGAGACACCAGCATACTCTTTTTGTGATATCATTATGCCTTCCTAGAAACATTTTGGTTTCTACTGTATCCTCCTCAGCCAGCCCACTCATCCAGGACCTTACACACACACACACACACACACACACACACACACACACACACACACACACCTGTTAATTCCAGGACCTGCCAGCGGCCATTCCAATCAGGGATGCTATCGTTGTGATGAGACACCTGACCAAAGCACCTTGGGGAGGAGAGGGTTTACTTGGCTCAGGCTTCCACATCATTGCTCATCACAGAAGGAAATCAGGACAGGAACTCAAACAGGAACCTGGAGGCAGAGCTGATGCAGAGGCCATGGAGGGTGCTGCTTACCGGCTTGCTCCTCGTGGCTTGCTCAGCCTGCTTTCTTATAAAACCTCAGGACCATAACCCAGAGGTGGCACCACCCACAGTGGATCTGAGAGCTCAGACATCAATCATTAATTTAAAAAATGCCCTATAGGCTTCCCTACAGACTGGTCTTATGGAAGCATTTCTCAATGAAGCTCTCGTGTCTGACAGGACTCGAGCTTGTGTTGAGTTGACTTAAATTAGCCAGCACAACACAGGTGACCACTGCCATGCGGAGAAAGCTGGATTGGAGCACAGTGGCAATCCCAGACTGTGGCCATCTCAGACTGTGTCTCTAGGGACAGACAGAGCTATTTTTTTCTGTCTGGGATTTCTCCAAGCAGGGGGTGGGGAAGAAGGGCTGGTGATGTTACTCTGTGTTTAGGGTGATAGATGGATTTTACCCAGAAGGCTAGAGGGGAGGGACAAAGGATCCACCAGCTTATACACTGCCTTTGTTCTCCTTGAAGATGAGATAGGCACTCTCAGACAATAGAGTTTGTTGGTCTCTTCTGGGCACTAGTAACCTGCAAGAGGAACAGTCCTTCCGAGTGAGAAAGGCCCAAAGATGTCTAAGCATTCATTATATGCAGAGACTAGAAAATATGGTTCTCAGGGCAGAGAGATGTCTCAGCAGTTAAGGGTGCTCACTGCTCTTGCCCAGGACCTGAGTTTGTGTGTCAGCACTGATATTGGGACGCTCACAACCCACTGTAGCTCTAGTTCCGGGATATCCAGCTCCCTCTACTGGCCACTGTCGGTACTGCATGAACATTGGACATCAAGTCAGGCAGGCACACACATATACTTAAAAGAATTTAATGTGGTTACTACAGGAAACAGAGCTGCAGGGAGTAAATACCCAAGGGTATGTAAATAACAAAGATGGTAGAATCCCAAGTACACCAAATAGGCCACCTGGTGTAGCAGGGGTGAGGGAGGGGCACCTAAGAAGAGCCAAGCAGAAGAGGGTGGAGCTTCGAGGTCAATCCATAGCACCAATAGACTCATCGTCATTCACCCCTGCAGGCTGTCATCGTAGAGCGTCTAGGGCGTCGGATTCTCCTGCTGTCTGGCTATGGCACCTGCAGCTCTGCCTGCCTGGTGCTAACGGTGGCACTCCTCCTTCAGGTTTGTGTCATGTCCTGCCCCGTGGGTGGGAGGCTGGCATAAGGGGTTCAAGGTTCCAACTGCATGGATGGGTCTCGGTCCTCCCCAGTGGCTTCTATTCATGGACAACTGCTTCAGAAAACCCACTCCCAATGTGAAGCGTGTGAGTCATTTGGCCCCCCTGTGCCCTTAAATGCAGGCCTGAAACGCAGTGTGACCCTGAACTTGTAGACAGCTCTGATTCACTTGGTGTAGATGCTGGGAATTGAACTCAGGTCCTCTATAAGGGCAACAAATGCTTTTAAGTGCTAAGCTGTCTCTCTGGCTCCTGGACTCTGATTTATAAACACAGTCTTGAGTCCCCTGTAATGAGGATAGCTGGGCCCAGATGCCCTCTGGGAATCCTGCCAGATGTTGAGAGAGCTAAGTCCCAGTGTTCACCAGCCAGATCCAAATCCAGATCCAGCTGAGCCTGGTAAGGGAGTGGTTACAATAGTTGCTATCAAATACTTGGGGACCATGTAGCTCCGGCTGGCCAGGATCTCATTATGTAAACCAGGAGGGGATACAAGATAGAAAAGAAAGAGAAGAGATCATATCCCTCTGTCAGAAGCCCTGGTGGCCCTCCATGGCTCCCCACCCTGCTGTCAGTGACCCCTTTGCAGCACCCGTCAGATCATCATCAGTTAGCTGGCCACTTAGCCTGGAGTCTGCCATTCAGTTCAGTTAAGTCTGTTAACCTGGTTTTGTGTCTGCCATTCTGTTGGCCATTAGGAGCAGAACCTCTGTAGGAAGCCGCTGTTAGCGGTGGTATAATCCGCCATTCCAAGATGGCGCGGACATCGTGTCCTCTCCACTAGTAAACAATTAACTGCGCAGCTGCTAAGGCAGAAAGCCCGCCAAAGTCACTGGCCAATCCCGAGGCGTAATATTGGGTGGTGAGTGAACAGCCAATCAGAAGTGAATGCGTCACTCTAGGGTGTATTTAAGCAGGGCCTCTTCCTGTCTTCAGCCCCTTCCGTGTTTTCCAAGTCTGTGATACAGAGTAAAGCCTCGTTCTGTAGTAACTACCCAAATACTGTCTCACGTGTCTCTCTTCCACGGGCGGAGGGGACACTGGAGGTGCGCGCAACAAACCTCGAGTGTTAGGAGGTGGTTTGGGGTTCCCTTGATCCTGGGGCAGTGTCTTAGTTAGGGTTTTACTGCTGTGCAAAGACACCATGACCCAAACAACTCTTATAAAGGAAAACATTTAATTGGAGCTGGCTTACGGTTTCAAAGGTTCAGTCCATTATCATCGTGGCAGGAAGCATGGCAGCATCCAGGCAGGCATGGTGCTGGAGAAGGAGCTGAGAGTTCTACATCTTGAGCCAAAGGCAGCCAGGAGGAGACTGTCTTCTGCAGACAGCCAGGAGGAGGGTCTCTGCTGACTAGGTGAAGCTTGAGTCTAGGAGTCCTCAAAGCCCGCCTACACAGTGACACACTTCCTCCAACGAGGCCACACCTCCTAATGTGCCACTTCCTGTGACTCAAGCATATTCAAACCACCCACCTAGAAGGATTCTCTGCAGACAATTGTCAAATAACTTGAAATTCCCACCAAGTCACCTCAAGTGTGTGACAACCATTGCTCTGTCCCGGAGGGGCTGATGCTGTCCTCCTGGTCTGTGTTCAGGAATCTGTGGGCTCTGATCCATATTTGTGGGATTAAAAGCAATACTATCCACGCTCAGAGAGGGTAGCATGAAAATAAAACGCAGTCATATCTGGGAATGCAAAGCAGCCTGAACCAGACCTGAGTGATAAGCAGGTGTCTGTTCAAGTCCACCACGGTACGGTTGAGGCAGCCTTGGTGAACGAGAGCCTTCACCTCCATCCTTATCCCCACCTGCCTCCTCTCCTTACCTAGAACCCTTGTAGCCTCTGTGGGACTCAGAATTTTTGCAGCAGGACAGCGGAAGCACAGGTCGCCTCAGCTCCCCATGAGGCTCTTGGCTTGGGGCCCCTTGGAGGTCCCAGGCCACGCCCTCTGATGCACGGGGCTGCTTCTCCTACAGAGCACGGTCCCTGAGCTGTCTTACCTTGGCATCATCTGCGTCTTCGCCTACATCGTGGGACATTCCATAGGGCCCAGTAAGTTCTTGCTCGGGTCCTCCGCCTCTACCAGTCTCTTGAGCCGGACACACGTGAGGTACTCAATAAATACCTGAGTCCGTGGCTGTACACACATCTTTCCTCCACCAGTACCTTTCGAACAGCTCGTCTTCTGACCTGTACGGCTCCGCATTCTTTTTCCGGTTTGGGGGATTGGAGTCAGAATTTTACTATATAAAATCTTCCTTTCTAGGCTGCCTTCATGCTCACAGTCCTCCTGCCTCAGCCCCCAAGAGCTAGGATTACAATTGTGTGTTAGCCGGCCCAGCTCTGAACCTACTCGATCTTTTAAAATGTATTTATAGGCCAGCCTGGTCTACAGAGTGAGTTCCAGGACAGCCAGGGCTACACAGAGAAACCCTGTCTCGAAAAACCAAAAAAAAAAAAAAAAAAAAAAGTATTTGTAAGTTTCATTTATGCATACATGAGTTCCGAGCTAGCCAGGGCTACATACTCCTCGGCTACTAGGTGAACTGAAAACCAGCCTCAGATAAAGAAGCCCTTTTCTAACACATAAATTTATTTTTTTTTTTTACATTTTATTCGTTTATTTATATGTCTGTCTGCTTGCATGTGCTATGCTGCATATGTAGGTCAGAGACAACTTGTGAGAGAAGATACTCTTCCACTTTGTGGGTCTTGGGGTCGACTTAGGTCCTCAGGCTTGGCAGCAAACACCTTTACCCACTGAGCCATCTTACAGGCCCCTAAAAAATACTTTTTTTTTTTCATGGAGATAGCAATCAGGGAGAAACGTAGCTATAGACATTTGAGACAAAATCCCCTCTGGAAGCAACAATGAGACAACCGAGAAAGATTTGGAGGTGGAGAGCTGGCCTTACCAGCCCTATACACACTAGGGGGGGGGGGCAGCAATGTCCAAGCCTATAGCGACTCCCGACAAGCAAGAATTTCAAAACTGGTCTGATAGAGAGTGAGGCCAGAGAGGATTGCACTGTGAGGATCCCAAGAAGCGTCTGCTGGGGTCTACAAACCTTCGATAGCATCCAGAAGGGAGAAACAATGCTGCTCGCCACCCCTGGCTTTTCAAACCTCTGCCATAGTTTGGGTGACCCATACAGGGAGGTGATGTGCTCTAAAGGTGTGAGGTTGGAAGTGAGGTCATGGCAGGTCCTAGCAGCCTTCGGGACCCTCTGAGCATTCCTTTCCCCCAGGTCCTGTCCCCTCGGTGGTGAGGACAGAGATTGTCCTGCAGTCCTCTCGGACGGCCGCGTTCACAGTGGACGGGGCTGTGCACTGGCTCACCAACTTCATCGTGGGCTTGACGTTTCCATCCATCCAGGTGAGTGGCCCTTCACGCCATCCTGGGCTGTTGGCCTGGCTCCGCTCCAACCCAGGGCACAGCCGCTCAGGGCCTTGGGAAGGCAGAAAGCCGAGGCTGGGGCAGGTGCCGGGCTGTAGCCTGTAGCGTAGCATTGAGGCACCGCTGGAGGCTGGGGAAGAGCGGAGGCTAAGATGTGGGAAAGCCAGAGCAGAGTAGGAGGCCCCCCGGGCCTGCAATGAGGGCCAGGGCTGTGGGGTTTTCAGACTCTGGACATCCAGGTGCCGCTAGGAGTCGTAGACAGCAGAGAACAGGCTGGGCTCAGGGAGTGGGGGTGGGGGGCCGGGGCGGGAACTCCAGCTTGTCCCTTGAGGTTTAGGAGTCCCTAAACCTCAGGTGTGTGCCCACTGAGTCTCCCAGTCTCAACCTGCTGTACCCACCAAACTTCCTGGCATGGTTTTACGTCCCACACTTGGCCACTGGTCTTACCTCAAGGCAGGGAGTAATTCCTCCTTTATGAAGAACACCTTCCAGAGGCTAGTTCAGTTGGTAAGAATGTTTGCCTATCATGCACAAAGGTTTGAGTTCGAGCCCCAGCACAGCATAAACTGCGTATGGTGGTACAGGTCTGTAAAACCAGCGCTTGGAATGTGGAGACAGAAAGATCAACAGTTCAGGGTCATCCTTAGCTACATAGGGCATTCCTGGCCAACCTAGGCTATATGAACTCTTGTCTCTAAACACAACCATCCTCTCCCCTCAAATCTACCAGTTCAAAGGGGCACAAGCACTCACCCCAGCCCAGCTTTTTTTTATGTACTTATTTTCCAGTGCCTGTGATCAAACCTAGAACCTAACATGTGTGATAGGTAATGCCCTACCCCAGCCTATAACTCTTAATCCCCCTGCTTTAGCACCCATAGTGCTGGGGTCAGAAGCACATGCCTTGGAACCCAATAGATAATCCTTGCGTGTGCCATGCCCCGATTACAGGGGGGCACCTAGAGCTGGAAATGACTCATTGCTGAGGGGCTGGTGGCTCGGGGCTGTGAAGCTCAGCAGTGATAGCATCGGAAGAGAAGCCAACCCTGCTGCCTTCCTCTCCTGAGTCTGCCAGACTCCAGACTTTCAATTAAGGAAGGCCCCGTGAGCCAAACACTAAAGACTCCTCTGGGGGTTAGGGAGGGACCCAGTTTTCTCAATTTTTTTTCCCTGTAGGGATAGAATAAATTTGGCCATGAAGAAAGTCCCCGTGACTCACAAAGGCACCAAGTGTGTTGTCTGAAGGGTCCCCCTCCTCCTGTCCCCTCTCCAGGTGGCCATCGGGGCCTATAGCTTTCTCATCTTTGCTGGCGTCTGTCTCCTCACTGCCGCTTACATCTACGTGGTGATCCCTGAGACTAAGGGCAGGACATTCGTAGAGATAAACTATGCTTTCGCCAAGAGGAATGGAGTGGAGTTTCCAGAAGAGAAAGAAGTAACCACGGCCAAGCCTCACACACCTTCTCTGCCTACCAAGGAGACATCCTTTTGATGGCTCTGAGGACCCATACATAGTTCCTTCTCAGAGAAGGGCTCTTGAGAAACAGGCCTTGGGGAGGGTAACAGCTCTGACACTTTGGTGCTCCCATAGCAACTGGAAGACTTTGGAAAACACAGCCCTGATTAGTTGGCGGGATGTTGGCTTCAAGGCTAACCATGAGAGGGATGGCACGGCTGATGAGGACGCATATGCGTGTTGATTGATAAGAGCTGATTCTATGTTAATTCCAAACCTTACATGAGGTGTGGGTGCATTTTTTTTTTAAGCTAAAGCTTTACAAGTTCAGGTCTTAGCTTCACGTTACTATAACAAAATAATTGGGGCAATTAACTGATTTTAAAAAAAAGGCTGTGCAGTAGTGGTATATGCCTTTAATCCCAACAGTCAGGAGGCAGAGGCAGGCTGATCTCTGAGTTCAAGGCCAGCCTGCTCTACAGAGTGAGTTCCAGGACAGCCAGGGCTACACAGAGAAACCCTGTCTCAAAGATAAACAAACAAATAAGAATAAAAGAATATTTGGGTTTGGGTTCCTGTTCCTCGTGTTCCAGCCCAAGACTAGGAGGACGCCATGACTTTAGGCCTCTGACAAATATGACATGTGACGGTGGAAAAGTGCGTCAGAGAGGACTTTTTACATCAGGATGCAGAAGTGGAGAGACACAAAGTCCCCTTTCAGAACGTGCCACAAATAATCTAAGGACCTCCCACTAGACTCCACCTGGCGAGGAGGGCTCTCCCACCTCCCAGGAGTCAGCGCCACAGGTTGAAGACCAAGCTTCCAACATATGGAACTTGGGAGACACATATCCAAACCGTAATATTAAATGGTTACTATGAGGGATGAGGAATGGTTCAATCAGCTAGGTGCCTGCCATTTGAGCCCAGGGAACCGAGTCTGACGCTGACCATCTACATAACTGGCCAGGTGTGGCATATGTTTGTAATCTGAGCACAGGGGAAGCAGAGATTGGAAGATTCCAGAACCTCACTGGGTAGTCAGCCTAGCCTGATTGACAGGTCCAAGGTCCCAGTGGACCGTGTCTGAGGGAAAACAACGTCTAAGGTCATCTCTGGGTTCCACGTGTGGACACGCACAAATGCACACACACTTGCCCTCACACTAACCACACACATGTTTAAAAAAAGCACAATTGATGTGGGAACCTAAATTTCAGTCAGTGTTTCGGTTGACAAATGAAAGGATCTAAAATCAAGATTATAGATGTCACCACCGTCCCATGAGGTGGGTCTCTCTCTCTCCTGTCTGTGACAGGAGATCATGTGACTATCCGAGCCAGGGTTTCCAAATGTGTTCTATAGATCACAGCTGGACAATGGAACAAGACCTATAGCCAATGCTTGATATTTAGTGTGTGTGTGTGTGTGTGTGTGTGTGTGTGTGTGTGTGTGCAGGTGCAGGAGTACCCTGGTGTCTGCAGAGGTAGGAGAAGGGCACCAGATCCCACTGGAGCTGGAATTACAGATAGTTGTAGCGGATAGTGTTTAAAAAACCCCAGCACGGGCCGTCTATCCCAGCGGCAGTGTGGCTCTGCTTAGCTCAGGCCACCAAGTTCCGCAGCCAGAGCCAAGCACATCACAGCTGGAAGCGGCCATAGGCCACATGTGCCACAGCTAGAAACAGCCAGCCAGAAACTCCGACCCTGGCACCCACTAGACGCCAGCGTGGGAGATGGCTCTGCCAATCTACCATGCTGTCTCCACAAAGCTTGGCTAAACCCCAGAATGCCCACCATGCCCGAGGCACCCGGTAGAATGAAGACTCTTATGTTTCAAGATTATCCAATATTTATATATTTGGAAATGTTTAATTAACAAGATGCCCACACAATTAGAATTGTTAACCCAATTAACTAATGTAGATATGAATTGTTACCTAGGACTGTTCTTGATGCATCCATAGCTCTCCATGGCTGCTGCATCTCTCCCTCTCTCCTAGCTCCTCCTCTTCCTTCTCTTCTCTTCCCCTCTTCTGGGGACTGCCAACAACATGAGTGCTGGAGGCAAGCACCATTTTCTGCTCTTCACTGCTGAACCATCTCTCCAGCATCCCTCCCCCAGCGCTAACAACATATACACACTCACACATACATATACACACATATATACACAAGCATACACACATAAATACACACACATACACTCACACACATATACACACATACATATATACACAAACATACACACATAAATACACATACACTCACATACATATACACACATATACACACTCACATACATATATATACAAACATACACAAACACACTCACATATACACAAACATAAAGACACAAATACACACATACAAACATATACACAAACATACACACATAAATACACTCATATACAGTCACACACATATACACAAACATAAAGACACAAACACACACACATACACACACACTCACATACAAATATACACATATACACACACATACACACATACATACACATGCATATACTCACACACATACACTCACACACATGAATACACACACATACACATAAATACACACAAATACACATACACTCACACACATACACACACTCACGAGCACAGACAATTTTATAAAATCCATCAGTTTGAGGAGATGCCCTCTTCGTGGTGAGTGGAATGATGTCCTCCTTAAGAACAAGGTGAGACCACACATACATAATCAACTGGATTTTGAGAACTATAGATGACAAAAGACTAGACTTTCCAACAATGTCCTGAGACAATGATATCAAACTACCGAGAGAGAGAGAGAGAGAGAGAGAGAGAGAAGAAAAGAACTTTGAAAGTTATTATTGGTGGAGTGGCAGTGGGGTGGAAGTCAAAGAACACTTCGGGGGACAGTTCCCGTCTTCCATCTTTACTCACCTCTTGGGGATTGAACTCAGTTTCCCTGGCTTTCACAGCAAGCCCCTCTTCCTGATGAGCCATCTCACCGGCCCAGATGACTAATTTTCTTTTTCTTTTTTTCTTCTAAGACAAGGTCTCCCTATGTAGCCCTGGCTGTCCTACAACTCACCGTGTAGACCAGGCTGTACTCAAACTCACAGAGATCTGCCTGCCTCTGCCCCCTGGTGTTGGGATTAAAGTTGTGAGCCACTCTACATGGCTGAAGATGAAAACATTTCTATCCATCTCTGTATCACATGTCCATAACAACTCAAGCTGTATCACACACATAAATTAAAACTGTTTTGTCGCTTTTTAGAGACAGTCCAGCCTGGGCTTCAGATGAGTTCCAGGCTAGCCAGAGCTACACAGGAAGAGCTTATTTAGTATATATTAATCTATAGTATTGTATTAATATATATAATATATATATATTACATAATACACACACACACACACACACACACACACACACGCTAGGCATGGCAGCGCACACCTTAATCCCAGCACTCTGGAGACAGAGACAGGTGAATCTCTGTAAAATTCAGGGCACTCAGGGCTACTTTATGAGGCCCTGTCTCAAAACAAAACAAAACAAAATTAGGAGGGAAGGGAGTGGGGGGGGAGGGTTGGTGGAGGGGTAACCAGGACGGGGGATATCATTTGAAATGTAAACAAATAAAATGATTAATTAAAAAAAATTAAATTAAAATAAATATACATACTATATTATTTCAATTATATAAAATTCCAAAACATGTAAGATAATCTGTGCTGACAGAAAACAAACAAACAAACAAAAAACAAAACAAAACAACAAAAAAAACAGGTTTGTAGTTCCCAGGGGACCTTGTGGGTGACAGAAACCCTCATTATTGAAGCCACCGAGGTAGCTCAGCTCTTGCCAGGTAAGCGGGACAATCTGAGTCTGGTCCCCAGAACCCACACTGAGGCACAGGTGATGAGCAGCCCCACAGTCCCTCCCACCACCTCTGAGGTCAGGGTTTTGGTAGCACTTAGCTCAATGTCTTGTAAGCACTTCTAGCTGGTGTTCCCTGAGTGTCCCTCCAGGGGTTTCCTTCTCAGGTCAGCGGGGCAGGGTTCAATGATCTAACAGATGCAACCTCTCCCCTGGCTTCAGCAGTAAGTGTCCTGAGGTTGGGAATTGTGTTGAGTCACCTTCGAGACTCTTGAGTCTCCTTTGGAGGTGAAGCCCAGGTCTTTGCACTTTGCTTGGAAACTCAGACTCTGCCCTTCTGCCCAAGCCCAGGCACTACAGAGATGTGACTGTAGGTAAGGAGACAGGTCAGGGGACCAATGCCCAGGCATCCCTGAGGCCTGCAGATATCCTGGGGTCAAGAAAGATGTGGGGCTGGGCTTTGGGACTGGCTGGCTGAACTGTTAGCAAGGACTGGGGTCTAATCGAGTCTGATAACCCCTGGAAGGCTCACCCTGCAGAGCTGGTGATGGGCTACTCCCAAAGCCAGTCCTCACATCAGTGTGTTGCCGAGTGAGTCTTCAGTGTGTTCCCGAACATCAGGATCGTTGCAAGCTGTTCCATTTGATGAGATGCTCTTTGGGGTGGTACCCAAACCACTTTTCTCAGTTTCCTTTCCTGGGCTGTGATAAAACATCCTAACAAAAGCAACTTAAGGGAGAGGGTTTTTTGTTTGTTTGAGTTTTTTTTTTTTTCTCACAGTTTGAGAGTACAGTCTATATACTATTGGGAAAGTGACAATGGCAAGAGCTGGAGGAAGCTGGTCATGCAGCAACCGCAGTCAGGAAACTGAATGACGGCCACTGGTGTGTCATTAGTCTGGTAGTCAGGACATCTTCACACCTCAGTCAACCCAGTCTAGACAATCTCTTGAGGATGCTCGCAGAGGCCTTCCTCCTGAATGATTCTGAACCCAGCCAGATAATCAATCAGTTGACAATCAGTATTAGACTCATCTTTCTGTTACAAGTAGCCTACCAGAGATGGGCACTCAGACACAGTGTATAGCCAATTGAAAGTCTTTATTCCAACTGGAACCACACCCAAGTATTCAGGGACCAAAGGGCAGAGTCTCTACGGGCAGTTGCAGGGATGGGGTGTGGGAGGATTGGAGGACATTTCACAGAGCAAGCAGTTTGAAGCAGTTTTTTAACAGAAGCTAAGATAAGCACATAGACAGCTGGAGGGGGTTCCTGCACACACACACACACACACACACAAAATTAACAAAGGCCAAGATAAATTAGTGAGGACGTCCGGACCTTTGGTTTCTAGAACAGAGTTGGGTAGTTTTCCATAGGATACTCCATCATGGACATTGAATTCTTTAAACCTGAAATGGCGTCAGGAAGAAGACAAGATGGAGGAGCCTCTGCACTGTCTTGTCCCGTCAGATCTTAGCCCCTCACTTTTGCACCCTTCCCTTCCCTAGAAATCTCTGGGACATTATACCCTCACTGTTGCCTAGTGATGACATCACCTGTCCCCAGGTTGGGTTGTCAGCTGTGCCCTGGGTGCAGAAAGGGACCTGAGGATCAACGATATCTTCACAGTCAATCTCATTCTTTGAAGATGGAATCCTTCTCGAGGGTAATGTGGGTGTTACACCTGTGCCCGGTGACTGTGGGCTGGTTTGTGACTCTGACTAAGAGAAGCCTTGGCCTTCCTTCAGTCTCAAAGGGGTATGTTCCACGCCACCAGCCACAGTGGAAACGGGACAAACAGGAGTCCCAGACCCCCGTCTTGTTCCCTTAAGAGGGCACAGTCCTCACAAACTTCCCCTTAACAAAAGCCCACTTTCAGGGGCCTGGGGACAGGGCTCAGCCAATAAAGTGTTTGCCACGAGAAGCTGAGCTCTGGCCTCAGTACCTATATACAAAGCCAGGCACAGGCTGGAAATATGGCTCAGTGGGTAAAGCTATCTGCTACCAAGCCTGACAGCCTTAGTTCAAGCCACCCCAGTCCCCCCACACACACCCCTCAACTCCTCATCTCCATGGTAAAAGAAAAAAACTCATTCCCAAAAGTTGACCTTTGACCTCCACATTCATGCTACAGTACACATTTATCCATACATGCATACATGCATGCATACATGCATATGTACATACATGCATGCATACATACGTGCATCCATACATGCATACATAAATGCATACATATATACATACACTAAGCAAAACATAATAAAATATTTTAAATTACAAAATATTAAAAAAAAAAATAAAAGCCAGGGAGGTAGAGCATCTGTAATCTACTGAGAAGGCAGACACAAGAAAGATTCCTGGGACTCACTGGCCAGCAAGCTTAGCCTAATTGGTGACCTCAAGGTTCACTGAAAGACCCTGTCTCAAAAGTTAAGGTGGTAAGTGACTGAGGAAGACACCCAGCGTTGACCTAAGGCCTCCATGTGCACAGGTTTCCGTGTGTGCATGTCTGTGTGCATGTGTGACATGTGTGAAATGCTGTTTTCAGTGACAGATCTTTAGGGGAAAATGTGTTTAAATGTGGTTAGATTTCTTTCCTTCCTCTTTCTTTTTTATAGGTGGTTTGTGTGTATGTAAGAGAGAGACAGGGTCTCGTGTAGTTCAGGCTAGCCTAGAACTCACTAGGTAGCCAAGGATGACCAGAGGCTCTGATCCTCAAAGCCTCTAGTCTCCAAAGTGCAGGAATTGCAGGCATGCATCACCGCACCCAGAATTTGCTGAAGAATTTTAAGCAACAACCATGATTTTTTTGTGCCTTATCTTTTGAAATAAAAACATGTTTTATGTCTTAATAGTATCTTATTAAATGTCTCAAATTTTTTCATTATTTCTAATGTATGTTATCTGCATTATCTATGTATTCGGCTGTCCACAGTGGCTCCCCGAATACTGTTGTGATTGCTCCTGTCGGACACCAGGAGGAGCCATTGAGCTGAATTTTTTTTCCTGAGAGAAAGAAGAGGGAGATTGCTCCTTGAGTTTGAACTCCGTAGACAGAAGAAGGCCAGGTGTTACTTATGCATGCTTGTGGGCCACGGTGTCTCTCCTCTGGGGTCTGAATCTTGTCTCAGTCAGATGGATGGATATGAATATGACAGAGATGGGTAGTCCTGATGGAGACCTGCCTGGGAGAAATTCTAATTTGAGTTAACAGATGAGGGGAGACCTATCATGAATGTGGGTCCATGCGCTGAGGGCTGGAGAGATGGCTCAGCGGTTGAGAGCACTGACTGCTCTTCCAGAGGTCCTGAGTTCAATTCCCAGCACCCACATGGTGGCTCACAGCCATCTGTAATGGGATCTGATGCTGTGACAATTTGCATATGCTCAGCCCAGGGAGTGGCATTATTAGGTGTGGCCTTGTTGGAGTGGGCGTGGCCTTGTTGGAGTGGGTGTGTCACTGTGGGTGTGGGCTTCAAGACCCTCATTCTAGCTGCCTGGAAACCAGTATTCTGCTAGCAGCTTTCAGATGAAGATGTAGAACCCTCAGCTCCTTGTGCCTGGATGTCACCATGCTCCTGTCTTGATGATAATGGACTGAACCTCTGAACCTGTAAGCCAGCCCCAGTTAAATGTTGTCCTTGTAAGACTTGCTTTGGTCATGGTGTCTGCTCACAGTAGTAAAACCCTAACTAAGATAGATCCCCTCTTCTGGTGTGTCTGAAGACAGAGACAGTGTACTCATATACATACAATATTAAATAAAAATCTCGGAAAAAAAACCCACTGGTTGAGCACCAACATAGTCGCTCAGTCTCTCTGTGCTTCCCTGACCCTTCCTGACAACCCATGCGATGTGAACAGCTACCTCTCATTCCTGCTGCATGCCTCCCCACCGTGATGGACAGACGCCCTCAAACAGTGGGTCAAACCAAGCCTGCCTTCCTTAAGTTGCTTCGTCAGATATTTTGTCCTGGAACAAGGAAAGTAACTTTACATGGTCTGTGGACTGACTTACCGCAGTGTCTGCACCCCAACATTCGGTGTGTAGTTCCCCACCCACTCGTCCTTCCAGCTGAGCTGGTATTCTAGTGAACCTGTGCAGGGTGTCCCCCATGTGCACGCAGCCTCATGAAAGTGCAGGCACACGCCTTAGGAGGGGCTACCTAGGCCTCAAAAGTCCTGTGTGCACAGACCAGGCACTCCTCACGGGGACCACGAGAGGGCAGCACCTTCTCTAAATAGGCCGTCGGCTCTGCTGCCCCTCCCCTCCAGCCCCAGGCAGCACCTTCCTCGTTTTCTTGTTTTTCCCAAATGGCCTTTCAGAACATTCTGGCAGTAGTGACAGGCACACGCACAGGCTGTGCCGTGGAAGAGGGCTGTTTCTGAAGGACGGCCAGTTTCTCAAGGGTTCTAATACCCATCTTGAGCGTCCTGTAGCCAGCTCTGAACACTGAAACCTCAGGGCCTGCCTTGGGGCCTCTGGATGGATCCTGTCCTTGCTCCCTCCTGGAGGAGTCCCCCTGATGACTTTGTTCTCTCTGACTGAAAACTGATTTTCTGACATTAAAGAACATGACTCCCAGATGACTCTGCGAGAACATTTTTCAGAAAACAAGGTTGACCTCAGAAATTTGGCTTAAAGAGTGTTACCCTCAAATTATCACCAGAAAATTTCCTCCCCCCACCCCCAGGCTGGTGTTTGGGTTGTTTTGAAACAATTTCTACTCTGTTTGTAATAGGGAAAGCTGGAATCAGAAATCAACCGTAATGGCACAATTATGGCCACAGTCAGTTTGCCTAAAAATAACAAAAGCATTATTGATGATTTTGCCGAGTCATCTCTCCAGCCTCTTTTTAAAATTTTGACATGTTTTTAGCGTGTGTGTGTGTGTGTGTGTGTGTGTGTGTGTGTGTGTGTGTGTAGTGTGGATCTCAGGCCACAGAACACACATGCGGAGGTCAGAGGACTTTTGCAGAGAGAGCCAGGATCTTGCCTCCTACCATGTGGGTCCTGGGGACTAAATTTAGATGATCAGGTTTAGCCAAAAGTACGCTCCCCACTGAGCCATCTCACCAGCCCAGAAATGTTAAGTATTGAAAAGTTCTCGCTGTTTCTATTTGAGTTTATACTTGCTTTCTTATTATTACAGAGTCAGTGCAACTTGTATGGAGGACATTCTAGAGAACATTCTAGATCTCTTTATACACACACACACACACACACACACACACACAATTTCAGGACTGTCCTCATTCCCAAAGAAAACAGATAATGGCCAATTTTTGGATACTTCAAACCCAAGCAAGCCTTATTGGCTAAAATGTACTGAAAAATTCTTAAGGATGGAGGGATGGCTCAGCAGGCTCTTGCTAAGTGTGGTACCTGAGTTCTACTCCTGAGCTGATTCCAGAGGTTGTTTTTTACCTCCCCATGTGTGTTACAGCATGTGTGCCTTGTGGGCAGAGTGGAATATACCTTAAATCCCAATAGTCAAGAAGCAGAGGCAGACAGATCTCTGTGAGTTCAAGGCCAGCCAGATCTGCATAGTGAGTTTCAGGCCAACTGGAGTTATAGTGTGAGAATCTGTCTTTAAATTTAAAAGAGTAATAAAGATTTCAAATAAAACACTTTTAAAACTTCTAAATATAGAACTCTTTGCTCTCAGGTATTTTGTTCCTGGGGTGGGGAGTATGCACTATTCTGTTTATTTCACTCTCCTTAATAAGCCTCAAGAGCCACCCAGCGCCAGCTCTTCCAGCAGCCTGTGAGAGGTCCTGGACTGATAGAAGCCAGACCTCCAGGCAGCGGGGGCAGGGAGGTTGGCAGGCCAGGACAGCCTACTCTGGGCCCTTCAATTCTTCCCTACCTACTTCTCCCTGCTTCTGCATCTGAAGATGACGTTGTTCATCACTGTGTTGCTGGAGTGAGCCATGTTCATGTCTGGGGTAAGTTAGATGTCCTTATTGTCTTTATTCTGCTGTGGCTGGAGAAACATTGCAATAAAGAATATTTTTCAGGGGGCAGGGTGCTGGAGAGATGGCTCAGCGGTTAAGAGCACTGACTGTTTTTCCAAAGGTTCTGAGTTCAATTCCCAGCATCCACATGGTGGTTCACAACCATTTGTAATGGCATCTTATATCCTCTTCTGGTGTGTCTGAAGAAAGACAGCTACAGTGTACTCACACACATTAAATAAATAAATAAATAAATATTTTTTTAAAAAGAATATTTTTCAGGAAGGGGCAATGTCTCTGTGGTAAATGTAGCATATAAGAACACAAGACTGACAGGTTGAGTTCAAATCTCTAGACCCCTCATAAAGCCAGGCACAGCGGTGTGTCTCTAAGCCCAGTGCTCTGCTGGTATTCTGAGAATGTGGCAGAAGCTCACAGGTCAGCTAGCAGTGACAACCAACCAAGATAGCCTGTCTCAAATGAGGCGGGAGGCAAGTCCTCACCTGAGACTGGCTTCTGACCTCTACACATGCTATGGCACATGCCCTCATGCATTCCCACACGAATGCACACACATGCACTCACACACACATACATTCACACACACTCTTACATACTCATACACACACTCATACTCATACACACTCCCACACACACATTCACACTCACATACACTTACACACTGTCACACACAAACTCTCATACACACATGCTCACACACTCTGATACACACACTCATATACACTCACACACTCACATACTCTCATACACACTCACACACTAACACACTTTCATACACACTCACATACACTCACACACACTCATACACACTCTCACACAGTTATGCTCACAGTCACACTCACACACAGTAACACACTCACATACACTCACATACACTCACACACATTCTCTCTCTCTCTCTCTCTCTCTCTCTCTCTCTCTCTCTCACACACACACACACACACACACACACACACACATATTTCAAGGCCCTGAGATTGGAACACCATGGCCCAGAATTCAGTGAGCAAAGGGGACTCAGTAAAAGTTGACCTTCTAGAAATAACCAGGGGCCAAATGACATAGCCCGCAATTGAGGCTTTGGAATTAATTCCATGTAATGGAAAACCACTGGAGGGATTTCAGCAGGAAAATGACATGATTAAGTTCGTATTCCAAGGAAATAAATAGCAATAAAGAGTAATGAGTACCCTCCAACGCACTGCCCTCAGCGGCTCTCAGCAATAGGTCATTACTAGCACAGAATCCTGCGTTTTCTTCACCGCCCCTCCTGTTAATGGATATAACCACTGTTCTGCCTTGGGTATTTCTTTATTATCTTGTTATGTATTTTGTCTCCTTAAAATGGTGTATAGATCATGTCGTACTGTTGAACTTTTTAGGAATAATATTATGCTGTTTTTCTTGCTGCCTGTGTTTGTGGTTCAATGCCGTTTGTGAGTTTTTTAACCCTGTTGATATGTCTGATTCCATTCCCTCATTGTTTGCTGTTATGAACGATAAGCTATCATTATTTTATATCAATCTCTTGACAAGCATTAGGTTTCCCCCACTGATATTCAGTTAGAAGACTTATGAGGGCGGGAGAGCTGGCTCAGCTGGCAAAATGGCCTCTCAGGCTTGAAGAGTTAACTATGCGCCCAAGCATCCACATAAAAGGCCAGGTATGGGCACACTTGGAATCCCAGCACTGGAAAGGCAGAGGTGGGTGGGTCCCTGGCACTCCCTGGCTGGCCAGCAGAGCCTAATCATTAAGTCTCAGATCAGTGAGAAACCTTGTCTCAAAAACCAAGGTAATAGCCTGGAGAGATGGCTCGGTGGTAAGGATCACTTACACTCTTTCAGAGGGACCTGGGTTTGAGGCTCCCAGCACCCATGTGTCAGATCACAACGAGCTATAATTCAAGTTGCAGGAGATCTGATGTCCTCTTTCCGGGGCTTCTGCTCTCAAGGAGTGCACACAGAGGCACACACACACACAAAAGATAAGATAAATACAGACAGCTCTGGAGGAAGGACACCCTAAGTTGTCCACTGGCCTCCACATGCATGTGTACACACAGAGAGAGAGAGAGAGAGAGAGAGAGAGAGAGAGAGAGAGAGAGAGAGAGAGAAATGCTACTATGAACATCTTCTTTCTTCTCCATTCATGGATGTCTCTCTCAAAAAGAAAAATACTTAAGGGTAGAGTACATTTTGCGTCTAACAACATGTAGGTGACCAACTCGCCAAGGCGTTCCAGCCGTGCCTGTTCTCAGCCCTACTGCACTGGGCAGTGCTGGCTCCACTGTCTCAGAAACGTGTGGTAACATTAGGCCTCCCTGCATCTGTCTGGGGGTGTGAAAAGCTCCCTTGTTACGTTTCCACGCCTGAATTCCATTCCATGGATGAGTGAGGTGGAGTCCTTGTGTTTGTTTATGAGTGTTTTTGCCTACATGTCTTTATGCACACCGTGTGCTTGCAATGACAGCAGACGCCAGAAGAGGGCGCTAGGTCCCCTGAAGCTGGAGTTAAGATGTTGTGAGCTGCCATGTGGTTGCTGGGAATTGAACTCATGACCTCTGGAAGAGCAGTCAGTATGCTTAACGGATGAGCCATCTCTCCAGCCCCCAAGATTTTTATTCATATCAGTTCTGGGGATTGATCTCAGATCCCTGAACGTGGTAAGTGTTCTGTTGTGGAGCTATGCTCCAACCATTGGTATCCTTGTTTTGAGACAGGTCTCTCTGTGTAGCCCAGGATGTTCTCTTACTCAAGACCTGCCCTGCTTCTGCCTCCTGAACACTGAGATTGCAGGTGTGCACCACCACAGCTGACCTGGGGTCACAGGTGTGCACCACCACAGCTGACCTGGGGTCACAGGTGTGCACCACCACAGCTGACCTGGGGTCACAGGTGTGCACCACCACAGCTGACCTGGGATCACAGGTGTGCATCACCACAGCTGACCTGGGGTCACAGGTGTGCACCAGCATTCCTGACCTGTGGAGCTTCCATCTTTGGGAAGTATTACATATTCTTTCATGACCTGCATTTCTGGAAATCAATACCAGCTGTCTCTCGTTAAGTGCTGTGAACAGCGCTCTGTGTTTCTAAAAGTGGTCACCCTGAACTATCCCATATACCATGAGGTAAGATATATAGTATGTTATATAATGTAATTTAATGTTTAAGAAAATTGCTAATTGTTTATAATAAATATCAATAACTTTGCATTATATAATTATATATAACATAATCATATCCTACCCTATAATAGCATATATAGTATCATGATCCTATGGGTCTTCCACCTGTGAGTGTTGAGCATCAATGGCAGCCATAACCTGTGTCTATTATTTCACAGAGCTTCTCTGTGCCTTTTAACTCACCAGCTGTAACTGCTCCAAAAACAATGCCCGTGCCAACTTCAGATACTGTCAACCATACACCAAAAAACAAACCCACTCAGAACCTGTGAATATGGCCTTATTTGAAAGGGTTTTTTTTTTTTTCAGATTTCTTTTATTTTATTTAATTTCACTTTATGTACATGGGTGTGGCTAAGTGTGTGTGTGTGTGCTCCACACGCATACAGGTGCCTTCAGAGGCCTCAGAGGGTACTAGGTCTCCTGTAACTGGAGTTACAGAGAACTGTTAGCCACCTAGAGTAGGTGCTGGAAAGTTCCAGGCCTGGTCTACAGAGTGAGTTCCAGGACAGCCAAACTTAGGCAGTGAAGGAAACCACTGGAAGCAGGAAGCTGGTGAAAATGTATTTAAATGGGGGGCCCATGTTCCAGCCCCAGCAAGCAGCAGAACTTGGCAGTTTTGGCCACGTGGTTCTGGCTTTAGAGCCAAGGATACAAGAAAGGGGGTTATGGAGTCTCCTCCACAACTAAGGAAAGCCATTGCCAGGCTTGTCTCTGCTAAGTCGTGCTACCACAGCTGCTGCTGCTATCCCAACACTACTGAACTGGACTGCTGGAATATTTGTGAAATGTTCCAGAGTGGATGGAGCTGCCGATGCTGACGTGTGAACTGAACTGCTGATTTCCTGACAATACAGATAGGAGTTGCTCCAAAGAACCTTTCTAAACAGGTCCACTTCCCCTGTGTCCTAAAAACCTTTCTTTCCCACTATCCCTGGTGAGTGGTAGGCTAGAAGAGAAGCCGAAGCATTTAAGAGCCATTATTAAAATGAGGGTTGAGTGGGGTTGGAGAGATTGCTCAGTGGTTAGAGCACTGGCTGCTCTTCCAGAGGTCCTGAGTTCAATTCCCAGCAACCACATGGTGGCTCACAACCATCTGTAATGGGGTCTGATGCCCTCTTCAGGTGTGTCTGAGGATAGTTACAGTGTACTCATTAAATAAAAACAAATAGATTTAAAAAGAAAATTAGGGTTCAGAAAATCTAAAGTTACAGCACCTTCTTCTCCCCAAATCCTTGACTAGCATTATTGTAGTCATTGTGAATGCACAGCGTTCAACTTTTTCCATGGTGCTAGTCATGCCACTAAGCTTGTGGACAGGTGTATGTGTGTGCATTTACATGTGTGTGTTTGCTTGTGTGTGTGCACATGTGTGTATGTGTGTCTGCATGAGTGTGTGTGTGCATTTTATGTGCATGTGCATGTGTGCGTACACACATGTGTCTGCATGAGTGTCTGCATGAGTGTGTGTGTGTGTGTGTGTGTGCGAATGTATTCTGACATGGGGCTCACTATATATATCTCTGGTTGTCTTGCAATTTACTGGGTACACCAAGCTGGCCTCAAACTCACAGAGATCCCCCTGCTTCTGCCTCCTGAGTGCTGGAATTAAAGGCATATGCTATTATACTCAGCCCCCAATGTCTTTTTGACAGGACTGTTATGATCTTTTTCCATTTGTTATTCTCTGAACTTAAAAATGCTTAAGAATGTAGGTAAGATGGCTCAGTGGGAAAGATGCCAAGGCTGACAGTCTGAGTTAGACCCCTGAGGTCACATGATAGAAAGAAAACTGACTCCCACAGGTGCCCTCTGACCTCTACACACATGCTGTGACATGTACATTCGTGCACACCTGTCCATAACCAAATAAATGTTTTTTTTTTTTTTTTTAAAAAAAAAAAACTTTAAAAGTTGCCTAATGATTCACTTCCTGCCAGACATGATAGTACATGCCAGCACTGAGGGAGCTGAGACAGGGGGATTAATAGTCTAAAGCCAGTCATATAACAAGATGCAGAGGTGGACTGGAGAGATAGCTCAGAGGTTAAGAGCACTGAGTGCTCTTCCAGAGGTCCTGAGTTCAACTCCCAGCAACCATATGGTGCCTCACAACCATCTGTAATGGGGTCTGATGCCCTCGTCTGACTTGCAGTCATACATGCAGGCAGAATACTGTATGCATAATAGACAAATAAATCTAAAAGACAAAAAAGATGCAGAGGCAAAACCCAAAGAAACAAAAACACAAACCCCATAAATAAAGAAAAGAGAGACGTGGGCAAAGAATCTTTCTCCCTAATGTCAATTTTGAAATGCACTTCTGTCTGTAGCTGGAGAGATGGCTCAGAGGTTAAGAGCACCGACTGCTCTTCCAGAGGACCCCAGTACCCACATGGCAACTCATACCTGTCTGTATTCCAGTTCTGGGGATCTGACACTCTCACACAGACATACATGCAGGCAAAAACCAATGCACATTAAAAAAAAAAAAAAAAAAAAAAAACCACACCTCTTAAAAAAAAAAAAAAAGAAAGAAAAAAGAAAGAAATGTACTTCTCTTTGCAATCTCCATACCCTCACGTATATCCTTCAGAATAGGGCAAAGAGGGTTATTCCAAGTGGCACAGAGGCTGGAGGGATGCCTCAGTGGTTAGGATCATGTGTTGCTCTTGTAGAGGACATGGTTCAATTCCTGGAACCCACAAGGCTGCTTACAGCCATCTCTACATTGTACTGTAGAGTGAAAAATTATAAAGGCCATTTTATGAAATATGTGTAGATTTTTCACCTTAGACCTGAGCAGAAAAGTGCAGATTCCAGAATGAGGAACTGAAAATAAGATTTCAGGCCCACCTATGGGTGGGAGAGGCCCAAGGCAGGAAGACACAGTCCTGACCATAAAAGATGCAAGCCACCTAGGTGGGGCTATAGCAGGAAGAAGTAAAGATAGTTAATCTGAAATAGTTGGTAATGGCAGGATAGGACACAATGACATGATAAAAACCACATTTTTGAGAAGAATGCAGGGTGATTTCCACATGACACTAACCATTCAGGGTGGGTTTCTCTGGAATGTTTCGCTATTCTTATGTTATGTATCCTTGGCAACCCCCGCGCCACTCCCCTGGTTTGTGGTTTTTCTCTTTAAAACGCTCCACGGACTGGATGTTGGGGTCGAACCCCACTCCTGCGGGAGTGCGTGGTGAGACCACTGGCTGCCAGGCTTCTTCCCTAATAAACTTCTGCTGATTGCATCCAGGTATGGTTTCTTGTGATCTTTGGGTGGTCGCAATTTCCTGAGACTTGAGGAAGGGTCTCCCGAATATGGGGGTCTTCATTACAATATACATTTTATGTATGTGAGTACACTGCAGGTGTCTCCAGACACCAGAAGAGGGCATCAGATCCCATTACAGATGGTTGTGAGCCACCATGTGGGTGCTGGGAACTGAACTCAGGACCTCTGGCAGAGCAGTCAGTACTCTTAACCACTGAGCCATCTCTCCAGCCCAAATAAATAAATCTGAATTTAAAAATAAATAAATAAATAAAATCGTACAAAAGAATAGTAACACAGAATTAAAAAATGAAAATTTCCAAAATCACTTTATTACATCTAAACGCTATAGGGAAACTCTGGATGATTTATAACAAACATAGATCAATGTGATTGATTTTATTTCTTTATTTTATTTTTTTTTTTTTTTTTTTTTTTTTTTTTCTGGTGCTGGGGATCAAACCCAAGATTGTGACAAGCTCTCTACCATGAGCTGAATCTGCTGACCCCAAATTTAGGTGAATGATTGGCAGGGGATTATGGAAGGCTTGATTCCTTTGCATGTCCGTCCCAGTCTGTTCCCTCTCACCCACATCCCTTCTCTTCTGGCTCAGGCAGCTCCACTTCCTCTCACGATGAGAACTCCCTCTGCGTTAAACAGAGACTCCGCTGCAGGCAGCAGGGAGACCCACATTCCAGGATTCCTTAGAAAAGGGGCAGGGTGAGCCCTCAGGGCCAGTGTGTCATTTCCGGCTCGACTATGGTAGATTCTCTTTGTTTTTGTGTTTCCAACCGTGTGGAGCCTTCTCATGCTTGTGTTTCGTGTCCAAGTGGTACTTAGGGTCTAGAACATATTGAATAAAAAGAAGAAACAAGATGAGCAAGGGAGGCGCGTGACTCTGATCCCAGTAGGCAGGCAGGTCTCTGAATTTAAGGCCAGTCTGAGCCACAGAGGAGTTCTAGGACAGCCAAGGTATGTAGAGAATTACTGTCATGAGCGGGAGAGAGAGAGAGAGACATAGAGAGAGACAAAGACAGAGACACACACAGAGAGAGAGACAGAAACAGAGAGAGACAAAGAGAGATAGGGGAGGGAGGAAGTAATTACAAATTTCTAGAGATGACTGAGCTGACAAAGTGTCCTGTCCTACATTGCTTGATCCTGGACCCTGACTGTGGCAACAAGGGGACAAAGAAAGGACAGACACACATACGGAAATACGAGGATCAGGTAAGTTCTACTCACTCTGATGGAGTGCACCTACTGCGCACAGCCCAGCATAGAAGGAGGAGTGCACCTACTATGCACAGCCAAGAATCTCTGGGTTTTTCTTACATACAGCCTAGAAGGGGGAGCTAGCTAGTCTCAGTGGAAGGACACCTCCACAGGGAGCAGAGTCAGTCTGTAATCGCCTGGGAGGAAGAAGCTGCAGTGCTAGCTTCTGCACACAGTTGTTCCTACATGCACATCCTCGCACACAGTGCTAATATTCACACTCAGACCCCAGAAAGGCTTTGGGACTCCTCTGACCCCTCACCTGGGAAAGGCTTTGCCTACTGCCATGGGTCTGAGGCATCTAGGTTTTTGACATAGCTGTGCCCAGGTTGAACAGCACATATTCACTTGGGACTTCATCCTTTCTTTACCCAGTCACCCCAGGATCACTCAGCTCTCCTAAACGAAGTGCCTGCCTTGCAAGCATGAGGGTCTGAGAGACCAGAGCCTCAGGATGCACAGAAACACTGGACACAGTGGCATGCCTCTGTTATCCTGGCACTAGTGGGATGGAGACAGACAGCCTAGCCAAATCAGTGAGTTCCAGCTTCCGTGAGAAACCACGCCTCAAAACAAAACAAATAAACAAAAAAATGGAGAACCAGGCATTGGTGGTACACGCCTTATCCCAGCACTCAGGAGACAGAAGCACGTGGATCTCTGTGAGTTTGAGGCCAGCCTGGTCTACACAGCAAATTCTAGTCCAGATAGAGCTACATAGTGAGAGCCTATCTCAATAGATGAATGAATGAATGAATGAATGAATGAATGAATAATGAATGAAGATGACGAGCAAGTGAAGAAGACATTTAGTGTTGACCCCAGGCCTCCACAATCATGCCACATGTATACAGAAGCCACACACACACATTTTAAAGAAAAGATTAGTTTTAAAAGATCAAACTTGGAAGTACCTCAGGAAACAGGGAATGCAGAATGTCAGCCACAGTTCTTCCCCATGTGTTCATTTTGTATGTGTGTGTGTGTGTGTGTGTGTGTGTCCACGCATGCATGCGCACATGTGCATATGTTTTTGTGAATGTGTGCACATGCCGCTGGGAAAACAAACCGGAGCTTCATGCATGTACTACTGCTAAGTAAGTCACCTCCCAAGTCCTCTAACCTGTGTGCCTTTGAGCCCTTGGCTTCTCCTGCATGGGGGACATGATACAATCAGTTAAAAGTTGATCATATAAAATGTTGTTATCAGTTAATATAGTCAGCCATGATGGAATCCTACAGAGCTGTGTGATGCTGTGGTCACGCAACGTGGCTGAGTGGAGCTGCCCACGGCTATACAGAAATCTGGATCTCAAGGAAGAGCAGAATGATGTCTCTTCTCTACACTGTCAGCACAGGGCCCAGTCACCGAGAACTCATGGGTGGTAGTGAGGGATGAGGCATCCTGACACCCAGTGGGAGGTGAGGCAGTCACCTGCACAGAGGGTTCACAGGGAGGACCCCGAGGACGTGTAGGACACTGACATCAGGAAGCATCCCTGTCTGGGTGAGTCTGAGGGTAAGCTGGAGAATCTCCCATGGAAAGACGTTTGGGTTGTGGAATACAAAACTACAAATGGTATGTGTTGCGAGAATAGTAAAAATTTTTATCAGGGAAAAATGGAACATGGAAAATCATGGAACAAAAAGACGAGTAAATGAGTCTGCGTGAACCATGTGACAGACGTCACTCTAGAGGAAGAATCGCCACAGCCAGTGCTGTGAGCAGGGCATGGCAGGCACTTGTCACGTCCAGTGTCACTTTTCTATCAAAAGTGTATTGGGAAACAGCACAAGCAGAAATAACGAATGAACCAGGAAGTAGATTGAGAGGGGTTAAAATAGGCCTTAATTTGTAGGGCGGTGGGTAGAGGGGTGATTTGTAAAGCGGTCATTCATGATACAGAGAGTCATTCATGATACAGAGGAAGGGAAGTACAGGCTCCTAAGAAATCACTCCACTCGGGCCTACACTCAGCTGAGAGTTTTCAGATTATCTTTGCAAGTTTCTCCCCACAACTCTCAAGACTAGGGAGGCTACAAGCCATGTGGTGTCTCCTCTGCTGCTCTCACTGAGATGGGAGAAACTGGTGTTTCCCATCTCTCCTGCCTTGCCCATGCCGGCCCATGCTGGCCCATGTGAGCACTCCTGCCTTGAAATGGCATTCCTTCCCTCTGTATGGATAAGGGACCGGGCAGAAGAGGGAAGAACACCGAGCTCCACAAATCTAACAAAGGAATTAGAAGTTGATGCACTCACATTCCTCCGGGGAGTATGGGAAATTGGCTTCCACCACCCTGTTGTTGAGGGGCTTCGTCTTGCGGTAACCACTTTGAATGATCTCGTTGTTGTGATTCATAACAGAGTTTTCTATGGTTACAGCCTGCAGATGACAGAAAGTGAGTTATGAGGCAGAAGCACTGGGGAATGTGAAAGCATTTAGTGACTGTGTAAGAAAACGTCAAGTCGATCTGTTCTGAGCGGTCTGCCAACCTTTACGTCACCATCCTTCTATCGTCCATCCATCCATCCATCCACCTTCCCAGAAGGCATCTCCACACAGTCTCCTCTCCTCTTTTTATATTAGTATTTGGTTAACAGAACAAAAGCAATCAGTAACAGGCAGTCAGCTCAGTGTTTGTTTTTCTAAGATATATTCTGTCTACATCTTTAAGAAGTGGGTTTTTTTTTCTGCATGAGTAAGTCTGCATTCTCCATTCATTTTCTTCCCTTTAAGATTTTGAGTCCCCTACCTTCTCTGTGTGGCTAACTCTTGATCAATAATAATAGTAACAGTAGTAATAATAAAAAATTTTATTTTTTTAAACAGTGTCTCACTACATAGCCCTGGCTAGGCTAGAACTCACTATGTAGATCAGGTTAACCTTGAACTCCCCAAGTTCTGCCTGCCCCTGCTTCCCAGGTGCCACAACCAAAGCCATGCACCCCACGCCCGGCTGAACCTCTCCTGGGACTTAAGTGAGACGTCTTCTAGGTCTTCCTACTCCACCCTTCATCTCTCTTAGACACTCTGAACATCTCCTTCTGGCTCATCTTTGTGCCAGGTGAGACTATCTTCCTGCCTCTGTCTTCCAATTCACTAGTTGCCTCTTGAATTAAATCTAGCATACTGTTAAACCCAGCCGCTCAATCTGTAATTGTGCTTGACACAGTTTCATCCCACCAGGTGGGAATGGGGGCAATCCTTCTAATTCCAGCACTCAGGAGGCAGACGCAGGAGGACCTCTGTGAGTTCGAGACCAGCCTAGTCTACAGAGTGAGTTCCAGGACAGCCAGGGCTACACAGAGAAACTCATATATATATAATGTGTATTATGTATATTATATATATATATATATAAACATATGTACATATATACTTATATATACATATATGCATATATTAGTGTATAAAATATATACACATGCGTATATTAGTATATATATTTGCATATATGTGTGTGTATATGTACATATCAGACACTGTTACATTTCATCTGGTGATTCCCCTGTCTGAAGTCTTTGTAACTCTGACTCTGCTAATCCCCTTTCAAACTGTCTTTTTCCTTGTGTGTTTTGGTATTTTGCCCCCAACAGTGGTAGGAATCAAATCTAAGGCCTTGTTATATTAGGTGAGTATTCTTAAAACCAAGCTATAATCTGAGTCTTGGCTTTGTTTGTTTGTTTTTAAACAACTCTCTTCTTTTGTAGCCCAGGCCAGCCTAGAACTTTCTGTGTGTGTCCAAGGGAGGCCTAGAGCTCTCAAACCTCTTGCCTTGGCCTCCGCTGGTCACAGGTGAGTAGCATCAAGCTCTGCCCTTCTAATAAGTAATTAGAAGGCCCCTAGTTGGACCCTTCTGGAGATAACTGGCACATGCTACATCTTATCTGGGGTTGCTTCCAGCTTACAGAGTAACATTTTTGTGTGGAATGGTCCTTGCCTGTTAGAAGTCTTTTCCATCTTCCTTTGGAGAAGAGAAATGAAGTTTAAGAGGAAAAAAAATGTTCGTTTCTGAGGGAAAATATCAGTGTAAGGAGATATTAGACTGGCCCTGTACCTTAGCAGTGCTTGCAGTATGTTCAACTCCACAAATGTGTGTTATGTAAGGTGTGGTGTATTCACTAAAGGCAAGACACATTCACATTCAGAGCTTGGCCTGATGGCTCTTGCCTGTAATCTTAACATTCAGGAAGCTGAAGCAGGAGGATTGCCATGACAGTCTGGGTTGGGTTACAGAGTAAGATTCTTCAGAAGGAGGAAGAAGAAGAAGGGGTGGGGAGGAGAAGGGAGGGAGGGAGGGAGGTTGGTTGACGCATTCATGTACCTGGACTATTTATTATTCTGAAAGACAAAAGAGGACCTATAGACCACTTCTCTTCAAAAGACTGAGTATAGGGTTGGAGAGATGGTTCAGTGGTTAAGAACACTCATTGCTCTTGCAGAGGACCTGGGTTTGGTTCCCAGCACCCACACAGCAGTTTACAAGTACTTCTAACTGTAATTCTAAGAAATCTGATGACCTCTTCTGGCCTCCACGGGCTCCTGCACACACACGGTGCACATATATACACTCCAGTACAATAGACATGCACACACACACAAATACAATTAACTAGTTTTTTTTTTTTAAGACTGAATATAAAGCTGTGTTTTAACATGACAAAGAGCAGAGGCAGTCATTGACACAGGACCTAGGACAGAGCTTAGCCAGGTCTGCTCGAGAACATCTGTCCTTAGCATGTGCCTCCCCTTTCCCATGGCTCTGAGTCCAGAGCTTTCACTACGTCAAATCAAAGCTCCTTGGATCAGCTGGTGCCTCTCACACCCATCCCTGCCTCGGTGGCTGAAGGTCGACCACAGTTCCGTGGGGGTGGGGTTGATATTGGTCTTGGCTAGTTTTATATCAACTTGCCACAAGCTAGAGTCATCTAAAGTGAGGAACCTCAGCTGAGAAAATGCCTCCCTAAGATCCAGCTGTATAGCATTTTCTTAATTAGTGATTGACGGGGAAGGGCCCGGTCCATGCTGGGTGGTCCCATTCCTGAGCTGGTGGTCCTGGAAGCTGTAAGAAAGCAAGCTGGGAAAGCAACAAGGAGCAAGCCAGTAAACAGCGCTTCTCCGAGGCCTCTGCATCAGCTCCTCCTCCAGGCCCCTGCCTTGTCTGGGTTCCCATCCTGACTTCCTTTGATGACAAGCAGTGCTATACAAACCAAATAAACCCTTTCCTCATCCATTTCTTTGGTCATGGTGTTTTGTCGAAGCAACGGAAACCCTGACTAAGGCAGCATCAGAGCCTGTGTGTGGCTTGTATCAGTGAGTCATGTGGGCTTCTGGGAGTGTCCTCCCTATCCAGGCAGTCAAAAGAAGGCTTTGAGGAGCTGTTGTTACCTGGACCTTGGAGAGGGTGACAGGATCCCGAAGCACAAACCACTTGACGTTCTCTGTGCAGGGAGGAGTGGTGAGCGAGCCGTCGTAGGTGTAATAGTGTCTGATGTCCTCAGGGAACAGGTTCCGGATGTTAACATTTTTCAGGGTTGTCGTTTGTCCTAAGAGAAAAAAGACAGGGAATGGAGGAGAGAAGCCTTGTCGCCCCAGCAGGGACAGCTCGGGCTCTGCCTCAGGGATGTTCAAGTCTGCGGACCTAAGCTGTAGAACAAAGGTGCTGATGGCTGAAAAACTGTCCCCCGGTTTACTGCTCTGGATGGGTGAGCAGCGGAGAGCTGGGCCTGGTGGGGCGAGCTGGAATCCTAGCACTTGCGAGAGTGAGACCCAAACCTGTCCCTGAGTTCAAAGCCAACCTGAGCTTTAAAGTGACTTCTAGGGCCAGAGAAATGACTCAGTGGTTAAGAGCACTGACTGCTCTTCCAGAGATCCTGAGTTCAATTCCCAGCACCCACATGGCAGCTCACAACTGTCTGATGCTATCTTCTGGTGTACAGATGTACCTGTATAAATAAATCCTTAAAATAAACAAAGTGACTTCCAGAAGCTAGAGAGAGGGCTCGGTGATTAAGAGCATATAATACTCTTCCAGAAGCCCCCCATATGGCTCCCAGCGCCCATGTCAGATGATCTATGACTGGCTGTAACTCCCGATCCAAGGGATCAAAGCTAAAATCACAGGCATTTGTATGACACTCAGCTTGTTAGATGGCTGCTGGTGTCAGAATTCTGGACCCTGGTGACTGCAGAATAAGTACCCATAACTGCCCATAAGAGTCATCTCTTCCCTCTCCATACAGAATATATTTTAAATTTTATTTTTATTTTTTGTGTATGAGTATTTTGTCTGTCTGTCTGTCTGTACATACATACATATGTATGTATGTATGTATGTATGTATGTATACCATGTGCATGCCTAGTGCCCAAAGGGGTCAGAAACTGGCTTCAGATCCCCTAAAACAGGAGTCACAGACAGTTGAGAGCTGCTATCTAGGTGCTGGAAATCAAACCTCGGTCTTCTGCGAGAGTGGCAGGTTCTCTTGACCACTGAGCATGAGGGCTCCGGCCTCTGGGGGCGTGACTGAGCCCAAAGACAAACACCGTACACATTAATAACTTAAGAATCCATGCTTAGGAGCTGGAGAGGGGACAGTGGACAAGAACTTATGCGTGGCTTCCCAGAGGTATGCTTCCCTCCTAAACCTACAGCAGAAAGGGCCGGGACAAGGCCCTCAGCCAGAGACCTGGCTTCCCTCAGAAGGGCTGCGGCTTCTCTACTCACACCTCTCCTACTGTGAGCATTCCTTACCTGGATGCTTGACATTGGACAACTCAGAAATGAAGTTGCTGTAGTAAGTGTTTTCGGCGTATTCGTCCACCTGGGGAGAGAGAAGCACAGAGCACTCGGCACAGGGGGAACTTGGCCCGCTGCCCCACACCGGCCACTTGACTTTCCAGCTGGGAGGCTAAGCAACAAACATGGAGGTAGCACGGCTCAGTCCTAGTGGGGGATAAAATGACTGTCCCCTGCTACCAACTGCCCTCATCTCTATCCTCAGGGCTCCTGACAGACATGATGTCCCAGAAGAAGCTGCTCCCCTAGCCCTACTGCTAGAACACTCTTGTATGAATGTTGATTTCATTAGTTTAATGTGTATCAGAGTTTGCCTGTGTGTCTGTATGTGCACCGTCTGCATGCAGTGCCCAGGGAATCCAGAAGAGGGCACTAGACCATTGGAACTGGAGTCACAGCAGGTTGTGAGCTATCCTACAGGTGCTATCTCAGTAAGAGCAGCAAAGGCCCTTAACCACTGAGCCATCTCTCCAGCCCTGGTATTTTTTTTTTTTTTTTTAAGAAGAAAATAAAAGTTGCTTCTGGTTTAAAAGGCATATTTTGTTATTGTTTTCCCCTGTTGATTTGGTTGGTTTAGATTTAATTTTGTTTTAGTTTGGGTTTTTTGTTTTGTTTTGTTTTGTTTTTGAGGTTTTGTTTTAGTTTGGTTTTGAGGGTTTCTCTGTGTAGCCCCTGCCTGCTGTCCTAGAACTCACACTATGTAGACCAGGCTGGCCTTAAACTTGAGAGATTTGCCTTCCTTTGCCTCCTAAGTGCTGGGATTAAAGGTGTGCACCACCACTGACTGGCTTGATTTTGTTTTTCTTACTGTGTTGTAGTTTGGGCTGGTTTAGAACTCCCTCAGTGGATCATGCTGGCCTCGGATTGCAGTAATCAATACTGTTTCCAAGTGCTGGGGTAACAGGCATGCACCTCTATGACAGACTCCTGGGGTCTGTTCTGTTGGGGTTTCTTTCCCCTTCATATAGATTATGTGAATTATTCATATTATTCTCCTGATTTCTTCTTTTAACTTTATTGTTACTGTGTGTTGGTATGATAGGGGAGGGCACATGACTGTGGCCTGCATGTATCAAGGTCAGAGGACATCTCTGTGGAATTGGTTCTCTATGCAGGTTCCAGGGATTGAATTTAGGCCGCCATACTTGCATGGCGATCTACTTTGCCCACCAAGCTATCTCATTGGCTCTTACTTCTGCCTTCTTTCTATATTTCTGTGCACACACACATGCATATGTGCCACCGTGCCTTGGTTTTCACGTGGGTCCTCACGTTTGCACAGAAAGCACTGACTGAGCTAGCTCCCCACTTCCTGTGTCTCCCTATCTCTTAGCATTGGAAACTCTTTTGTTGAAAGGTGAGCCTATCAGACAGTATATGGAAGAAATTCTGATTCTGATCTCCTAAAATTGTCCTAGGGCGTTTTCTTATTTGTTTATGTGTAGGCTTATTTTGGTACTTGGCTGTGTTTAATCTGAAGAATGTACCCCTCTAAACCTCCCCACACCCACTTCATAGAGCAGTTAAGGTCTCTGCTAAGCATGACGCTCCTAGATTTTAATTTTTATTTATTTATCTTTTTTTTTTTTTTTTTTAACTTCAGGTTGTCCTAGAACTCACCATGTATCCCAGACTGGCTTTGAACTCAGGACAATCCTAGCTCAGCCTCCTGAGTGTTACAAATATATGTGTGAACTACCACACCTGATTTTGTTCAGTTTTTAAATGTCATTATTTATTTATTTACTTACTTACTTACTTACTTACTTACTTACTTATTTTAAAGACAAGGTCTCACTGTGCTCCCCTGGATAGCTTAGAAGTAGACACAGCTGGCTTCAGACCAGGATTAAAGGCATGTGCCACCATACCTAGCTCTCTTCTTTTGGTTTTTCGAGACAGGGTTTTTCTGTGTAGCCCTGGCTGTACTTGAACTCACTCTGTAGACCAGACTGGCCTTGAGTCACAGAGATTGTCCTGTCCCCTGAGTGCTGGCGGTTAAAGGTGCACGCCAACCATACACTGCTGTTAAATGTTACTTTTCTTGTTTAGCTGGAATTCCTAGGGACAGCTCTAGTTCTGTGGTCACAGTGAACTGGATGGAGGGCATGCTTAAACCCCTCAGGTTCCTGTGACTTGCCTTTCTACTGATCCTCTCTGTGAGCTCAGCACACACCCATGTAGCTCCTGTAGCCTCCACTGTCCCTCGCTCCACCCCTCCACCTCCCACTCCTACCCTACCCCCTACCCTCCCCCACTCCCTACCCCGACTCCTCTAAGCGGCTCCCCAGTAAAGATCTGATTGGCTGCTATCACTGTCTCTGGTCTGCGCCCCCAGCTGTTCTTCTGTCTGTGAGTTCTCTGTTTTCTGACCATTTGAAATCACGTTTTCTCTCACGGACAGTGATCCTGGGCTTCAACTTGCACCCAACAAACACTCCGTCCACTCTGCTGGCCAGGTGGAACCGGAACTTGTTTTTCCAGGGCAGCCTCGACCGGAATAAATTTCCAGTCTGACCATAGTGTGGGTAGGGACCGGAAGAACCCTGGGGGAATGTCCTCTGGAACTTAGCGGAAATTTTACCTGATTTCGTGAATAACTGTCATAAATGTATTGTTTGCCTCTAGCCCATGCTGAAATAGTGGGAAGAGGGTTGCATGATTTTTTGTGTGTTTTTTTGTTTGTTTTTTGCTTTTATTTTTTATCTTGTTTTGTTTGAGACAAGATCTCATGGTCTAGCCTAGGCTGACTTTGAACTTCGATCCTCTGCCTCGGCCACCTGAACGCTAGGATTACGGGTTTGCACTGCCATGACCAGCTTCATGTTCTAAGATACTATGGAAACAACTGGGCATTTCATTTTGCTTATAACTTCATCCAGTTTTACATTAAGTTTTTTGAGAATTAGATTCCTGCCTACTTTAAATTTGTTTTTTAGATTTATTTGTTTTGTATTTTATATGTATGGGTGTTCTATCTGCATGTATGTCTGTGTACCTATAAGCAAGCCTGGTGCCCTCAGAGGCCAGTGGAACTGGTTGTGAGCTGCCACGTGAGTGCTGGGCCTAGAACCTGGGTCCTCAGGAAGAATAGCCAGAACTCTTAATCAGTGAGCATCTGTCCAGCCCCGATTCCTGTCAACTTCAAATGACCTATCCCTAAGTCCATCGTGTGGACTTTCTTAGAATCTGGCTGGCTGGTTTCACCTGGCCCATTAGACCAGCCTGTGTCTAGTCAACCCTCCTGGGATTCCAGGTCTTTTAAGTCATCTTATTACCCAGGGCCTCCAGGTTCATAACACAAGAGTGACCAAGGGCTGGAAAAATGGTCAACTGTCACTGGGAAGCTTTCCCAGGAATGCTGAGCTTTGGAAGGGATGGAGAGAGAAAATGAAGATGACGCGTCATTTAGACCGAATACCTCATTTGGACTTGAGGGCATAGCCTGAGTCAGACACGCATGCATAGTTCCAGCCTACCTCAACCAAGACCGCTAACACAGCCAAGCCGTCTTCTTGGTCCTTGGCTTTCTCATAGGTCTCATACTTCTGATTGAAGTGAACACAGTGAACCTGTGAGTGAGGAAAAGCAGGTCAAGGGTGGTTCATCTGGACGTCAAACACTTAAAGATTCTAAAGAGACAGGAGAGAATGTGAGACGCTCCGGCAGAGGCCTCACAAACTACCGTGCCCTCTCTCCTTCCGTGCAGGCTACAAGTCCCAACTGCCAAGACCAGAAACTTTTCTGAGAATAAAAAGAGAGTAAGTGGGATTCTGGAAGGTTGTGGTTCTGGTTTGACCTGACCCAAACTCCCTCTGGCAGAGGCCAGATTATATGAGGCCTCTGTGCCCTCCTCTGAACTCTAGGGGGCTTAAGGAGAGGGAGAGCCACTGGAAGCCACTGGAATCAGCAGTAAGCCAGAAATCAGCCCAAGGATGGGTGCAGGCCACAGAGGTGCCCTAAAAAAACGCTAACACACAAATTCAGCTGAACCAGGAAGGCCTGCCTCTGTGCAGACAAGAGACTCCTGCCACGCTGGGAGTTTTCTGAAGAGGGACCCTGTTTACATTCTCCCGACAACGCAATGACAGAGTTCCAAATGAACCAAAATAAATTCGGTCACAGGGTGATGAACCATCACCGTTGCACAAAAATATATTTTAATAAAAATAGCCAATATTAAAATTGGCTAATTTAATAAGAAAAGTAGAGCTGGAGAGATGGCTCAGTTGGTAAAGCACTCACTGTTGGGAGCGAGAAACTGAGTTCGATTTTCAGCACCCACAAAGGAAAACTGGGCACAGAACTGCATATCGATAATCTCTGAGACAGTGGCAATAGCATCCCTGTGGCTCGATGGCCAGCCAGTCTAGCTGGTTGATGAGATCCAGACTCAGAGAGAGAGAGAGAGTGTGATAAAGGAAACAGCATCAACCCCCGGCCTCCACACATACATATGTGCATGCACACTCACTTGCATGTGTACATATACAACACCTGTGTAACACAAGCATACAGACACTGACACAAAGAAAGGTGAGTCTGGAGCCCTGTGGGGTTGTCACATACCTCCATCATTTTCCTCATCCCATCAAAGGTGTGTTCAGAGCCGCTTATTTCCGAGTCCCTACCACCCCAGTGAAAGTGCATCTGCTCTGCGACGTACGTGTTGCCATCAGAGTCTCTCATGTGCATGCTGTGCGGCAGGGTGATCTGTACTGTGGGAGAGAACACGGCACAGGGAGACTCAGATTTTCCGTAAGTAGCTTCGTGGTCAAAATATTGCCTAAAGTATATGCCTATACTCCTAGCACTTGAAAGCTGAGACAGTAGGATTGCTAGTTTGAGGCATGGCTTCATGGCTTGTACAACGACTTGGCTAGCCCACAGAACTGCTGCCTGAGGTAGCACCATGCTGGGCTCCAGCACTCCTTGTTCTGTGGACAAGAAAGCTGACCCCGGGGACTGGAAGACTCAGTTATGTTGTGCCTTGGGCTGGGGCAGAGCTGGGCTGGGAGCCCTGCATCTGCATTTCTAACCACATGCCATCATGATATGGCTCAATTTGTCCTCAGAAGACCAGAAGCCAGGTTACACAGCCAGCCAGGACCCCAGCTCTTGCTTAGCTTAGGGACTTACTTTGACTGAGATTCTAACCCTGAAATGCTGGAGGAAAAAGAAATGGGTCTCCCTGCTGCATGCCCTCCAGACTTCCAACAGGGACATTATTTGTGTCAAATTGACTGCAGATATTCATCTCACTGGCTCAGACCTTTAAAAAGTCATGTCTCTTGGAATGAGCCATCCAAGACTAAAACAGGGTAGTGACACCAGAGACTGACTAGGAAAGGATGTGAAGGTGCCAGTCGGTCAGGCACGATGCCACATGCTTGTAATCTCAACACTTGGTAAACAGAGACAGAATGATCAGAATTTCAGGTCAATCTCACTGCATCTGCATTTGGAGGCTAGCCTGGGCTCCATGAGACACTGTTTTAAAACAAAAAAGGTATAATTTAAGATCTGAGACTCTGTCTCTATCTCTGTCTCTGTCTCTGTCTCTCTGTCTCTCTCTCTGTCTCTGTCTCTCTCTCTGTCTTTCTCTCTCCCACCCCTGTTTAAACATTTCTAAATTTGGCCATGGATCCATATGTTTCCTTAAAGAGCAAAACATTCATATTCGAAATGTTCTTCCCAAATCATCTAAAAGAGTTGGGAAGCTGTGATCAGATGAACATAAGCTACTAATCCAGACTCAGAGATGGGAACGGCCCTTTGTAGAATGCAGGCTTACCATTTAGAGTCTCAAAAATCTATGTTCTCAAGAACGGAAGAGACCTTAAAGGAGGAAGTCACTGAGTGAGTTCTGCCAGGAGTCGGTGGGAGCCAGGAACCTAGACCCCACAGAGCTTCAGCCAAATGGACAGTTGTCCCCACAGGAGCAACAAGAGAGATCCTGGCAATTACCTGTCCCAGACCGCAGCTTCTAGAAGACAGGGTGTCCCTATGGGGCTTTGCACTGACAGGCCTGCTCAGGGAGCTCAGAAAGGAGCTGTCGTAGTGGTTTATTTGGTTTTGTTTTGGTTTTTGTTTTGGTTTAGCTGGTGGCTGGGCTGTTGAGAAGCTCAGGCCCATGTCTCTCTGTCTCCAGTTCCACTTACTAAAGTTTCCAGATTCTGAAAATGGATTCACCTCCTGAAAGCATTTGCTCCCTTTGTGAGGAATGACAATTTAATCAGTGTCTCGACAGATGTTTGCTGTCCTCAGGTGACCCCCATCAGGGCTGAGGTAGAGTGCTTGACCAGCATGCACTGGGCCCTGGGTTTGGTCTCCAGCTCTACATAAACTGTGGTAGTATACCTCCCTAATCCCAGCACTCAGGAAGTGTAAGTGGGGAAGTCAGGAGTTCAGGGTCATCCTTTCCTGAAGCCAGCCTGGGTTGTCTTTAAAAGGAGGAATGTCAACAAATGTAGCCAGGCCTCACCCGGGTTTGCCTAGATGTGCAAGGCCTTACGTCCTACCTCAGCCCTAGAAAACTGGGTCTCTGTGCATGCTGCTCCTGACCTGTATGCACACCCCCTGTTTCTCACGCAGACTGCCAGCCCACCGGTCCCCCTTACCTGTGTGTCCGTTGTTAGTCATAGAGAGCTCTGGCTCCTCCACATCATAGTTGACCATGTGCAGGGGTTTCAAGGACCCATTGAACCACACCCTCCTCCTCTTCACATCGATGGGTGACTGCCTTTCCCCGCTGCAGGAAGGGAACTTCTCAGGCCACTGATCTTCTGCCACGCCGCCGTCATCCCCTGTCACAGGAGAGAGTGGGGCCCAACTTAGAGCAACCCCCCTGAGCCTTCTCTGAGGGTTCTCACCAGGCTGGGGTCAGGAGCTTCTGGGTGGAAGACCCATGGGGCAGCCTTCTGGAAATAGAAGCAGCACTTCCAGAAGGCCGGCTGGGAAAGCTCTAAACTAAGCCCAGAACTTGGGGTGTGGCGATGGTGTTCTTCCCTTGCAGCTAACAGCAGAAAGAACCCAGAGCTAGTGATTCATGTCCAAGGATCTCCTGCAGAGCAGTTGGCCCTCTGTCTTGCAGTAGTCATGTGACAAAGACTCCTGAAGGGGGTCTGGGCCTACCAATAACCCCTGACCTCATTTTCAGAGAGTATAGTGTCCCTTTCCAAGCCCTGGACTTGAGCCCCACCCTACCCCAGCTTCCTCTGCTGCTAGACTCCTGCCCCCCAAAGCAGCAGCCTTCTTCTTGCTTTAGCCCCTTCTCTGGGTTCACAGGAAGGCAAAGACCATCTAAATGACAACCCATGAATACAAGGCACCTGAAGAAGTATCATGTTAAATGGGTGGGGCAGGCCTGGAGCCCTAGCACTGTCGAGGTAGAGGCAGGGGGATCACAGTTCAAGACCATCTTAGGCTACTTTAGACCCTATTTTTAAAGTAACACAAAAACAGAAAGAAAAAAAAACAAAAACAGCAACAACAACAACAACAACAACAACAAAAAACCCAAAACCTTGGGCATATCTACAGTTCCAGCTTTTCAGGAGGCAGAGGTGAGAGGACCTTTCTTTTTTCTTTCTTTCACTTCTTTCTTTCTTTCTTCTTTCTTTCTTTCTCTTTTTTTAAGAGGCAGAAGGTTCTTTTGAACCTGAGAGTTAACTTGTTCTATTTTTTTAAGACATCATACTATGTAGTCCTAGGTGGCCTTGAACTTGTAGCAATCCTCGTATCTTTTGGGTGTTGTGGTTACTGTCCTGTGATAGTAGGTGAAAATGAGCCAGAGGTTCAAGGCCAGCCTGGGCAACATAATGAGATACTGTTTAAAACAACAACCAGGAGGTTGTGATGGCACACACCTTTAGTCTCAGCACTTGGGAGATAGAGGCAGGCTGGTCTCTGAGTCTGAGGCTAGCCTGGTCTATAGAGTGAGCTCTAGGTCAGCTACACAGAGAAATCGTGTTTCCAAAAAGAAGAAAAAAGATAGAGGGAGGAAGCTAGGAAGAAAAGGAAGAGGGTTACATTTGTCTTTTAGGAGATGGTTAATAATCCCAAAGCCAGCGTAATGGTGGCCAGTCACTGCAGATGACAGAGGCCCTCACCACTGAGAGGTTTTGTTAGGTTATTTGTTTTGGTTTACTTTTGGTTTTTGAGACACGGTCTCTTTATGTAGCCCTGGCTGTCCTTAAACTCAGTATGTAAACCAGGCTGGCCGTGAACTCACAAGAGATCTGGCTGTCTCTGTTTCCTGAGTATTGGGATTAAAGGTTCACCATGCCCAGCTCTGTTCAGCCCTTTGTGATTGAGGATGGTTCAAAGATAGCTTCGAATGAGTGCATGGTTTGTTCTAGGAATGGTGCTGGTTTGCAGTCAACAGAAAAGTTTATCATTTTCTCACCCTAGTCAGTAATTCAGTGTGGGCTCCATCTCCCAATAGGGTGATTGATGGAACTGCCCTCTGAGCCTCCAAGATGTCCCTGACTGTCACCTTCATCTAGGACTTATAGTCTGCTCTGAATGTGTGGTGTCCCGTGTGAGAGGGCAGGCCATGCAGAGCAGACTTTGTCCTGTGTCCCTTTGGCCTCCTGCACTCATCCAACAGCCTCCAGCCGCACCCCCCACCCCCAACACTATCACCCCCAACCCAGTTCTATTAAGCTACAAGTGGGAAGATTCTTCTTATGTTCCCTTTGAGAAGTCTGACTGGGCATCTAAAGGTAAGGTCAGTGAACTCTGGCGGAGGCAAGGCATCCTGGATAAACTGTGAGCGGGCACACTCCTAAGGAGGAAGCTGTCTGTGATCTAGTAGTCTCTATGGAAACTTGGTTGTCCTTTCTAAAAGCTTCTTTTGTCACATATTCTGATCCTAATAACAGCCTCACAGTCAGAAGTGGGTTCTCGAAGCAGCCAATACTGGACGGGAAAGGTTTTAAAAGCTGCCAAATGCAGCTGGGCCCAGGTAGGGAAACATTGTCTCCCCTTCTCACTCATTGGGGTTCTAAGTCTATCTGTTGTTCATTCAGGGAAAGCAAAACACACGTGAACCCACAAGGAGCAGGAGGACCCCTACAGAGGACCCAGATCCAGTGCAGATGGCTGCTTTGTCACTCTGTCCTGAAGTGCCAGGCTTACCTCTGTAGCTCCACTCACTGGCCTGGATGCCCAGGAAGAACAGGGACACCACGCTCACCAGAGCCCTCATGGCAGATGCTGTAGCCCTGAATGCAGGACAGGTTCTGGGCTGCACTTCTTTTAAATGCTCAGAAACTGTAAATAACAATTTACCAGGTCCAGCTGGCTGATCCGCCCTTGCTGCGCCCACTGAACAATAACACCCTCCCCACAATGGCCCTTCTGACTTGGTACCTTGTGCACGTGTCTCACCTCCTCCCAAGGCATTACCACAGCCAATTAGCCCGTGTCTGGTTGTTCAACATCTTTGGAAACTCAGTTCAGCGGCCACACAGTGCAGCCATTGTGGTCCTCGAGTGATGAGTGAACTGGAGGGATGAGAAGAGCCCGGGGCACAGCACATCCGGAAGCAGGGGCTTCCTGGACAGTGACATCGTGTCCTCTGCCCTTTCTCCTGGCTGTCGAGTGGAATCACCAGGGCCTGGAAACCATGCCAGATTCCATTTGGTATTTCCTGCCTGTCCCAGAGTGGACATAAGAACATCCCTGATGGCTTAAGGGTTGACACCCTCCCCATCCCCTGGCCAGGTAGGCAGCTGGGAAGATAGCCTTGTATCCTAGCTTTAGGCAAGAACTGGAGGAGCCAAGTTAGAGGCAGAGATAGGTTTATCCAGCCCTTGACCTTGGAGCCTGGCTTTTGAGCTTCATCTGCACACATGCCTGGAGGACACTGAGTTAGAGAAGTGTAGATGCTCCTATGTCCCTAAGGATTTGTTCCGACAGCTGCAGTGCATTTGGGAACACCCAAGCTGAATCAATAAATTGATCCTCCTGCGTCTATTTGGATAGTGAAGGAGAAACTGGCATTTATGCCCGCCTGTCTGACAAGCCAGCTTATCCCATGTCCTTCAGAGAGGCAAAGGCATAGGCAGGCGGGACTCCAGGAGAGCACCTGCCATGCTGGCCAGATGCAAAGAATTGATCCGCTCTGACAAAGAATCGATCTGCTCGCTGGGATAGCAAAGTGGTAGGGTGTAGTCGTAGTGAGGGTATGAGAGGTGGTGGGTTGCTTATATTTCAGAGGGCTCCCTGCAGCCATTTAATCTGGGAACATCCATTGCTGTGAAGATCCCACTGAAATCCTAAACCCATAAAGCTCAAGAGACCAAAGAATTGCAAAGGAACCAGCTACCCAACTACTCTGTGCCTCAGTTTCCCCATCTTCAATAGGAGCCTGAGACAGCACACACACAGAAAGACACATAAACACACACACAGAGAGACACAGGGCAGTGGTGATGCACGCCTTTAATCCCAGCGCTTGGGAGGCAGAGGCAGGTGGATTTCTGAGTTCAAGGCCAGCCTGGTCTACAGAGTAAGTTCCAGGACAGCCAGGGCTACACAGAGAAACCCTGTCTCGAAAAAACAAAAACAAAAACAAACAAACAAAAAAAAGACATACACATACAGACACACACACAGACACACAAACACACAGAGACACACACAGATATACAACAGACACACATGCACACAAACACATACACATACAGACACACAAACACACACATACAAACACACACACAGACACACAGACACACACACATACAGACACACACAGAGACACATATACAGACACACAGAGACACAAATACACACAGACACACACACAGACACACATACAGACACACACACAGACACACAAACACACAGAGACACACACAGATACACAACAGACACACATGCACACAAACACATATACATACAGACACACAAACATACACATACAGACACACATACAGACACACACACAGAGACACACAGACACACACACATACATACAGACACACACAGAGACACATATACAGACACACAGAGACACAAATACACACAGACACACACACACAGACACACACAGACACACACAGACAGACACACACAGACACACACAGTCACACACACAGACACACACAGACACACACACAGACACACACACAGACACACATACAGACACACAGACACACACAGACACACACACAGAGGAATTCAGCAGTAGCTTTATGTGCTCAGAGTGGCCCTGATGCCTGGTGACGGGCATTATTTTTGAGCTTCTCATTTTATGACAAGGGAGTAACTTACGTTGTCACCCCCCGCTTGTGAGGAAGCAGAGGTTACAAAGCATTTGCTTTTCATCTCAGGAGCTTCTCCAAACTCAAACCCTACCCTACTGTCTCTCGAAGTCGGTCTTGCCGGGTCTGCTGAAGCCCTGGACCTGCAGTAAGGGCCATCTTGTGGCTACAGGAGCCCCATATCAGCTGAAGAGTTTAACAGATATCATCACAACTGAGAAACTGAGAGAGTATCCTGAGTTTAAGACAAGATGACTGCCGGGAGTTTGAAGTTAACCTAAGCTACAGAATGAAGCCGTCTTAAAAAATGGGAGGGGTGGGGATAGGGGGCTAGAGAGCCGGCTCAGCAGTTAAGATGGAATGCTGATTTACAGAGGACACGAGTTCAGTTCCCAGCACCCACATTAGGCAGATCACAACCACCTGTAAATCCAGATCCTGGGGATCTGATACTCTTCCAGTCTCTGTGGGCATCAGCACTGGAACCCATGTACACGCACACATGCACGTACACACGTGTACACACACACACACAGGCACGCATGCACGCATGCACGCCTGCCACACATCAATAATAAATAAACCTAAAAGAAAAAGAAGCAAAGCTCTCTCTTCTTGAGAGCTGGGGCTGTAGCTCAGTTGGAGTTCTGGTCCAGCATGCACAAAAGCCTGGTTTCAATCTCCACCATCACATAAACTTGGTATGAAAATATGACCATATTTCCAGCACTAGGAAGTTAAAAATCATCCTTGGCTACATATTGAGTTTGATATCAACCTGGATGACAGGAGATACTCACCGTCTCTAAACAAACAAACAAACAAAAAAAAAAAAAAAGCAACATCCCACCAACTCTAGATAAGACAGCATCTTTTGTGTTGGGGAGATGGCTCAGCAGTTAAGAGCTCTGACTGCTTTTCCTAAAGATTCTGAGTTCAATTCCTAGCACCCACATGGTGGCTCACAACCATCTGCAATAGGATCAGATGCCCTCTTCTGGTGTCTGAAGACAGTTACAGTGTGCTCATATACATGAAATAAATTAATTAATTAAAAAAAAAGACAGCATCTTTTTCAAGCTGAGTGAACACAAAACACAAAACGGAGCCAGGTTCTGTCTGTTGATCTCAGGCTGGCCCTGAACTCAGAGATCTGCCTGCCTCTGCTTCCAGAGCACTAGGGGTTTAAAGCATGCAGATTTTCTTTGGGACTCTGCATTGGGAAAGGGTGTATAGCTGGCAGTCAGGAGGCAGGTGATCTGGGGAGGAGCCGAGGGAACTCAGAGTAAGCTGGGCCTTGGGGAGGCAAGGTTCCACAGAGAGGGAAGGAGGCAGAGGAGAGAGAACAACTTTTCTGAGGCAGCTGGGCTCCAGGAAGTGGCAGCCTGGGTTGTGTTCACTCCCAGCAGCTCCCAGCCCTATTTCCCGTGGGGTTCTACAACCCTGAGGTTAGCCATTTTGGGTTCCCCTGTGCTTATATGAGTCTCCTTTTGCTCTGTACATGGCTACGGTGGCTAAGTCTGTGACTTCCAGCCTCACTGCCACCATCCAGAGGTCCTGCTGCCCATCCCCATGCACAACTGGTGGTGCTGTCACCTGTGTTAAAGGCAGCAATTAAATTAATGAAGAAAGTAGATTGTATCAGCTCCTGAAATCCAACAGCCACCCTCTAAAGAGGGCATATTACTTGATGCGGGTCCCTCCCTCTTCCAGATGGCATACTCCCAGTGACAGACTCACGCAGAATAAAGCAATGTCAGTTTTGTTGCCTAATTTCTGACTCATTGTCTTCTTTGATCCTAAAATTTTCCATCCATCTACTCTGAAGAGGAGATACCTTACTTCTTGTGTTTGTGGGTCACATGCCTGTGTGTGTGTGTGTGTGTGTGTGTGTGTGTGTGTGTGTGTGTTTGTGTGCATATATGTGTATACCCCCTGTGTGTGTGTGCGTGTGTGTATACACCCCGTTTGTGTATGCATGTATGTGTGTGCTTGTGTTTATGGGTCAAATGCCTGTGTATTGTGTATGTGTACAGCCTGTGTGTGTGTACATCTGTGTGTGTGTATGTATATGTGCATGTGCATGTATGAAGTTCTTCTGTCTTTACCCTCCCACACCTTCAGCTTACTAAAGCGTGTTTTGGTTCTGCCCTCCTGTCTCCCACAACTCATGACTTTATTGACTGTGTCAGATGAGCTGTCAAGTTTACTGTCTTCATCACAACGGAAGGTTAAGGATGAGAAAGGAGTCTTTGTGCTTCTTGGGTTTATGACCGATTGTTTCATGCAAAGGCCCAAAGAGGTGAAGAAAAGGAAGAGAGGGAGACATGTTCACCCCAGGTGAGTAGGAAGTACCAGCAGCCCAAGTAAACAGGTAGGCACTGCCTGCCCAGCTGTGCTCAGCCTACTCGGGCAGGGAGGAACCATCCGTCCTCACAGGGAACAGAGACAAGATCAAGGAAGGTGAGCACAGGTGAGCTGGAAGACAGCCCAGTGAGCCGATGTGTAGGTTCAGACAGGACTGACATCCATGGGTGGGCCGTGGTTACACAAGAATATGCTGTGCCCAACACAGAGAGGCCATTATCCGTTCCCTCCAGCACGGTGAGCTCCCAGGAACCAAGAAGGCTGAGCCATTATGCATAAGCTTTCTGCACCATTGGGTCCTATTTAAGCCCCACAGTGCTTAATCTATCACAGTCAAAGCCCCCCCACTTGCTGGCCTCTTGCTGTTGTGTTGTGTCTTTTTTAGTGTGAGACAGGGTCTTACCTGGTCTGGCTGTCCTGGAACACCTAGAATTTGCCAGAGAAGACCAAGCTGACCTTCAACTCAGAGATCTGTCGGCCTCTGCCTCCGGAGTGCTGGGATTAAAGTGGGCTAGCATACCTGGTAAAGCCTGCTTTCTTGACCGTATTAGGAGGAATGTGGCTAAGCTTTTCCTGGGCTGTTGCATCAGTAGCAGTGAACTTACTTAGAGCACAAGGTTGGATACCTAGCACTCAAGTGAAAAATTAAAAATTTTTTTCTTCTTTTTAATGAAATAAAGTCTCATGTACCCAAGGCTAGCCTCAGACTCACTATGTAGCCAAGGATGACCTTGAACATCTGATTTTCTTGTCTCTACTCCCAAGTGCCGAGTCTATCAAACCCAATGTCTGATGTATGCTGGGTAAGAACTCTGCCAACTGAGCTACATACCCAGGCCCAGCAATGGCTTTCTTTTTTTTGTTTTGTTTTGTTTTTTGTTTTTTGTTTTTTGTTTTTTTGTTTTTTTGTTTTTCGAGACAGGGTTTTTCTGCGTAGCCCTGGCTGTCCTGGAACTCACTCTGTAGACCAGGCTGGCCTTGAATCCAGAAATCCGCCTGCCTCTGCCTCCCAAGTGCTGGGATTAAAGGTGTGCGCCACCACCGCCAGGCCAGCAATGGCTTTCTTTCTGAGAATGTCTGATCTGTCACTCTCTGCTTTATTCCCTTGAAGACACCAGATATCTTCCTCCTCTGGCTTCCAAATGTGTATGTGAGAATATGCCACAAACACACATGCACATGCAATACACATACACACACACACACACACACACACACACACACACACACGATTCTTCTTTGTGGGTATTAGTAACCCACATAAAAAAGGTCTCCCATCCCAAAACTGGTTAGAAATGTCTTCTTTACTATTAATTTAGGTACAAGTAACACAGGACCCAAACATCTAAAAGTCTGAGTAGTTTTGCCTGACCCCATACCCTTCTTGATACAAACTCAGCATCGTTCCAGCCACCAGGACTGGCTGCTCCCTGGTCTCTCCTGCTAGTTGGACCAGCCACTTATTGATAGAGCCTGGATCCTGCTCTATTCATTTAGTGTATCTCCCTATCAGTTTATTCTTCAGAAAAAGTTTGTGTCTCACCACCCTACCCTCCCTTGACTGATCAAGTCCATTTCTTTTTTTTTGGGTTTTTGTTTGTTTTGTTTTGTTTTTGTTTGTTTGTTTTGTTTTGTTTTGTTTTGTTTTTCGAGACAGGGTTTCTCTGTGTCCTGGCTGTCCTGGAACTCACTCTGTAGACCAGGCTGGCCTCGAACTCAGAAATCTGCCTGTCTCTGCCTCCCAAGTGCTGGGATTAAAGGCGTGCGCCACCACCGCCCGGCAAGTCCATTTCACTATGGTGAGTGCAACCTGGCAAGAAAGAAGTTTCTGGGAGAGATGGCTGAGTGGTTAAGAGCACTGATTGCTCTTCTGGAGGTCCTGAGTTCAATTCCCAGCAACCACATGGTGGCTCACAACCATCTGTAATGGAATCTGATGCCCTCTTCCGTTGTGTCTGAAGACAGCAACAGTGTACTACTCATATAAGTAAAATAAATAGATAAATCTTTAAAAACAGAAGAAGAAGAGGAAGAGGAAGAAGGAGAAGGAGAAGAAGACTGGCAGTGGTGGCTCACACCTTTGGCACTTGGGAGGCAGAGGCAGGCAGATTTCTGAGTTTGAGACCAGCCTGGTCTACAGAGTGAGTTCCAGGACAACCAGGGCTACACAGAGAAACCCTGTCTCGAAAAACAAAAAAAAAAAAAAAAAAAGAGAGAGAGAGACAAACTCGGGCTGGAGAGATGGCTCAGAGGTTAAAAGCACTGACTGCTTTTCTAGAGGTCCTGAGTTCAATTCCCAGCAACCATATGATGGCTCACACCCATCTATAATGGGATCCGATGCCCTCTCTGGCATGTCTAAGAGAGTGACAGTGTACTCATATACATAAAATAAAAAATAAATAAATCTAAAAAAACAAAGGAGGCAAACTCGGGCTGGAGCAATGGCTCAGTCTGGAAAGCGTTGCCTCGCAGGCATGAGGACCTGAGTTTAGACTCCCAGACCTATGTAAAGTGATGGACACTTAGAATTCCTGAAACAGCAAGATGGGGGCGGGGACAGGTGGATCCCTGGAAGCTTGCTGGCCTAGCTTGTTTGGTGATGTTCTAGGCTAGTAGGGGACTCTCAGATAAAAGGGGGAAAGCTCCTGGAGAATGCTATCCAGCGGTGGTCCTCTGATCCGCACACGCATGCACACACTGACATGGGCATCCACACACATATATGTACTGACACGTGTGAGAAACAGGGACACAGACTCACTGTCTAACAGGTCAGGAGGTCAAGTCTAGGTGTTTGCTGAACTAGTGCTTTAGAGGCCTCAAGTAGACAGTGCATTCTTTAGCCTCTGGTGTCTACCTGCATCCAGGCTTGTGCCCTCAGCCCCAAATCACTCAGATCTCTGGCCTCTGTCACCCCTACTCCTGTTCCCTCCTTGACCCCCTGCTTCTGTCTGATCAAGGTTGCTAAGGTTACAATCCTAACCCTCCTGAGAAACCTAATAATCTCACCCCAGATCCCAACTCACCCTTACCAAGTCTCTTGCCTTAGTGCATACACATCAGTGTAAGTGTTTTTCCTTCTGGGCTTAACCTGATGCCACCTTGGAGTAGAAAATGCCTTTGCTTGGTAGCCATGGCAACTAGAACAGAAAAAGACAGTGATTCCCAGGCTTACAGTCAGGGAGTTCCTGACACTCACTAAGGAAGGAAGGGAAGTCAAAAGATCCTAACCTGGGATTTAGACTATTGCTATGCTCCCTGCCATCCCCCTCCCTGAAAGTGATCTTGGGAGAGTCTAGGCTATACAGAAAGTGGGGTTAACGTAAAAATGGTTCCATGATGCAGCTTCCATGATGGAGTGGGACTTTGCAATGATGCTGCAGTTTTGGGGAGTCACCTACGCTCCTGTAAGGAAACACAATAAACTCACTGGTCTCACCATGCTAAACTCAGATGAAATCGTACTTTGGTCCATAATGGATGCCCATCAGGGTGAAAAGATGTTTGTTCAAAGCTTCCTGGGGAAAGTTAACACAACGGCAGAAACCAACCACAGTTTCCAGGGGACCCAGATAAGTATTTAGTCTGCCGCAGTGAGGGAAGGAACCACCATTAGATTAAATTATGGGGTGGGGGGAGGGGTGGCTCATTTGGTGAAGTATTTGCTGTGTAATCGTAAAAACCAGAATCCATGTGAAAAGCCGGACAGTGGCGCCATGGGCCTGTAATTTTAGCATAGGGCAGAAAGAGGCAGATCCTGAGGCTCCCTGGCCAACCAGCTTAGTCTGATTGGTGAGCCCTGGGTACCATGAGAGACCTTGTCTCCAAACAAGATGCACAGCTCCCAAGAAACGACCCCCAAGCTTGACCTCTGACCTCCACATGTATCCTACATACACAGATACACATGTGTACCTACACACGTACGAAAGCTAAGTTAAACCAGGGTTTTCTGGAAATTGGATTCAGACTTCAGAGGACTGAATGACAGCTTGACAGTGACCCGAGGCTCCCAGGCATGGAGGGACAGTGGAGGAGAAAAGTAAACCGAAGAACTTTCCTGAGCTCTCAATGGCCACTGTGCTATGACAGTCAGCTGACTGGACTAGGCTAGCCTTGGGGACCTGAGAAATGCACAAGGTACCAAGAAGTTTGCTTTCTGTTGCTGTGGTAAACACCATGACCAAAAGCAACTCGGAAAGAGAAGAGTTAATCTGGCTTTAAAGGTTCTAGTCCTCGGTGAAGGAAAAACAGGGCAGGGCGGGACCTCAAAGCAGGAACCTGGAGGCAAGAACCGAGCAGAGGCCTTATTATCTTACTGATTTAGACAACAGGGATCAGTGGGGAAAGACACTTGTCCTGAGTTTAATCCCCAGAACTCACATGGAGGAAGAAAAGAACGGACTCTCACATGTTGTCCTCAGATCTCTACACGTGCTGGGTGACACATGCTCACCCATAGTCACACTGCACACACACACACACACACACACACACGACTAGAACTTTTAATATTAGAAAAACTGAATAAAAAATAGAAATATATTCTCATGAATAAAAAACAAACCCAGAATGTATTAGTGTCAAGTATTTCCAACGAATGAAAAAAACAAACAAACAAACAAAATAAAACCATAGGCTAGACAGGGCTGGGTAAACCACAGCATGAGCGCCACACTGGGGCGGCCTGTTCTTTACGTATTGTCTGTGGCTCGCTCCCTGAGGCAGTCACAAGAGAGAGAGAGAGCCTCAGAACCCACAGGTTCACCAACATGACCTTGTCTAGAGAAGCTAACCAATCTGTTTTATGAAGCCAGTCTATCTTTGATGTCCAAATCTAACAAAGGACAAAAAACAAAAACTGTTAGCAAGTAGTTATAAGTAAGCTTACATATTTAAAAATTCAAAACAAGCCATGAACAGATGGATGGATGACTGGAAGGATGGGTGGGTGTACAGGTGGATGGGTAGATGGATGGGAAGAGGGTGGATGGGTAGATGGGTGGATGGGTGGATAGGTGGGTGAGTGGGTGGGTGGGTGGATGGATGGATGGATGGATGGATGGATGACAGACAGATGAGTGATTTGTTCAACCCTCTTAGCACTTTCTTAACTTCAGTCTCTACCTGTTAGGAACTTTGGGTCCTTTTATATGAATATAATATTTTTATTACTCAGTCTCTGGATTCATTTACTATGATGCACAGAAGACAAACCTGATCAAGCTGCCAATTCTCCAGTCGCTTCCCAGTGCCTCCTGGAGCTGAGACAGACACATCACTCATCTCTAGACACCCAGACACATGGGAAAGCTTCTGAAGAGATTTCTCAGAGTTTTGCTTTCCTTTTTTATTTTATTATTTTCTGTGTGTCACAGCTTTATGTGCACGTATGTCTGTGTACCTCATGTGTAATACCATTGGAGGCCAGAAGAGAGCACTGGACCGAATCCTCTGGGATTGGAGTTACAGTTATGAACACCCCTGCAGGTATTGGGAATTAGGCTCCTGTCCTTGGGAAGAGCAGGTTTTTTAAATATTTATTTATTTATTTATTTATTTATTTAATGTATATGAATACACTGTTGCTGTCTTCAGACACACCAGAAGAGGACATTGGATCCCATTGCAGATGGTTGTGAGCCACCATGTGGGTGGGTGCTGGGAATTGAACTCAGGACCTCTGCAAGAGCAGTCAGTGTTCTTAACCCCTGAGCCATTTCTCCAACTCCCTCTTGCCCCTGTAACCCCCACCACTGTTTTTGAAACAGGGTCTCATTGTAGCTCTGGATGGCCTGAAATTTGCTTATGTAGACCAGGCTGGCCTGGAACTCACAGAGATCCACCTGTCTCTAGTAGGGTCCTAGATTGTAGTTCAGCTGGTAGAATGACTGCCTAGCATGCGTGTAACCCAGGGTTCAATTTCCTGCACTGAATAAACTAAGCACCGTAGCATGTGCCAGTCATCACAGCACTTAGCAAGAGGTTCCGAAGTTCAAGGTCATCCTCCACTACACAGAGAATTTAAGGCCAATGTCCAGCCTGGAGAATCATGAAACCATATCGAAATAATAATACTAGCAATAATAGTATAAAAATTGAGACCAGAGCCTGATGTGATTGCATAAAGCATTCAGGGTGCAATTGGCAGGCTGGCCTCTGTGAGGCCAGCTAGGACTACATAATGAGGTCCTGTCTCAAAAAAAAAAAAAAAAGTAGTGGTGGTGTGATGCACACCTTTAATCCCAGTGCTTGGGAGGCAGAGGCAGGCGGATTTCTGAGTTCGAGGCCAGCCTGGTCTACAGAGTGAGTTCCAGGACAGCCAGGGCTACACAGAGAAACCCTATCTCAAAAAACAAAACCAAATGAGAGCTGGTTTTGCTATGTAGCCCAGACTAGCCTTGAATTTGAGTTCCTTCTGCCTCAGTATCCCAAGGACTAAGATTACAGGTCTTTTTCACCAGACCTGAACTAAAAATGTTTTTTTAAAGGCCTTAGGAGCCGGGCGGTGGTGGCACACGCCTTTAATCCCAGCACTTGGGAGGCAGAGGCAGGCGAGGCCAGCCTGGTCTACAAAGTGAGTTCCAGGACGACCAGGACTACACAGAGAAACCCTGTCTTGAAAAACCAAAAAAAAAAAAAAAAAAAAAAAAAGGGGGGGGGGCCTTAGGAGCCAGGTGTGTTGTCACATGCCTTTTCTTCTAGCAGAGGCAGGAAGATCTCTGTGAATTCAGGGTTAGCCTGGTCTACATAGTAAGTTTCTCAGCAGTTAAGAGCACCAGTGTTCTTACAGAGGACCAGAGCTCGGTTCACAGCACCTACATGGTGGCTCACAAACATTTGCAACTCAGGTTGCAGGGGATCCAACACCTTCTCCTGACCCCCACGGGCACTGCAAGTATGCAGTGCACATACGTGTGTACAGACAATTGCATGCACATAAAAAATAAATTCTTTTAGAATATTAAAGTAGAAGGTCTTATCCAAATGTATGGTTAGTCTTTTTTCAACCTCCTGACTCCCATCTCTCTGGCTCAGACTCCAGCCTTCCACCTTCATGAAGGCGTCAAGGAAAGTCATGAGCAGGAGCATCCCTTCCCTAGGGAAGAGCATACCAATTGGTTGTCCACGGCCAAACAGTCAGCCCTAAAAACATACATATGGGGCTGGAGAGATGGCTCAGAGGTTAAGAGCACTGACTGCTCTTCCAGAGGTCCTGAGTTCAATTCCCAGCAACCACATGGTGGCTCACAACCATCTGTAATGGGATCTGATGCCCTCTTCTGGTGTCTAAAGACAGCATCAGTGTACTTACATACATAATATAAATAAATGAAATCTTTTTTTAAAAAAGACTTATTTTTTTATATGTCTATATGAACATATGCCATGGTGGGGGTACTGTGTGTCTGTCAAGCCCAGAAGAGGCTGGAGTTCCGGGCAGCTGTGAGCTGACAGACATGAAGGTATCAAACTCACATCCTCGGCAAGAGAAACGGTCACTTTAAGTACTAAGCCACCCCTCCAACCCCAATCATATAAAGAAAAAGTTAGCGAGGTCAGATGACTGTGTTGGCACACAAGACTGTCCTCTGAGCCACTGGATACCTGAGGAGAAAGGATGGCTTGAGCCCAGGGGTTTCCTACCAGCTTGAAGAACACAGTGAGACACCAGCTCAAAATAAAGTAACAATTACAATAAACTCCAGTGATATTATTCTCACATAAATCCCAGCCTTACTCTCAGGACAGTAACAAGGTCATTACTCTCCTGTCAAATTAAGAAGGACCAGATGTGGAATAAGATGATGATAATGAGTATTTAGTTAATTTGTGAGCAACAGGTTCCATATAGCCCAGCCTGAACTTGAACTCCTGACCCTCGGGCCTCCAGTCCTAAGTGCTGGGATTCAAAACGTGCTCACCTTGCCTGGAGTGTGCGGTGCTGAAGTGAACTCCTGCCTTAGGTGGTGAGCACCTATTTTAATTCTCCCGGTGACTGAAGCTGCCTGAGACCAGAGGCTCCTAGACCTTTTCCCTTTCTTGATCAAAACCACTGTGAAGGATCTGAAGAACACTTTATCTTAGATTTTCATTTTTCCCACATAAGGACACTCTCATGAACTATCCGGGAAAATATAAGGGGATTGACTGCTCAAGGTCAGGCTTCCAAAGAAAACAGCTTCTGACAGACCCATCACTCCTCAATGACCTCTGCAGAGACAAGAAGAGCCACCGCCAGATGACATGAAGCCACTTCCCTTAAGGCAGTGGCTCTGTCCCAAGAATAGTTTGTACACTCATGACATCCAGTGGACAGAGGGGACATGTGCAGGAAAAAAGAACCATTTCTGCATACCTGTTTTCATTTTCATGCAAGACCCAGGGAATGATTACAGGCGGCTGGTCTCTAGAGGGCTGAAAGACAGTGGGAAGTTGAGGTGTCGCAAGGAGAGAGGCCTGACCTTGGTGGCTCTGTAATCCACAAGTGACCTCGGGCTGGCTATCGCATGAGTGAGCAGATGTCTAGAAAGAGGTGTTTAGAAATGTAAGAAAGCTGCATTCTAGCCAATTAGATACCTGTATATAGAGAAAACAATTTTTAAAAAAAAATGTTTGACTGGGGCTGGGGGAGGGGTTCAGTGGTAGAGCATAAGCTGAGCATAACAGTCACGGGCTCTGTTCATCTAATACCTACTCCAATTTGTTAGATTGAGGTGAAATTTGCATTGTGTAACATAACATTAACCTTTTCTTTCTTCCTTTCTTTCTTCCTTCCTTTCTTTCTTTCTTTCTTTCTTTCTTTCTTTCTTTCTTCCTTTCTTCCTTTCTTTCTTTCTTTTTATGGTACTGGAGACAGACATGGGCGTGGAGATTCTGCCCCCACCAGGGTGTGTGTGTGTGGAGGTCCGAGGACAACTTTGTGGAATCAGGACTTTCCCCTCCACCTTTATGTGGGTTCCAGGAGGGAAGAATTTAGATTGTCAGGCTTGTGTGACAAGTTCCTTTACTTGAAGAGGCCTTCTGTTGGTTTTTAGACAGGATCAGTATAACTCAAACTGGCTTTGAACTCACTATGTATCACAGACTGGACACAAACTCATAATCCTCCTGCCTCAGGTTCCAGAAAGCAGGGATCAGGGGACGTGCCATACCAGGCTGGCATTAGCCCTCTTAGAGTACAGCTCAGAGGCTGAGGGTGCAGCTCAGTTGGTGAGATGTTGCCTGGCACGCAAGAACCTTGGGTCAGATCCCTGGCACCTCCTAAATTCTATGTGGTGGTGTACACTGGTAATTCCAACATGAAAGAGGCGGATGCAAGAGGATCAGAAGTTCAAGGTCATCCTCAGAAATATGGTAAGTTTGGGGCCAGCCTGGGCTATGAGTCATCGAGTCTCAAATAAACAAAGAGTAGAGTTCAGAGGGGATTGTAGGTGGCATCAAAGGCTTCCACTTTCCTGCAGACAAAGTAGACCCACTGGTTCTACCTCAGCTTCTCTTCCTCCCTGACTTTTCCTCTATCCAGACGCTTGTTTCAGCAATAACTCATGACTTGGCATCTACTGTGCTTTTGGGAACATGGGGTGCTGGAGAGAGGTTTCCATGCTAGGAACACTCATTGCTCTTGATCAGGGACCCAGGAGGTTTCGTTCCCAGCAAACACATGGTGGCTCACAGCCATCTGAAACTCCAGTTTCAAGGGATCTGACGCCCTCTTCTGACCTCTCTGGGCACTGAATATGTATGGTGCACATGGATACATGTAGGCACTCACACATACACAGCAAATAAAAATGGATAAATACTTTTTAGAACATGTCATTGGTTGGGCATGGTGGTACACACCTTTCATCCCAGTACTCAGCTGAAGTGGTAGATTGCTAATCTTCTCTGTATTTCCCAAAAGAAACACACACACACACACACACACACACACACACAGCCTAATTTTAAATATGCCTTAAACAGCACAATAGCAGGGCACTTCCAAAGCTCCCTGCAGTTAGCACACTCTCCCCTCCGATATTTCTGAATTATTACTTTCTAAATCTATATTCCATCTCTGCTATCCCAGACCCAATTGAGGAGGTGGCCCTTGGGGGCAGCCTCTCTGACTCTTCCATGGCTGGATGCTTTCTCTCCTGCTCCCTCAAGTCTGATCTCTCTGCTTCCCCATCACCCCAATTTTGCCTCTCTCTCTCTCTCTCTCTCTCTCTCTCTCTCTCTCTCTCTCTCTCTCTGTCTCTCTCTGTCTCTCTCTCTCTCTGTGTCTCTCTCTCTCTCTGTCTTTCTCTCTGTCTTTCTCTCTGTCTCTCTCTCTCTGTCTCTGTCTCTCTCTCTCGAATTTCTTGCCTGGGAATCCTAAAAGTCCTGCCTCAGTCTTTCTGCCCAGCCATTAGCTACTGGCAACTTTATTTCCCAATTATAGCCAACTGGGGGGCAGAGACCCTCAGCGCAGACGTATGGGTTCCAGTGTGATTTCAGGAGCCAAATTAACACAAGTAGCATTAGAACCGACCCACAAAAATCAGCAGAGGCAGGCGGACCTCTGTGAGTTCCGGACCAGCCAAGGCTATGTAATGAGACCCTGTCTCACTGAAGGAGGGAGACGGAGACGATGCAGTATCCACCACCACCACCTCCTCTGTGTATGTAGTAGAGTGTGATCTGGATCAGGGCACAGCTTGACACCCACAGTTTACTGCTCCTGCACATTTTATGTGCATGGCGGACTCGCGCTCCAACAGCCTTCATGTCTGGCTTCTTCTGCTCTTCCGCTCAGCATGTTTTTGAGACTCAGCTGCCTTGTGTCATTGTCTACCCTTCATTGTTCTATGTCAGGGTAATGTGCTGTGCTGTGTATTATTGATGATGATATTGCTGATGTCCAGGAGTCGCCCCACAAACCACACAAACACCAATCTCAGTTAAACAGGGGTGCTTTATTGAATGTACACCCCCAAGACTGATTGGCCAAGGCAACAGCTCAAAGCTCTGAGCTGGACATTTCTCAGGGTAAGCTGAAGGCTAAAACTGCAAACACCACAATGAGCTCATAGGCAGGTGCTGCCCGGTGATCAGCCCTGACTTAAGTCACTTTAGAACAACAGTTCATATTGACTCGATGGGTCCCACATGAAGCTTATAATGGTGGAATTTCTTAAAACTAACGAACCTGGTAACATATGTACCAGGGTATGTAGTCAGCACGAGACTGCTCTGAGTCAAGTTATTTTTCTGTGTCAGTGACTGGCAGACATATTTCAGCAACAATATGAAATAGCTGGTGGGCATGGAACAAAATGGCTCCAGCTGTGCTTGGGGGGGACGGGGCACAGGCCCTTAACACATATAAAATGACAATGTAGTTGAAAGATCTGAATTTGCTTTGTTTTCATTTCTAGAATCGGGTAAGACTTCATTCCCTGCAATAGAATTAAGTGTTCTGATGAGCTGAGCAATGAGGTCTGTCTTCATAGACACATGAGGGCTTTAGATCACAGCAGGGCCCAGTGACATGGTTCCATGAGCAAAGGCTCCTGCTCTCAAGCCTAAGGATCTTAGTTCAATCCCAGGGCCCCATGTGGTAGTAGGTGTGGTAGTAGGAAAGAAACAACTCTCTAATGCTGCCTCTGACCAGCTTGAATATCAAGCACACGTGACCACCGGCAAGCACACACGGATGCACAAAGTAAATAAAGTAACAAACAGCAGGGGCTGTAGAGATGGCTCAGTGGTTAGGAGCACTGACTGCTCTTCCAGGGGTCCTGAGTTCAATTCCCAACAACCACATGGTGGCTCACAACCATCTGTAATGGGATCCACTGCTCTCTTCTGGTGTGTCTGAAGACAGCAACAATGTACTAAAAAACAAACAAACAAAAAAACCAAAGACCAGAAAGAGGTCTGTTGGCTCCAGAGTACTCTCTTCCCTTGTCAGGCAGGGTCAGGGAGACATGGAGACCGGCACTCTAGCATACGCTGGCCCTGCCTGTCTCCCTTAGCCTCCCATCTCCACCACTCAGGACCCCAGGCACCTGCCGAGCCCTGCCAGCCGTCTTCTGGGCAAGAGGAAGGACTGTTTGGCTCTAGCCTTACCTTACAGAACATGAATGGCTAGCTAAGCAAGGTCTTTATCGAGGCTTAACCCCCAAAAGGTGCATGGCATAAGGAGGCGGCCATGCCCAGGGAAACCCACACAGCAGATGGCCCCAGGTGCTGACCGGTGGGGCGGCAGGCGCGACCTACAGTGGATGGAGTTAGTGAAGTGTTTATAAAAAGATAAAGAGAGTATGTTCTATGGGTGTTTGGGGATGTATGGGGAAGGGGATGTCTCAGCGGGCCTATGCAGAGACATCTCTTCCCCCTGAGGGACCCGTCACGCACCGGTATAGTATAGAGTAGAGTTTATTGGGGGCATGGGGAGGGGAGCCAGGAGGGTAGTAGAGGCAGAGAGAGAGAGAGAGAGAGAGAGAGAGAGAGAGAGAGAGAATAGAGAAGTAGAGGAGCAGAGAAGTAGAGGCCGGCCATGACCACGTGGAGAGAGGGGGAAGGGAAAGGGGAGAGGACGGGGGCAGAGAGGCAAGAGAGCAAGAGAGTAAGAGGGTAAGAGAGTAAGAGAGAGGAGGGGGCAAGCAGCCCCTTTTATAGTGGGCCAGGCCTACCTGGCTGTTGCCAGGTAACTGTGGAGGTGGAGTTTAGACAGAATACATACAGTAGCAGGTTTGTTTTAGGTCATTTTTGTGGAAGGATTAAGGCAGAAGGAACTTCATTGCCATGCCCAATTAAAGCTGTCCTGTTTGGGAAGTCAGACAGTGATTTCTTTCATCTTATTTATTTGCAAACCAAAGAGGTTTGGTTTGGGTTGGTTTGGGTTTCTTGGCGGTGTGACACTGTAGTGTGACTCCAAGCTGATTTTTTTTTTAAGATTTTAAAATTTATTTTTATTTTATATTCATTGGTGCTTTGCCTGCATGTGTGTCTGTGTGATGGTGGCAGAAGCCCTGGAACTGCAGTTCCAGGCAGACGTGAGCCGCCATGTAGGTGCTGGGAATGGAAGCCGGGTTGTTGCAGGGTATGTGATCACACTTCGAACCCCAAGATTGGGTTATTTACTGCGGGGGGGGGGGGGGGGGACTGGTTTTAGTTGTGGTGTGGGTCAGCCTTAGCACACACCTTAAATTCAAGAGCTTTCTGCTTGAATTCTGCTTTAAACAGAATTAAATAAAGTGAACCATGGGTCAAGAAGTGGGGCAAGCAACCAGTTGACAGGAAGTGGACATAGAATTAGTAAGAAAAAAAACCATAAAGAGTAAGAGGAAGTCAGGAGGATGGATAGACACACAGGAAGTAAGACGGAAGGACGTTCGTTTTGGAGGAGGTTGTTGGAGATGGTGTGATAGAGAGGCATTGCTTCTGGGATGAGCCAGGGAGGAGGGTCAGCTGGGCGCTTTCTCTGCCTCTCCAAGCTAACAGGCTTTTGGCCCCCAGCATCTGGCTCCTGAGTCTTCATTGGTAAAATGAATGATTGAGATTTTGTTTAAAAAACAAACAAACAAACAAAACAAAAACAAAAAAACTGTGGGGCTGGAGAGACGACTCAGCAGTTAAGAGAAGAACTGGCTGCTCTTCCAGAGGTCCTGAGTTCAATTCCCAGCAACCACATGGTGGCTCACAACCATTTGTATTGGGATCCGATGCCCTCTTCCGTTGTGTCTGAAGACAGCTATAGTATACTCCTATACATAAAATAAGTAAGTAACTTTTGGGCTGGTGAGATGGCTCAGCAGTTAAGAGCACTGCCTGCTCTTCCGGAGGCCATTAATTCAATTCCCAACCACCACATGGTGGCTCACAACCATCCTTAATGAGATCTCATGCCCTCTTATGGGGTGTCTGAAGACAGCTACAGTGTACTTCCATTAAATAAATAAACAAACAAACAAACGGCGGGGCCTGAACGAGCGGGGCCGGAGTGAGAGGGAGAAGGGAAGGGGAAAAAATATATATATATAACTTTTTAAAAACAACAGTGGATCCTCTGGGAAAACACCCAGTGTTCCTAACTGCTGAGCTATCTCTCCACCGTGTTGATTTTTTAGCCTGGTCTGTTGGAGGCTACTGCAAGATTTCAGTCCAAAACAGTGACATCTTGCATTTTTAATTAACAGTATTAAGCCAGACACGGAGGTGTCGACCGATAACCGCGGTTTCAGAGGAAGTCACAGAGGAGAACCCCCTGAACCCAGGAGCTGGAGAGCCCAACCCGGGCAACGCAGCAGGGCTCCACTGGCGGTGGGAGGGAGTAGCAGCTTGTAGCATGTCTGTGCTCTACTGTTGAGCAATTTACACCTTTTGTTATTAAGAACATGCTGTTACGAATATCTGTGTAGTTATTTATAACTTTAAATATTTTTGTTACATTTTATTGGTGTGTGCGTCACGTGTACGTACAGACGTGGAGGTCGGAAGAGGGAGTTTTCTCCTTCCACTGTGTGAGTACCGTGGATAGTCGGCAGGTGGCGTTACTCACGGGAGCCGTCCCACCAGCCTGTCTCTCCTTGTTTTGGTGTCTGTTTTCTCTTCTTTGGGTTACTTGTCGCCAAATTGAAAATCTCTGGGTCCCATGAAAATTCTGTGTTTTAACTTTTTCCCACAAACTGTTGATTTTCTTTTTTAAGGGAGCTTCGCTATGTAGATCAGGCCCGTCTCAAATTCAAGAGATCCATCTGTCTACCTCTGCCTCCTCTGCAGGGATCGGTGGTGGGCATCACCACGATCGGTCCACTGAGAGATTTTTAACTTTAACTTAACACCCCCACCCGTTTTGGACTTCCCCCGACTTTCTGTTGATATATTGTTTTAAAGCCCTTGACGATGACAGGAAATGTATTTTGTTTAGACCAAGACTCAGTTTTCCCAAAAGAGCCGTTGATTTTCCCTTTTGCTCTGGTTAGGTCTTTTCCCCCCTTGTTTTCTTCTTTTACTCTTTCTTTTTGGTTTGTTTACTTGGTTTTGTTTTTCAAGAAGGGTTTCTCTGTGTAGCCCTGGCTGTCCTGGAACTCTGTAGACAGGGATGGGCTCGAACTCACAGAGATCTGCCTGCCTCTGCCTCCCCATCGCTAGGATTAAAGGTGTGTGCCACCACTCCCCAGCTTTCTTTTCTTTTTTTAGGATTTATTTCTTATTATTTTATTTGTATGTCTGTGTGAATGTCTGCCACGGTGTGCAGATGCCTAAGGAGGCTAGAAGGGAGCTCGGAGCTGGAGTCCCAGTCTGTCACAGAGCGACCCAACATGGACACTGGCAAGGGAGCATAGTCTCTGCAAGAGCAAGTGCTTTTAACCACCTCACTGTCTCACCAGCTCTTGTCTTACCTCTTTCTTTCTTTCTGTCTGTCTGTCTTTCTGTCTTCCACTTATTTATTTTTATTTTATATGCATTGCTGTTTTGCTTACATGTCTGTCTGGGTGAGACTGTCCGATCTTCTGGAACTGGAGGTACACACAGTTGTGACCTGTCACGTGGGTCCTGGGAATTGAACCTGAAAGGGTTAAAAATTTTTCAAAAACTCCTAACAGGCTGAACAGAACCAAGAGTGCAGGTCAGTTTGGCCCTCCTCAGGAAACAGTCACTTGGCTCACTTGGCATGTAGCCAAGGATGCCCTTGAACCAATCACTTTTCTGCCTCTATTTCCCGAATGCCCGAATTTCAGGCATATGTCGCTATACCTGACTTCTGTGGTGCTGCAGACCAAACCTCAGACCTCATTGCATGGCAAGCAAACATTCCACCAACCCGACTACACCTCAACTCTCGCTTTCTTTGTGGTTTTTGATGGAGCGGCTCACTATGTAGCCCAGGCTGACCTCAGTCTTTCTATTTTTCTTATTTGAATACTTCCTTTTGTGCCCGTGTGTCCGACTGGTCAGCTTATGGAAATGAAGGCAGAGATGGGGGGTTGGGGAGGATAAAGAAGCCCATTGAGAGGAAGTTAATTTGCCTGAAGATTCTGTTGACATTTCCGTAGCCTGAACTGCAGCTTGTCAAACAGAGCAGCTTGTCCCAAATCTTTGGGATGACCTCTGTCATAGCATTATGCTTGAAAAAAATCACCTCTAGCCTAAAATGAAACTGGACAGCCGATGTGAATTAACTAAGCTGAGGAGGCCCTCCAAACCAGCATTTCTCTAATGCGTCCATTCAGACCTTCCAGGTCACTAAGTGGTCATGTTTTCTTTTCTTTAAAAGGAATATGTGATGAGGGGAAATATTGGAAGCAGTGTACAGTAAAGTATCCCTGATTTGGCATCCACAGAAAAAGGGGGCTGCTTGTCGTAAACGAAAGTTCCAGAAAACTTGAACTGACTCCAGGAAGCTCCCATTAGAAATACATTAAAGTTTCGGACAAAGCTCCCCAATGTGCATACACACACACACACACACACACACACACACACACACACACACACGGTCTCATTATGGAGCCCTGGCTGTCCTGGAACTCACTCTGTAGACCAGGCTGTCCTTGAACTCATAGTGATCCTCCCGCCTCTGCCTCCAGAATGCTGAGAGTGCTAAAACCACCATGCCTGGTTTCAGAAAAAAGGCTTCCTAAAACAGTGTGTTGTGGTTCTCTGCCCTCCCCCTCTCCTCTCTCTCTCTCTCTCTCTCTCTCTCTCTCTCTCTCTCTCTCTCTCCTTTCTCTCTCTCCCTTCTCTCCCCCCTCTCTCTTCCCCCCTCTCTCTCTGTGTTTATTTATGAATACTCTCACATACCCACATTTGTAGGCCAGATATCAATTTTGTTGGGTGTCTTCTTCAATTCCTCTCCCCCTTCGTACAGTTTCTCACTGAACCTAGAGCAAGCCGTTTGACCGGTCTGGATGGACAGAAAGCCCCAGGCATCCTCTAACCTCCGCACCCCACCCTCAACCCTAAAGTGACAGGGTGGAGCTTTTTTACCCCAGGGCTGGGGCTCCAGTCTACCGAAGGGTCAACTCCAGCCCTTCCAGCCTTCTAAACAGAGAAACCCAACAAGGAAGGCTATCTGCTGTACTCCAAGTATCTGCTGTCCTGAGAGCCACACCCTGCAATGCTTCCCAAAACTGCCAGTGTGACTTCCCTTCAGTCAGCCCATTTCCCAGAAGCAGCCAGCTGCCCCAAATCAGGAATGCAGAGCCCTGGGGTAATTACAGCCCTGTTTGAAATACTCCACGGAAAACCTGCTCCTGATCACCTCCTGTCAAAAGCAGGTGGCTTTTTAATTAGCACCCAGAGGGCTGAGACTAGTTTCCCAGGGATGGAGTGGGAAGTGTTCTAGACTGAGCGAGGGGCCAGCACAGAGCAAACTCTAGAAGCCTCTGCTCTTGTATGAGCAAGAGAAAAAACTCAGTGAGCTCTAAATAATTTAATTTTATCTTTTATTATTTTATTTTCGATTTGTTGTAATTATTTATTTACTTATTTATTTTGAGACAAGACTTCTCTGTGTAGCCCAGGCTAGCCTCAAACTCAGAGATTCTCCTGCTTCTGCCTCCTGAATGTTGGGATTAAAGGCATGCACCACCAGGTCTGTCTTAGTTTTATTTATTTACTTATTTAAAGATTTATTTATGCCGGGCAGTGGTGGCGCATGCCTTTAATCCCAGCACTTGGGAGGCAGAGGCAGGCGGATTTCTGAGTTCGAGGCCAGCCTGGTCTACAGAGTGAGTTCCAGGACAGCCAGGGCTACACAGAGAAACCCTGTCTCGAAGAAGAAGAAAAAAAAAGATCTATTTATTATGTATACAGCAGTCTCCTGCATGTATGTCTGAAGACCAGAAGAGGGCACCAGATCTCATTACAGATGGTTGTGAGTCACCATGTGGTTGCTGGGAATTGAACTCAGGACCTCTACAAGAACAGTCAGTGCTCTTAACCGCTGAGCCATCTCTCCAGCCCTAATTCTATTTTTTTTAAGATAGGGTTTTATGTGTCCCTGGCTGGTCTTGAACTCGCAGAGATGCACTCAACTGTTTCCTCAGTTCTAGGATTAAAGGCTTGGACCACAAAGCCTAGCCAACAACTTTCATTTTTTGAACAAAAGGTAGCTATGCGCTGGTGTACAGCTATGGTATCAGAGACCCAGGAGGTATGATCAAGTCCAACATGGGTAACCCAGGGAAATTCTCATCCCAATTAAAAAGCAAGTCAACTATGCCTCACACCTGAGGCAGAGCTAGAGGACTTTGAGTTCAGGGCCAGCCTGGTCTACATAGCAGCCTGGTGGGTTTGTTGTTGCTTGCGGTTGGAGGTGGGTTGCTATTGTTGATTTTGCCTTTTAAAAAAGATTTTTTTTAATTTTTTGTGTTTGGATATTTTGCCTGCATATATATATAATATATATATATATATATATATATATATATATATATATAAAATATATATGCAAATCTTTAATGAGATCTGGTGCCCTCTTCTGGTCTTCAGGCATACATGCAGGAGACTGCTGTATACATAATAAATAAAACTTTAAAGAAAGAAAGAAAAAAAGAATAAATAAATAAATAAATAAATAAAATTAAGCCGTGAATTGTGAATGCCAGGTGCCACGAGTCCCCATGTAACCAAAGTTACAGTCAGTTGTGAGCCTCCACGTGGGTGTTGGGACTCAAGCCCAGGTCCTCTGAGGGAGCAGCCGTTGGAGCCATTCTCCCGATGCACTTGTTTTTGCCTTTTGAGACAGAGCTTCAGGTACCTTAGGCTAGCCTTGGGTTCCCTGTACAGCCAAAGGTGAGTGTGAACTCCTTTTTTGTTGTTGTTTTTTGTTTTTCGAGACAGGGTTTCTCTGTGTAGTCCTGGCTGTAGACCAGGCTGGCCTCGAACTCAGAAATTCACCTGCCTCTGCCTGTGCTGGGATTAAAGGTGTGCGCCACCACTGCCTGGCAAGTGTGAACTCCTGATCTTCCCACCTCGACTTCTTCACAATGATTACAAGTGTGCCCCACCACGCCTGGTCGAGGTGGTTCTGGGATTGAACCTAAGGTTTCCTGCACACTGGTTAAGCACTCACCTAACTGAGCTACACCCACAAGCCCTAGACTGTTTAAAAAAGAAGAGAGGGAGGAAGGAAGGAAGGAAGGAAGGAAGGAAGGAAGGAAGGAAGGAAGAAAGGAAAGGAGGGAGGGAGGGAAGGAGGGACGGAGGGAGAGACGGAGGGAAGAAGGAAGAAAAAAAAGGGCAAGCCAAGCTGGGAGCTATATATACTCCTGTAATTCCTGCACTTTGGAGGTTGAAGCAGGAGGATCAGGAATTCAATTGCTGGCTAACTATTATCTTTATAAATTTAATTGATATTTAAAATGTCCCCGAGAAGACCTGGGGATGTATGTATGTGGCTCACTACCAGAGCACTACCCTAGCGTGTGTGGGAAGGCCTCGGGCTCCATGTACAGCATGAAAAAATTTTTTTTTCTTTTTTAATTTTGAGAGGGCTGAAGCGATGGCTTAGCCATTAAGAGCACTCACTGTTCTTCCAGAAAATCAGAGTTCAATTCTTAGCAACCATATGGTGGCTCTGAAATGTCTGTAACTCCATTTTAAGGGATCTGGTGCCCTCTGCTGGTCACTGTAGTCACCTCGTATGCCAACAAAATACACACAGAACAAAACAAATCAAGAATTATTTTAAGTTTGTTTTGTTTTGTTTGAAACAGACTCTCTCGAGGGGCCGTGGTGGCGCTCGCCTTTAATCCCAGCACTTGGGAGGCAGAGGCAGGCGGATTTCTGAGTTCGAGGCTAGCCTGGTCTACAAAGTGAGTTCCAGGACAGCCAGGACTACACAGAGAAACCCTGTCTCGAAAAACAAAAAAAACAAAAAAAAAAAAAAAAAAAAAAGAAAGAAAGAAAGAAAGAAAGAAAGAAAAGAAAGAAACAGACTCTCTCTATGTGAACTCTCAGTGAGTTCCTGGCAGGCCTGGAACTCCTATCTTGGAGTATGGCCTCCAACTCAGAGACCTGCCTGCCTCTGCCACCACAACTGCTGGGATTTAAAGGCCTGAATGACCACACCCAATAAGATTTATTTTATTCTTAGTAACATGTATGTATATGGGTCTTATGTAGGCATTTGCACAGGTGTATGGGTGCCTTCAGGGGCCAAAGGATGGTACTGGATCTCCAGAAGCTGTAGTCAGGGGTGGTTTCGAGCCACAAAGCATGCGTCCTGGCAACTGAACTTGGGTCTTCTGTAAGAAGTTCCTAACCACGAAGCCACCTCTCAAGCCTCTAAAAGGTACTTTCTTTTTCAATGTTTTTTTTTTTAAATATTAATTTATTTTATGTATATGGGTGTTTTGCCTGCTTGTGTGTCTCTGCACCACCTGCATTTAGTGGCCACAGAGGTAAGAAGAGGCTGTCCCTGGAACTTAGATTTACAGTCAAAATCTGCCAGTGTTCTCAACCACTGAGACACCCTGAAAGAAAAGGTGTTTCAGACCCATCTTACAGATGAACAAAATGAGGCTCAGAGGTACTGACCTCCTCAAGCAAATCAGAAGTAGCAATGCCACAGGCAGGTAATGCAAGCTCTGCTTGGAGGTGTCCCCCTCCACTTCCTGAGTGCTCACAGCTGTCCTCTCACTGAGAGTTGCCCAGCCCAAGGCAGCCCAACTGATACTTACTGATGTGTGGACGTTCGGATTCAGCCTCCTGCCTCAGTTTGTCCTTCAGCCCAGCCTTGCCTTCACCACTGGCTTGAGTGTCTTTCCTTTAAAAAAAAAAAAAAAAAAAAAAGGAACAATTTGCGTGTCATCCTTGCACAGGGGCCATGCTAATCTTCTCTGTATTGTTCCAATTTTAGTATATGTGCTGCCGAAGGGAGCACTTGAGTGTCTTTCCTAAGGGACATTATGTTCACAGGACCCAAGACAGCAAGATTCCACAAACTCCTCCCTCCACCAGCAGGGAGTGGCTACATGAGGAGGAGCATTCTCCAGCTGGACCTGGGCAGGCGCGTCCCACGTGTACAGCACTCTCGTTCCACATGTTTGTCAAATGCTGAATGACCTCTGCCCTGCTGACCACAAAGCCTTTAGAAGCTCAGACGTCACTACTTGGGAAAGATCAGTGGTGAGTGAGCTGCTTGCTGTGTGTGCGTGCGCGCGCGCGCGCACACACACACACACACTCACTCACACAGAGCAATCAGTAACCTTGCCATGACATTTGAGGAGCCCCCCTAAGTTACAAAAGATTTTCCTTTGTTTTCTTTATCACAGAGTCTTCCTATCTCACTCAACCTGGCCTCAAAAGCTCCATCCTCCTGCCTCAGCCTCACTGGTGTTGGAGTTCCGAGTCTGCAACATCTAGGCCCTCTGAAAAGGTCAAGGATCTTCCAGAAAACTTCATCACACTAGGACTTTGGAAGACTTTCAGTCTGCTCAGCCTTGGCAACTGGATACCAAGTTGTCCTCGGGTTCCCTCCCAGTGCCTAACTGTCCTGGATCCACTCCGGTCCCCTGAGCGGCCACTATCAGCCACTCAAATCATGAGCTTGCCTTGAGTGAGTATGGAGGCTGACTACAGAGGTGCCCCAGTGTGTACTGCCACCTCCCTGGCAGCCTGAGGAGTTAACAGCTGAACACCCACTTACTAAGCTTGAACTTTGCCCTCCACAGCCTGTAGCCACCTGACCTCTGGCTCCCAGGTCCTTCTGGGCAAATTCTGCACAGCCTTTTCTGCCCAGTCAAAGGAACTTTGGGGAATATGCCCTGGCTAGTGTTTAAAAGTTCCCAGGGAAACAAGACAGGAAGAGGCTGAAGATGGTGGACCATGGGGGAAAAAGTGGATTTGCTTATCTCTAGAGTCAGGGTCTTCTCTGCATACCCAGGGAATAAATCCTAACTTTTGACAAATTATTTCCAATAAATGAGGGCCCTCCCCAACTCCCCTAGGATTGTAACTCCAAATCCTTGGGGACAGAGGGAGCAAGGATGGAACCCTGACTGGACCTCACCACTGGCTTCTCCAAGTGCCTTTCTGATCTTTCTCTCCTCAAAGTTCCCAGCTCAAAGCTGCTCCAGGAGACAAAACCTCCCTCACCTCCCTCACCTCCCTCACCTCCCTCACCTCCCTCACGTGTCTCCCACACACACTATTTATTTATTTATTTATTTATTTATTTATTTATTTATTTGGCTTTTAGAGACAGGGTGTCTCTGTGCTGGGATTAAAGGAGTGTGCCACGACACCTGGCTTCATTTTGTTTATATTTAATAAAAGAACTTATTCACCAAATGCATTATATTTAAGTGTATGGTGCCTAGTACCTGCAGAGGCCAAAAGAGGTCATCAGAGCCCCGGGCAATGGAGCGACAGACAGTTGTGAACTGTCTGTAAGTACTGGATAGCTATCTATCTCTCCAGGCCTCACACCCATTTTATTATACCTGATCCTGATTCTGGCCACAAGCAGATCTGTGGAGATGCCAGAAATTACATAGTACAGAGCTGCCTGATTACAGTCAGTAGTCACAAAGGCCATGCAGATGCTTGTGAGCCACCATGTGGGTTCAGAGCAGCTGTGCTCTGAGCTATCTTCCCAGCCCTGATTCGTTTTACTTTTAGTTACGTGTGTGTGTGTGTGTGTGTGTGTGTGTGTGTGTGTGTGTGTGTGCGCGCACTATCTGTGGGCATGTACACATGAGTGCAGGTGACTATGAAGATCCGAGGCATCAGATCCCTCTGGAACTGGAGTTGCAAGCAGTTGTAAGCTGCCCAGTGTGGTTGCTGAGAACCAGACTTGGATTCTCTGTAAGAGCAGTGAACACTACTAACCACTGAGTCTTTTCTCCAGCCCTGAAAACCTTTCTTTTGCTTTTAAATTTGGTTGGTCTATGCAATTGCAGTGGACTGTTACATATCAAACACTTCTACAGATTCTTCAGTGCCAGGAGTCAAATCCGTGGTAGGTAAAAGCTCTACCACTAAGCTCACCTCGCTCTCATGAACGGACTGTGTTGAGAGCTGGGGAGCTGGTTTGGAATGGTTTCTATTTTCTTTGAATAAAAAATAAATTTGACTGACTTGTCTGCTCAGTTTGGGGTCTGTGAACTTTTTATATAGACAAGTATCTTCCAACTTTGGGCAAGTTACACCTTGTAACTCACAGTCTCTCAGCCTTGATCCAGGTGACCGAAAGGTGGCTGGGGAGTCTATGTGTGCACACTTGGAGGTCAGGGGTCAGGGGTTGAATTTGGGGGTCTTCCTCTACAGCTCTCTGCCTTCATTTTTTTTTGGGGGGGGGGGTTGGGTTTTTTGAGACAGGGTTTCTCCGTGTAGCCCTGGCTGTCCTGGAACTCACTCTGTAGACCAGGCTGGCCTCGAACTCAGAAATCCGCCTGCCTCTGTCTCCCAAGTGCTGGGATTAAAGGCATGTGCCACCACTGCCCAGCCTTCATTTTCTTTTTAAGAACTTTATTCAGTTTGTCACTATTATTTGTGTATGTGTGTCAGAGAGAGAGAGAGAGAGATGCATGAGTGTGCACATGACACACATGTAGAGGTCAGAGGAAAACTTTGTGGGGTCAGTTTTCTTTTTTCACCTTTACTTGAGCTTCAGGAGTCTAATGCAGTTCACCAGAGAGATCAGAATCACCTGCCCCCATTAGCCACCAGTGCTGGGGTTACAGGAACACAGCACAATGGCCCCCCTTTTGTTCTTTAACAGGGTCTCATGTACGCCAGGTTGGCATCAAACTCACAGTGCTGCCAAGAATTACCTTGAACTTCTGATTCTCCTGCCTCCACCTCCAGAGGGGAGGACATAAACCACTGTATCTGTTTACTGAATACTAGTGCTTCAAACAGACTGGGCAAGCGCTCTGCCTCCCGAGATGCAGCCCCAGAACAGCACTCGATGCCCACCTTTTTGACAACAGTAGTCTTTCTAGAGTGCTGTGAGACCTCACTGGCCTTTTGATTTGTGTTTCCCTTTCCACGTTAGTGATGCTGAACTTTTTTTTTTCCTCCACTCTGATTAGTAAGCTTTCCGCTACTATAACAAACACTGATCAAGTTATAAAGAGAAAAGGTTTTCTTCTGACTCGGAGCTTTAGAGGTTTCAACCCATGATTTGTTGGCTCACAGAGCCAATCAGGTGTTTGGAGCTGCGGTAAGACAGCATAACATGGCCAGGGGTTTACACCAGAGTAAAGCCATGCACCTTGTGGATCAGACATAAAACAGAAGTCAGAAAGGAAGGGTGGGTCCCAGCATGCCCTTCGAGACCATGCCTCCAACCTCTGGAAGACTTCCCACTGTTAAAAGCTCTGTAGCCAGGCCAGGGAGGTGTTCAGCAGGTGCTTGTCCCCAAGCCCAATGACCTGATTTCAACTTCCCAAAAATCGTCCTCTGACCTCCATGGGCACAGCATGGCACATGTTTATGCATGCACACATATGCACGCAAAGAATAAATGTAAATATATTTTTAAATTTTTTTTGATAAAGGTTGGACAGTAATGACCCACACCTTTAATCTCAGTGCTCAGGAAGCAGGAACAGGTGGAGGATCTCTAAGAGTTTGAGACCACCCTGGTCTACAAAGTGAGTCCAGGACAGCTGGGGCTACACAGAAAAACCCTGTGAAAAACAATAAACAACAAAAAAAATTACTTTTCTGTTGGTTTTTTTTTTTTAAGATTTATTTATTTATTTTATAAGTTCACTGTAGCTGTCTTCAGACACACCAGAAGAGGGCATTGGATCTCATTACAGAGGGTTGTGAGCCACCATGTGGGTGTTGGGAATTTAACTCAGGACCCCTGGAAGAGCAGTCAGTGCTTTTAACCGCTGAGCCATCTCTCCAGCCCCAGCCCTCATTTTCTTGATTAGTAATTTATGTGTGAGGGCCCATCCCACTGTGAGTGGTACTGTCCCTGGGCAGGTGGTCCTGGGGTGCATAACAGTATAAACCGAGCAAGCCAGAAGGAGGAAGCTAACAAGTTATATTCCCCCAAGGCTTCTGCATCAGTTCTGCCTCTAGGTTCCTGACCTCACTCCCCTCAGTGATGGAGTGCAACCTGAGGGTTGTAAGCTGAGCTAAACCCTCTCCTCCCTAACTTGCTTTTGGTCTTGGTGTCTTATCTCAGCAAGAAGATCCAGGACTGATTCCATTCTTCTGCATGTGTACATCCAAGTATATCAGTGCCATTATTCATTGGGCTCACCCATATGCAGACACACACACAGGGAGATGAATTCAAAACATAAGCATAGTAGAAAGAAGACAGAGGAAGGTGCTTGATGTCAACCTCTGACCCCATGCATGAACACACAGGCACATGTACCTACACACTCATGTACACACACACACACACACACACACACACACACACACACACGGAACCCTAAGTTGGCTGAAGGTGTCAGAAACTTCTTTTCCTTTTTGGTAGTTAGTTCTCAAATGTTTGCCGCCTGTTGGTTCTGCAGATGGCTTTGTTCTCTATTCACAGGAAGTGAGGCTGCCTGCTAAGGAAACCCGTCTCTGCCTTCCTATGAGATGCTGAGCTAAACCTCCGATTGTGTATTTCTGAGGATCAGAGCCAAGAGTGTTCTGCTAAAGAGGACTGACAATGAACCTTTGGTGTTGATGTGCCCTGGCCTCTGCAGGTAACTGTGCTCTCTCACAATGCCCTGGCACCCTGCCAGTACCTTTCCTCAACACACAGGTGAGCAAGCCCTTGCCTGACTCTGGCCAGGACAGATCTTCCCAGAAAGGGTTAATACCTAAACAATCAACTCAGACAGCTCTCCCTGTGAAGCTGGGAGGAGCTAGGCAAAGCGGAAAGGTCCCTTCGGCCAGAGCCAGAGTTCTGCAGTTCCAATAGCAGCAGCTTTGAGCAAAGCTATGATAACCTTAGAAGAACGGGAACATCTGATAGCACCTACAGAAAAAGCCATTCTTCCTGTGACACAGATGAGCAAAGATGAACCCATACAGGATGAGCTGGGCTGGGTGATACACACCTACACGCCTTTGATCCCAGCTCTTTAGGAGACAGAGCAGGCATATCTGTGAGTTCAAGGCCAGCCTGGTTTACAGAACAAGTTCCAGGACAGATAGGGCTACACAGAGAAACTCTGTCTTGACAGAGAGAGAGAGAGAGAGAGAGAGAGAGAGAGAGAGAGAGAGAGAGAGAGACACGCAAGGAAAAGTCAGAAGCAGAAGCTAGGCAGACACTCCCACGATGTGCATTTCTGATGTTCCCTGACTTCTGCTAGTCTAACTATGGCATCATGCCCAGATTAGCAAACTGTGCTTTGGATACAGATTCCAGAGATCAGTCCTGTAGCAACATCACATACTGAGTGTCTTTGTTGTAGTCCTGCATATCAGTGGGAAAATTTGAAAACAATCTAAATGACCATTGGTTGGACAGTAATGAGATTATGTATGATGTTCAGACTATGATGGTGCTGAACCTCCCCTGAGGACCAACACAAAAACTCAGTCACAGTGACACAGGGTTGTAACCCAAGCCCTTGGGAAACAGACTGGAAGACTGCCATGAATTCTAGGTCAGTCTGGGTTTTATAAGTGAGACTTTGTCTCAAAAAAACAAAGAAAAACACCTGGGGCTAGTTGGGGGGGGGACACATACCTTTAATCCCAGCACTCAGAAGGTAGAGGTAGGCAGATCACTGTGAGTTAAAGACCGCGCTGGTGTAACGACAAGTTTGAGGCCAGCTAGTTATGTAGCCCAGACTGGCCTCAAACTTGCTATGTAACTAAAGCTAACCTTGAACTCCTGGTCCTCCTGTCTCCACTCCCAACAGCTGGTATTATATATAGGTGTGTGTCACCATGTCCAATAATATTTAAATTTAAAAAGTAAAATAAAGGGGTGGAGGGCAGGCTGGAGAGATGGCCAGAGGTTTAGAGCACTGACTGCTCTTCCAGAGGTCCTGAGTTCAATTCCCAGCAACCACATGGTGGCTCACAACCATCTGTAATGGGATCCGACGCCCTCTTCTGGTGTGTCTGAAGACAGCTATAGTGTACTCATAAATAAATAATAATTTAAAAAAAAAAAAGAAACTTCTTTGCCACAATCAGGCACAGTATACGAATGAATGAAAAGAAATTCAACTCAGTACAAGGAGCTCTACAGAGTTTGGGTGTCATTCTGCAAGCATCTTAGCATGCATGGGGCCTTGGTCTGAAGCCTAGCACCACACACGGCACAAAGAAGCCTTGGGGTGATTTATAAAGGCTGCATAGAAAGTAGCCTCTATGGACCTGACAGCATGGGAAGGCCCAGAGCCCATTAGGAGAACCTTGGCACTGGCAGCGTGACCACCTCCTGCCAGGAGTCTATGAATAGGCAGTCAGTCCCCGGGAGAGAGTCCAAACAGGGCAGACCTTGAATTGGAAGGAAACAGAAGCGTCTTTGTCTCTATGGGACTCCTGGGTTCAAAATTTTGGCTGCACTGAGGAGAACAAGAGCCAGGAGCCTAGGATGCTAACTCTCAGCCTGCTCCTTCCCCCCAGAGATTTTATGAGTTTTCTTACTTAGGGTTTCTATTGCTGCTTACTGGCTTGCTTCCCCATAGTTTGCTCAGCTTGCTTTCTTATAGAAACAAGGACCACCAGCCCAGGGATGGCAACACTCACAATGGGCCCGCCCCCCTTGATCACTAATTAAGAAAATTACTTACTGCTGGATCTCTGGGAGGCATTTCCTCAAGGGAGGATCCTTGCTCTCTGATGACTCTAGCGTGTATCAAGTTGACACACAATACCAGCCAATACACAAATGATCATAAAAACATTATAAAAATCTCAGCTGGGCAGTGCTGACACACACCTTCAATCCCAGCACTTGGGAGGCAGAGGCAGGTGGATCTCTATGAGTATGAGGCCAGCCTGGTCTACAGAGTGAGTTCCAGGACAGCCAAGGCTATGTAGTAAGTCCTTGTCTAAAATAATAAAAACAGGAGCTGGAGAGATGGTTCAGTGGTCAGAGTATTATTGGCTGCTCTTCCAGAGGGCCAGGGCTCCGTTTTCAGTATTCACAGTATTCACTGGGCCGTTCCAGAGATCAGTGTCCTTTTCTGGACCCTATGACAGCTAGTGTGCATGTGTTACATATAACCCATGTCGACAAAAACACCCAGGCATGTAGACTTTTTAAATGAAAATAACCTAAATTTCAATTTGTTCTAAGTATATAGAAACAACAGTATAGATATACTACCAAGCAACTGTTGCTTCAGAGGCCAGATTCCCAGACTGTCCATGACGAGTGCCAGCCCCATCTCCCAGAGGAGGGAGAAGTACTCAGAAACAGCTTGCTCTGAGCCTCCTTGGAAACATCCTTCTCTTTATGGGTTATCCTCACCTAGGGAGCGATACAAGATTACGTGGGTGGTTATGTTCCTCATCTTGGGAGCCAGTAACAACATTGTTCTTCCATATAGTAATCCTACCTCGTTTTTTTTGAGGCGGAGTCTCTCACTAGAACCTGGAGATCACTAATCTGTCTAGGCTGGCTGACCAGCAGGCCCCAGGGATTTTCCTATCTCAGCACTCCATGACGCAATATGCCACCACACCTGGGTTTTTAAAAATTGTGTGCGTGAGCGCATTCGTGTGTGCGTGTGCGTGCGTGTGTGTGTGTGTGTGTGTGTGTGGTGTGGATGTGTGTGGATGTGTGTGTGTATCTGTCTGTTGTGTCTGTGTCTGCCCACCTTCATGTGGACAACTGGCAGGAGTCAGTTCTTTCCTTCTACTATAGGGATTGAATTCAGGTTATTTGCCATGGCAGCCAAGTGCATTTACCCATTGAGCTATCCTGCCTGACCCATGACAGCCAAGTGCATTTAACCACTGAGCCATCCTGCCCGACCCCCTAGCACTTCTCGTGTGGGCGTTGGAGGTTGGAGATCAAACAGGTGCTACCACGCAGGGCAAGCTCTTTCTCAGCTGACCTATCTCCTTAGCGCCCTGTACTTTTTGTGTTTGGACTTCAATAATGAAAGCAAGCAAGCCGTCTGAGAAGCAAAACGTCTTTCTCTAGTTGCCACATAGTTGCCCTCCGAGCCTAATACAATCCAGCTGCCAAATGCTTTATTCTGTGTCTGGTGTTAGCATTTTGTCTAGGCTCCGCCCCACAGTTACCTGGCAACAGCCAGGCACGCCTGACTCACTCACTATAAAAGGAGCTGCTTGCTCCCTTCCGCTTTCACCCTCTTACTCTCTTCCCTCTCTATCCCTTCTCTTCCCGTTCCCCTCCTCCCTTCCCTCCTCCCTCCACGTATTCCTGGCCAGCCTCTCTTCTCCTCTCTCTTTCTCTCTGCCTTTTTCTATCTCTACTCCCTCAACCCCCCTCCCCATGCCCTAAATAAACTCTATTCTATACTATATCCATCGCATGACTGGTCCCTCACGGGGAAGGGACGCCTCAGCATGAGCCCACAGATCCACCCCCTTCCACCTCACTATACCTCACTCTCCCAAACATATCCTGCTTCTTTCTTTCTTCCTTTTATAAAACACAACACCTGGTCTGCCTCCCCTGCCTCTTAACTGGGCACATCTCTTTCTAGACCTGAATTTTTTATTTATTTATTTATTTTTTTTGACAGAATCTTGCTATGTAGCCCCTGGCTGGCTTGGGACTCGGAAACCTGGCCAGCTCTAAGTCCTAAGTAGCATAGTGGGATTAAAATTGCACACAATCGGGCTGGAGAGATGGCTCAGCAGCTAAGAGCACTGACTGCTCTTCCAGAGGTCCTGAGTTCAATTCCCAGCAATCACATGGTGGCTCATAACCATCTGTAATGGAATCCGATGCCCTCTTCTGATGTGTCTGAAGATAGCAATAGTGTAATCACATATAATAAATAAATCTTTTTTAAAAAATTGCACACAATCATGCCTGGCCTTGCTTTGTTTATGAGACTGGATCTCATGTAGCCCATGCTGGTCTCAAATTTACTCTGCAGACAAGAAAGACCTTGCCCTCTTTTTTTTTTTTTTTAATATGATTTTTAAATTTTTAAAAAATGTTAATATACACCAAAGCATGCCTGGGACCCACAGAGGTCAGAAGTGAGTGTTGGGAGCCCTGAAACTAGGGACATAGATGGTTGTATAAGGATGCCCCCCACCCCACCCCCACACACAGGCAGTAACACCTGGCAGCAGCAGAACACAGAGCTAATCCATCAAAGTGCATAGTTCAGGGAAAGTCCCTGAATATGCTAACCTTGCTTTCTGCTGTTTGCAGTCCCGCTTCTGGCTAACTGTTCTCGATGTTGTGTTTATAAAAAGATAAAGGGGAGAAGGAATATGTTTGGTGGAGGTGCAGTCAGGTGTGGGAAAAGAAGATGCTTCAGAGGGCCCATGCTGAGGCATCCCTTCCCCGAGGGACCAGCCACGGGACGGTATAATATAGAATAGAGCTTATTCAGGGTATGGGGAGGGGAGTTGAGAGAAGAGGAGTAGAGAGAGGCTGGCCATGAACACGTGGAGAAAGAGGGAGCAGGGAATTGGAGAGAGGGGGAGGGTCTAGAGGACAGAGCAGGAGCAAGAAGGCAAGAGAGAACAAAGGGGGCAAGCAGCCCCTTTTACAGTGAGTCAGGCAAGCCTGGCAACTGTGGGGCGGAGCTTAGACAAAATGGGAACACTTGCTAACTAACTGAGGTGTGTTAACCCAGGATATGATTTTGTGCTTAAAAGGCCATCCTGAGAAAAGTTCAGGTCTCCACTCAGGTCCCAAACACACAGTGTAATCTTCATCTGGCTAATAAAAAATTTCCATTTTCTTAAACCCACCTCCGAGTGGCCTTCTCACAAGGGTTGTGAATGACCTTGTGAGGTGCTGGGAACCAACCCTGGTCTGTGCAGGAGCAGCAAGAGTTCTTAACTGCTGAGCCATCTCTCTGCCTAGACCTCAGCTGTCTCTACCTCCCGAGTGCTAGGATTACAGGTGCTATGCTCAGTTTTAAAAAAGTTATTGCAATGACATTTTAAATCCCTCTTTTCTCCTGTGAAGGACACGGTGCCTCTCTCCGGGTCTCACTGAGTCAAATCTGGGGCTTTGTTCCAACAGAGTAGAGAAGAGATTTCTCTGCTTGTTACAGGGCCCTCCTGGAGGGATTCCGGGGAAGCAATTGAATCAGTGGGTACTGATGCCTCCTGAGAACTAAAATGTCACCACAGCTCTGGACATGTGTCACAGCTCCGAGGAACTGTCACCTTCTTCTTCCTACGTTGATCAACCAGCTGTCTTAGGCTTCCTCCCACGGCCTTGTGGAATCTGTTTCCTCAGGATTTTCCAGGCCTGTGGCTTCTGCTTACAAACTGCTGTCTTTTCATGTCCACTTTATTCCTACCATTAGAGCATCCCCTTGGTATATAAGGATCTCAAATCTCCCAAGGGGGCAGAACCCCTAGGCAGACCAGTTCCCCACAACTGTTAGAAGCTCCTACTGGGCAGGGCTCTCAGGCTAGATCCTCTCATAGGATTGTCTTGACCTTTAGTCCAACCAACTGTGTTCAGGTCAGTTTAGGCCTGAGAAACTCTTCTGCAGCAGCACGGCAGGCACTCAGAAGGCCCTCAGAGGTAAGCAATTTATCCACTGGCACCTTGCTTGACCTGTGTAGTACAAATTCCGAGTCAGCCATTCTCTGGCGCCGCTTTCCCGCTGAGCTCAAATGACCTGTGAATTTTCAGCAGCTAGCCATGCCTATTTTTATCTACCTTTGAGATTGAGATCAGCCTCTTAGGATACCCGGTCAGCCAGTTATAAATCCCCCTGGCTGCTCTTCTGTTCACTCTGCATATCTGTTAGGCCTCTAGGATCTCCCCAGCATCTGATAAAGTGCTGCATTGAAATCCTCTCCCCCTTCTGCACTCTGCTTATCACCAGGAAACAAAGCAGACAATAAACAGGACTCCTCAGGGACCCTCACTTCAGAGGGGATTGTAATGGGGCATGTGAGAAATCCGGGGAGTTGTTACTCCCTTCCTTAAGAAATGTCAGATAAAGCCTGGGGTTGGGGACATTTGGTAACTGGAACTCAATTTGTGATACAGTGTAACTGGGCTTTCTGCTCGGCAAGATTTTTCCTTCTTAGGTACAAACTTGTTCTAGAGAGAAAACACAGGAGTAGTTGGCTGCCACAAACCCTGAGGTCGCAGCTCTTAATTCTGGGCCCTTATGGTCTTGAGCTAAGAATACAAATTAAGATACTACAATTTCATGCCGAGTATATCATCAGACCAGCTTCATGCTGAAAGGTCAGGGGTGGGGATGGGGAGCCGGGTTATCTGAACTGGCCCCTTCTCTTCCCAGTATTTCCACTTGTACAAGCATCTACAACCTACTGGTTAGTCATGAGTAGCTCCATGGTGCTAGGTTCCATCCCCAGCACCAACAGAAAGTAGAGATGATGTGGGGGCAGCCTTGGATTTGGTGATAGGTTAGGGTTAGGGTAATAAAACTTCCTTGGGCAATGTCATCTAGCTATGACAGGTAAGAGGGAGAATTTTCTCATCCTCTCCGGTTCACCCCAATCCTTGGTGAAAACCTCCCCTCAGTGTATTTCAAAGGGCAATTAGTGGCCATCTTTAGACTGCTGAGAAATCAGGTGAGATCCGAAGAAGGTGGGAAGAAAACTGTCAAGCTAATCTGCTGAAGCAGCTGTAATCCTGAGGCGCCAGCACCTTCTGGGCTGTCGTCCCAGCCTGCTGAGAGCAGCCACCTGGAGCTGGTCTGGCTAATGCCCTAGTCTGCAGGTTTGGGAGTATCACGCACATTTCCAAGAAAAGGCATCCCTTGAAGCCGAAGCCCTGAAAGCATGGGGCAGAGCTCTTCCAGCTCCTAACAGACATGCTTTCCACTGTAGTCTGCTGAGACAGACTGCTGCAGAAAGCCTCTCGCTCCAGTCCCTCCTTGGCTGCCCCTCCCATGCCCCACCCCCAGCCCGGCTCCTGTGAGGGGGATCAGCATTCTCGGGGCCACCTTTTGTATTCCCTAGCTGAAGGGGGTGGTGTCCCTGTGGGTGTCATAGAGGAAAAGGAACCTCGTGAAGCTATAAGAATGAAAACCAGGTGCAGATTGACTTCATCAACCTGGACCAGACTTCTGGCGGTCTAATGACAGAAAGTTTACTCCCAATGTATTTAAGCACAGTACGATTTGAGAAAAAAAGTTTCATGGTGTAATACAATCTTGGGTGCATAAAGATGCACAATTATATTGATACTCAACCCAGGGTATATCCACGGTATTTGCTATTTCCTCCAAGAAGATTTTTCCCCCCCCCCCCCCCCCCAGAGCTGAGGACTAAACCCAGGGCCTTGTGCTTCCACTAACCTAAATCTCCAACCCCCTTTTTTTTTTTTTTTTTTTTTTTTTTTTTTTTTTTTTTTAGAACATGGGTTCTTGAGACATACTACTTGTACTAACTTAAGGGCCTAAGGTTCTGTCCTGACCTTGGTCATACAGATAGCATAGAGGTCATTTGTGCTATTAGCTACCTCTGGTCCTGGTTGGGTGATTTTGGGGAAGCCTCTGGCTACAAGGGTCATTTAGATTACTTGTTCCTCTGGCTCTGGTTGGGAGCTTGATAGAGTCTGGCCCAACAGACAACACAGATCCCCAGACTGCTAACCACTTCCAAGTCTCAGCTTTCTGGATGGAAGAACAGGTGTTTCCATCTTTCCCACTGGAAAGACAATCCTGTGATTGACATTCCTGGTTTCTCTGGAGACCTGTGGGCATAAGGACCTTCATGCTAAGCTCCCCAAACCCAGTTTCTCATCCTCGGGCTTTTGAGCATTAATCCCTTCTCTATTCCTTTTACTCCAGGTCCCTGGTGAACGCCTAACCTGACAGTTTAAACAGCATTCCAGATTTTTAGGTCTGTCTCCTCAAATGCATTTCCTGCCCCATTCCCTTCTTCCTATAGCTTTGAAGTGAAAGGTCCAGGACTCCCCAGAAGGGAGGTCCACTAGAGTCACAGGATAGCACGCACCCAAAGGACACACGAGAGACCATCTTGCTGTAAAGCACATGAGGTGGTTTATTAAATCAGAGCTCTGGGCCAGCCCATATCCCCATATCTCACATAGGGAATAGAGGGACTGACCCCGTGGCTCAGGGGTCTAGTGCTTATATATGGGCGGGGGTGGGGAAAAAGCGAACTTTCGCACGGGCACGGGCGCACAGGATTGGTTGTTTTACTTTTTTGAACACTAGCAGGCCGTACCATGGGGGCAGGGTGTAGTTCCTCCCTTGGCCGGTCAGTTTCTGGGATGTTCTTAACAGGCCTTTGTCTTGTAACTCCACCTCCTCTGTAACTAGTTAAATGGGCCCAAACCTGCTGGCAGGCACTTTTAACTATGTAGGTTAGGGGAAGGGCCCTGTTATTATTATTAGTTTCGGCCTATTTCAAAAATTCTCTTTTAGAAGAGGTGCAGGAAGCTAGACATGTTGGCTTTTGCCTGTAATCCCCAAGCCTAGGAAGGTGAGACAGGAGAGCTGAGTTCCAGACCACCCCGGGCTACACCCTGGGATACCTTTGTTGGTATCAGGATCAAACCCAGTGACATCACATCTAGGCGACCCCCACATTGTTGCCAAGGCAACCTCCGTACATTCCCAGGATCCACCTGGCTACCTCTCCTTTGCCTGGGAGAGGCTATGTCATCGCCCATATAAAACAGGAAAAAAACCCCTGACCTCGCTCTCTTCTTCCATCTTCTTCTTCTACTTCTCTCCCCACCACCTTTGCCCTTTTCCTGAAACACCCCCGCCCACAACCATTTGGTCTGGTGTGATGTGTTCTAAGCTGCACACGGACTTCTAACGGCCTTGACTTTACCACCACCACCCACCCCTGTATACACAGACACCAGGGACACTGTCACCTTAATGGGCGCTCTCAAAACCATCTTGATATTGGCTGCAACTCATAGAGACAAAATGTGTCTGTTCTTCCTAATGGAAAAATCGGGGGGAGGGGTGATAGAAAAGAAAGGGGATTTGATTTCTAGAAAAAGTAGCGCTGGATTTTATCTTTCCATTTCTAAACATTCATGTGTGTGTATGATACATGTGTGTATGCACTTTTCTATGTGTGTAGGCACACGTGGGGGGGGGTGTGCATGCACCAAGGCTGATGTGGAAATCAGTTCTCTCCTTCCATCATATGACACTTGGGACTCAAACTCAGTTGTCAGACTTTGAAGTAGGCCACTGGGCCTCACCAGCCTTATTTTATTTTTGCAGACTCAATCAGAACTCAAAACTTGCCAAAGGCAGATGAATACGAAAAGCTAAGGACACTTCACAGAACAAATTTAAATAGGAGTATTCTGCAGGGCCCAGCAAATTCTCTATAGTCGAGGGTGGCTTTGAACTCCTGAGCCTCTAGATTCTGCCCCCAATTGCTGGGATTACAGGTATGCACTACCATCCCCAAGTTATTCCGTGGCTTTTGTGTGTGTTACAGAGGTATTCTATCAGGTGGGTCACAGGACATGCACTGGTCTTCTCTCAGTGTCCAGCTGCGGGCACCCTGCAGTGCTTTAAAGTCTGACATTCTGAAGTCTTGGTCATTTATTTCCTCTCCCCATGCCTTTGATCTGCCACTGCCATACAATTGTCCAACAAGCTACTGCCAATGAGAAAGGACAACTGAATGCCTGTAATACAGTAAATAGCCCTGTGCTGATTGCAGGCGACTGTGAGCAGGGCCTGCAACGGAGCCTGAAGAGCTGTGGAGACCGAGGGCATGTGGCAGGGCAAGGCTTGTGGAAAAGATTCCCATTACAGCCACAGCTTGAGATCGAAATGCTGGCCCAGAACACTGTGTGGGTCCCTTCAGAAAGTTTGCAGCAGCAGCTGCCTGAGAGAACATTCCACTTCAGATTCTTGCTTGATTCATGGGTCTAGAAGACAGCTGTTTGATTCTATCTTTATCTCTCCAGCCACTTTAGTGTAAAATGAGGAGGTTGTCCGGAGCCCTCTCTGTGCCAAGGAATTAGATCCACACACAAGAGTTAAGAGTGTCTGATTTCTCACAGTTCTTATAAAACTTGGGAGAGGGCTTTTGGTTTAACTGCTGAGTCGTGGGACTAGATATATTTGGTTTATGTGGCCGACACACGTCAGTGTATTGCTGGTGAAGTCACAAATCATTTTACAATTCCCTTGATGTTTGTTAAATTTAATCCCAAAGATTTCGATTCTTTATCAATGAAAACTTGTTGCAGGCACTAACACCTTGGATTCAATAACCCTTCAGTTTTACCCAATGCCTTGGAAAGAGGTCAGGAGTTGCCTGGAGCCAAATGCTGTGGGTTAGGCAGCTTCTTCCTCTAGCTGACTAGAAAATAATAACCAGTCAAGAACACATTTCAATCTCTTTATGAACATGAACGACAACGCAGAAAACCTAGAAAGAGCATTAACTCCCAGACATACAACCCAAGAGAAATGTGAGTACACCAGAAAGAGATGTGTTCATCGCAGGAGCTGAAAGCTGATTTTTGTAGTGTTTGAGACAAGATCTGCTCCATTGGTAGCTAGCTCAAGCTTGTCTCAATCTGGTGGCTGCTTTTTTTTTTCTTCTTCTTCTTCTTTTTTTTTTTTTAGTATTACATTTTGTGGTTGGAGATGGAGATCAGAGGAAAGCTCGATCTGGTGTGACCGCTGCTGTCTTTGCCCTTGAGCCTGAAAGGTCCGGGACTCCCCAGAAAGGGGTCCACTTAAGTCACAGGATAGCACGCACCCAAAGGACACACGAGAGACCGTCTTGCTGTAAAGCACATGAGGTGGTTTATTAAATCAGAGCTCTGGGCCAGCCCATATCCCCATATCTCACATAGGGGATAGAGGGACTGACCTCGTGGCTCAGGGGCATAGCGCTTATATATGGACGGGGTGGGGAAAAAATCGAAGTTTCGCGCGGGTGCTCAGGATTGGTTGTTTTACTTTTTTGAACACTAGCAGGCCGTACCATGGGGCAGGGTGTAGTTCCTCCCTGGGCCAGTCAGTTTCTGGGATGTTCTTAACAGGCCTTTGTACTGTAACTCCCCCCTCCTCTGTAACTAATTAGATGGACTCAAACCTGCTGGCAGGTGCTTTTCTGCCCAAGGTCTAAGGCGAAAAATTTACACATATTTCATAAGATGGCCTTTATAATTTTTCACTCTACAAGCCATCTCATGGGTTCTAAGACAGGGCTTTGTTTGTTTGTCCTGTTTTAAAATATTGTTTGTTTGCTTTTGTTTTTTTTTTGAGACAGGGTTTCTCTTTGTAACTTGTCTGTCCAGGAGCTAGCTCTGTAGATTAAAAGGCTGCAAAAACAATGCCTGGCTGACTCTCATCACTTTTATTCTCTTTTCTTTTTTTTAAATTTTTCTTCTCTCTGTCTCTCTTTTTGGGGGACAAGGTCTCATCGTTTTGCTCTATCTGACTTAGAATTCACTATGTAGACCAGGCAGGCCTTGAACTCAGAGATCTGCCTCCCCACAGTTGTGGTTAAACACCAGCTTTATTTTCTTGATCAAAAGGGTAAAATGGCTCCAACCACCCCTTCTGGTCGTTTGCCATGTCACTGTGGAATATTACTAGTCTAGACCTTTGAGAAATGCCTTGGGACTACATAAAACCCCAAACTCTAATCACGAGTACGGGTCTCAAGACCCAGGTAGGTTTCACCTAGTCCACTGGAAGGGGGAAAGAGGTATTAAATCTTTCAAGAAAGAAAAATTAACAGGGATAAAGAATGAATCCACACTGAGCTAGCACACCGGAGAAATGAGGAAAGTTCTAGAGTAGGGTGGAGGGGCTGGGTGGGTGTAGCACAAAGGTACTGCCTTTACTTAGCTTGAGTTGGAGAGTAGGATTCGGCACCCTCCACACAACAACAAACGATTAGGTAATATTAAGGGAAAGTTCATTTTCCCTTGGCTACCTCGGCCAGAGACACGCTACAGCAAGGACAAAAGGACAGGGTCACCTTGGAAGATGGAACCAGAGAGCCAGGACCAGAAAACGCGGCAGGAGCTCTCAGTGCGCAGGCGCAGTATCTCAAGCGCTGCCCCCCCCAGCACCCCCCCCCCCCGCAATTCCACGCGGGAGTGAAGCCCCCGGCCGCCCATTAACGTTTCAACACCGCCGGGGGCTCCAGCACCTCCCGGTGGGGGGGAGGCCCACTGGAGGGCCGAGCCCCGAAGGTCATCAACAAGGTCGTGGGCAGGACGTGCGGCGCCGCAGCCACACCGAGTGCGTGTGGGACTCGGAGTACGTGCCGCGGGCTCAAGCCCTCATGCCCGCCGCGCAGCCCCGCCCCACCCCGCATCCGGGCTCCGTAGACCCTCGGCAGGGCCCCAGGTTCCCAGCGGGAGGCTCGCCCGGCATTCAGGCTATGCCTCCCGCAGGCGAGGCCCAGCCAGGAAGGACAACCCCCGTCCCCGTGCCCTCGCCCCTACTCTGGGCCGGCCAAGAGGCCGCCTTGGTCACACTCTTCTAGGTGGATTGACGGCAAGCTTAGCCAGTGGAGAGGCGGCGGGAGGGAGGGCGGGCTCTAAAAGTGAGAACTGGGCGGAGCCTAGCGAGCTGGATAGGAAGTCAGAGTGGGAGGCGCTTACTGCTGACCCGGTACTGCGTCGCCCTCACGTCTGTCCTTAACGCTCTCTTCGGTGTCTACAGAACCCTTTCTCTCCTTCGCAGCGAGCCGACTCCCAGGTATGGTCCCTGTCTCCATCGGGGACACCTCGCCCACGATCTCCGCTTGTGTACTCGGTGGGCACGTGCATCCCCTAGCCTGGGCGCGAGCCGCTACCCGGGGAGCACTCGGGTCAGCCTCGTGGAAGGACACAGCCTTTGGAGGGTGGATGAGCAGGCCCACCAGTGATCAGGGTTGCAGTGTAACCGGGTTCCCAAGCGGACAACAGCAAATGCAGGCCACAGATGATCGCAGACTTGGAGAGTAGAAAGTACTTCTTTCTATGTACCTTAGTGGAAGATTTTGGAGGGAGAGAGCAACTTAACCCCCCCCCCCCCCATGCTCATTAAATGCCTTCTCAAAATGGAAGGACCAGAAATAAGGATGCCCAAGAGGCAGAGCGCCACACCCTTGTAGATCCTGCTGGGGCTCCTGAACCGCAATCGAGCGTCACTGGGCGGGAGTGGTCCAGCCCATCTCTGCTCTGGAATATTCCTGACCAGTGTGTGTCAGTTAGGTACTTAGGGGAAATTGCAGCAGTCCCGTTGAATAATTGGGAAGACCTCAGCCTAGTTAGGCAAGAGCTGCGGGTTTCCTGGGTTGCTACTAGCCGGCCATGAACTGACTTAAGATGTCTTTAAGAAAACTTCCTGTTCGTTCTGGCCTAGGCTATGTGGTCCCTTGCCTGACTTGCTTTCGGGGTAGGCCAGAGCCAGTCTGTGGTGATAAGCCTGACCAATGGGTCCACTTTCCTGCCGTTGGTCCAGCGTTCAATCTAGATAAAAGACCGAGTGGGTGAGATTTTCTTTCTTTGGCTTAAAAGACATTTGCTGTCTAGCCTAAAGATCTAAGCTAGATACAAACAGGGGAAGTAGGGACCAACTCCTACAAGTTGTAAGGTTGCAGTGGCACGTGGGTGCTCCCTCCCCCTCCCCCCGCCCGCCCCCATAAAGGAGCCAGCAGGCGTGGTGATGCACACGTGAAAATCTAGCACTAGGAATGCCGAGGCTGGAGGATCACTGAGTTCGGTCAGCCTGGCATTCATAGAATGCGCGGGTATGAGAGAAGACAAAGGAGAACCTGGTCTACAAAAAGTGTTTGAAACTTACACAGTAAATCATTGATGTTTTGGAAATGGAGATAAGAAATGAGCTGAGGAATATTAAGTAGGTTTTGCAACATAGTAGGTAAAAAGTAGATACTTTTATTCTTGGTCAGTGTAGAAAGATCTTTTGTCTTAGAGAAGACAAAACCCCAGAAGTAGCTCCTTTTCAAAAAAAAAAAAACCTGTCTTTGCTTCTTCAATGCTTACCAGAAAAGATGTGAGGAACCTAGTTAAATAATAGCTTCTGAATGCTATTTTGTCTTCGTGTCTCATCCAATTTAGTTGTAGAATCTGTTTGGTAGATTTCTTCCTTGGAAACCCTGCTGGGGAAGGAGCAAGGAGGGGCTTGCTGTTTATTGGCCAGTTTCCTCTTCTCAGGATGTTTTCTAATTAGACATCTACTTTGGATACCTTCTAAAAGTGAGACAAGGTGCCCCTTTGGAATGTACTAACCAGAAGTCACAGGTCTTGCCTAAATATGGCGGCGATTGAACCCAGGAACGCCCACGTGCTAGGCAAGCTAGCCTCCATGTGCCACCGGTCGAGACAGAGAATGGCAGTGCTGATGGCCACAGGCCAAGGAGTTCGGGATTCTGGCTTCCTATCGCACAATTTCTTGCTGGTTATCAAATCTGTGTCAGCTGAGTGTTCTGCTCTTGTCATGGTTGCAGTGCGATGAATTAGGGTTCCTTTTTTCCCTACAATTCCACTGCTTAGAGATGCCACATTTCCCTCCAGTCTGCAGGTCTGTTTAACCTCTGACCCTCCTTCACTGTTAATTCCCACTTCCTTCTCTGTGGAACCAGAACATTGTTCTATTAGGTTAGTTTTAATTTACTTATAAGTATTTACTCATTTGCCCACAGAACACTTAGCTTCATAGGTCTGTCTGCAGGAGGTTTCTTTCCATTGTGCTATTTGGACCTCATGTTTGGCGGGAAGTACAAGCCGCTAACCTGTAAGGAGTAGTCCTCCCCAAACCCTCAAAGACAAGTAACTTTCCTGTATGTTAACACATAGCACACTTGTCTGTCTAGTACAGGATCTTTTAGAGGTGACCTTGGAATGAATTAACCTTCTGTGTTACCGTTTATGGGTGGGTGCTAGATGAACTGTTTTTCCTCCTACAGAAGTTCACCATGTCCATTCTCAAGATCCATGCCAGAGAGATCTTTGATTCCCGTGGGAATCCCACTGTTGAAGTGGATCTGTACACCGCAAAAGGTACACACACCAGTTGATTGAGAATGGTCGGGGTAGCAATGCAGAGTCCCATCTACTCTGGTCCCTCAGCCTTCCTTCCACCCACTGAGATTACAGGCTTCTGCCACCATGCCTGGCTCTGCTTCTTGGTATTTAAGACAGGATGTGGGTTGGGTAGGTCATTGGGACAGGGAAATAAGGGAGGGCAATTCCTAAATAAAAATCACAGCATTGTAAAATAAAGCTTTTACATTAAGAACTTGACTGGGTGTGGCAGCTAATGCCTTTAATCTCAGCACTTGGGCCTGCTGCAGGAGGGAGGACTGCCAGTTTTGAGACTAGCCTGGGCTACACAGCAAGGCCCTGTTTGCTCTACTCAAAACAAAACAAAAAAAACAAAATCCACCAGACCCCACCTGTGCTGATGTCAGCACTTGTATTCAGAGATGCATGGAGTGGGTGCAATAGGAAAGAGACCTGAGGAAGATGTGGCCATGGACCCACAGAGCTCAGGAGGAGCTGCAGAGCTGAGTCATCCTGTGACTCAGAGCCCAGCCCTACCCACCCATTGTCCCATCCCCCACCCCCACCCCCCGGAAATGAAGGATTCTTACCTCATCAGCAAGAGCATGCTTGTGTGCCACCTTTGTCTTTGCTAGGGCTTCTCAGCTGTGTCCTGGCAATGTTTCATGGTGAATACCAAGAATGCTAGGTGGCATCAGGTGTCAGCAATGGATGGCTCCACCTGCTGGTGACATCCTTCATGACATAAGATGTCTTAGCAAGGGATGGCGCCACCTGCTGGTGGTCAAAAGTCAAGGTGGGAGGGCACCTAACTGTAGCTCATTAAGATCTTAATGCTCTACTTGTCAATTAAAGGCAGTATTTACAATAATTATTTTATTTTGCCATAAGACCTTCTGCATATGTAGCCCACACTGGTCTCATCCTCTTTTTTGACTGCTGAGATCAGAGTTATGGGCCACAACATTGGCCTAAATATCTCTGAGCACCTGGGGAGATTGATTTAGTTGGAAAAAAATGCCTGCTATGCAGGTAAGAGGCTTGGGTCCTATCCCCAACACCCTCATAAAGCAAGGCCCTGTAGCAGTAGCTCTGGAGAAACAAGATGTCAGCCAGTGCTGCCAAATTGGTAAGCTCCAGGCTCAGTGAAACTCTGAGTAAAAAAAAAATAGTGTTGGGAACATGGTAACGGCCCCTGGCTTCCTCACAGTGTCTTAGATTGAAATGAATGTGATTTTATTTGTAGTCTCAAGGTTCCTGAGGGTTGAACTCTGACCTCTGCACACTATGCAGAAGATAGTGCTGGGTCCCACACTGGAGGCAGAGACAGGCAGGTCGAGAGGCATCCTCTAGTTGAACATCTATAGCATGGAAAATGGGTTTATGTATTATCCCCCAGCCCATGTACCCCACCATTTGCATTCTTTGTAGTTTGTGAATCTGCCTCTCTCTCTCTTTTTTTTTTTTTTTTTTTTTTTTTTTTTTTTTTTTTTTTTTTTTTTTTTTTTTTTTGCCTCACCTAGTCCAGAGCCACGTGGGTGTGTAGGAAGCCAGGGTGGGCTGCAGGCAAGGCTACCTTGCAGGTCCCTCTAGGAGTTGTGGCCACATTAGCACTTTCTATTTAGTGGGTCTGTGTTGTGCCCTCTGTATAGAGTGGTGTGGAATACTGTCAGGTGGGTGAGGAAGCCATAGTGCTTCTGACTGTGGATTCACTATCTGGGGACTTGGACATGAGCTATTGGTCTGATTGTTTGGTGGTTTAGGTTGCTTGAATTTTTTTTAAAGACAAGTCTTGCTTTGGTCCCAGTTGGCCTCAGACTCAGATCCTGCTGCCTCAGCCTCCTGTGGACTGGGGTTACAGGCACATGCCATGCCCAGTGCTGAACATTCCACATCTCTATTCCAGGTCTCTTCCGAGCTGCAGTGCCCAGTGGTGCGTCCACTGGCATCTACGAGGCCCTAGAGCTCCGAGACAATGATAAGACCCGCTTCATGGGGAAGGGTAAGGATGGGAACTTCATCGCATCTTCACACAGCAGCCCCTCTTGTCCTTCCCCGGGCATTCACCTGCCACATTGCTCGGCACTGCCTTCCTAAGCTAGGAAAGCTGGCATGGAAGTGACAGAAGACTTGTTGCTGATGCTGCAGACCCTCCAAGAAGAGTCTGATGCATTCTATGAGTGGGGACATGCAGGCAATTCTGTTGGCTTTTTCTGGTGCCCAGTTGACAGGGCCAGCCCGGGCACACCAGCTCCTAGATCCTTTAACATTGGTGTAGCTCTCACCTTTATTATGTAAATGGAGTGCTTCTCTAGGTGCTGGGACAACACAGTTAGACCCTGCCCTTTTCCCTGATACAGTATTAGCCCTGTAAGCTGTCTGGTTTTTCTAAAGAAAGAAGGTTACTATGACCGATATGGTGAGGGCAGTGATTGTGGGAACTTCTGCAAAGAGAGGGAAGCTTGTATCGGGAGGGGTCTCAGGGCTAAGGTGCCAGCTAGCATTAGAAGCCTGACTTCTGAAACACTCCTCTTTCCTCACTTTCTTTCCTCTGTGTCCTCTGAAGCCTGTTCTCTCCTGAGTCTCTTTTTCCTTCTCTATTCACCTCTAACGGACAGGCGTCTCCAGACCTGTTAAGTATATTAATGAGTTCCTGGCACCAGCCTTGTGCACTCAGGTAACAACGCCGAGCAAGCATCCCAGTGTGCAACTGGTCTTCCCAGTGCATGGTCTTGAACTAACACCCCTAGTAGCACTCTGGGCTGATGGCTCTTGGTGTGGCTCTAACCCCTGGGGTGCTAGGGAAGAGCACTCAGATTTTGGAAGAAAGCCCCATTCCAGGGGAAGTGAGGGGTAGGGGTATGAGATCCTGTGGAGGCAAGGCTCTTTGGGCTTCTGGGCCACAACTCCAGTGCTCCAGTGAGGCTGCACCAGCCTGTGTGCTGTAATGGTGTAAGTAATTTCATGATTGTTCCTTCTAGGTGTCTCACAGGCTGTGGAGCACATCAATAACACTATTGCACCTGCTCTGGTTAGCAAGGTAGGACCCATCCCCTGGTGACTACTGTGTATCCACGCCACCAGAGCAAGGAGCAGGCCTCTCCTGTCCAGAATAGCTTATTTATGCTGAGAGCTTTAGAAAGCTGGCAGGAGTCTCTCTTGCATGAGTCTAACCTGCCTGCTGCCAGTGTGTGCCTTTGCTTCTGAAAGCACCTGAAACTGGACCAGACTGGGGGGGGGGGGTGGTGCTTGACATGTTTCCTGGGGCTCTCTTGACCTTTGGGGTCATGGTCCAGATTTTCATAGCAGCTTTGGATGTCATGTGGGACATTGTCCATGGCTGGTGGACTCTGGAGTGTATTGCTCTGCTGGAGTTGGCTTTGTTACAGACTAGGGTGGGACTGGGGATAATGGCCATTTGATAAGAGTGTGGAGAAGCTTACCACAGGCTGTAGTTCCTAACACATGAAGTAGGTGGGGGCAGTTCTAGCATTAGGAAATAGGCGAACTCCACCCCGCATCTTGTTTGGTGTATACATACTGTGTGCAAAGCCCTGAATCCAACACTTTTTCCACCTTAAAAAATTTCTCATTTGAGGCTGGAAGACAAGCTTAGGAGAACAGCACTTGCTGCCCTTCCAGAGGAACTGAGTTGAGGTTGGTCCTAGCACCAGTGTCGGGTGGCTCACCTGCTCCAGGCATAAGGCAGACGGTACTAAGTCAGCTGTGAGGGAAATGGGCCTGTAGCTTTTACTGGAATAGTGGACCTTTGTGGTCCTTTCCAAGTCACTTCTCAGAGGGGACCATTGGCCATCTGTCCTTCCTGTTTACTGACATCTAGTCCTCCCTCATGACTTCACAAAGTCGTTCTGTGCCACCCAGTCATTTTTGGAGAGCCTGTATAATACTGTGATTAGTTCTCTTGTCTGGTCTCCAGACAGTTGCTCATTACAATTGTCTGCTCTCCTCCAGTTTCCTGGGCATCTCCTTGGACACCTTATGTGGTGTTCCTTCATCCCCAGCCTTTCTCATATATACTCTTGGGGAACTTTCTGCTTGGCACATGTTTGCCTTTCTTCAGTGATGCCTTGTTAAACAAAACAGCAAGATGGCAGAACACGCACACGGCGGCATCATGGGGATGTAGATTCTTTTACATAGTGTTTTATGAATATAAAGTGACAGAATGGATACTTGCATGTATATTTATGGGCCCTGTATCTGGTGGGTGTGGAAGCCAGGTAAGAGCATCAGCTCCTGCATTAGCAGCGAGTGTTTTAACAGCTGAGCCATCTCCAGCACCCACGCATGCCGTTTGACTGAGGCAGTTTACTGCTTCATACATTCCCCATATAGCCAGGTTTATCAAGTGTTGGGAAGGTGATCCTGGACAGCCTGTGTTTGCATACGGTCTCACAAAACAGTGGTGTTCTGTCGTTGTCTTGGCCAAGAGTATCAGCAGTGGAGGTAGCCTCTGTAGACCCTGCTTGCTTGAATGAACAATAATCTTTGTTATTTAATTTTTATCCAAGAACACCCTTGTTTGTGGTAATACTTTATAGTGTATGCCACACACATCTGCCTTGTGTGTGTGACCTTGACAGCCTAGGTAGATTTAGTCTCTTGTGGACCCAGGGGAACGCCTGGAGCTGTTAATTAGGACGAGTCAGAGGTGGTTTTGTTTTCTCTTGCACTATACCTTCTGTCTGGAGCTAGGGATTAAGCCAGTCTTTTCAAAGCATTGAGAAGTTCCATTGTGAGTTCCACTTCCAACCCCTTGGCTATGGACAGACTTAGTGCACATAATTGCCTAGGGTTCCCAGGGTTCTGAGGTGCTGCTTGGCAGGAGAGTGAGGGTCAGATGATGGCCTTAGCCCTCACTTCCTGTCTCTCTGCAGAAAGTGAATGTTGTGGAGCAAGAGAAGATTGACCAGCTGATGATCGAGATGGACGGCACCGAGAATAAGTGTGAGTTGTGCATGTGGGTGGAGCTTGTTCAGCAGCTTGTGAATGCCGCTGCCAGGAATGGGGCTGATTTCCAGGCGGGCGGGGCCATCTTAGCAGGCCAGCCGGAAAGAGGCTAAGAAATGACATCTGCTCACCATTTTCATTTTATTCTAGCTAAATTTGGTGCAAATGCCATCCTGGGAGTGTCCCTGGCTGTCTGCAAAGCTGGTGCCGTGGAAAAGGGGGTGCCCCTTTACCGTCACATTGCTGACTTGGCCGGCAACCCTGAGGTCATCTTGCCAGTCCCAGTGAGTGGCTTCTTGGAACTTGCTAAGGCTGTTGTGTTTCATTTTTGTTGCTGCAGTAAAATAGCCCAAGAAAAAGCAACTGGGGAGAGGGTTTGGTTTATCACAGTTGCTGAGGTCAGTCCATCATGTTAGGGAATTCAAGGCAGCAGTGGGTGCTTGCATTTTACAGTCAAAAACCAGAAATGAAGCCTTTAACCTCAGCATTTGGAAGGCAGAGGCAGGTGAACAGCTGAATTTGAGGCCAGCCTGGTCTACAGAGTGGAGTGTGGCCCTGGGGGTTGGGGGGACAGTGACCACAGCTATCCACCTTGCCTCCATCCACCCTTACCGAGTCTAGAACCCAGGGACTGGTGCTACCCTTAATGGGTTGGTTTCATTCATCAGTCAAGATAATCAAGACGTCCCCACACGTGCCAGGAGCCAATAGTTCCTCTATAAGCTTTCTATGTGCCCCCTGAGTTGTGTTAGGTTGACAGTTAAAGACTGAGCATTGCAGATTTGGAGTGTCACATTGGTAGGCACCATAAGGACCCTGTTCCTTATTCTTGTGTGTTTTTTTTACTCCCAGCACAGTGAGTAAGAGAAGGCTAGTTTTCCGAATAGTCCTGGTGAGGATTTCGAGACACATCCAGGGCCAGGTTCATAGGGACCATTGGTAGCTAGTTGAATTCAGAGGCTTCATACCTATGGTGGGCATCCTGGCTTCCCTGGGCTGGTATTCTAGCTCTCCTCTGTCTCTCAGGCTTTCAATGTGATCAATGGCGGTTCTCATGCTGGCAACAAGCTGGCCATGCAAGAGTTCATGATCCTGCCTGTGGGGGCATCCTCTTTCCGGGAAGCCATGCGCATTGGAGCAGAGGTTTACCACAACCTGAAGAACGTCATCAAGGAGAAGTACGGGAAGGACGCCACCAATGTGGGTGATGAGGGTGGATTCGCACCGAACATCCTGGAGAACAAAGAAGGTAGGGTTGGGGGCTGTGTTGCAGTATCCGCTCAGGCAGTTTCCGCTCAGACCAGCTGCTTTGGGAACAGAAGCAAGCGCTTTGGAGTTTTTTGGGGTTTTGGGTCACTTGAGGCAGGTCCTAGATCCCCTAGAGCTGGAGTTACAGGTGTTAATAAGCCATCATATGCATGTTGGTAATTAAACCTGGATTCTTTGGAGGAGCAGCCAGTGCTCTTAACCACTGAGGCATCTATCTCCATCTGAGATAATCATTTGATTCTATTTTACTTTTGTGGGATGTGGGTGTGCCTAGCGTTAGCATCTCCTGCCTTCCATCAAGGCCCAAGGGATTGGCTGGTTGGACTCGCACCTTTATCAGCAATCTTACAGGCCCTTGGGATCTGTATAGAATGTACTTTATAGAGACTTCACCATCTAGCTGGTGGGGTCTTTGGCAGGTAGCAGAAGGCATACGTCTACTCTTAGCTTGACTTGAGGTGGCTCTTGTTGAGGTTTCCCTTTTGGGTCCCTGCCTCTGTTCTATTTAAAGCCAGTCCTCAGGAAAGCTCACCTCTGCTGGTCACTAGTATATCTTGGTAGCACAGCTGCCCTGATACTAAATTTGGTGGGACCATTGACCACAAGAAGGGCTGTGTTAGACTTTATAGCTTTTGTGTTAGACTTTATAGCTTTGGCACTCAGTGGGCCCAATGTCCCTGATCACTGGCTTTGACCCACAATAGGAAAAAGAGCCCCCAGCCAGGACAGAGTCCACTCTGCACTTTAATAAGACAGCCTTGGCAGCTGTTAAACAGTGAAGCCTGACTTCCACTGGCCAACCTTTGCCTTGTCTCTTTCCAGCCCTGGAGCTGCTCAAGTCTGCAATCGCAAAGGCCGGCTACACGGACCAGGTTGTCATCGGCATGGATGTGGCCGCCTCTGAGTTCTACAGGTCTGGCAAGTACGACCTGGACTTCAAGTCTCCAGATGACCCCAGCAGGTACATCACACCTGACCAGCTGGCGGACCTGTACAAGTCCTTCATCAAGGACTACCCAGGTGAGTGCTCTAAGGCAGGCTGGCTCCACACCAGTTCTTCCTGTAGAGATAGATGGGCTCAATTTGGTCAGCGTCAGGCCAAGACCCCAGCACACTCCTCATTTCCCGCCCACCCCTTTTTCAGTGACAGTCTTCATTAAGCTCCTACTGATGTCAAACAAGAGTTGATGTTTTTATTTTAATGTTAGGCTGGATACTGTAGTACACACCCTTAATCAGAGCAGATAGGCAGAGTTCTGAGTTGGATCCGTATAACAAGTTCCAAGCAAGTTAGTGCTATATAGTGTCAATTAAAATTGAAAAGTAGCAAATTTTAGTTGGGTGAGGTAGTAAGTACATTATATCATCGTGCAGAGGTTGAAGAAGGAAAGTTGCAAGATCACGGTGACCTTGTCCTGTACCATGAGTTCACAGCAAAACTCTATAGTACAAAGACCCGGTCCCAAAACAGAATTGAGACATTTCTTTAATCCCAATAGACTGAGGTGGGAAGTTAAACCAGTTAAACCTTAAACCTTTCTGTGCATCATAGTGACAGACTCAGTTTTTAAAGAGAGATAAAACCCCTAGGCTCACAGAAAAAGGGGGAGAGGTGAGGTCAGACTCAAGCTGACGGCGGGTCTCCTTTTCTCAGTGGTGTCCATTGAAGACCCCTTTGACCAGGACGACTGGGATGCTTGGCAGAAGTTCACAGCTAGTGCAGGCATCCAGGTGGTGGGCGACGACCTCACAGTGACCAACCCTAAGCGGATTGCCAAGGCCGCAGGCGAGAAGTCCTGCAACTGCCTCCTGCTCAAAGTGAACCAGATCGGCTCAGTGACTGAGTCTCTGCAGGCGTGAGTATCCTGGGGAAGGGCTTCTGGGACTGAATTTCTGCTGTCTGGGATGGTGACAGCAGAGGGATGCGGCAACAAGTCTAGCACCTCTTGGCTGCCTGATCCTGGTTCCTTAGCTTTACCACATAGGCACTAAAAGTGTCTCCTTAGGGAGCTTAGAGTCAGAGTAACCATGAGCATGAGTGGGTAAGAAGCTTTCAGAGGAGGGCGGAACACTGGGGCTGTAGCTCAGGCATGAAGACACAAGGTCAGGCAGGGTGCATCGCATAATCTTACTACTGACTTTCTTCAGGTGTAAGCTGGCCCAGTCCAATGGCTGGGGCGTCATGGTGTCCCACCGATCTGGGGAAACAGAGGACACTTTCATCGCCGACCTGGTGGTGGGCCTCTGCACTGGACAGGTAAGAACTGCCTGCCTGGGTACAGTTACCGGGTTTGCTCTTCACACTGGCTGAAGGCTAGGCCTTTGTGTTCCCTGTTGCTTCTGTAATGACAGCTTTTCCTTTGTCTCTCCAGATCAAAACTGGTGCCCCTTGCCGATCTGAGCGCCTGGCCAAGTACAATCAGATCCTTAGGTAAAGACACTTTCTGTTGGTAGCTGGAAGACAAATGGGTGGGCGAGTGCTGTTGGCGTCCCAAGCCAGTGTGTGGCCTGTGCTATACTGCCATCTTCTGGTGGAAGGCAGAACATGTCACCTTTGAGAGTCCAGCCACACTTAGAGCTGGGGACAGTAGGATGTGCCCACATCCCTGTGTAGCTCAGCCTGCCTGAGAACTATTCAAAGTCATAGCAGTTTCCCTATATCCGCCAACCGTGTACTAGAATGAACAGACGTGGTCCACACACAGCCTCTTACACAAAGAGCTAACCTTGCTTTCTTTCTCTTTTCTGTTTGCCAAGAATTGAGGAAGAGCTGGGCAACAAAGCCAAGTTTGCTGGCAGGTCCTTCAGGAACCCCCTGGCCCAGTAAAGCATGGACTGGAGAGCCTGGAGCCACCAGCTGCTTAGGTCCTCTGTCCCTGATGTCATCCAGGCGGCTCAAGACCGGCCCAGTGCTTGCCCCTCTCCTGTCACTGCTTCCTTAGATGTCCACATCTGACCACCAGGAACCCTGCTGGGGACCCAAGCTTTGTAATCATGTGATTGGTCTGAATCATTGTTTTTGTCACCTGACTTCCCAGCTAGTGTCTGGAGCCCTCAGAACTCCAGTGTAATCTCTAGGGTGCCCACCATCAAGACTCCCCCAGTGGTTTACATGCAAAAATAAATAAAAGTCATAGAAGCCAATGAGTTTCAGGCATCTCTTTTGTGAGGTCCTGAGGGTGGGGGAGCTTCTGTAAGGACTGCTGGGGCAGAGAGGTGGTGAGCCAGCTTCAGACATCAACAAATACAGTTTACCTGAGAGTAGAAAGATAGATGTCTGGCCAGTGTGGGAGGTGTATGCTCACGTGGATACCAGCTGTGAGTGTTTAATGCTAAGTACACAACCAGAGTGATGGATCACACTTTTAGTTCCCCAGGCAGAGGCTGGTGGTTTACAGAGTAAGTTCTAAGACCACCAGAGCTGTTGCAAAAAAGAAAACCAAGTTGTCTCAAAAGTACTCAGGCACACAGAACTACATACATAGTACAGACATAAACCTAAAACGGCCCTGAATGCTGTGTGAGGCAGGGATCATTGTATTTAAAAAAGAAGTGGGCTGACAAGGTGGCACAAATGCCTTAGTATCTGGTAGAGAAAACACTGCCCTCCCAAGGATGGTGAGATGGATTGATGTCTTATCCGAGTTTGGAGGGCCCTCTTGTGGACATCCAGGTTCCCTGAGTCCTGTTATGCTCCAATCTATGGAGCAGAGCCACTATGGGGTTATCTTAGCAGCAGGTTTCTGTGATTATGCAATCAGGAGTAGCAGCATGCACACAGCTGAAGGCTGCCCTTACCCACCCTCAGGCATACCAGGAGGTTATGTAGTGGGTAGAGTACATGCCTACTGCTGCACAAACCCTGGTCAGGAATCTAAAAGGTAGCAATCCTAATGGTTTTAGCTGCCACAGCAATGTAGGTTCACAGTAACTGGTGTGTAACCAGGGACCCTACGCTGACAGTGAACATCCCTTCACATCTTCCCATGCACTTTCCAGATAACGAACAGATCATCTACCACGAAGTTATCCCACACTCAGCCAGAAATGGCCCTTGCAACCTTGAAAACCTAGATTCCAAAGTTGGGTGCTGTAGCTCATACCTGTGTGATCTCAATGCTTGGGAGGCTGAGACAGGAGAATTGCTGTAAGTTTTGAGGCTGACTTGGAATACATAGCAATACCTTGTCTGAGATTCAGAACCCCGTCATATTTTGGGGGTGATCACTATCTCAGACTGGCTTGAAACCAAGCTCACCTTGAACTCTGATCTGTCCATTTTTACTGTTTTAAGTTACGTGTGTACGTTTCTGTCTACTGATACATTCGTGTAAGTTCAGGGGCCCACAGCCTTGGAAGAGGGTGACATCCTCTGGAGCTTGAGGTAGCTCTATTCTGACTTGCACGTGGCTACCCACATGCTCTAAGAGCAAAGGCACTCTGAAGCCAGTGAGCATCCCCCAGCCTCAGGTTTGGAGCTCTTCCTGACTTAATACAGACATTTCTTGGTTGTCAGATAATGGCACTTACAGTTCACTCTAGGGTGATATGAGTGTTTTATTAGCATGCGTGTATGTGTGCCACTTGTGTGTCTGTGCCCATGGAGGTCAGAACGGGGCATTTGATCATCTGGAACTGGGATACAGAGCCACCCTGTGGGTGCTGGGAACAGAATCCAGGTGCTGTCTCCAGCCCTCATTTGTCATTGGAGGGCAAGCGCAAGCACACACACACACACACACACACACACACACACACACACACACACACACACACACACGTAGGTTTCCTTTCCGTTGAGCCTGGCTGTGAGCAAGGCTGCTGACTGGAAACTGCTCCATTAGTACTGTTAGCTTCTCTGCTTGCTGCATCGTGATCTGTTTTTGTCGCAAAGCAAGTATTTAATGTCTGTGGTTTTAGCACAGATTCCTGGGCCTCTGTCCTTAGAACAAAATTGTCTTAAGCAGTGGTTCTCCAACTTGCCCACGTGAGAGTCTCCTGGGGGGGGAGGGGCGGGATTCATTGTTCAGGGTTCATCCCAGAATCCCCTCCCTGGAGTCCAAGGCTTCAGTTACAAAGTCCTCCAGCTGAGTACAGCCAAGCTTAAAAACCACTAGCACAAAGTGAATGGGTCCCAGGGTTGGCAGTGACTAGGCAGGGCTAGAACGAGCTTTCAAGGATAAGTGGAAAGCAGCCAGGCCTCCATGAAAGCCCCCTAGCCATGGGAGTTTTGTTCGTAATAAATCCAGCTGAGGCAGGAAATGGCAGCTGAGCCCACAGATCTGAGCCACTCGTGGAAGAGCTGTACAGGGAGCCTGTGCCTTGGCGGTGGATTCCGAGCTGGGCCTGAGGATGCAGCAAGTTCAGCCCTCTTGAGCAGCAGGGATCCCAGCGCCTGCCTCTTTACTTCCCCCGGAGCCTCACTGCAGCAGTAACCAAGGGCACAGAGCAGAGATGTGTGGCCCTGATTCTGAATTGCCACTAAACAAGTAAAGCTAACAGCTCCCACCCCACCATCCCAAGTGCTCCTCTTATTACAGATACACCGTGCAGTGTCTCGTCACACACATGCACACACACAGGCACACATACACTCGGGAATGCTCACACACATGCACATACAAACACACACACAATGTCAGGCTGCCATTCAGGATAAAACAGGCTGAACAATCGGATACTGTATCCCATGTAAGATGATGAATGAAACCTTAGAGGTCTTAAACAGCAGACCAACTCAGTAGGTCTCAGTACTTCCCCTGGGTACCATGAATATTTATCTCTGCAACTGCCCAATGTGTGTGCGTTAGTGTTTGTGGGCTTGCGTGTGTATGTGTGTGTGTTTATGTGCCTGTGTGTTTATGTACATGTGTACATTTGTGCATGTGTGTGCACATGTGTGTGTATTCCTGTGTATAGGCATGCATATGTATATGTGTGCATATTTGTGTGTGTGTGTTTGTACGTGCATGTGTGTGAGCATTCCCGAGTGTGTGTGTGCCTGTGTGTGTGCATGTGTGTATATGCACTGTGTGCATGCACACGTGTGTGTGTGTATGTGTACCTGTGTGTGCCTTTGTGTGTGTGTGTGTGCGCGTGCACGCGCGCACAAGCGCGTGCATAGTTAGTAGTCATTCACATTGATTTTTGCAGATTTGAGGAGGACTCTAGGGATTGGAGCCAGGGTCTCCGACCTGTAATGGAAATTACATACTGTTGCGCTTCAGGCTCAGGCCTGTCTGTGGACTTTCAAAAGTGATAATGGGTGTATAAGTCAGCAGAGTGCTGGGCTTGTTTGAGGACTCTTCACCCTCTTCTGATGGTTCTCTCCTTCCACTCTGTGGATCCCAGGATCAGACTCAGGTCATCAGGCTTAGCAGCAAGCCCCCTTACCTGCAGAGCCCTCTCTCCAGGCCTCTCTAAGGCTTTTGAGCCTGGAAGCCTGGTCCACGTTCCCCTGCAGATGGAAAGCTTCCCAGTTCTTTGCTATTCTGTTAAGCTCTCTACTGCCCAGAACTCGTGGGTTCTAGTGCTCCTGGGTTTCCTCCTCTACTGACAATTGATGCCTGGTACCCAAGGTTGAGAGCAGCCCCTGACACATCCTCCTGTTCTTGTAGGCCCTGACTGTGGGGCAAGCACCACCTTTCTCAGATTCTCCTTACTGGCCCTCCAGGAGGCCAACCTGGCATTCAGGCTGCAGAATGGAAAGGTTTGGTAATCAGGGCTGCTGTCCATGGGGGCCAGGAATGATAGCAGACTCATTTGCATATGTGACCTAAGACAGTAATTAAACCCAGGCGCCCCAGGGGTGAGAAGCAAGCACATTAATTCAGGAGCAATTAAAAACCCTCTAATGTCACTGCTTATAGCCACCACTTGTGAGACTGCCGCTGACTGATGACAGTCACCTTCCGGGCTCCCCCATTTGGCTACCAGACAGTCACATGTTCTTAGGGAGAGCAAGCTCAGGCCTCAGGGAGGGTAGCTCAGCTGGAGCTTCATCCCTTCTCCAGGCTCTGACCCTGTTGAAAAGCCATTACTTGAAAAACAAGGTCTTAATACTTTTCCTTAACGGTGGCAAAGCAGATAACAGTCGCCATATTTTCATCATCAGATATATGGTATAGCAGGCTTTAGTGAGCGGATCCAAAATGTTAACCATGTACACCAAGACCCTGCAGGCACAGGCTCAGGCTTGACTGTAGCTCCAACTGTTCTGTGGTGTTCCAGCGGTGTTGAACCCTCATGGAGTCTGAGTGTGCCTGCCAGTTATTCCTGCCTGTGCTCCTAAAGCGAGGATGCTGCCCTCTGCTGCTTAGAGAAACCCTTTCAACATAAGTGGGCAAACTACCATCTACCCCAAAGCACATAGACACTCAGCCTCAGCAAGCAAGCTCCTCTGACAGGAGAGATAGACACCTAGCCTCACCTGAAATGCCATGAACCTGTCTTTTGTTTATTCTTCCTTTGTACAAAGCTCTGGGACCGTGCCTGCCCTGCTCAGTGCAGCCGTTCCGGATAAGAAGGGCACCTGGGACCCAGCAGGTATCCCAGTAAGTAAATAAACGAACCTCCAGTCCATTCCAGGTGGCTTTATGTGCTGCAGAAGACATACATGACCATGTATGCCAGAGGAAGTCTAAAGTCTCGAGGCAAAACCAGAGAGGGAGTCTTTAACTCATTCTCACACCACAGGCTTGAGTTGAGAGGAGTGGAAGACGTGAGCCCTCAGCTTCCTACCCCTGCCCCTCCTGTGCCTTCAGAGGTCAGAAGAGGGCATCAGAGCCCCTGGAACTGGAGCTGCAGATGGTGGTACACCATCATGTAGAAGAACTGGAGCCAGGGCCTCTGCAAGAACAGCCAGTGCTCTGAACCTCAGAGCCATCTTTTCTGCCCCTTGTTTTTATTTTTTTAAGATGGGGTCTAGCGGGGCTGGAGAGATGGCTCAGCAGTTAAGAACACTGCTCTCCCAGAGGTCCTGAGTTCAATTCCCAGCAACCACATGGTGGCTCACAACCATCTGTAATGGAATCTGATCCCTCTTCTGGTGTGTGTCTGAAGACAGCTACAGTGTACTCATCATATAAAATAAATAAATAAATCTTAAAAAAAAGAAAGAAAAGTTAAAAAAAAAAAAAAAAGATGGGGTCTAGCTATGAAACCCAGGCTAGCTGGGCAGTGGTGCCACACTCCTTTAATCCCAGCACTTGGGAGGCAGAGGCAGGCGGATTTTTGAGTTCCAGGACAGCCTGGTCTACAGAGTGAGTTCTAGGACAGCTAGGGCTATACAAAAAAACCCTGTCTCGAAAAACCAAACCAAACCAAACAAAAACAAAAAAGACAGTACTGCTTGAAGGTCCATATATGTATATGTGTACATATTTATGTGTGTATATGTGTTTGTATGTATACATATATGCATGTGTATGTATTCATATACATGAATGCATGTGTTTGTATGTGTGCTTATATACATATGTGTGTATGTGTTTGTATACATGTGTTTGTGTATATGTATGTGTGTGAGCATGTGTTTGTATGTGTGTTATGTATGTCATATGTGTATATTTGTATGTATATGTCTGTATATGTTTCTGTGTGTTTTTTGTTTGTTTTTTGTTTTGTTTTGTTTTTCGAGACAGGGTTTCTCTGTTTCTCTGTGTAGTCCTGGCTGTCCTGGAACTCACTCTGTAGACCAGGCTGGCCTCGAACTCAGAAATCCGCCTGCCTCTGCCTCCCAAGTGCTGGGATTAAAGGTGTGCGCCACCACCGCCCGGCTATGTTTCTGTGTGTGTGTGTGTGTGTGTGTGTGTGTGTGTGTGTGTGTGTATGTATGTATGTATGTATGTATAGACATGAATGTATGGGAGGAGAGAATGAGTCCCTGGAGCAGTCACATGGTCTTCCCTGAGTTCAAAGCCTCAGTCATTTCCTAATACAGAACCAAGACTCCCTCTCAAATCCTTGAGGGCTGGAAAGCCCATCCGAGGGCTCCTAAATCCTCCAGAGCCTTCTGCTGATGCAGTTTGGGATCTCTGGTGATCTCTTTCCAGGCTTACCAGGAGAGGTCCGGTCAGGTTTCTCCAAGCGGGGTTCCATTTGGCCACCAGGGGGAGTGGTGGAGCCATCCTGAACACAGGGCCTCGGTGGTTGAGGCCTGTTGGCTAGCCTGCCCTGGAGCACTTCCCAACCCTGCTCGGTAGCCCCAGCAGTTGGCACAGATTCGCCCTTCCTGGGATTGGAGAGAGTCTGTCTATCCTTGGCTCGCTATAGCTCAGAGCCGGGGTGAAGTCAACCCAAAGCTTGGAACAAAGCTCAGAGAGATGACTAGAGCTGTCTTTGGATCAAAGGAAATTCCTGGACAGCATGTCCTTGTCAACACCTAGCCTCTCCAGGGTTAGCAAGGCACGGCACCATGGGACAAAAGGTGGCACGTCTTCCTTGGCTCACTTTGATTTGTCAGTCGGTGGGGAAGCAGCTCCCTGCTACCGTTCCCCACCAGCCAGTCATTTTTGCTCTCTCTCTTTCAAGAGAGGGAAGGAAGGCAAGGCAGTTGCAGGAGGAAGAATCTGTGGATCCAGCTGCTCTGCCACGAAACTCTGCCAGCCCCTGAAAAAGCCAAACAGTGCAGGTGCTAAGCCAGCCCTTCATCTTCCCTCTAGTACATCTGTGTCTGGAGATGCCAGCCATGCGCCAGGACCATGTCACATGCTCCTGGAAACAAGAAAACCAGGGGTGGGCAGGCCTTTCCTGGGACTGGCCTGGCTCTCAGGAGCTGAGCAGGACAGAAGCAGCCACAAGTCCACCTGCCTGCTTTAACAGAACCAGTGGGCTCCATGCCAAGGTACTGGTCTGGAGGGCCTCTGTCAGACCCAAACACAGTCGGAGAATGTCTCACACCTGCAATCTAAAGCTATATATTACCTCATTGCAGAGGCATTCAGAGAGGGTCAGTCATGCCTTGGAGGTCAGGCTTCTGGATACCTGTCACGGGGAGGGCCAGCCCAAGGTGGGCTCCCTCTTCTTCCTCGTTCTCTTCTTCTTCCTTTTATTTTTTCACAGACGCTGTAAGAAACACCCTTGAGCTGACAGAAAGAAAATCATTCAAGATACAAAATTTAGGAGGATTTCCTTTTCCTGTCCATGGCTACAGACTCCTTTGAGATGGCAGATGGATGCTTCTGTTACATTTGTGTCTAATTTTCTCCTTCCTGGAAGGATGAGGAACCCAGCAGGACAGCTGGAAATAGCACAGAAGGAGCGGAGGACCATGGCCTGGCCTACTGTGTTTTCCACCTCACTGAAGCTGCTTTGATTTAAAAGAGAAAATGTCTGCTGACAGCACCCCCTCATTTACCTGCTCCCCACAATTAAGCACCCATGCTAGGCAAGCACTCTTTCAATGGGCTGCACCCCGCCACACCCAGAGCCTGGGTTCTAAACACAACACAGCTTTATGGGGGCAATAAACAGCTGAGAGTGGGGTGCTGCTGGCTTAGAAGCTTCCAGGAATATCGGGGTGGTGCCCTTGATGTATGAAGGCCATAGGCTAATGGCAGCAGTGTCAGAAGAGGGTGTAGACATGGGGTCTACATGGCTCATGAGTTTTACATGCAAGCATGAATGCTCACTCAAAGAGGCTTAGACCCAGGGACCAGGATATAACTTGGTTGGAGAGTTTTCCCAGCATGCAGGAAGCTCTGGTTGCCATCCCCAGCACCACATAAGCCAGGGCTAGGGCATATCCCAGCATACAGGAAGTGAAAACAAGAGGATCTGAAGTTCTGGTTCGTGCTCAGATACATACAGTGTTCAAGGTCAGCAGGCAATACTTGAGATGCTATCTAAAAATAAAATAATTAATTATTTAATTAATTAGGAGGAGGGGGAGGAGGAACTGGTTTACCAAGGGATACAGAATAGCAGAAAATAAATTGGTACTTGAGTGCGCAGTCTGTGCCCCTCAGATCGTGAGACCATTTTAACTGCTTCCCATCTGTCGCCTCCCACCATTCCTCTGCCCCCAGAAGCCCATGCGAGCCAGATGAAGTTGTGGCTTCTACCCTGACACATCAACGTGGATCTCAGAGCCAGAAGGTGAGTTCTGGGCCCATGGAGCAGCAAGGATGGTTCAGACGTGTTCAGAGCTTTGAGGGGCAAAAGCCTGTTCCTCTTACCCATTTGCTGTGTGTTGGAGGAGGCTGTGTCCTCCATGGGCCCAGTGTTGGGAACGTGGGCCCAGTGTTGGGAGCGTGGGCCCAGTGTTTTGATGTGGAGGCTGTGGGATCTTTAAGAGCTGGCTCTGTGGGTACAGGTGCTCTGCGGCAAGCTTGACGCCCCGAGTTCCATGAGTGCCATTCCTGGACACGCATGGTAGAAGGAGAGAACAGACTCCTCAAGTTGTCCTCTGACTTCTAGAGTGGGAAGAGTCTCCCTTCCCACAATCAATAAAATGTAATTTTGGCCGGGCGGTGGTGGCGTACACCTTTAATTCCAGCACTTGGGAGGCAGAGGCAGGCGGATTTCTGAGTTCGAGGCCAGCCTGGTCTACAGAGTGAGTTCCAGGACAGCCAGGACTACACAGAGAAACCCTGTTTGGAAAAACAAAAAACAAAAAACAAAAAACAAAAAACAAACAAACAAAAAAATGTAATTTTGATTTTTAAAAAAAGAGTAGGAGCCGGGTGGTGGTGACGAACGCCTTTAATCCCAGCACTTGGGAGGCAGAGGCAGGTGGATTTCTGAGTTCGAGGCCAGCCTGGTCTACAGAATGAATTCCAGGACAGCCTGGGCTACACAGAGAAACCCTATCTCGAAAAACCGAAAAAAAAAAAAAAAAAAAAGATAGGAGGTGACTACCCTCCTACTTTGAGAATATGCCCCAGGAGAACTTCACACATGCAGGGCAAGCAAAATTCCCAGTACCCTACCACCACCCCCACCTCCATCTGCCCCAACACAACATTCAGTTCTGACTATCACCTGGAAATAGACAGTGTCAGATCCTTCCGTTTGAGGGATAAGTCTCCCAGTAGCTTCCACTTTAAACCATCAGAAGCCCTTGGCTCCAGAACCTCTATCCGATCAGCTACAAATGGAAATTCTCACTGTCCCCTCCTGTGGTAGGATTCAGTCCCTAGAGCATCTCACAGAACTTGGGGAAAACAGTAAGCTTACAACTCCTGGCTTTCACGTCAAGCTTACCTCAGATCTTGCACACAGGGACACACACTCTTCCACTGGGATACACCCTTAATCCCCAACTTCACTTTTTAAAAAAAGATTTATTGATTTTATATATGAGGGCATCAGATCCCACTACATATGGTTGTGAGGCACCATGTGGTTGCTGGGAGTTGAACTCATGACCTCTGGAAGAGCAGTCAGTGCTCTTAACCGTTGAGCCATCTCTCCAGCCCTCCAGCTTGACATTTATAGATTAATTATTCTGCGATGAGCCTGTCTTCACTGCTACTCGCTACTCCTGTTGCACTGGCCTACAGAAGGCTCTTTGGAGTTTCTTCTCAGGGAGGGTAGACAGTCTACCTAGTGACCTCAAAGGAATGTCGTTAGGCTAAGATACGCAAAGCATCCTGGGGGCTTCCAAAGCAAGTGGTGAATCCCAAGTGATACTCCTCTCCCAGCATAACGCAGAGGAAGGGAATAAATGTTTGTATGATGGGCTGGTTATTAGCAACAGCTTTGATGTTCTCGGCCTTTGTCAGCAAATGGAATTTCCAGTTCAGCTGCGAACAAAGGCATCACTTGGCTCCTTTTAATGAGTGCCAGAAAAAACCGACTTGTGTTTCTCTGCAAGGGACTGATTGTCAAAGGGGCTATTGGATGATTCTCTGTGATCTGGCTAACCTGTCTGTCCCCTGTGCATTTTCTAGCCCAGGGAAATCTAAGTGATAGATTTTAATCCTTGGGGTGATTTTATTGCCTTTATGGGAGGCCCTTTGGAAGACGGAAACTCTTTGTTACTTTAGAAACAAAATGTCTTATTATGAAAATAGAAGATTCCCCCTTCTGTTTGTATGTGTGCTTCCTGCCCTGCCCCCACCAGAGTGAGAGCATAGAGGGCAGGAGAAGGACCTTGGGTGTCTTTCTTTCTTATCAGTCTCTCATTGTATTCTCTTGAGATAGGGTTTATCAGAGAACCTGAGCTAGGCTGGGCCCAACAAGCCCTGGCAATTCTCCCTTTGTCCCTTCCACAGCAGCAGGATTAAAGGCCTGTGCAGCCGCTTTTTACAGAAGGGCTAGGGATTTGAACTCTTAACTGCTGAGACATCTCAGCACCTCCCACAGTCTGTTTTTATTTTTATTTTTATTTTCTGAAACCAAGTCTCTTGTAGCCTAGGTTGGCCTCAGACTTGCTATGTAGTTGAGGATGACCTATGTCTCCTGATCCTTCTGCCTTTCCCTTTGGAGTTTGCTGGGGGGGGGTGGGGGGGGATTGCAGGCCTGTGTTATCACAACCGGTTTAATGCAGTGCTGGAAGTCAAACCAAGGTCCTTAGTGCACTGGGCAGGCACTCTCCCAACTGAGCTACATACATCCCCAACCCTGAAAGGTATTTAAGGTTTGTTTCAGCTTTTCTCTGTCTGTCTGTCTGTCTGTCTGTCTGCCTGCCTGCCTGCCTGCCTGCCTGCCTGCCTGCCTGTCTGTCTCTCTGTTTGGGACAGGGTTTCTCTATGTACCCCTGACTGTCCTGGAACTTACTCTGTAGACCAGGCTAGCCTTGAACTTACAGAGATCTGCCTGCCTCTGCCTCCTGGAGGCTGGGATTAAGGGGGTTCACCACCACTGCCAGCTTGTTTTTCTTTTTCATATAGAGAGCTAGGAATGCAGTTTAGTTGGTAAGAATGTTTAGCTAATACACCTGACATCTTGGATTCAGTCTCTAGCATCCAAGTTCAGCTGGATGTCAGGGGATATTCCTGTAATCCCAGCATTTGGGATGTAGAGTCACCAGAATCAAAAGAAGTCCAGAGTTATCCTCAGCTATATAGGCCAGCCTGTGCTATGTGAGATTCTATCAAAAAGGAATTATAAAATTAATTGTAAATTAGCCTAGTTAAGAATCAGCCAAATGATCCCGTAAAGACTTTAACCTTTTAGATAAGTACTGTTAAATAATGAACTTTAAAATATAGATGAACCTTTAATGCATGGATACATAACGAGACAGGGTACAGGCTTAATAGTCTTGGCATGCGTCAGAAAACATAACTTCTGTGACACCCAGAGAAGACTGCTTTGGACACCGACCAAAATACTTTAATTAAACCGTGATACTCTACCAGATAAAAATCTAGAGAGAGGCGTGTCTTATTCCTGGCAGATATAAATAGAACAGAGAAGTAGGGGTGGGGTGGAGCCAGGCAAGTCCAGCTTCAGGGAGGGGTGGAGACCTTTGCAGGTCCTGAGCAAGCAGAAAGTAAACAAACATGCCCCCTGGAAGACATATCTCCTCCTCCAGAAATGGCTGCGGCATCTTTCTGTTGGGCTGTGGTGTAGACTTTCAAGATAAGTCCTTCAGTTGGCGTTATATTTTAATTGTTCTTTATGCTGCATATTTTTAGCGCTTAGCTGAGAAATCAATCTATTCATTTTCATTACTCAGAACCCAACAAAAATACAACTTTGGAGAATGAGAACAAACACAGAAAGGCAGATAGATGACGAGGCACTCGACTATCAAGATGTTAAACTTGAGACAACTGGGAGGAAGACTTCAGCTTTTGGAATACAGTGTGGCATGCCTCCAATCTCCTGTAAAGACAGGAGGATGAAAAGTTTGGGTCCAACCTGGGCTACATGGTAAGGCTTATCTTATACTAATTCCAGTCCTGCAAAAGCAAAAGCTCCTACCTTAGTCAACTTTATTTGCATTAGTCCAACAAGATGAGTTTGTATATGTTCAAGAACGAGAGCACTGGAGTTTTTACTAGATGTGGTGGCCCAATTCTATACTTAGGGGGCACACAGGTGTTGGGCTATAAAATCCAAAACCACAGGATGCTCTCCCCCAGAATCACACACGGACAGAGGATTCGCTGCAACAACATGAGGTTTAATGATACTGGTGCACCAGGACTCTCTCGAATACAAGAGAGCCCCAAACAAAACCTGGGAGCGGTTTTTAAACAGAGTACACGAGTGTTAGTATTATGTCTAAACTCCACCTTCCCAGTTACCTGGCAACAGTCAGGTATGCTCCTCCCCACAGTTACCTGGCAACCGCCAGGTAGGCCGATCCACTATAAAAGGGGCTGCTTGCCCCCTCCTCTTCCTTTTATTCTCTTACTCTCTTATTCTCTTACTCTCTTATTCTCTCTCTCTCTCTCTCTCTCTCTCTCTTACCCTCTTGCCTCTCTGTCCCCTCCCCCACCTTCCTCTCCCTCCACATGGTCATCGCTGGCCTCTACTTCTCTTCTCTCTTATCTCTTCCACCTTCCTCTCCCCACCTTTGCCCTTTCCCCTGAATAAACCTCCTCTCCCTTGGAACCGAGTGGTCTGTTCTGAGCTGCGGTCGGACTTTTTCTTAAAACAACTAGCAACGAGGGCAACCACAAAGGACCCCAATGGCTGACCTTCTCAGGTCCGGTCTATAGATGACTCAGATTCACACATTACTTTCTTCCTGACCACCTCCCATCCTGGAATGTGTCTCTGTGCTCTGGGCCTTCCCCACCCGCAGGTGGGTTCTCTTCCCTGTAGTCTGAGGAATGTTAATCAGCCTCTCCCTTCCTCTTCTGAATGCTAATCCAGCAAGTGTCCTCTGACTCAGGAATAACGTACTCCTCCAGGAATGGAGAATGTATCCTGGGGCAGTGAATTCCAAGACCCGAAAATCTCACATTTCTTACAAGAACACACTTCCAAAGTTGCCCTCTGACTTCTACATACATCCTGTGGCACACAGTTGCCCACATACACATACATTCACATACATAATAAAGTGAAATTGCAAAAGGAACAAATCTATACAACTCTAGATTCATATTTAGTTCGTACATAGGGAAAGTGTTACAGTCTCCAGGCCAGCAGGATCTACATTGTGCGTTCCAGGTCAACTGGCTGCATAGAGAGATTATGTCTCAATAAACAGACATGGTTGCAAATATGACTGCTATTTTTGGCCTTGGTTGTGTGACTCAACTCTAGAGTCTAGCATTTGCAAGGCCTTGGGCCCAATCCTTAGCACAGAAAACAAAAGAAAATTAGGAACTTACATGCTAGCAGTTCCAATCAGGAACTGCTGTTTAGAAGAGTTGCTTTCTTGGGACTAATGGGGCACAGGTGGAGGGTATTAAAGGCGCTTGCAGCAGCGTTCAGAGAAGCTTGCTGCCAAGTTTCTCACCTGCTCCAAGAGTCTGTGTCAGTCACCTCACTTCCAACCCCCAAGGGTAGGTAGGATCTGATAGGACAGGACTTATGTGTCCCTGAGTGTAGCTATGTGCACCAGATGTGTGGAGGAGCCCTCAGAGATCAAAAGAGGGCATCAGACACCCTGGAACTAGAGCTAGCCCAGTCGTGAGCCCCCATGGGGATGCTGGGAACTGAACCCGGGTCATCTGCAAGAGCCTTCCTTCAGCCATCTCTCCAGTCCTAGAGATTGTATTTATGTGAATATTTGATCGTTTGGAGCAATGGTGTACCTTGGTGACCCTGCCTTCTCCCTCCTGCTTTGAAATATTCTGTCATTTGGTGGTCACCTCAGCCGGAAGCCATTTTCACATGACTTTAAGGGGCTGCCTGCCTTGGGTGTATGACTGTTTGCTAATGAGACAGTAGGTGAAGGATGCAGTGTGTGCTCTGCCTACCATCAGGAGAAAACTCTGCAGGAAGATGCCTGTGAACAGGGAAGGGAGAAGTAGTCTCTGCATCAGGGAAAGAAAGCCCCAGGGTTGTCACTGCTGGCCTGGTCTCATCCTCTGAGCAGGTTCCTTTGAGAACAAGGGAGGGGCATCTCTCCCAACTTTGCTGTGTGTATATATACACTTCATTTGATTTTGAAGGGATTCACGAACATCCAAAATGTCCTTGGAATCCGAATCAAGGGCTTGAAGAATAGTGCACACCTTTGATCCCATCACTCAGAAAGCAGAGGCAGGCGGCTCTCTGAGAGTTTAAGGCCAGCCTGGTCTACAGAGTGTCAGGACAGCTAGGACTACACAGAAAAACCCAGTCTCAAAAAAACAAAAAACAAACAACAAAACAAAAACAAACAAACAAACAACAAAACAAAAACAAAACCAAAAAAACAAAAACAAACCTAAAAAGAAACCCTAAGTAAGCTACTCCCTTTAGGCTGCAAAATGCCCTTGCCCCCAGCAGATGCAGGGTACGGTTCTCTAACCCAAGGGTCTATGTGTGAGCACGTCTGAAGCCTGGGCTGTTTTGACCCATGGGTGCTGGTCACTTGCCTTTCCTGTCCCCATGTGTTCATTCTGTGACTGTGATTCTAGGAAGCCCCACCACATGCCCACTTAGGACGTCAGGGCTTAGGCTAGGCTATGTTGAGGGGGGGCTATGCTGAGGGGGACCACTTCCCACTGCACAACCTAATTTGGATCCTTAGCCAGTTTTCCCAGGAGACTTTTTTTTTTTTTTTTTTTAAGGGCTGGAAGATCAAAATGAATTTCAAAGTGGCACTCAGACATCTCTTCCTTTCCCCTCTCATCTTGCATGACTGTACTCTAGAATTTTCAAGAGTCCACAGGCCCTGAGATGAAGTCACTGCTCTGACAAGCTGGTGGAATGTGTGCTTTGTCTGCTCCAACCCTGCTTTTGACCTTTTAGTGTGCCTTGTAATTTTGTGCTGAAAGCCAGACATGGAGCCGGGAGAAGAGATTGTGGTAGGTAGGCTTGTAGTCATGCGCTGCTAAGTGTGTTGACGGGAAGGTTCTGCTGTCCTGTAATTAGGGCTCCATCTTGCAGTGAGCCAGTAGCTTGGGCTGGTATTCTTATGTATTTCTCAGAACTTTTGCCAAGTCAGTGAGGCACTGAAATTTCAGGTCAGTGAAATGGTTTTTTTTACAAAAAAAAAAAAAAAAAAAAAAAAAAAAAAAGAGAGAGAGAGAGAGAGAGAGAGAGAGACTTTATTTTTAAGGACTGGAGAGTTGGCTCGACAATTAAGAGCACTTACTGCTCTTGTAGAGGACCTGAGTTCAATCCCCGGCACTTACATGGCAGCTCACTGCCTTCTATAACGCCAGTTCTAGGGAACTGTCGCCCCCTTCTGGCCTCCTCGGGAATTTCCAGGGCTGAGGTTGCAGTTAGAAAAGAATGCTTGGCCAGCCTTTTCCAGATCCTAGAACTCAAAAGGAAAACCTCTTGTTACTGAGCCTGCAGCTCATTGTAGATTTTTCTACCCTGGGCTGACTCGAGCGGTGCTCCTCTGCAGGTAAGCTGCGGGCCTCTATGTCTGTGTGTCAGCCTTCCCAGCTGTGGGCGAGCAGTTGGCCTGAAATCTCTCTTCTCTGGTAGATCCAAGACAAATGGTTAAATTTGAATTTGCCCCTCCCCCCTTTCTGTTTGGGGGAGTTATTTCTCAACTCTCTGTGTGCCACGACAAAAACAGGAAGTGGATACATGGAAATTAAACTCCACTCATTTGGCTGTCTGGGTGGCATTTCCTTTTGTATTAGAGCTATTAATCAACTGAGCTGCTGTGTTGGTTGCTGGTTTTGTTTTTGTTGTTGTTGTTATTGTTGTCTTGTTTTCTCAACTTGACACAACCTCTAGTCATCTGGGAAGAGAGAAAATGCCTTCATCAGATTGTCCTTAGGCAAGTCTACAGGGCATTTTCTTGATTTTTGATTGATGTGGGAGGAGCCAGCCCACTGTGGGCGGTGCCACCTTTGAACCCGTGGTCTTGGGCTGCGTAAGAAAGCAGGCGGAGCAAGCCACGGGGAGCGAGCCAGTAAGCAGCATTCTTCCATGGCCTCCTGAATGGAAGCTGTGCTATAACAAGCTCACAGAGACCCAACACTGTCCTCCTAACTCCACTCTGAAGCTGAGCTGTGGTCTGTGTATGAGCATGCGCACCACAGTAATAATAAGTATTTTTTTTTTTTTAAGAGAGAGAGGAAGAGAAGACTTGAGGAGAAATAAAGCCAATCTTATTTGTATTCAAATGGAAGGGATCCAACAGAGAGAAAAAAGGAAAAAACAAAACAAAACCTGCCGAAGAGGAAGGGTTTCTGAGCCACGTCCTTGAGTAATGAGAGGGGATGGGAGCGAATGAGCGAGCAGAGGGCTGGGTTTTGATGGAGCGTAGATGATTCATCCCTAATTGCAAGCAGGAAGCCAGAGTGTGGATTTAGAGAAGGATGGATGGGTGGGGGCTGGAGGAATCCGTGCAATTTCTCTGCTGATTGCGTCAATATTCACGAGGAACTCGGAAAGAAATCCATCAACCGAGAGGGAGAGCGGACAAATGGGAGGAAGCCTCAGGAGGGAGGCTTGAGCGGAAAGTCAAGGTTGTGAAATAACTGGCTGGAAGATGAGGGAAGAAGTCAACTGGGAGAACTGGTGTTGTGTGATTGCCAGGAGGCATTGTGGGCCCACTTGAGGTTTGTGGTCACGCATTTGAAAGTGAAAATGGCCAGCCTCGTTTGTGTGACAGGTGCAGGCGCCTTCTAGTAGCAACTGGAATTCCCACGAAGCTGTGGTTTTGCACAGGGAGTGTCCAGAGGAGGACATTGCTAAGGGCGTGGACGAGGGAAAGAGCCCTGGGCGGACCACAGGATGTAAACGAGGCCGTGGGGAGGAGGACATCCATTGTTCGTGTCATTAGAATAGGACTGGTTTGGGTTTGTTTTAGGAGGATAAGAATCCTCCTCTGTGTGTCGAGGCGGGAGGTAGGGGACCTAGGCTGGGTGTGCAGCTCGCCTGGCGTCTTAAAGCACAGCAAATTCAAGGCCAGGCTAGTGCATGTGAGACCATGTTTTATAAGGAGGGAAGGACCGGGAGACTGAGCAGTGCCTGGGCCTTTATCTCCAGTTTGATCTCTGGAATCAACATGATAGAAAGAAAAGAACCAACTGCCACAAGTTATCCTCTGGTCCCCTCTTGTGTGTGTGGCTCTCAATAAGCAAGCATGTCACACACACAAACACACATGCACGCACGCATGTGCGTGCTAATAAATAAATGCCAAAATTTACTGGTTTTGATTTAAAAAAAAAAAAAAAAAAAGAGGCCAGGGAACTGGCTCAGTTGGTAAAAGTTCTTATAGTGCAAGCCTGACACCTGGAGTTGGAACAGTGAGAAGCCAGTTGAGGCTGGATATGGTGGTATATGTCCTGACACTCAGAAGCCAGAGGAAAACCAATCTTTGTGAATTCCAGGCTGTACTGATCTTCACAATGAGAAACTGTTTCAGCAAAATAAAATAAAACAAAACCCTCAAACCAAAATATAGATTCCAAGGTTAGGCATGCATCACAATGGGAGAATGCTCACCCCCCATGCATGCAGCACAGTGGGAGAATGCTCCCATGCATGCAGCACAGTGGGAGAATGCTGATCCCCCCATGCATGCAGCACAGTGGGAGAATGCTCACCCCCCATGCATGCAGCACAGTGAGAATGCTCACCCCCCATGCATGCAGCACAGTGGGAGAATGCTCCCATGCATGCAGCACAGTGGGAGAATGCTGATCCTCCCATGCATGCAGCACAGTGGGAGAATGCTCACCCCCCATGCATGCAGCACAGTGAGAATGCTCACCCCCCATGCATGCAGCACAGTGGGAGAATGCTCGCCCCTCCCATGCATGCAGCACATGCTCATCTCCCACACATGCAGCACAGTGGCTGCTTGCCTCCCATGCCTGAAATCCTGGATTCAATTTTCAGCACTATAGAACAGGCATAGTAGTGGATCCTTTCATCTCACCATTGGGGAGTTGGAGACAGATCAGAAGTTCATGGTCACCTTTAGCTACATACTGGGTTCCAACCAGCAGGGAGCACCACCATGTCTAGTTTTATAGGGTGCAAGCTTGAAACCCAGAGAGCCTTATGCTGTTGGGCAAGCACTGTAACACTAAGCTACAGCCCCAGCCCCCCAATTGCAATTTTTTTTTATTTATTTAAAAAATTATCTTTTTGTGTGTATAAATGTCTTTTTCTGCATGTACACATGTGCATGCCTGGTGGTCTTGGAGGTTTAGAGCCGGGCAGTGGTGGCGCACGCCTTTAATCCCAGCACTTAGGAGGCAGAGGCAGGCTGAGGTCTGAGGTCTGAGGTCTAAGGTCGAGGCCAGCCTGGTCTACAGAGTGAGTTCCAGGACAGCCAGGGCTACACAGAGAAACCCTGTCTAGAAAATCAAAACAAAACACAAACACACAAACAAACAAAATGGTTTAGAAGAGGGTGTTGACATGCCCTGGAACTTAAACAGTTGTGAGAACCCAAGTTGTCTGCAAGGGCAGCCAGTGCTCTTAACCACCGAGCCAGCTCTCCAGCCTCTGTGATTATTATTATTGTTGTTACTTTGACGTAACAAACTGGCTTCCCATGGTCTTTCCAAGCACACTGCAGTTACTCGTATTATATAGGTCTACGGTTTGAACATGGCTTGTCCTCTTTGAAACTTGCGGAAATTTGATCAGGAGGTAGAGTTGTCAGCGGGTAATTAGGTCGTCAAGGAGGGTCAATGTCCTTGAAGAAGTGTGTTGTTCTCTTGGGAGGGGATTGCTGATAAGCAAGCTGCCTCTCCAGCCCGCACCCTTCCTTGCTGTGTTTCCGTGATGACCTCTCCGCTCTCCCGACAAGTTCAGGCAGCATGAGCCTTTACCAGATGCAGTATCGTACTTTCATACTTTTGGGTTTCTGGAGTCCACAGCTGAGAGCTGTAAACAAGCATGCGGGCCTCCCCTTCGTCCTTCTCTTGCTTTGTACGTGCAGTTAGTAGGCGAGCCAGAGCACGGCCTATCTCTTTAGCATTGTTTTAATCTGTGTGCGTGTGTATGTTTGTGTGTGTACATGTGTGTGAGAGTGTGGGTGCATGTATTTGCGTGCATCCGCACACGCATGAAAGAAAGTGCCTGTGCGCATGCGCATACGGGCGTGGTTACACATGGTTCAAAGCATGTGGGTGGAAGTCTAAGGGCAACCCCAAATGATAATCCTCAGATTCCACACTGAGAGAGGTTCTCATTAATGCTGCTTACGCTGTGCTACCTGGCCTGAGAGCTTCGCAGTATATTTCTGTCTCTGCCTCACATCTCGGTGTAGGAGCTTTCGGATTACTGATGCATGCTGCCACACCTTGCTATGCATGGGTGCTGGGGATCTGAACTCCAGTCCCCACGTTTGTGAGGGCGGCGCTTTTACCATTGAGCCATACCCCAACCCCAAACCTCTATTTTTAATCTATGGCCCTATCTCAAATATTTGTATAGCAACGGAGAAGGAAACCATTCCTCCCCCACCCTGGCCTCCACGGGAAGCTGCCTTGCCTCTCTTTGTAGACGCTGTTGTACTGAGACAGTTTGGTTTTGTATATATGACGGTCTTCAGTGACCAGGACAGGGCTGAGCTGATTTAGTGTCTCCCTCTCAGGAATTTTAACTAGGAAATGCCCAAGTCATGAGGCATTTGGCAGAAGCCGCTGAAGCTGACAGGCCGCAAGCTACAGGAAAACCAGGGAAGCCAAGAGAGACCACATGAAAGGCACGGTTCCGAGGAAGTTGAGGCCACGAGAGAGCTGCGGCTGTGGAGGAGAGGAGAGCTGCCTGCTGGGGGAAGGTGAGTTAGTGTTAACGGACAGGGCTGTATTCCTACCCTTCCTGTGCCCAAGCTTCTATCTCTGCTCTTCCTGAGGTCAGAGTGTAGCTTCATCAGGCTCTCCGAGGGAAGATGTGCACTGCAAATCTGTCACTTTTTAGTGTTGTTTTGGGTGGAGGTGGGTGTGTGCCGTGGCTCACGTATGGAGGTCATAGGACAACCCGTGCTAATTGACTCTCTCCTCTGCCGTATGGGTCCCAGGGATGGAACACAGGTCTTTAGACTTGCTAGCCAGCACATTTATCCACTTGCCACCTTCTCATTCCTCTTTTCCCTTGAAAAATGATTCCTTATCTTTTTTTTTTTTATCTCCTTTCCTTCTCCTAGTACCCATGTTGGGTGGCTCACAACTGTTAGTAGCTCCAGGAACTCTAAGGGTTCTCCATGTGTGAGAACCTATTCTCACACATACATGCTCACACACAGACACAGATGCACGTTTATGATTAAAAATAAAAAATAACTTAAAATATTATTATTAGAGAGGAGGTGTGGTGGTGCATACCACCTTTAATCCCAGCACTTGGGTAGCAGAGGCGGGTGGATCTCTGAAATCGAGGCCAGCCTGGTCTACGGAGGGAGGTATCTCGAAAAACCAGTAAGTACATTTGTTATTATGTTTATTAGTGAGGTATGCCTGTGACAGTCGGAGGACAGCCTGCAGCACCCTGTGAGCTCTGGGGGTCGACCTCAGGTTGTTCAGCTTGGGGATGAGCTGAGACACCTAGGCAGCTCCTTCCCTGCTTTAAGACAGGTCCTTACCATAGACCAGGCTGGCTTTGAGCCTACAGGGACCCACCTTCCTCTCTCTGCCTCTCAATTAGAGCACACATCATCATGCCCAGTCAAAAATAAATAATTAAAAAAAAGAATTATTATTAGTGATGGGGAGGGCGGGGCAGTTTGTGTTCCACAGGATGTGTGGAGATTGATTGATTCCCTGTGGGCCCAGTTCTCCTCTCTCAGCATAAGGTAGGCCCCAGCCTTACCCACTCGATTGCAGTATTTATTCATTTTGAGTCATGTTCTTGTGGAGCCCGGGCTGGCCAGGAGTTTCCTATGTTGCTGAGGTCGACCTTGAACTACTGATCCTCCTGTCTCCATCCCCACAGTGGTGTACCACCATGCCTGGTACAGGGTGCTGGGGACTGAACCCAGGGCTCTGTGTGTGCTGGGCAAGCACCCTACCAACTGAGTTATGTTTCCGGCCAGCATCCTGGCGCTCTTAACTGCTAAGCCATCTCTCCACCTTCTGTATCTACCCTTAAAATATCATAAAGAATAATGTTAGCCCCTAAAAATCCCCACTGCTCTGCCTGTTCACCTTGTTCCTTCTCCCAGTCTTTTAGTGTCTTTTCTGGAAAAAAGACACTTCGGGAAGTGTCAAATAATTCAAATTCAGCAGTCTGGTTTCTTTTACTCATTGGTATGTCTGTCCGTAAGCTTCCTCTGGGCCTTTGTGTGACTGGGTGGATGGCTTGTTCTTTTTATTGTCAAATAATATGCAATGATGTCTTTCCCAAGGATGTCTGGTTGCTTTCAAATTAAACACTCTCCCTACTTTTACATTATTATTATTGTTGTTGTTGTTGTTTCATTATTATTATAAGACAAGGTCTCGGTATGTAGCCTTGGCTGGCTGGGAATTTACTATGTAGACCAGGCTGGCCACTTAGAGATCTGACTGCCTCTGTCTTGGAAGGCTGGAATTAAAGATGTTCACCATCACACTGGCCAAATTTCTGCCTTCTCTTTCTTTTCTTCCTCTTCTTCCTCCTTAAAAAATGGGTGTTCGGATTGAACCCAGGTCCTCTCAGAAGCAAGGGCCTCTCAGAAGCAAGGCCTACATTCTACAAATGAGCTCTATGTCTCCCCCCATAAACTCTTTTTCATTATAAAAACATGTTGCAAACACACACACCTACACACACACACACACACACACACACACACCCAAATTAACTAGACTTTGGGTCTCAAAGACTATATGCTTTGTTTTAAGACTTCAAAACTGTGGGGCCGTCCAGAGGCTTACCGAGTAAAGGCATAGCTACCAAGGCTGAGGATTTGAGTTATGTCCCAGAGACCCACATGGTAGAAGGTGAGAGCACATAGGTGAAGCTGTCATCTTTACCTCAGTGCCCATCCACAAAATAAGTTGATAAAACATGTGCCAGTCATGATGGCACATACTTTAATCCCAACACTTGGGAGGCAGAGGCAGGCAGATCCCTATGAGTTTGAGGCCAGCCTGGTCTACAGAGAGAATTCTGGGACAGCCAGGGCTACATGTGTGACCTGGTCTCAAACAAACAAAATGCATATGGAGCTCACTCCAGCCCTCCAGGATTTCATGGCTTCTTTTGCCCTCCTTCGGCACCAGGCACACAGTGGCAGAGACACACATACAAGCCAAACACCTATACACATAAAATAGGTACTATTTCAAAAAATTTAAGGGACTGTCTGGTTGGGGGCTCAGTGCTGGAGCATTGCCTTGCAGGTGTGGGACTCTGAGTTTGTTCTCTGGCACCACACACGCACACACACGCACACCACTGTTGTAGCACCATCGTACTTGGGATTGAGCGGAATGGAGGAGACTGGCCTAGATTTGACCAACCTGGACATTATAGCTTGCTTTTCTGGCAGAGCTGTGTTTTTGGTGTTCTCACATCAGAGAGTTGTTCTGCCCTGTCAGGTATTCAGTCAAATTCTGGGTTCCTTAAACATGATTTTAGAAAATCCTGTTATGGGGGAAAGACTCCTCCTGAAGGCGCCTTTGTCTTATTTGTTTGGCTTTTAGAGAAAGTACAGTTTGTGCAGTTATGAGCACGATTATCATGCCCCTGTGATCCCTAGGAAACAACACCTTCTACCCAAGCAATCTACCAGATAGGGGGAAATATTTATCTTTAAATGCAGCTTCCCTGAGGGTGGAATTCTCCTGCTCGATGGCTGGCTTCTCAGTTAACAGTGGACAGCTGTTTCTAACAGGAAGCATGGAATCACACGGCTCCCCGAAATGGCAGGAAGACAGAGGGAGGAAGGTTCCTAATTATCAAACTTGGATCAGGGCCAAGACAATGAACCTCCTTGTCTCCGCCCCTCAGTTCTTTCACAAGTCCTATGAGACTCTTAATAACCACAAGTGGTCAGGTGGGCTTAGGTCTCATCTAGAAGGCATCCTCGTGACTCGAGTCCAATGTGACCCAGGAGGAGAGCATCAGGCCACCCCAGCTGAGCATGCTGGCAAGCAGACCGTAAAATAAAATTCAGCAGAGTGAGCGGCTGAACTGGGAACCTCAGCTCTGCACAATCAGACACATACAAACAAAGGAGAGGGGTTTCTCGTGCCTCTTCTAAAAAAACCATTTTATTTTTAGTTTTTTAGATAGGTTCCCATGTAACCCCGTGCTGACCTTCCACTCACTATGGCAGCTGAACTAATCTTGCCTCCAAGTGCTGGAATCACATGCGTGCTCCACCGTGCCCAGCTTGTTTGTGATTTTTATGTGTGTGTGTGTGTGTTTGCTCACATGCCATGTCGTGGTACATGTATGAAGGTCAAAGGGACCCTGTGGATGTAGGTTCTCTCTTTTCAGTGTCTGGGTCCAAGGGTGGGTAGTGGGAGTGTGGAATCCTAGTCCTCAGGCTGGGTAGTAAGTGCCTTTATCTAATGAACTATCTCACTACCCCCCATGTTCTTTTAGAAAAGCAACCTTACCTTTACTGAAGCAAGTACAATGAGCACCCATCTCTCCCTCGCAGTACCGGGCAGGGTCAGGCTTCCAGGGGTCACTTGTCTGGCTTGTGACCCAGAGGGACTAGAGAGGAAGGAATCCTGATGTGCAGTGAATCAGGTGAAGCCCCACGGGTGGCCACAGAAACGCACTGCAAGCGGGCAGCGCTTGCTCTGGTTTCAACCTGGAAAAGTGCAACCGGAGGTAAAGAAAGCACATTATTGGCTTGGATTTTCACTACATAAACTTGGAAGCCGATTCGGTAGGAAAGGCCTGGAAACAAGCTCCAGTCTGTTTCGAGACGTGCTGAGTCGCTCTAGTTTTGCTTAAGGCGTTTTTAGGGGAAAATAATTTACATGTTCCAAAGCTTGAGTACTTCTGGAAGATTAGGAAGGCTAGTTACCAGCCATATGTTCAAAGAACTCACATTCTTTCTTTCTTTTTTAATTATAAAAATTATCCATGCTTGAGATGAAAAGGAAGGGGAAAAAAATGAACAGAGCAGACTCTAATGAAGTCAGAAGTCAGACCTCGTTCTGTGCTCAGCACGCGTGCATTCATTCTGCGCCCAGTGGGCTCGTTGGAAGCATTCTGTGAGGACACTCTGAAGCATGGACAGACTTGTCCTTTCATATTTATTTTCCCTGGGTAGTGTGTGTAGCAGGCATATTACATGTGTGGAGGTCAGAGGACAGACAACCTCAGGTTTTCTACTCACCATGTGTGCTCTGGTTGTAAGACTTAACCCTGAGCCATTTTACAGCCAGGAGTAAGCTGTACTCCTGCCCTTCCTATGGACGGACTCCAAACTTGTTCTTTTAAAAACGCAAATAGAAGCCAGGCATAGGGACATAATGCCTTTAACCCCAACGCTTGGAGGCAGAGGCGGGCAGTTAGCTGTGTGTCTGAGCCCATCCTGTTCTGCACGGCAAGTTCCAGGCCAGCCAGGGCTACAGAGTGAAATCTTTTCTCAAAAACAAACAAAAAAATTTTCTTTTTGATTCATTTATTTTATGTTTGTGAGTACACTGTCGCTGTCTTTAGACACACCAGAAGAGGGCATCGGATCCCATTACAGATGGTTGTCAGCCACCATGTGTTTGCAAGGAATTGAACTCAGGACCTCTGGAAGAGCAGTCAGTGCTCTTAACAATTTTTTTAATTAAAAAAAAAAAGAAAAGAAAAAAGAAAAAGGCTGGAGAGATGGCTCAGTGGTTACTTTGAACTACATGAAACCTCATTCAAAAGCCAAACTGTACGAATAGCAGCAGAAATGGCCTGTGACTTGATCTGTCACTTAACCTGTGACCAACATTCTTTATCAATTGGGATTTACCTTACGCTACCAGTCACCTTTCTCTGTGCTTTGGTAAAAGACCCTGACCACAGTAACTCTGGGGAGAAAGCATTTATCGTGAATTTATTCTGTTGTAGTGGCTGTAGTGCTGGGATGTCATGGCGGCGGCGGCTTGAGCAGCAGCTTGAGGCGGAGGCTTGAGCTGCATCCACAGTCGGGAAGCAGAGGGAGATGAGTGCTGGTGTGCTGGTGCTCACTTTCTCTGTTTTATTCAGTTCAGTATCCCAGATGACTGATGCTGTTCACACTTAGCGTGGGTCTTCCCACCACAGTTAACCTAATTTCAATAATCCCTCACAGGCAAAGCCAGGTTTGCCTCCTAGGGAGGCAGCATTGCACCCTTTTCAAAGGTGATGCTTGATCCTGTTAAGTACCCTTTCCCCCCCCCCTCTCTCTTTCTCTCTCTCCTTCTCTTTCTCTCTCCTTGTTTTAATCTAGACAGGGTTTCCACATGTTGGCCCAGGCTGATCTTGTTTCTGATCCTCCTATCTTAGCCTCCTGAGTGCTTGTATTACAGGTCTGTGCTACCACATTCAGCTTAATAAATGTCAGTGTGCATCCAAAATGGTGGGGTCTATTATATTTTCTTTTAAAGAAATGACTTAATTGTACCTGTATGTGTGTGTGTGCCTGAGTATATGTGTGTGTACTGCATTCATGCAGGAGCTCTTAGAGGTCAGAAGAGGGAACTCGTCTCCTGGAACTGGAGTTATAGGCCATTTTTTGCTGCCAGGCACGTGCTAAGGATTGAACTCTGGTCGTCTGCAAAAGCATAGGTGTCGGATTTCTGAGTTCGAGGCCAGCCTGGTCTACAGAGTGAGTTCCAGGACAGCCAGGACTACACAGAGAAACCCTGTCTTGAAAAACCAAAAAAAAAAAAAAAAAAAAAAAAAAGCATAGGTGTCCTTAAGTCCTGAGTCTTCTCTCTAGCCTCTCATTATCACACCTTTCTCTCTCTCTCTCTCTCTCTCTCTCTCTCTCTCTCTCTCTCTCTCTCTCTCTCTCTCTCTCTCTCTGACAGGGTTTCTCTGTGTAGCTCTGGCTGTCCTGGAACTCACTCTGTAGACCAGGTTGTCCTGGAACTCAGAAATCTGCCTGCCTCTGCCTCCCAAGTGCTGGGATTAAAGGCGTGCGCCACCACCGCCCGGCACATTTCTCTCTCTTAAGACCTCTTTTACATGTATTTATTTTTATGTGCATGAGTGTTTTGCCTACACATATGTATGTGCACCAGAGGCATACTAGTGTCCCTGAGGTTCAGAAGAGGACATCAGATCCCCTGTAACTGGAATTACCGATAATTGTGAGCTGTCATGTGGGTGCTGGGAACTGGACTCAGGTCCTCTGTAAGAATGAATGATCCTAGCCACTGATGCATCTCTCTGGCCCCCTCATCATGAAGTTTTCCTACAGGTACACCCTGTCCTTTGATTATATTTACCCAGCCCTCATCATATCCCCTGCCTTCTTGTGTTCTTCCAGCTGGTCCCTTTCTTTTTTCTAAATACTCTCCTTTCTACTTCCATGTCATATATGTCTGTGTGTGTGTGTGTGTGTTTGTGTGTGTCTGTGTGTGTGTAGGATCACACCTCTGATTTAATTTCTATATGTACAAAAGTAAATTTAAAGAAATGACTTTTGGAGAGGTGGCTCAGTAGTTAAGAGCATCAGCTGCTCCCCCAGAGGATCCAGGTTTGATTTCTAGCATCCATGCAGCGGCTCACAACTGTCTATAACTCCAGTCTCAGGCACCATGACAATTTTTTCCAGCCTCTGTAGGCACCAGGCATGCAAGTGGTCCATAGACATATGTACAGACAAAACATCCATACATACAAAAATAAGAACAAAAAAAATTCTTTAAAAATCACTTCTTAGGGATGTGCTACGGTCCTTTTTAGCTACATGGGGAGTTCAAAGCCAGCTTGGGAAAAGTGATTCCAACAACAACAATGATAATAACAACAGAGCTGGCTTGTATTAAGGTTATGAAACTAATAAAAGTCTTTGATGTTTTTAGATTCAATAACAACAATCATTCCTGTTTCCTAAAGCTATCTAAAAAGAGTATGAGGAGAAATGTTCTAATTTCACATGAAAAAAAAAATCCCAACTAAATGTTTGACCTCTTTAACCTTCTGTAAGTTATTTAACTTCCTTAAGTCCTAGTTCCTTGACTTTTAAAGTGAAGGTGATAATAACACATTTCATGGCTGTTGTCAGGACTAAGTGGGCAAAAGAACGGAACACGCTGGGCATGGTGCTTGGGGCACAGTGAGCTTTCAATCATGGCTTCATAGTTGTTCTTATTAGAAAGCTTATTTCATTATCAGAGCCTGAGGTCCTAGGAGGGAAGTCTGTGCCATTTGGCTCTGTAGCTGGACCTCAGTTCTTGCACGGACCTTTTTAATAGCTCTAGTTTGCTAATTTTATGACCGTGTAACATATTGTACTTTATAATTATGTGGAATTTGGATACTTCTACCTACATGCACATCTACATTAATAAAAGAAGGCCCCAATTCCCAGCTCTTAGGAGGTGGAGGCAGGAAGATCAGAATTTCAAGTTCTGCCCGTGAAGGTGGCTCAGGGAGTAAACTTCACTTGCTGTGGCAGACGGAGTTCAGATCGCTGTCTTAGGTCATTTTTTATGGATGTGATAGCACATCTTATAGAAGAAAGAGTTTATCAGCCTTGTGGTTTCAGAGGTTTACAATCCATCACATGCAGAGGCATTCGGATAGGAACAGCTGAGAGGGCACACTTTGGTCCACAGGTAGAAGCAGAGAAGGAGCACACTGGGAACAGAGGGAGACTTTTGAAACCTCAAAGCCCCACCCCCTCCCGTGACACACCTCCTCCAAGAAGGCCACACCTTCTAATCCTTCTCAAACAATTCAAACTGGGGACCAAGTATTCAAATATATGGATCTATGGGGGCTGTTCTCTTTCAAACCACCACATTCCCAGAACCCACATAATAGCTGAGTTTGTCCTCTGACTCCCACATTCATGCTATGGCATGCATGTACCCTAACATACAAACATGTACATGCATATACAAGAAGTAAATACTTAGGTATTTATTGGATTTTTATTGAGACAGTCTTTCTATGTGTAGCCTGGCTGTTCTGGAACTCACTGTGTAGACCAGGTAGTCTTTGATTTACAGAGATCCACCAGCTTCTGCTTCCCTACTGCTGCATAAACATATGTACTTTATGCCTGACCAGTAAATACATATTTAAAAAAGGAATTTCAAGGCCTTCCTCCACGACACCAGCCTGGCCTACAAGAGATCTGACAAATAAAAAAGTACATACCTATATACACAGATTTTGATAGCTATTCCAGCTGTCTAATTAGCTTTATCTTTCATTACTCTTACGTGATGTTAATTAGTTCCATCCCTTACCTACCAGGTTGAGTGCAGTTTATTCACTGAAAAATTTACTGGAAAATTTAGTCAGGTATATATAAAAAAATCATTAGCTAGCTTCCCCATTTCTCATTTTAGCCATTATTAATTTATATTTTATTTATGTATATGTTTGTGTTTCTTAGTATGTATGTACATATGTTTGCAGGTGCTGCAGAGGCCAGAAGAGTGTGTCAGAGACCTGGGAGCTGAAGTTCCCCCCACTTGTGAGCTGCCCTACATGGATGCTGGGCACTGGACTCCAGACCTCTGGGAGAGCAGCAGATGTTATTAAACATTAAGCCAGCTCTCTAGCCCCAAGTTCTCATTTTATTTGAAAGGGAAGAATCTTTTCTTGTTGAAAGTAGTAGCAAGGCTTACTTGTGGGTCTTCGGGACTCTGCAGGTGAAAAGGCATTTACTGCCAAGCTTAACCATCTGAGCTGCAAACCTGGAGCCCGTGGAGTATGGAGTAAAGACCAAGACCCCTGAAAGCCTTCCTGTGATCACCACAGGAACACTGTAGCATGCACATACCCCTTATGAAGAAAAAAATGTTAAATTGCAAAAGGACCCCATTTCCTTTCAGATCTCTTGGGCCACACAGTTCAATGACATCTGTTAGTTGGAATTATTCTTAAAAGGAACTTTTGGATATGGAAATTATAATCTGAATAGACATTCCAAAGAGAAAATTATCCCTTTATTTGAAATAGATGGGTGAATTATTTTAAGCTATGCTCTATCCCTTAATTATTCTATTATATACAGACCTTAACTCCTCTGAGAAGAGTGTATGGTTTAAGGACACCAATAAGCATTTACAGAATATTAACAAACTAACAATAGGCTGATGATTCACCCTGGATTCATGCCAGAGTCTGTGAAAGAACTCAATAAACATGATATGCATTTCAAAAACTGGTAATTATAATTAAAATTCCAAACTCCTCGATCCTATAAATTATATTGAGTAGAATGGGAGCATTTGGCTTGCCCTGACTAGGCTTCTAGCGTGTGATACACATGGCGATTATGTCTTTGAGTCTAGTGGGAATATAGTAATACTTTCTAAAGGTGATATTTGGTTTTTTTCCTTTCTTCTTCTTCTTCTTTTTTGTTGGCATTTTTGAGACAGAGTTTCTGAATGTAGCTCTGACTGGCCTGAAACTCACATTGTAGACCAGGTGGCCTCTAACCTTTAATTAAGATCTTGCCTCTGGCTCTTTAGTGCTAAGATAACAGGCAGGTAAGAGCCACCAGGCCTGAGTGAAACTATTCCATGCTTCCCCTCCCCCAACACGGCACAGCTACTGCTCTCTTTAAAAAACTCTGCCGTTATTGTCTGTTCTTTATTACTAATTTAAAATTTTTTCTATGTATATGTGTGTGTAGGTTTGTGCACATGGAGGATGGAGGAGTGATGGATTTCTTGGTGCTGTAGTTACAGGCAGTATCAGCCACCTGAAGTGGGTGCTGGTAACCAAACCGGGGTCTTCTGCTTAGAGCAGTATGTGTGTGCACCTAACCATTGTGCCTTGTCTAGTCCTGTTCTTTATTACTTAATGAGGCGTTTTATTATTCTCATCAAATAAGCAGCACAATTTACCAATTCGTCTTTTCTTTTTTTCAATTCAGTTTTGGTCACACATTATTTTAAAAACACTGTGAACTGCCCATCAGAACAAATACTTCGAATCCACTCTGTAGCTCCCCTTGGACCTCAAGGGATAGGAATCTGTCTCTTTAAATGACTGAAAAAAAGCAAATTATGACACCGGTAATAACAAGAGCAAATGGACAGTCGCCAAGCCCACCCCTGAGAAATGCCCACTTGAGGTAGACCATCCCGGGAGGGTCAGTACAGGGCTGGCCGCTGGGAGCTCTGCCTGCGGCCCGGCAGGGCAGACCAGACCAGGCACAAAGCCGCGCCTGGGGCGGGGAGCCCATCGCCCTGGTTCCGGCCGCCGCCCGGAGCGCGCACCAAGGGCTCGGCCGCGCGGTCACCAAAGCCTGTCCTCTCCCCCTTGCCTTCTGCTCATTTTATTAAAAAGGGGAGAGGAAAAAAAAAAAAAAAAGGAGAAAAAAAAAAAAAAAATAGAAAAGAAAATGGAAGAGAGAGCCGGAGCAAACATCCCGCCCCCAGGCCCGCCTTCCGCCTCCTATTGGCTCGTCCTTCTCTGGCGTCACGTCCAGACTCACCAATAGCGACGCTTGATACTGCGAGGTGGGCCGGGCCCGAGCGCGGAGTGGGCGGTGGGTCGGCGCAGCAGCCCCGCGGCTCCGCCACCATCGCGGAGGTGCCGCTGCTCCCACAGACGCTCGCGAGCCGCCCCCCGCGCTCCGCTGCTTCTCGCCCCGCCGGGCCTCGGTCCCCGCCTCCTTCCCCGAGCCTCGTTCCCTCACGCGCTCCCCATCTTGTCTCCGCCTCGTTTTCTCTCCTAGTTGAGGGGAAGGAAAAAAAAAAAAAACCTACCATCCTCCTGTGGGAGCCTCTCGCCCTCTGGAAAAAAAAAAAAAATCCACAAAACCAGAGATGGTCCTGGGCTCCCACTGCTGAAGGCTTGGCCCACCCGAGGAGGTCGAAGTCCCGGCAGGGAAGCCCCGCAGCCCCCCGGCGTCGTATCCCCGCGGGCCGGCTTCTTCGGCCCCGCGCCCACCGCCCTCGGTCCGTCGCTGGCCCCCGGGCCTCCCACCCAGTTCCTGCACTTTCCCCGGAGCCGGGCCGCCACCCCTCTCATTGATGGTGTAGCGCCTGAGGGGAAGGTAAGTGTCCAAGTTGTCGGCGCCGCGCCGGGGGCTGCCTTCCACGGCCCCTCATTCCCGGGTCGGGGTGCTCTGGGTGGGCAGTGGGGCTCGGCCGGGAAAGCTGAGGCGGAAAGCAAAGGGTGAGAGTGGAGGCGAGCCCTCGGGGAACCGTGGGTCGGACACTGCCTTGGGTCCTGTGCGAGCCAGGTGACTGTACTACGTGCCTCTTGACCCCTGCTCTCTCTTGGCTTCTTAGGCACGCTCTCGAACTAGTCTGAGGTTAAACTGTTACATGCCACTAGCCGAGCAGCTCAACTGTGCGAGGGAAGGACCGAAGCTGTGCATTTCTTGGATATTTGTGAATGTGGGGGTCTGGGAACTGACTCATTAAAGTCTCATTTTCACATTAGGAGGAAGATTCCTTCTTTGTGTTCTCAAGTCTCTCTCTACTCGGGCTGTGTGATTCCAAAATTATGGAACCAAATACCACTTGCAGCGGCGTAGAATTCTGTCATGATTTAAGTTCTGCTGTCTGAAAGAGGGTGCCTTCTTTATTTTTTATTTTTATTTTTTAGGGTTATGGGAAGAAGGTAGTTTTACATCGAATGGGGTGTGTTGTGTGGAGGGAGTATTGCAGGTTTCCTTTGAAACTGTTTGCTTGAGAAGTTGTTGAAAGGGAAATAAAACGATTCATTGTTGAATAGTCATTATCCTCTGTCCCCGTTCCAAGGTTTGCTTACATTTTTTTTTTTTTTTTTTTTTTGATTACAGACTTCAAACATTGATTTCAGCAGAATGTGCCCTTGAGAAATTGGGTGCTTTAAATGTTTCAGTATGTGCTGCTATTTTAAGATGGCTCTGAAAAAGTAGTTTTGTATGAATCTTGAAATAGCCTTTTGCAAAGCAATTCTCAGCAAGACAAAACAAAACAGATTAAGTAGTGAGTGTGAACTTGGTGGATTACAAAACAGACATTTAGTGCAGCTCAAACGAATACATCCTGGGTTTAGATTTCAAATAGCGTTTATAATTGCTTTCCATTTAAAGAGAGACCTTTTTGTCTGGTGTACACTGGTTTCTTTGGTCTCAGTCTGATGGGGGAGGGGAGAGAGAGAGGATGGATCTATACAATAATAAAATCATCTTTGGCTAGATATTTCCTTCCATGGATTTGCTTGCTGAGTTAATTCCACTCTAAATTACAAACCATTTTTGATTTTGATGGCCTAGTCTGGGTGAAAGAAAGCTTGGCTTCCAATTCTCTCTGTTGTTGAGGTCAAAGAGAAGAGGCAGAGGCAGAAGCACACACACAGACACACACACACCACACACACATACACACACTATACACTCACACACACACAAAACCAGGCAGAGGGCTCATTGTTCTTCCATACAGACATTCATTCTCTCTCTCCCATATTTGGGACTAGGTTTGCACAGACAAACACAGCTCTTTTGGGGAGGGAGGAGAGAAGATGGGGGATGGGAAGGTGCTTTTCTTGTTCAGTTTTCTTTCACCCATTTCATGTCTGCCTTTTTTTTTTTTTTTTTTTTTTTTTGCAACCTTGCAAGGCATGGGACACTAAAGGACGCTGTGGAACACGTTCAGAAGACTCCTGTCTCCTTCCCTGCCTTTGCAGCCCTGCTTTCTGCTGCCTGTTTTTTCCATCTGTGTAAAGATAAACTCTGTCATGGCCTTACACTCTCTGCTTTCCATTCCTCACAACCCCTGACTCCGTTAGGGACAGATTTGTTCACTTGATGTTTATTTTGCTGAGTGTGACCAGAGCCTTTCTAAGTAGAAATAGGTTGTCTCTGTTAAAATGCTGAAGACTGTAGTTGAGGTTAATATGTATCAGTATTTTGTGTGTGTGTGTGTGTGTGTGTGTGTGTGTGTGTGTGTGTGTGAGAGAGAGAGAGAGAGAGAGAGAGAGAGAGAGAGAGAGAGAGAGATAGATATTGATTGATCGATGGTCCTTGACTTATCAATATAGGTCCCCCCTCCGCCCCGCCCCCCCATAGTGTTTTAAGAAAAGATCTGATTTTCTGGTTGGGGTGTTGAGGTAGAGGCCCTTTGGAATGCTGGACAGGGCTGAGAGTCCACCTGGCTAAATCCTGCTCTGGGCCAAGGATGGAGGTTATGTGAATACATGTGGCTTGCAGAATAGCACCTTCTACTGGTTAATTGCTTTGACGATCCATTGAAGAGGATGGGGGAGGGGATTAACGGCTGAGGCTTAATGATTTTCTTTTAAACACAGCCGCTGTGCCTTTCTGCAAATGCCACTTCCCCAGGCTGCTAATACAGATGCCCTTTGACAGGCGCGCTTGCATCGCAGCCTTATTATGTTATTGGCTGTGTCTTGACATTAATTTGTTCTGTTATCAGGGGTATTTTCACATTGTGACTTCCAAAGACTCCTTTGAATTGCTGCTCTTTCTTTTTGTGAGAAATGTAGTTTGTCTTGAACCAGAAAACAAAATACTGGCTTATTTGCATTCCAGGTGTAGGAAACTATATAAACCAGCAGCTCTTTAAGGAATTTCTAGTATCATTAAAGAAATAAACTTACAGAAAGTAAAATTTTAGCATTAGAGATTTCCTCTGGGATTTCAACACCCACTCCCTGCCAAAGAGGCTGAGGAGAAGTTGGGTTGAGGAAATCTCACTAAAATCAGTAGTTTTGTGTAGGTAGTGGTGCTGTATTCCAATACTGTTTTCAATAATCATATCAATATTAATAAACAGAAGCCTACTAGAATGAATGGCTTATGGCTTTTACTTTTATATATATATAAACTGGAGACTAGCAAAAAATTTGACTGTGTACAGATTAGTATAGAAGATTATGGATTCCGCCTCAAAGTCTTCTGAGTTGATGTGCAATTTCATAGATAATGTGTTGATAAATGCCTCACAGGAGTTTATCATCATGGGTGCAGTCAGGGTTGTAGCTGTAAACGTGTATTCTAGACTGGTCATTCTTAAGAAAGGCATTGCTAATTCATTTTAGTTCTGAAAACTTGACGTATAGTCCCTAAAATTGAGCACCTTTTATAGCCCAGTGTGAACAGTTCAGATGTATTTATTTAGTGGGAATATACTCAGGTACCTTCAGTTCAGTGTAGGCTCTGTCAGTATATTTTTGAAAACAGACTAGAGTATCCAGAAGCCAATTTGAGCCAAAAAGATTAACCAAATCAAGAAATAAAATAATCCAGAACTTTTTCACTCAGGGGGCAGTAAACCAAGTTTTTAAAAAACAAGATGGTATCCACAGCCAGGTCCTGCAGCGATATACAGGATATTGAGCTGATGCTGAAGAGTAGGGTCAGGCGCTGACCATGAGCTGCACCCTGAGACCTGTGTGTGGTGAGCATTGTTATGGACCAGGTCCTGAGCACCTACTGCCTTAAAATTGGTTTTGAATTTTTCACATCTTGTTCAAATCTCAGTAATCAGTAAAACATTTAAGTAGTAAAATAAGTTGTGTATACTGAGTTCCTTTGGGGACTGTGTGCTTTCCTGCTAACTGCTTTTGGCAGCTACTTTTACAATTGATTTAAAGGTTAAGATAGCAGGAAATTCATGTTTTTAAGTGAATTGTTAGTGTAACCTAGCTGTGAACTTCATCTCTCCCTCTTCTCCCTGCACACCCCTCCTCCAAACACACACACACACACACACACACACACACACACACACACTACACTGTTGTTCTGTATAAGTTTTCTGATAATGACTATAGTTGATCATAGGATTTTAGGATCATAAAAACTCTAGAAGTTTTTCTTGAATTATGTGTAATTATTAATTATTGGCACCCTGATAGTTATTCTACAGTTGAAGCTTTGCATATCTTATTTAAGTGTGATTTTTGGCAAGCATGGTAGTTTGTGCTTGGCTTGTTTAACACAATTCTAGTGTTTTTTAAGCAAGAAATGTGCATTTAAATATTTGTTACAGCATTACTAAGATAGCGTATACCAGTTCAATGAACGTCTGACTACAAATGACTCAAGTATGCCTAAATATTTACCAGCTTGGAGTTTTGGTTGGATTTTTAAAATGAATGAATTGATGAATAAATGAATGAATTCATATGTATATTTTTGGAGGCAGGGTTTGGCTAAGTAGCCCTTGTTGATCTCAAACTCTTGTCAAGTCTGCTTCAGCCTCCTGAGTGCTGAGATTATATTATAGGTTTGTGTTTCCATGTTGACCTGGAATTGTGACTTATATAAATAATTTATTGGTGTGCCAAGTAATTAAGATATAATTCATGTCCTTATATTAGGTAACTAGGTCAGATAAAACTGCTAACATAAATTCCTTAAAAAATTTTTACTTTGGGCTGGAAAGATGGCTCAGTGGCTAAGAGTACTGGGTGTTTTCCAGAGGACCCAGATTTAATTTCTAGTTTCCACAGGGTGGCTTCCTGCCATCTATAACTCTAGCTCTAGGGAATCTGATACCCTCCTTATACCCTCTTAGAACACTGCACATAGACACACAAGGAGGCAAAGCACACAAGCACATTCAATACAAAAGAAAGCTTAAAACATTTTTTTTAAAGGTTATTTTATTCAGGTGTGGTGGCACTTGCTTTTAATTCTGTAAGACAGGCAGTCCGATCTCTCTGAGTCTGGTCTACATAGTGAGTTCCAGGCTGGTCATGCTACTTAGTAGTCTTTCTCTGAAAAAAAATTATCTTATTTATTAAATTGTGTGTGGGGTCATGGTGGGATACATTCTCATTTATCACAGAGGTCAGTAACAACTTGTGGAAGTCAGTTCTTTCTGCCATGTCTGGGGGCTCTGACTGACTCTGTCAGGCTTACTGGGCAAGCAAGCTCCGTTACCAGATGAGCCATCTTGATGGTCCATGAAAGGTTTTTTTATGTGTGCAAGTGAAAGGATCTGTTTGTGCCAGTGTAAAAAGAAAAATATTTTTTCCTTCTTCTTTTTGAGGCAGGGTCTTGTGTAGCCAGACTAGTGTCAAACTCAGTATGTAGCTCAGATGCCTATGAACTCTTGCACTTTTTGTTTTTACCTCCTAAGTGCCAGAATTACAGCATTAGATCTGTGGTTGCAGTTGCTGTTTTGAGACAGGGTTTCTCTGTGTAGTCCTGGCTGTCCTGGAATTCACTCTGTAGTCCAGGCTGGCTTCAAACTCAAGAGATCTAACTGCCTCTGCCTCCCAGGGGTACAATTAAAGGTGTGTGCTACCACCTAGCTATAATTGTTTTTAATTTGGTAAAATTTGCTAGTATATTAGCAACCATAAGCAATGTCTTTTCTGTGAAATCTTTCTTTATGTGGTTACATTACAAAATAGTGTTTCTACTTCATAAAACACTTGTTGGAAGAATCTCTGTAGACTATTTGTCTTGACTTGAAGGCATGGTCATGTACTAATGTTAAACTAGATTATGTGACTTTTAAGGGCTTTGGTTAGGATGTTGTGATTGCTCAGAACTAAAACATTCAAAGTCATTTCAAATGCTGGGGGAAAGTGGAACAGAAATTTAAGCTTTTTTTTTTTTTTTTTTTTTTTTTTTTTTTTTGAGACAGGGTCTCTCTGTGAAGCCCTGGCTGTCCTGGAACTCATTCTGTAGACCAGGCTGGCCTTGAACTCAGAAATCCACCTGCCTCTGCCTCCCAAGTGCTGGGATTAAAGGCGTGTGCCACCCCACGGCCCGGCTGAAATTTAAGCTCTTAAAGGTCATTCCTCCCAGAAAAATAGAACTCTAGGTTTAGCAGTGCCTCTCAGCACTGGAGCACTGTCAGGGTACAGAGCTTCTTAGCTTCTGCAGCCTGATATGTTTTGTCTCCTTAGCAGAATTTTTTGAGCCTACTACCCTAGAGAAGGGCTGTGACTAGCAGTAAGAACTCCATTCTAAAGGGGACAGTGTTTGCACTGTTGGCGTGAACTCACAAAAAGAGAACTCTTGAGCAAGTGTGGCCATGCAGCACTTTGAGACAGTCTTTAGCTGCTGAGAGCCTCTCCTGCAAAAATTCCATGCCAGCATACACATGTAGGGGCACATTTCTTGGCACCTCTTCATGTCACCTAGTCTCCCAGAGGACTGATTTCTTGCATCCTTTCCTGGGTTAGGAGTGGTGTGTGTGTGTGTGTGTGTATCAGAGGCAGTGTGAATAGGCAGGAATGCAGGCTTGTGTCTGCATGTATAAACTGTCTACTGAATGTATAAACTGCCTGGGGCAGCTTGGGAAACCTCCCTTTGTGGCAGAACCTGGCGGCACTGGGAGGTGTATCCACCCTAGAGCAGTTCTGATTAATGAGTAATGGGATGCAGGGCCTCTGGCTTGTAGGTTTAAGAATGTTCCATGTCTGAAAGCATCATTTAGGGTGTGTGTGTATGTGTGTAATAATTTATTTTTATCTTATGTACATTGGTGTTTTGACTGCTTATGTCTCTATGAGGGAGTTGGATCTCTTTGAAACAGGAGTTATAGACAGTTATACACTGCCATGTGGTTGCTGGGAATTGAACCTAGGTTCTCTGAAAGAGCAGCCAGTGCTTTTAACTGCTGAGCCATCTCTTCAGCCCCCACTTAGGTATATTTTAACTGGTACCTCTTAGTTCATTTTTCAGTGATGCTGGTGATAGAACCCAGGGCTTGGCTTGTGTTTAAGCAAGTGCTCCACTCCTGAGCCATGCCCTCAGCTCCTGGATGCTCCTTACACCAAGACTCAGTGTCCTTCTGTTGCCTCACTCTTCTCTCTCAATTTCTTTTCTGTGTGGGTCACAGAAGGATTGAAGTCATATTGTCCTGCTGTCCTGTTCTCTCTGACAGGGTTGCTACATAAAGCTAGCTGGTTAGTTTAGGCAGTAATCGTTCAGTTCTGATTTTTAGTGAAGGACGTCTTTTTGGTCAGAGCACTGGATAGCCAGGGCCCTCCTTCTAATTCTTTGCCCTTAACTCAGCTGTTTATCTCTGCTTCCTTTGTGTGGTTATGCTGTGTTTCCACTTTCACTGAGGACTCTGTAATTAAAATTTCCCAAGAGACATCTGATAGGCCCTTAGTTATTGCTAGTGTTGGCTAAGGGATTAGGGTCCGGGTGTCTCATAAGCTGCCCTCAACCCTCCAGATGGGCTACACTTTGGCTAGGTCCTCACCTCTTTCTGTCAGCTCATGTTCAGGGACATGGTAGTGAGAGTCATTCTGTATATATGGTCTAAGGAAAGGGATTTCTCTGGTTTTTGTTAGAGCCCTATTGATTTTTTTTCCTCATCTTCATTTCTGTTGACATCTAGTATGGTTGCTGTTGACTTTTCTAGTTTATTCTGTTTAATAGTTACTATGTTTTAAGCAGTTACATAGTTATCACTAATTACACACTATCTTCTCATTAGGTGAGCCCTTTTACTGGGTTTGTCTTACCTTTTTCTTTTTTTCTGTAAATCTGTTCACCTACATGCTTGTCTACCTACTTGCTTTTCTAAGTCAGTGTTTCCCTAACTGGACTAAAGGCATCCCATTAAACTGCAAGGCTGTAAATATTCTGCAGTCAAATTGATTTATAATGTGTATTAGCCCGTTAAAGTCATAGAAATGTCATGGTATCCAGTTGGGATTTTTTTGAGACAGGGTCTTATTGTCTAAGCTAGGTGGGCCTCCAAACTCATCCTCTTGAGAATAGGATTCTACTGCTTTTTAATCGTGTATGCAACCTTATTGTATACTAATGTTCTGTAGGGCATATTCTGAGATACATGTGTAAAATTTAATACTGTCTTGACCTGAGACTGGTTCTTTTTCTCCTTAACAGAGAAGTTAGTTGTGTGTCAGCACAACTGTCAGCAAGATGTCTTCGAGAATAAAAAGTGCTTGCAAAACTACAACTCAAGTTTAATCCACAGGCCTCATGTGCTGGAAGGAGAGAACAGATTCCTGAAGGTCCTCTGGCTTCTAGACAGAGTCTAGTTCTAGTTCTAGTCAGACCCAGTAAAAGGCCTCACCTAATGAAAAGTTAGGTGTGTGATTAGGGATAACTATGACTAGTCTAGTCTTGCACTTAATAGCATATGCTCCCTAATAAATAACTTCTTTTTTCCAAGGCAAGGTTTCTCTCTGTAGTCCTGACTGTCTTGGAACTCACTCTGTAGACCAGGTTGGCTTTGAACTCATAGAGATCTGCCTGCCTCTGCCTCCCGAGTGCTGGGATTAAAGTTGTATGCTACTATGCCTGACTAGAAATAAAATAAAATTAAAGAAATCTTTTAAGAATGCAGAGGTTATGATGATTACCTCTTTGTTGCTCTGTTGCTCTGTGCTACTTTCTCCAGGCGTCCACAGTGGACAAGGCCCTGCTCTTTCTTTCATTTCAGATCTACACAGTGTTCTTCTGTGGTTGTGTTTGAGCACAATATTTACTACCTTTTATTTCATGTCTCAGTCTGATGAATCAAATCAGTAGTTTCCTTTTACCCCACTCTCTTATGTAGGTTTCTTACTAGTGAGAGTTCAATCACTTCAGTTTCTACAACTGCAGTAAGTCTATAGGCATTGGTGAGAAACTTTCAACACACAAAATTCTTGACTTCGCCATTGAGTAGGTTAAACCTAAAGATATATAGAGCTGAAGACAGTTTAGAAACTAATGTTTATATTGACCATTGGTATTAACTGAGCAGATAAGTTATTTTAGGGACAAGTTACCTGAGAGCTGTATGGCTGTATGTATTGCTGTATACAAAGTGCCTCAAAACGTGTTTGGAGCACAGTGTTTGAGAGTGGCTTAGCTGAGCTGCTCCTGTACAAGGATTTCTTGAGGTTTGTACTTAAGAGGTTAGCTAGGACTGAAGGATCTGCTTTCAGTATGTCTCAGGTTGGTGTGGGTGGGGACCTCCAGTGCTGGCAACATGGGCTTCTCCACAGTGTTACCCGAGTGGCCTCATGATATAGTATTTGACTTTGAGCTTGGGAACACAGGCCTGCCTCTCCCTTTTTTGACTTAGTCTTAGAAGTCTTAAGACTAAGTCTTAAGACCCGTTTTCACATTGCTTTGAACAGGGTCTTACTATATGGCTTTGATGACTTGCAGCTGGCTATGTAGACCAGGCTGGCCTCCAGCTTCTGGAGACCCACCTGCCTCTGCCTCCTGAGTGCTGGGATTAAATGCCTTGTGCCATTGCCTGGCAGGCATCATCTCTTCTGCTGTATTGTACTAGTTAGAATCAAGTCATTAAGTAGAGCCCACTCCAGGGAGTGAATGGACAGCTCTTGAAAAGACCGGCATCAGGCTGGAGAGATGGCTCAGCGGTTTAGGGCATTCGCTACTCTGCCAGAGGTCCTGAGTTCAATTACCAGCAACCACATGGTGGCTCACAACCATCTGTAATGGGGTCTGACGATCTCTTCTGGCATGCAGGTGTACATGCAGATAGAGCACTCATACATAAAACAGATAAAAATTTTTTCTTTCTTCCTTTCCTTTCCTTTCCCTCTCTCCCTCCCTCCCTCCCTCCCTTCCTTCCTCCCTTCCTTCCTTTCTTCCTTCTTCTTTTTTTTAAAGAACAGCATCACAAAGTGAGGGTTGAGATGGTTTCACCAGCTGATCTTTGAGGGGTCCCAGGTTCAATTCTCAGCACCCATATGGTGGGCAATAACTGTCTGTAACCCCAGTGTTCCAGAGGATTCAGTGCCCTATTCTGGTCCCTGCAGGCATTGCATGCACAGGATGTACAGACAAACATGCAGGCAAAACACACATAAATGAAAATCTCAAAACAAAGTTGTACAAATTGTGAGCTTAATTTTAAACTACCATAGGAATTTAGAGGAGAGAGTTATGGCAGGTTAGATGGCCTTTTCTCCTTGGATGGTTACTGTGAAGCACTTGCCTTATAGTAACCGGAACTAGTTATTGTTGGTTCTCATGAGAGTAACCCAGCCAGAACCTCTCACTTAGTCATCATTTTTCCTCCAGCCTTGCCTTATTGAAGCACCATTTATTATTTTCTGCTTTGTTCCTGGATTATTTCTTTGTGTCTTTGGTGTGTATGTTTGCTTGTGTTGTAGGCTTGTATATATTTGGTGTGCACGTGGCTGGAGGCCAGAGGTGCTTCCCTCAATTGCTGTCTGCTTTATTACTAAGACGTAACCTCCTCCTGAACACAGAGCTGGCTGGTTTAGCTAGGCTAGCTAGTCATCTTGCTCCACCACTTTTTATATGAGTGTTGGAGGGTCAAGATGCTTCCTTTGGCTGTGCAAGCAGAGAGCTAACTCTTGTTGTTCTACTGTCTGTGTGCACTCACAGGCACCCAGACACTCTTTACTACTCTCCACAAAACCAAACCAACAGGTATGGTTTCCTCATTCCTACTTCCTAGTACCTGTTCTCTTTATTTCCCCTGAGGGTTTCTCTGTGTAGCTCTGGCTGACCTGTTCTTGCTTTGTAGACCAGACTGGCCTTGAACTCAGAGATCTACCTGCCTCTGTTTTCCAAGTCCTGCTTTAAAGGCTCATGCCACCACACTGGGCTCTTAGTACTCATTCTTAAGTTCTTTAACCTTCTTAGCTATTTTGTCACTTTATATCTTAATGTTTATTTTATATTAAAAGTTGTATTTTAGCTTAGTATGGTGACATATACGTGGAATCCTAGCATGTGGTAGACAAAGCAGGAAAATTGGTGCCAGTTTGAGGCCCTCCTGGTCTTCATAATGAGTTCTATGCCAGCCAAGGCCACCATAACAAGATCCTGCTTCAAAAAATAAACAAACCAAACCAAACCAAACCCCAAAACCAGGAGTAAAACATTGTATTTTGGTGTTAAGTATTTCCTACCACTAGATTATAAGAGCAGAGTTTTCTTTGAATTATGTCAGTCTACAGACTCATTTATATTTTTGGTTGTGAGCCTAGCCTTTAACGGCTGAGCCATCTCTCCAGCCCCAGACTCATATTTAAAATTAGGTGTTATCCTCGAGTTGTTTGAATCAAGAATGGGAAAAATGCTGTCAATTTTTATACAGTAGACCCTTCTCTAATTTAGTGGTGTCCCTTATGGTCCATCCACTTTGGCTGCCTTCCTTTCTCAGTTCTACATTTCCTTGAAAACATGTTTGAGGACAGATCTTAAAAGCAAATTATTTTCTCCTCAAGGAACATTGTTATAGGCAGTATTTTGCTTAATGATGTGGTATGAAAAATCTTAGTCATAGCCAACAGCAGAGGAAAACCTATGCTGCCACGGATCTGTAGTCAAGACAGCTAAACTGTGTTCTAATTCCACCAAGTGGGTGAGACCATTTTTTTAAACGTTTTTATTTTTATTTATTTATTTATTTTTAAAAGATTTTATTTATTTATTTTACATATATGAGTACACTGTAGTTGTCTTCAGGCAAGCCAGAAGAGGGCATCAGATCTAATTGCAGATGGTTGTGAGCCACCATGTGGTTGCTGGGAATTGAACTCAGGATCTCTGGAAGAGCATGCAGTGCTCTTAACCACTGAGCCATCTCTCTAGCCCCAGGTGAGACTATTTTTAATCTTTTTTTTTTTTTTTTTTTTTTTTTTTTTTTTTTTCGAGACAGGGTTTCTCTGTGTAGTCCTGGCTGTCCTGGAACTCACTTTGTAGACCAGGCTGGCCTCAAACTCAGAAATCCACCTGCCTCTGCCTCCCAAGTGCTGGGATTAAAGGCGTGCGCCACCACCGCCCGGCTCCTTTTTTTGTAATACTTATCATATACCAAAATATTATTCCATTTTATCATTTTCAGCAAAAATGTGTTAACTTCACTTAAATTTCCTGTGTTTGTGCTTATGGGCGTGGGGGGGGGTTGGGTATATTGCATATGTGTTTGTGTATGGAGGCTGGAGGTTAACCTAGGTGTTGTTCACTGTTTTTATTTTTTTAAAGATTTTTCACTAATTCATTCATTGTGTATATGTGTGTAGGTAAGTGCATGGCATGATGTTTGTGTGTAAGTTAGAGTTGGTTTTTCCTTCCTCCCTGTGGGATCCATGGGTGTGACTCAGTTTGTCAGCATTCGTGGGCTGTCTTGCTGAGCCCCCACAATGTTTTTTCCTCTTGATGCAAGGTCTTACTATGTAACCATGTCTGGCTTGCCCTGTCTCCCACGTGCTATGTACCACACCTGTGTCTGGTGCCTGCAGAGGTTAGAAGAGGACAGTGGAGTCACTGAAGCTGTAGTTGTGAGCCACCTGATGTAGGGGCTAGGAACTGGAGCAGCAAGTGACCAGCTGAGCCATCCTTCCAGCCCTGGGAGAATGATACAGTCTTTATGGGCCCTTTAAAAGTTTTGCCTTGGGGCTGGAGAGATGGTTCAACAGTTAAGAGCACTGACTGCTCTTCCAGAGGTCTTGAGTTCAATTCCCAGCAACCACATGGTGGCTCACAGCCGTCTGTAACGGGATCTGATGTCCTCTTCTGGTGTGTCTGAAGACAGCTACAGTGTACTCATATACTTGAAGTAAATAAATAATTCTTAAAAAATACTATAAAAAAGTTTTAGCATGCATAAACAATTTTGGGGACATATCTGCCTAGAATATGTGTGCTGTAAGTTTTCTTTTACCTTTTCTTTTCTCTTTTGGTTGTTCAAGACAGGGTTTCTCTGGATAGCCCTATCTATTCTACAACTGGGAATTTACCCTGTAGACCAGGCTGGCCTCAAACTCAGAGATCTGCCTCCTGAGTGCTGGGATTAAAGGTGTCTACCACCACCATTGCCTGGCTATATTGTAAATTTTCTGATAACAAATAACTTTTTTTGGTTTTACAAGATAAGATATTTAACTTTTCTTTACCCTAGCATACAAACAAACTTTGGACAATTAAAGAGTTCTCATAAATTTTACTTTTATTTCTGTTTGTAAATTATCAACTTTGATCCTTGCAAGGTTCTGAATGTGCTATGAGGTTCTAATTTCTAAGGACATTTATTGTTATTTAGAGACAGTCTCATTTTGTAGTTCAAGCCAGCCTGGAACTTGCAAGGTAGATCTGGTTGGTTTTGAACTTGAGTCTAATCCTTCTGCTTGTATCTCTCTATGGCTCCAAGACGTTCCTAAAACCATGTATTAAGGACTGTAAAAGGAGTTAGTCATTGAGGGCACTTACTGGTCTTTCAGAGGAACCTGAGCTTGGTTCTGAGTGCCCATATTGGAAAGCTCCTAAGTGACATAACTTTAGCTACAGGGAATTCAGTGCCCTCTTCTGTATTCCATGGGCACCGTGTGAGCTTGTGTGTGTGTGTGTGTGTGTGTGTGTGTGTGTGTGTGTGTGTGTGTGTGTGTATGTCTATGTCTGCTTGACTGCAAATGCAAGCAAGCTCATGTGCTAGTAAGTACCTTTAACCTCAGCGCTTGGGAGGTGGAGGCAGGCTGATTTTTGGGAGTTTGAGGCCAGCTTAGTCTATAGACACAATGAGTTCTAGGGCAGCCAGGGCTATGTTGAGACACCCTGTCTCAAACAACAACTCTTTCAATAAATAAAATATCTTGAAAAACGTTCCTCCCAGCACTTGGGAGGCAGAGGCAGGTGGATTTCTGAGTTCGAGCCCAGCCTGGTCTACAGGGTGAGTTCCAGGACAGCCAGGGCCACACAGAGAAACCCTGTCTCGGGAAAAAAAAACAAAAAACAAAAAACAAAAAAAAAACCAAACGTTCCTGTATTAAGAAACTCATCATAATCTGGTTGAGAACTGAGGTAAAGTTATTTACAGGCACTGGTAACATCTCTTCACACATGAATATTCATAGCCTTGTTCAGAAAGGCCTCTGTGTTTGTCCAGTGCTGTTCCAGAACCAACCTGACCACTTACACAATCATCTGACTTTAATCTCAGAGACAAGTGGATCTCTGTGAACTCAAGGCCAGCCTGCTCTACATAGTAAGTTCAAGGCAGCTGCAGTTACACAGTGAGATAGACCTTCTAGAGGTCCTGAGTTCAATTTCAGGCACTAATATGGTAGGTCATAACCATTTGTAACTCTTGTTCCATGGGATTTGTTGCACTCTTTTGACCTTCATGGGCTGGAGGCATAAACACAGTACACAGACATACATACAGGCAAAAAGGCTCAATACACATAAAATAAAAAATTTAAAATGTTAAAAAATATGGAAGTAGTCATAACAATTCTCTTGGTAGCAGGCAGCAGTGTGTATAGGAGAGGGAACAGACGGGGAGGGTCCCTAACCTTTCATATTTATGTATTATGTTACATGTAACAATGAGCTAATCAAATACATAATAAAAACCTGTCCTTTACTTTTTTTGTTAGGTTTTTGCTCTTCCCTTTATATATGCTTTTTACTTATAATTTATGTCCGAAATGGTACCTACGAAATAACCACGGCACAAATTGCGCCCTTTGCAGCTGTTCCTATGATGAGTTTTCTCCATAATGGAAAGATAAGGCTTATATACAACTGGATCTCTGTGAGGAAGTCACCTTGAGGTGATGCTGTGGTTCAGGGAAGAGAATGATTTCTGGCTGGAGGAGTCAGGGAGGATTTGGTTTGGGGGTGGTGTTTAGCCTGTGTTCTGAGGGATCGGCAGTATGTGGACACATGGTAAGTAGCTAAGAGGATTTCAGGCAGGAAATTGCATGGAGCAGAGGCTCAGAGGCCAGAATTCAGTCACATGCTGAGTGTTTGGGCTGCTTCTGTGTGAGGATTATCAAGTTGTGTTTCCGTTTTTTTTCCTTCCATCTCTCATCTTAAATTCTTTTAAAATGTCCTGTAGTAGATTCAGGCAGGCGTAATTCTTTCAACCCAGATAATTTATATTTGAAGCTGTGGCTGGTAGCTGGTCAAACCAAGTTGAAAGCACATGAGAAAAGAAATGCTTGGGCCGACTTCTCAAAGGAAGTACAAACTGGTCTGGCAGGACTCAGAGCACCAGAGTGTGGATCACTGTATTTAATAGCGTCACATCTTCAAATTATATACAAATTATGGTTATAAAATATGTATTCATTATAATCATACTGGTGTAATTAAAAATAGGTGTGTTCATTCCTAGAATACTGCTCAGATGGTTTTTGTGCATATTTAAACATACTAGCTTTGATTTTTGCATTTTACTTAATGTTTGTTTAGGTTGGTGTTTTTATTTTTGTTGGTACTAGGTATGCCACACAATACCTCATGGATATTAGACAAGCATTCTACCAATGGCACTACATCCCTAGCCCCATTTAATATTTCAATTACATATTTTCCAATTCAGTTCTTATAATTATATTTTATGTAAGTTTTGATTTTTAAATAATTTCATTATGTTTGTATACATTAATGGATATAGAAAATGCTTTTGATTTTTTTTTTTTCTTTTCTTTTACCATTGTGTTGTCTGTATCATTATATACTTGGACAGGTTTTTTTGGTTTTGTTTTGTTTTTTTTTGAGACAAGGTTTCTCTGTGTAGCTCTGGCTGTCCTGGAACTCACTCTGTAGACCAGGCTGGCCTTGAACTCAGAAATCCACCTGCCTCTGCCTCCCAAGTGCTGGGATTAAAGGTGTGCGCCACTACCGCCCGGCTCTTGGACAGGTTTATAGGAACAATTTCCAGGTATTTTTCTTGAATTAATGGATGTGCATTTTTGTTCCAAAATCTGCTAGTAAGGTAGGAATAGTAGTATGTTTCTCTAATCCTAGCATCCAAGAGGCAGAGGCAGAGGCAGAGGCAGAGGATCATTGCTAATTTGAGGTTAGCCTAGTTTATATAAGTGAGAGTTCTAGACCAGGCAGGGCTTCATAGAGAGACTCTGCCAGAACTCACTCACCCTGTCATGAGGTAACTCTGTAGAGCAGGCTGACCTCAAACTCGAGAGATCTGTCTGCCTCTTGAATGCTGGGATTAAAGGTGTGTGCCACCATCTCCCTGATTTTTTTTTAAAAGATTTATTTATCATGTTCATGGGTCTACCTGTCTGTTTATATACCACATACATGCCTAGTACTCATGCAGTCTAGAAGAGGGCTTTGGAGCCCTTGGAATTGGAGTTATGGGCATCTGTGAACCACCATAGAGGAGGAGAGGCAGAGGAGGAGAGGCAGAGGAGGAGAGGCAGAGGAGGAGAGGCAGAGGAGAGGCAGAGGAGAGGCAGGGAGGCAGAGAGGCAGAGAGGCAGAGGCAGAGCCGAGGCAGAGAGAGGCAGAGAGGCAGAGGCAGAGGCAGAGGCAGAGGCAGAGGCAGAGGCAGAGGCAGGCTTATCTGTGAATTTGAGGCTAGCTTGAGGCTAACCTGGTTGGTCTACATAGTGAGTTCCTGGACAGGCAGGGCTATGTATGTAGAAAGACCCTGTTTCACTCCCCCGCCCCCTACCAAAAAAAAAAAAAAAAAAACACCAAAAGAAAAACCAAAAACCAAACCAACCAACCAAACTAAAAAAACTAAAACCAAAACAATCCAGATAACAAGAAACAAACCCCTCCAAACCCCACCAAAACCAAAATATAAATAAAAAACTGTATTATCCTGTGAGATTTCCTTATCTTCTCACCAACCTCAAATATTATATAGCCACTTAGTTTTTAAACTCCTAGGTGAAAGAGTGGTCAGTGTTTTAATTTATATTTTTTGGCCATGAGCGAAACTGATGATCTTTTCATATACAAGAATTTAAAGGCAAGTACTTCACCAATGGAGTTACATCCTTAGCTCAATAAAAGAGCAGAGGCTTACATAGAATCCTTACCTGTGAGTACCGTTTATCTAGTGCAGTGGTTCTCAACCTTCCAACGCTTCTACCTTTTAATACAGTTCTTCATGTTGTGGTGACCCCAACCATAAAATTAGTTTCATTGCTACTTCATAACTGTAATTTTGCTATTGTTATGAATTGTAATGTAAATATCTGATATGCAGGATGTCTGATACTTGACTATTGTAAAAGGGTTTTTGGACTTCCAGAGGGGTTGGAACTCACAGGTTGAGACTCACTGGGCAGTGGTGGCGCCCGCCTTTAATCCCAGCACTTGGGAGGCAGAGGCAGGCAGATTTCTGAGTTCGAGGCCAGCCTGGTCTACAGAGTGAGTTCCAGGACAGCCAGGGCTACACAGAGAAACCCTGTCTTGATGCCTCCCACTCCCCAAGAAAAAGAAGAATTGCTGATCTGTTTGTTTGTTTATTTAGATGGGGTTTTATGTAGCCCAGACTAACTAACCTTGGACTTACTGTATAGCCAAATGTCGTATTGATTTATGATCTTATTGCTCCACCTCTCGAGTGCTGAGAGTACAGGGATATTCATTGTGCTTGGCTACTTTTTAATTAAAAAAAAAAAACAAAAAAACACCCAAGAAATGGCTAGGGTTATGACTCAGTGAGTGGACATGTTTTAGGACCAATACTTAGCAAAAATAAGTAAGTAAATAAAAAATCTTTCAACACTAAAACTCAGTATTTAGATTAAAAATAACATTGAATGACAATTGGTATGGTTTGAGTGTGAACTCTCCTCTATAGGCTTATGTCTTTGAGCATTTGTTCCCTACTTAGTGCACTGTTTTGGGAGATTGTAGATTGTTTAGGGAGGTGGGACACTGCTGGAAGAAGTTATGGGTGGGCCTCACTAGTTAGAGCTCTGCTTACTTTCTGCCTGGGCTCTCTCCTTTCTGATCCTCTGATTGCAGCAAGCAGCTGTGTGCTCACTGCTGTCACATGGACCAGGTTGGACTGTACCTTCTCCAACTGTGAGCCCAACTACATCCTCCTCTGGGGTAGCTTCTTGTTAGGTTTCTGTGTCAGGACCATGAGAAATTTAGCTAGCACAACCGCCATTGCTTGATTATACTGCACATAAACATCACGGAGCCTCTGGTCTTCTCTTTCCAGATTCATTCAGAATGACAGCTCCAGATGGGAACTGAGATGCTGAAGCCTTTTCTGGTTTTCCAGTCCGAGGCTTTTCTTGATAGAGAGGGCAGCTAGCCTGGTTGGGTTCTGAAATGGAGTTATGTGTGACAACTGCTTTGGAATCTTGAAGGTGCTTTGGTACTGGATAGGGATTGGGTGGGGAGTGATTTTTTTAAAAAAATAATTTATAGTTGAAACTGATTTTTAACTGCTCGAAGTGATAGAAAGACCTGAACATTTTCTGAAAGTAAGGAAGGTTTCTGAGATGAGAAGATTTTAAAAAAATAGGGTAAGTGGTTTAAAATTAGCTTTTTAAAAAAAGCACAGTGATTAAGTCCCTTGTTACTCTGGCCTTTTTATTTATATTAAAATTTGAGATTTTTTTAGTCCTTAGTAAAGAGTTTATGTTTCTAGTGAGTTGACTAAACTGTTCCACTTCAACAGCAGCAGCTGTCTGCCCACATGTATTTCCTTTGTGAGCCACATAGATCTCATGTGGAAAATCGTTTGTAAATCGTTTGTCTGGATTTTGGAGTCAGCTGTCTCTGTCCTTATCAGCTCCCGTGTCCTGGAGTCCTCGTGTCAGCAGCCCTGATAACTGCTCAGTGATCCTGTACAGAGGAGGCTCTCTGATCAGTATTGTCACACTCTGATGTGAGTGCCAGGTGTAATGGTGCACACCTTTGTCCCAGGGCCTGGGAGACAGGCAGAAAGGGCTCTGTGAATTTAAGGCTAGCCTGGTCTACATAGTGAATTCCAAAATGGCCAGAGCTACATAGTGAGACCCTGTCTCCAGGAAATAAAGAAAAAAGTTGTTTATTGAGTCCTGTCAGAAATGGTTTCCTGTTGACTGATGGAACCAAGCATCTAACCCCCTTTCCTTTGTTGTGTGTAGACCTAAATATTTAGTTACCAATTCTTTTTATTAGTAAAATACCCTTAAAATGTTGTGTCTCGGCAGTTTTTGTGTGTTTTTATTCCTTTCTATTTGAGTTATTTATTTTTAAAAAGGGATTTTTGAATTTTAAGATTAAGTGTGTGTGCATATGTGTGTGTGGGGCTGGTATGTATGTATATATGTATGTATGTATGTATGTATGTATGTATGTGCGTGCATGTGATGCAGGTGCCTGTGCAGGCCAGAGGCCTTGGAGCCCCTGGAGATTTGAGCTTGGAAGCTTGTGTGTGCTAGGCAAGCTCTCTACTACTGAGTGACCCAGAGCACTTCATGGCTTTTTGGTTCATCCTTTTTAAGTGACATGCCAGTCTCCTGAATTGTTCAGTTTTACTCTGTGTGCTGCCAAGGTGGGTGTATTTGTGTATTCATTTGGGGGTGTGCACATTTGCATGGAGGTGTTTGGGTGCATGTTTGCTGGTGTGATGTGCAGGCCAGATGTCAACTTCAGTGTCTTCCTTAATTGTTTTATTTATTATTATTATTATTATTATTATTATTATTATTATTATTATTATTATTATTATTTTAAATTTCATTTCATGTGTATGAGTGTCTTGGCTGCATGTATATTCTTACACCATGTATATACCTGGTGCCCTGGATCTCATAAAAGGGTGTAAGATCCCCTGAAGTGGAGTTTCAGATGGTTGTGAGCCACCGTGTCCGTGCTGAGAATTGATCCTAGGACCTCTGGTACTCTTAACCACCGAGCCATCCTTCTAGCTCCTTATTTATTTATTTATATTTATTTATATTTTGAAGCAGAGTTTATTAAGAGATTGTATTTTTTATTTTTATCTTATTTTTTTAAAGATTTATTTATTTTATGTATATGAGTATACTGTCTTTCTTTAGACATACCAGAAAAGGAAATTAGATCCCATTACAGATGGTTGTAAACCACCATGTGGTTGCTGGGAATTGAACTCAGGATCTCTGGAAGTGTAGTCAGACTCCTTAACCCCTGAGCCATCTATCCAGCTGTGTATTTTTTATTTTTAAAAAAGATTTAGTGTGTCTCTCTGTGTGGGTGTGCATGTGTATGCACATGTTATCTTGCATAAATGTTTTAAAATGTACACTGTTTGCATGGAGTGTCCAGAGTCCAGAAGAGCATGTGGATCCTCTGGACCTGGAGTTATAGACAAAATTGTGAGCCACTTGTTGGTGGGTGCTGAGCATTGAACCTCGGTCTTCTGGAAGAGCAATGAAAGTGCTCTTAACTACCAAACCATTCCTCCAGTCCTTATTAATAGATTTTAATGTAGATCATCTTATTTATAGGATGGCTTTTTTTTTTTTTTTTTTTTTTTTTTTTTTTTTGGTTTTTCGAGACAGGGTTTCTCTGTGTAGTCCTGGCTGTCCTGGAACTCACTCTATAGACCAGGCTAGCCTCGAACTCAGAAATTCAGAAATCCGCCTGCCTCTGCCTCCCAAGTGCTGGGAGTAAAGGTGTGAGCCACCACCGCCCGGCTAGAATGGCATTTTTTAAATTGACTAAGCCACTTCCCTAGTCTGTTTATTTTAGATACAGGGTCTCAATATGTAGAACAGGCTGGCCCTGGACTCCGAGATCACCTGTTTCTGCCTCCTGAATGCTGGGATTAAAGATATCCCCACCCCAGTTTGTCCAGCTTGCTGGTTTTTTCTGAGACAGTCTTATATATAATATGGCTAAAACTGCCCTAGAACTCACTGTGTAGCTCCAGTTTGTCAAGAACCCATGTGAGTCCTTCTGCCTCAGTCTCCTGAGTGTTGGGAGTACTGATGTGAGCCTTGAAAATAATAATAATAATAATAATAATAATAATAATAATAATAATAAAAATAATAATAAAAAAATAATAGTAGTAGTAGTAGTGGGAGTAGTAGTAATAGTAGTCGTATGTTTTCAGGCTGAGTCGTACAGCCCAGGGTGACCTTGAACTTGCTCTGTAGCTGATCCTCCAGCCTTCACTTCTTAATGTCTGGGATTACAAGTGTGTGTGCCTGGCTCTTGGAAGTCATTGTTAATTGGTTGAAAGTTCTTTATTGACATCTATTATCTTGTTACCAGTTTTTTCATGTGTCATGCCTTTTCTTCTATCAAAGTCCTTTGTGCCTTTAGTTGTGGTTTTGGTTAAACTGGATTATTGCCGCCCCCCCCTTTCTTTTTTTTCTTTAAAGGTAAATGCTTTACTTGTTCATTTTTACATTCGAAGTACTCTTCAATGACACCTGCGCTCTGAGATTCGTATTACTTACCCATTGCATAACTGCAAACAAAGTGCTCTGCTGTGCCGTTGTCCTTCTTGTTCAGTTTTGTGGTGGCTACTCACTCCCCAGGCTTTTGTCATCATCAATGTTAATTAGGCTGATTTGGGTCTCTGCACAAAGGGCCTCTAGCAACCTGATAGACACGCTCACAATTGGATGCAAACACACAGAGATGGCTTTGGTGCTTATCTGAAGCTTTGGTGGCTTCATTGGTACCATTCATTTGGTAGACATCATTGAGGATGAGAATGTCTTCAGCACTTCCAGAACAGCAGTGTTAACATTCATTAGACCTCCAGCAGCAATGTCTTTAGCCATGGTGATGGGTTACATGTGAAGCTGTCTTCAGCGTACCTCAGAATTTGGTGGGGACAGGAAAAGGGTATGGCTTTTTTTTTTTTTTTTTGTTCTTCGAGACAGGGTTTCTCTGTGTAGCCCTGGCTGTCCTGGAACTCACTCTGTAGACCAGGCTGGCCTTGAACTCAGAAATCTGCCTGTCTCTGCCTCCCAAGTGCTGGGATTAAAGGCATGCGCCACCACTGCCTGGCACAGGGGTATGGCTTTTATTTATATTGTTTTCCACCTTAGCTCTTCATAGGAAGATTGAAAATGATTCTGATTTACACTTGGGTCATTGGCATGATTATATAGATCATTGTGCAGTGTAGCTGCCTGCAGCTATAGGTTACCGGGTTCTCCTGAGAGGAAGCCTAGGAATGAACGGGAATGGAGGGCGAGAGAAACGTGGGGCCAAGAGAAAGTATTCTGATCAAGGCTCGAAGTTTAATAATTTGCTTTCACATATAAAGGGGAAGCCCCACCCCCCAGAGTCTCTTCTCGGTTCAGCCCAGGGGCTGGCCAAGGAGATAGCAGTCCTGAAGGTGTCAAGGCTAGCTCAGCAGGCAGTCCATTCTTCTTAGCTCAGGTAGCAGGCTCCAAGGCGCCAAGGCTGGTAATGCAATGCATCTCCTAGGTCCTACTGTTGCTTGGTCTATTGTGGTAAATGACTTTGCAGGCCTGCTCAGGCCTGGGGGAAGGGTACAGTGCAGTTGAGTTGCTTCAGCATAGCATTTAACTACATTTGTACATATCTCTGTTTGTACTTGGAGGCTGTTCACTTGCTCAGAGGTATATCCACAAGGAAAGATAGTTGGCCAAAAGGAAAAGAAACTTCCTATGTAATATGCCCATTTCAGTTTGGCTTTCATTTTGCTAGATGTGCTGTTGATTAGAGATGAAAAAAATCAGTTTTTTAAAAAAAAATATTTATTTTATGTATAATGAGTGTTTGCCTGAAAGTATCACATGCATGTAGTGCTTGTGGAGGCCAGAAGAGAGAGTTGGGTTCCCTGGAGCTGGAATTCAGATGGCTGTGAGCTGCCATGTGGGTACTAGGAATTAAACCCTGGTTCTCTGCAAGAGTGGCAAGTGCTCTTAACCACTGAGCCATCTCTTCAGCCACAAATGACTTTAAAAGCAAGCAAGCACAGTACATGTTTGTGTATTATTGATGATTCACTCTCCTGAAGCATGATAGCCGCTGTGCATTACATAAAGAAACTTGGTAGGCCACCTAGTGGACATACAAGGGTCCAGAGTCCATCTTCACCTGGGCAGGGCTTGATGTATGCGCCTGTGTTCTGCTTTCTTAACCACTACATGACATAGGACAGTAGTATATAAGTAGAGGTGAAAAAAAATAGCTACGGAACGGCTGCAGAGATGGCCCAGTGACTCTAGGTGTCTCACTGCTCTCTAGCACGTTTTTTTTGAGGTAGGATCTCAGTGAATTTGGAGCTCACTGATTAAGTTAGACTAGCTGATCAGCAAGCCTGGGGGTCTTCTGGTCTCTGTTTGATCATGCTGGATTATAGATGTGTGCCTGGCACCTGGAGGTCCCAAATCATACTTGCATGGCAAGCACACTACCAACTGACCCATCTTCCCAGATGTAATTAAAAAAATGTTGCCGGGCCGGGCGGTGGTGGCGCATGCCTTTAGTCTCAGCACTTGGGAGGCAGAGGCAGGTGGATTTCTGAGTTCGAAGCCAGCCTGGTCTACAGAGTACAGAGTGAGTTCCAGGACAGCCGGGACTACACAGAGAAACCCTGTCTCGAAAAACCAAAAAAAAAAAAAAAAAAAAAAAAAAAAAATTGCCGGGCAGTGGTGGTGCATGCCTTTAATTCCATCACTTGGGAGGCAGAGGCAGGTGGATTTCTGAGTTTGAGGCCAACCTGGTCTACAGAGTGAGACTCAGGACAGCTAGGGCTACACAGAGAAACCCTGTCTTGAAAAACCAAAGAATAAAAAATAAAAAAAATATTATTATGTATTTATTTTTCTTACATAAAGGTGTTAGGAACTGAACCTAGGTCCTCTGCAAGAACAGTATGAACTCCTCTCAGCTACCTCTCCAGCTTCCTTACTGTCTATTATTATTGTATGTTTGAGCATCTATGTCATGATATACATGTGGAGGCTGGAGAACAGCTTTGTAAGGTTGGTTCTGTTCTTCCAACTTGAGTTCTGGGGATCAAACTCAGCTTACCAGGCTTGCTTGCATATGCCGTTAGCTTTCTGGGCCTTCTCGCTGATCCCTCCTCAGACTTCCTGTTTTTTGTTTTTTGTTTTTGTTTTTCTTATTTTGACCAGAGATATCAAAGGAGGCTGGTGGCAGGGTTCATATATTTCATTCTGGCCTTGAGCTTTTGTTTTTGTTTCCTGAGTGCTAGTATTAAAAATTTACACCCTCCCCTGCACTTTCAGTTTATGTGGTACTGAGAATTGGATCCAAGGTTCTCTTTACACCTGGACAACCACTCTAGTTCAACTTGTACTCCAGCCCCCTTCTTTTTAGCAAATTATTTTTTAAAAGATTTATTTATTTTATGTATATGAGTATACTGTAGCTATCTTTAGACACACCAGAAGGGAGCATCAGACCCCATTACAGATGGCTGTGAGCCACCATGTGGTTGCTGGGAATTGAACTCAGGACCTCTGGAAGAGCAGTCAGAGTTGAACCATGTTTCCAGCCCCAGCCCCCTCCTTTTTGAGACCATGTTTCATGTACTCCATGATGACTTTGAGATAACGATCTTCTTGGCTTTAATTCTCTCTGTGGGATTATAGATGCCTGTCACCATGGCTGTCTTTCTGAAAGGTATCTTATTCCCAGCATGCATGTGGCTCTGGGTTCAGTTTCCAGTACTGGCAGAGGAAAAGCAAAGCATTTTAGAAGAGTGATAAAGCCTTGTCTGTCTCTGCCAACGTCTTCAGTAGGGTTTAGTCCCAGAGCTCTCTGTAAATGTGCTGCTTGTGGAGGAACGTGATGGGAGATGGTGGTACTAATAGATTGAACTAGAAATGGGAATAGGTAAAAGTTCTTCCTCTTGCCTCAGACCCATAAAAATACAGAGAGACCTAGAGTTAGCCTGTAGCTGAGAGACTTTGGATTTGGGGTTCAGTGTGAACACTGAGGTATACTGGTATTTGGATAAGAGACTTACTAAAGGAGTCATCAGCGTCATAGATCTTTAGATGACACCGTGGTGGGGCTCTGAGGAGAGATCAGGCCTACATGACAATGAGGACTCTTTGTCTTCTGTACATGATTGGCGAACAGTCCATGATATATGCTAACAATCAGGCTGTCTTTGACTTGAGCCTGGCAGAGGGACAAAGTCTGTTTGCCTAGGGTCTGTATGTAGACTTATCGGTAAGGGCGGGGAGAACATGAATCTGGAGAACAAGGTACTCCTGTTTTACCACAGCGTGGCTCCAGAGAGATTGCAGACTCCCCATCCTAGTCAAGCTTGAAAAGGGAAGCACTAAAGCCTCCCCCTCCCCCTTTTTCCTTCTGGGAGTCAAGTCAATATTAATTTGTAATTTGAGTACCTGGTGCCTCCTTGCCACAGCTTAAATTTTGTTTTATTTAAACAATTTATTTACTGCTTTGAACTGCCCTGAATTAGGGAGGAGAGTTGTTTGGTTGATTGCCTATTCTCATGAGGTGTTCATGTATGTTTTCTCCCTTTTGTCTAGGATATTTGAGGTAGTATGTCTTCCTCCTGATTTAAGTGAGTGTATTTTTATCACTCTTTAGAAGAGTGAGTGTAAGTGCGCATAAATTCCTCACACCTGCAAGTCCATTTCTGCTTACATCTTGTTCTTACAAGTTTCCAGGGTGCTGATTGCCAGCCTTGCTGGTGTGAAAGTGACTTTGAAATCCAAGGCATCGTCTGAGGTGATCAAGTGACTGTGAAGGATGGAAATGTGCTGGCTGCCGTGCTCTGAGCCTTTGGGATTCTCCAGCTTTTGATGCAGCTGTCATGACTGTGGGCCCTGTCCCTGTCTGTGCTTCTCACCATAGCAGTTCACTTTACGCTCCTGTGTAAAAATAGATCCTTGTTTTTTTATGTTCTCATCCATCACAGCTTCTTTAGACACTCTTATATTTGAGGCAGATGCTTGGTGTAAGACACCACTAAAAAGCAGTGATGTCTAGAGGGAGCTCGGATGGCCTGAATGTTGCTAAAGCAAAGGACAGAGGAGTCTGACCTATTTGCACTCAGCATCTGAAGGAAGATGGAAGATGCCTGCTTCCTTTAGCAAAAACTGCTGTGACACTGAGTTGCATTACCAACTTTCTGAGGTTTTCTGCTCTGGATAGTGACAGTTGTCTTGTGGCAGGTGATTGTTTAGGTATAACCATGTATGTATATACAACTGGAACACAGTCATCATGGGATCTATTTTTACAGAGTTGATTATGGAGGACTTTAGCCTCCTGCCTATGGTGTAACTGATAAAGCAGTGGTAGCCATATGATGTAATTGGTCACAGAAAGTCCTGCTGTTCGTGTTCTGTATTAGAGGTCAGTGCTTAGAATTTTTGGTTTGAGTGGTCCTTATAAGAAGGGTCTGTAAGCTGGGTGTTGGTGACAGCATACATCTTACTCCCAGCACTTGGGAGACAGAGGCAGGCCAATCTCTTGAGTCTGAGGCTATAGAGGCCTGCCTGTTCTGTAGAGGGAGTTTCAGGACAGCTTGGGCTACACAGAAAAACCCTGTCTCGAAAAACTAAAAGTGTAAGAGGAAGAAGGGTCTGTAAATCGAAGGAGAGTGTGGATAGCTAAACACACAGTTGGATGTGTGTTTCTCAGAGAAAGTTATGTGCTCGACCTTATGAACTTAGTGGCTTGTGAGAAGTCAGTGAGAAGGCACCTTTCCCATTGGTCTTTGTGGGTGAAGCTCCCTGTGTTCTGTTGAGGATGTTCAGAGCTGTAAGTCTGACATGTATTATATGTCCCTTTAATTTTAATTTATGTCTACAAGTTTTTTTTCTTTGTTCTTTTTGTGTGGTTCCTACTGAGGAACCACAGGAATTGTATTTTAACTTGAAAAAAGATTTAGGAGAACCATCTTTCTATGGATTTATTACATTAATTGTGAGAAGGTACTTATCATCCTTTGAGGGTAGGTCAGGTGATCAGTATGAAATAGCTGTTGTTACCACAAAAGTCTTTAATTTTAGGCTTTATTTTCGGGGAGGTTTCCAAGTATCCCTTTTTCTGAGGTTGAACATAGTGGAGCACATCTGTAATCCCAGCACTTGGGAGGTAGAGGCAGGAGGATCAGGAATTTAAAATTATCCTTAGCTATATAGCAAGTTAGAGGCCAATTGGGCAACATGTGACCCTGTCTCAAAAAAGCAAAGCAAATTCATTTTTCCCCTTAAATTTTCACTTTAATGAGGTTTCTTTTAGCTACACTGCACTATTGGGGATTATGCTCTGCCTCCTGTGCCAGAGGAGCACGTAAATTCAGTCCTGGTTTTGGTACATAGATCTGTAGTTCCTGAAAAAAAAAAACAGCCGGACACTGAATGATGTCTGGTTTAGCCTTCAGTCCAGGACCAGCTAGGCAACAGGTATTGGATATGTAGCTTTCAAATTTAACGCTGAATTTAGCATATTATAAAAAAATAAAAGTTACTGCCTTTGACCTCACAACAGAAAAGAGCTGAAAAAAAGCAACATTGAAGTCTGTCCAGGACAAAAGCAGCAGATAGCTGCTTAGCATAACATATAAATACAGCTTAATTTCATATTAACTTTATATATCATTCATTCATTCGCTCATTCATTGATTTATTTATTTATGGTTTTTCAAGATAGGGCCTCACTCACTGTGTAGCCCTGGCTGTCCTGGAACTCACTCTGCAGACCAGGCTGGCCTTGAACTAGATCTGTCTGTCTCTGCCATCTGAATGTTGGGATTAAAGGTGTATGCTACCACAGCCCAGCTGATACTTTTTTCATTGAAGATTTGCTTTTGTCTTTTATGTATATTGGTATTTTGTCTGCATGTATGTCTTGCACACCAGAAGAGGGCATCGGATTACATGAAAATTACATGAGACTACAGTTAATAGATGGTTGTGAGCCACCCTATGGGTGCTGGAAATTGAGCTCCTGACCTTAGGAAGAATTGCCAGTGCTTTTAACTGCGGAGCCGTCTTCCCACATTGAGATTATTGCTGATTAAAGAAATGGACTAATGCCTTGTTAGGAAGCTAAGAATGGGTGAATACTATTTGAACAGGAGACTGGGAGAATGGGTTAGGACAGTCTAGCATGTGTCAGCCTGAGGCAGGAGAGTTACAGAGCCAAGCAAATAGAGCCTGCAACCAAGAACAGAGATGTGAATTAGGTAGACCAGATCAGAGGGGTTGGAATGCTAGTAACAGTTTCTGTTGGCGTCTGAGTGGGAATGGAAAGTCAGCTTTCTGATTTGTGTTGTCCAGTTGTGATAAGCAGGTGTCTTGAGTACTTGTGTGGTATGTTAAAGTTTGTTCTCTGCCCCGCTCCTGTTGGTCAGACAGCAGAGGCTGAAAGACAGAAGGGAGGCATCATCAGTGCTGCTTTAGAAGGTTCATTTATGCAAAGTCAACTCAAAACCTGAATTTTATCTCGTCTTAGCTATCTCGTGTATGATTCTGTTTTCTCTTGCCTCTCATTCCAGAGACCCAGTGTATTTACACTGTACCCGTGTGTCCCTTGTCTGCTTCCAACATTTCCTCTGTAGTTTACTCATCAAGACTCAGTCCAGACTTGATGACATCTACTGACTTTTGTTTGGTTGGGCACCTCTCAGGGTGCTCTCTGATGGTGCCAGCACTGTCCTGTGACATTTCCTGTCATGCTGCACTGGTGAGACGCAACTGCTACCCATGAACTTTGAGAGCACTGGGAGTACCTTTAAAGATACTTTAAAGTAAGCAGTGAGCAAGCGGGAGTACTTGAGTTAAGATTCCCAGCATTCATGTAAAAGCTGGCCGAGGCGGCATCTGTCCATAACTCCAGCTCTTCGGGTGGTAGTGGTGGTAAGTGTGTGTGTGTGTGTGTGTGTGTGTGTGTGTGTGTGTGTGTAGGAGAGCAGACACAGGCAGATCCTGGAGGCTTGCTGGGATTTCATGAAGAGACCTCTCACAGAATAAGGAGGAGAGCAGTGGAGAATAACACCTGATGTGTATCTCTGTTTTCAACATGTACACATATGAGCAAGTATTTATGTGTTTACACCCCTCCCCCATATTTTATATTAATAGGAAAGCCATACAGCAAAGTATATATTTATTTATAGGAGGTGTGCATGTTTGTTTGTATATTATGACTCACTTCAAAATGGATAGCTTATAAAATAAAATAGCATTTGTTTTGCTCGGATTTTATTTTGAATAAGGAAATTTATGCTTTATTTCTTAGATTAAGCAAATTATAAGATGAGGCAACAGTGCTTGCTGAGAGTAAGCAGCAGTGCAGCGTGTGGGTTGTTCTGCTCTATGTCGGTTCTCAAGGGCAGTTCTTGAAGAGTGACATTGGAGAAGGCCCTAAGCAGGTTGAGGAACCCTGCAGAGATCTGGGGATAGACTATTGCAGGCAGAGGAAAGATCAGTGCTGATGTCTTCAGGTGGGAGCTCACTGCTGTGGTCAAGGAGCAGTAGAAAGAGCAGTAGTACTGAGGACAAGAGAGGAGGCAGGGGCCAGGGCCGAGGTCCCTGTGGACCACTTTAATCCTTCTGGTTGTCATTCTGCACATAATGGGAAGCCATTAGAAGGTTTCATCAGCTTCCAGAATCACACTTCTGGGTTAAAAAAAAGCTCTTTGGCCACTGTGTAGTTATGTTGCTGCCGAGAAGAGTGGCAGCTAGGAGACTGCTCTGGAGGTCTTTGTGGTAATCTGGGTGAAATAGGATAGGGCCTTCAGTTAGGGTGATGGTTGTTAGTGGTAGAGGAAACCAAAAGTGGTTGGATTTGGATTTTGTGATTTGATGTATTCTGAGAGATGCAAGTCTTATTACCAGTTAAAACTAGCTCAAGGGAAAGTGAATCAGTGTTGAAAATGCCTTTCTATTAAGAATGTTTTGTACATTGTGTAGCTTCAAAATTTCATAGCCTGGGAGTGGAACAAGGAAAGGCCAGGGCCAGGACTTTGCTTTGCTGTTTCCTGAATTCATCTGCTAATGGAATGTTTCTCAGCCTCTGGACTTTAACCTCTATAGGGGTCACATATCAGACAGTCTGCATATCAGATGTTTACATTATGATTCATAACAGTAGCAAAATTATAGTTGTGAGGAAGCAACAAAGTCTGGTTGAGGGTCACCATAAAGTGAGAAGCTATATTAAAGTGTATTAAAGAAGCAAGGAATGTTCTGTAACAGCAGCTGTGTAAATTTCTCATCTGTAATGGTCATATATTTAATGTAAAAAGGTGTGTCTGTAGACTGTATGATTGGATAAGTAATATGCTGAATTTGGCATTTAGTATGATTGTGTTAAAGTAGCCTGTTTAATACTAACTGTGAAATAGGTTGCAGCAGAAATAAGGAAGGCAGTGGGTGCCTATCTCCTGTTATGGAAATCCATTAGCAGCTTTGGCTGTGCTTAGCTGCTTCTCATTGTTACGCTTTATGGTTCATTCAAAAGCTGTGTGTTAAATGACATCCATTCTGTAGTGGTTTCTCTAGGCATTACAAACAGTGAGGTTGTATTATAAGAAAATGTCTGTTCATTCCACATTAGTGATGGCTGTTGTAGAGGTCATGGTTTCTCTTAGGTCTGCTCCCCAGATTCAGAATGGATGTAGGGAAAGGCTTGGGCAATGCTCTTGAGCTTGCAGAACGACACTGGATGCTACACGCGCTGGACTCTGATGGCCACTGGGTTTTGTTGCCTTGGCTAGAGAGGCACATTGAGTTAGGCCTGGTAGTTTATAAAGGGAGCTGTCAAAAGTGGGTGAAGATATTCTAGACCATTAAATTGAAGTGATCCTTCTTCCCTTTCACCTCTTCCTCTTTCTTATCTTTTCAGAGTTGGTTTTGGGAGTATGAAATGTTAACTTTTGGCCCCTTCTCTTTATAAAATTTTAAGTCACAGTATTAATTGACGGGGTGGGGAAGGTTCAGGGCCTTATAAGATAGAATTTTTAGAAGCTTCTTTCCTATACTCCTTTAAAGCTTGAGAATGAAGACTTAGAAACCTTAGTAGCATGCTTTATTAATCTGATGAATACTGTGACTCTCTTTGCAGAAAAATATATGTGCATATCCAATGAAAAATTGTGTCATTACTTATTAAATAGCTGATACCTGCCAGACATAGTTTATAGTGTTAAGATATACTAATGACCAAAGTAGGGAAGAGGGCTTATAGCTCTCAGCAGGTAAAGGAGTTGATTTTGCAAGTCTGGCAGCCTGAGTTTAAATTCCTGAAACTACTGGAGAGGCTTTGAGAGCCAAGTCCACAGAATTGTCCTCTAGCTTCACATGTGTGCTATGGTACATGAATACCCAGGTACACACATATCATAATATGATAAATAGAATAAAAACCTATTATAAAACAGGGAGTAAAACTTCAAATAGTAGTACAAAGTAAACACAACCCCTGAAGCCTGGCTTGCTGGAGCTTTTATATTCTGATGGTCGTAGTAAGCAAAAAACAATAAATAAGAATATTATTTAGTATATAGGGATTTGATAAGTATTATAAAAATAGTATATTAGAAAGTTTGGAAGTAGTAGCTGCAGCGTTAATAGGCATCAGGAAAGGTCTTCCAGAAAGGATAATATTTATCAAAAGGTGAAATGGTATGGGAGTTGGTCCTGCTTACTTATCGAAGATTGAGCACTTCAGACAGACGGAAGTGGCCAGTGGGAAGGTCCTAAGGAAGGCACAGAGAAGAAAACTTAGAGCAGAATGAGCAAGGGGAAGATTGGTGTATCAGTTTCCAGGTACCTGAGTGCTATTGTCTCAGATTTGGAGGCCACAGTCTGAAATCCAAGTGTCTGCAGAGTTGATTTTATTTGGAGGCCAAGGCAGGCAGGAGTCTGTTGTGTGCTTCTGTAGCCTCCTGGCACACCTCCATTGTTGCCTTCTATTTCCTTCTTGTCAGAACATTTACTGTTGTTTTTATGGCTCACTCCAGCCAAGGATGTGAATGAATGAAGAATGCTTGTGGCACATACCAAGGTGGTGGCTGTGTGTTTGGAGAAGTCTGACTTTTGAATGCAGTAATAAAAAACTGTAAGGCCTGTGCCCTGACTAATGCTAGATATTCAAGATGTCACCCAGGAAGAAGACTTCAAAGAGATAGACCTGGGGCCTACTGAGAAATAGACTTCACAGAAGCCAAAACTGCTAAATATGGTAACAAATACTTGTTAGTCTTTATAGATACTTTTTCAGACTGGGTAAAAGCCTTTCCTACAAAGACTGAGACTGCCAACATGGTGGCTAAGAAGATCCTAGAAGAGAACTTTCCCAGGTTTGAAATACCCAAAATAATTGGGTCTGACAATAGACCTGCCTTTGTTGCCCAGGTAAGTCAGAGACTGGCCACCTAGCTAGAAATTAATTAAAAATTATATTATGCTTACAGACCCCAGACCTCAGGACAGGTAAAAAGATAAATAGAACTAAATTAGCCTTAGAGACTGGCGGGGGATGACTGGACAGCCCTCCTTCCTTTTGCCTTGTTCCGGGTTATGATTTACGCTAACACCTTATAAGATTTTGTGTGTGTGTGTGGGGGGTCTCCACCACTTACTGAGATAGATAAAATATATGATTCTGATGTTGTTCTTTCTAAATCTCTGTTTGCCCACATAAAAACACTTGAGGTGGTCCAACATGAGGTCTGGGAGTAGTTAAAAGAAGCTTATGAGACTGGAGACCTGAGTGTGCCTCATCAGTTCCAGGTTGAAGATACTGTTCTCATCTGCCACCACTGGGTGGAGAACCTTGAGCCTCACTAGAAAGGACCATACCTGGTGCTCCTGACCACCCCACAGTGGTGAAAGTCGAAGACATCTCTAAATAAATTAGTTACCTTTGTTAAAAAAAATAATAAGTGCTGTTCAGATTTTGATGTTTCGCCAAGTTTTATGATTAAAACTCTTACAGTATATGCAGTGAACCTCACAAGGGAAAACTAAATTAATTAATTAATTAATTAATTTATTTATTTGAGCAGCTGTCTATTGGAGATGGCTTCTGGGTTAGAGATGGTGGCTTCTCTTCTCAGCACTAGGACCCCATTGCTGAGACCTGTGCAGGCTCTGTGCATGCTGCCACAGTCTTTGCGAGATGCTTCTTGGTTTTGCTGTTTATAAGGCTTTGTTGTGTTGGTGTCCTCCACTGTTTCTGCCTCCTCTTCCACAGGATTCCCTGAGTCCTGGGGGGAGGGATTTGACTGAGACATCCCATTTAGGACTGAATGGTTCAAGGGTTCTCTCTCTCTTACTTTCTACTTATTGTCCAATTGAGGTTTTTGAACTAAAATGCAGGATTCACAGTCAAAGGGGCTTGAGTTGAGGATCATGAATGCATGCTTTTAACCACTGAACTATTTCTCCAGCTCCCATACTATGTACCTTTTCTTAAAAGTATAATATTTAAAGCTGGATGTGGTACCTTAACCTGTAATTCTAGCATTTGGGAGACTAAGGCAGTAGGGCATAGAATTGAGACTAGCCTAGGCTAAGTTCTGTTTTCAAACTGACCTGTCTAAAGCCATAAGTTTTCTTGTGCTTGCTGGGCAAATGTTCTCCTACTTAGCCATACTCCTAGTTCACTATTATGGAATTCTAATGAAATGAAACATAAGAAAAGCCTTTGATGACTTTTGATATACTCTTTTTTTTTCCCCCAGAAAGGCAAAGGATTCCTTAGATAAGTCAATCTCCAATATAAATGGAAACAGCCATAATACTGCTTTAAATAGATTGCAGTACAAATGTTTGTAGGTAAAAGATTGAGAACTTTTTTCTTAGAACTTCTTCAAAGGTTGAAGTGCATTTTTGGCTTCACTCAGAATAAACAGTTCTACTTTTTGGCTTTGATGTTATCTTAATAGTAATGGAGAAAATATTTAAGTGGAAGCTCAAATATTGATAGCATGGAGGGTGGAAAGATCCAAAGTACCTTCTTCTGGGCTCTGGCTAATTGTACTTGAAAACTTACACTAGGAACTCTGCTTTGAGGGAAGAAAGTACCAGATAATCCAAAAGTTACTGAAATGTTCCCTAAGTGACATTGGTTGAAGGAATTTACACAGGAAGTAGTTGTAAAAATGAATTGGATTGAGGTGCAGACAACAGGTGGTTATGACTTTAGGAGTGAATACACTGGGTGTGAGAACTAACACTGGTTGGAGGTTTACAAGATTATGTTGAGATGAGTTAATATTTTCTACCGAGAAGACTGCTCAGTAAGGGGAAGCTTAGCCATGGAATCAATGGTGTGGCTTTAAAGCATAGCTGCCACGTAGAAGCTTTAGGTAAATGAGGAGGAAGTCACTTTCCTTCCCTAGACATCCGTTTTCTCCAGTACAAGATGGTGCTAATAATGCCTCATAGGAGGTTTTGGAAATCAGATGAGTCCATGAGTGCAAAGTGTGATTGAGAGGCCAGCTATTCCAGTGCTTGTAAATAATTGGGTGCTGGATTGTGCAGACATGGCGAGTTGAGAATGGAACCCACTATGGGGCATACTGCCATAGCTGCACTGGCGAGACAGGATGGAGATGATGAGTTTGAGGCTTGAGGCTAGTTCTGTCTCAAAGGAGGAGAATTATATCTTGACCAAATGTACGGGGATCAGATAGATAGTTAATATGATTGATTTCTACTCTTCTAGAATAATGACATGACTTTTAGGAAAAGCAGGTGAGGATTAGATTATTCAAGAATTACAATAATACCAATGAATAAACAATTCCATGTGTATCCCCTTGAGATGAGATAGTTCTCATCTCTGTGGTAGAACAACTCTTACTTGACTCATTAAAGTGAATTAACTTGTATATAGGTTGTAAATAATTTGCCAAATGAAGAGAGGAATTAGGAATTTGCAGAAGCAGTGAGTGTAAGTCAGAGAAAGGAAAGTGGTGTCTGAGAAATACTGGCAAAAACAGGATTAAGGGAAGGTTCTGTTCTGTTGGGCTCCTGGAACAGACTAGTCTGCAGGGCTCAGAATTGCTATCCCTTGAACAGATTGCTATCTGTTGAAGAGTGTCTAGAATGGGTGGTCTTATTGATGGGCATGTTTTGTCTGTGTTGTGGTGAGGCACAGAAATAGGACTTCATAGAGTCTCTGTTCTTGTCTCTGTTACCCTGCACAATGGAGGAATTCTGAATAGATGGGACTTTCGTGGATGAGAAAGGGTCACTACAGGTCAAGCTTTCCTTGTTCTTTGGCTAGCTTCTTGAATTCAGATAACACTTAAGTATGTGGGCTGTTCTGTAACCTACTTTAAACAAAACTGTTATTTCCTTAGTTTATGAAGTGGTTGTGTGTGTTCATTTAGGAAGCCAGGAAACATGCTTAAAGAAGGGCTGGGGAGATGACTCCCCAGGCAGAGTGTTTGCATGAGGACTGGAGTTCAGATCTCAGGTGCCCATGTGAAATACACGTAGGCTATTGAAGCTTGTAATCCTAGCATGGGGAGACAGAGATGGAATCTTCAGAGCAAGCGAGCTAGACTAGCTTAGTCAGCAAGCTCTAGGTCTAAGCCAGAGATCCTGTCTCAGTTTATCAGCTAGTGAGTGGTTGTAGAAGCTACCTAAGGGCAATTTTTGGCTTTCACACCATTTCCCCCATCCCCCTCTCAAAAAAACACAAAAAACCAAAACCCACTAAATTAAGCAGCCATAAGCCAGCAGAGGTGAGGGCACACAACCTTAAGTAGGCAGAGGTAGGTGGATCTCTGAGTTTGAGGCCAGCTTGGTCTGTAAAGAAAAAGAAAAAAAAGCATAGATAATTAATGTTAGCTATTAGTGATAAATACTTTGAGAAAAAATATATGAAAAATATATGAAAAAAAATACGGAAAAAAATATGGAAAAAATATATGTATATTTGAGTCAGTGTGTTATTTTGTATCCCCTGAAGTATAAATGTATTTTTAAAATAGAAACACACTAGATATATTATTTTTCAGTTACTGTGTTCAGTACAACAAGAACATTAACATCTTTCAAGTTGTTAAATGTACTTTTGAGTATATGTGCACTCTTCTGTTGTATGACTTTGCTGGCAGAATTCAGTATCATTGAACATTTCTGACATTTGCTGTTTTCCCTACCCAGTTGTGTATTGTGTCTTTTAAATTAATATTGCTTTTAATGGATTTGTAGTGTGTTGTGGCAGAAAGTGCTGAAAGTTGACAGTAGCAAAGGCTCACTTTATTCCTGACTTGACAGAGGTCTGATTCAACAGCATGGTTGTGGTCACACACATTACTATTTGATCTGTAATCTTAGGGTTTATTCCTCTCCCCCCCACCAAGGAGAAGGGCAGAAGTTAACCATGTTAGCTGGATCTCTATGCTTTCTAGATCAGATTTATAGTGGACATGCCTGCTTAATGGTTGGAATTCATGTTGTCTTGTTTATAGTAAAATATTCTTTATTTGTTCGTTTGTTTGTTTTTTGAGAAAGAGTTTTCCAGTATAAAAACCCTTGGCTGCTCTGTAACTCATTCTGTATTCCAGGCTAGCCTGAAACTCACAGACATCCACCTGCCTCTGCCTCCTGAGTACTGGGATTAAAGGCATGCACTATCATGGCTGGCCTAGCAAGATACTCTTATTTTTCTTTCTAAAACAAAAAGAGTGGCTAGTCACTGAGTCTTCCCACCCCAGAATAAGCATTGAACCAAATTGAGTGCTTCCATGGTATCATGGAATCAAGACAGTGGCACAGAGTGCTTGGATTTTGTTGTGGGACGTCCTTGAGAGCTGTGTATGTGTTTTGCAGAATGCTTTGGTTGAAAGTATTTACACAGAAAATGAGTTTGTGGTATGAACACATTGGAATAATGAATTTATCACCCCTAAAATAAATCTCAGTGTCTACAGCATCCAAGGACTCCTAAAAGCTGATGCTAAAGATAGGACTGGATAGGAAAGACTACTGATCTTTTTCAAACATGATTTCTTCAGAGTACTTTTCTGGGATGGCATTTGTTAACTTGTTTATTATTTTCATAGGCCTTCCCTATACACACTAGAAAGCAAGCCAGTTTTTCTTTTCATGGCACCCACCAGTGCCCAGTGAATAGATATTGTTAGATGAATGAATGACTTGTATTAGACCTCTCTGTCTATTCAAGTTAGTACTGAACCAACTAGGAGAATAATTTTCCAGACACACAAAATGGAATGAAGCATTATTTGGGTTGTTCATTGGTGTAGAAAGATAACGTGGAAGCCTGCTTTTCCCAGAGTACTATATCTCCCTCTACCATCTCAGTTCTCCTGTGTCTCTGGAGTTAATGTTCCTCTGGCTTGCTCAGAGATCTGCCTGCCTCTCTTCCTGAGTGCTGGGAATGAAAAGTGCATAGCACCACACCTCAGTATTTTTTTATTTAAAAAATATTTACTTATTTTTATTTTATGCATGTGAGGGTCTGGCCTGCATGCATGTGTGTTCACCATGTGGGTAGTCCTTTTTGGAGTGCCTGGTGGATCCCCTGGAGCTGGAGCTAGAGATGGTTTTGAATTGATGGTTCCCAAGTGGGTGCTTTGGAACTGAATTGGTGGTGGGTGGTCCTCTGTAAGAACAGGGGGTGCTTTTAACAGCCTAGCCTTTTCTCCAGCTCCCTTTTCTAAGTGGAAAAACAATAATAACCAACCAGCCAAACAAAAACCCACCTTTTTTTTTTTTTTTTTTTTTTTTTTAAATGAGAGGACTTCTTGCAACTGATGGGTTCAAATGAGCATCCTTACCTTAGACTACCTTACTAGTAGCTAGCACCACAAACTGCTCTTGTGCCTACTGTCTAAGTCTTTATTCTGGAACAGTAATACTTATTTTGATGCTACAGTGCAATATCTAGAACAACACTGCACTCTAAATGCAGGATGTGTTTGCACTTTAGCAGGACACACACTGAGACTTGGAACAATCTACAGAAGAGTACCATTGCCTGTGTGCAAAGGTGACATATAAAGTCATGAAGCATTAAAAAAATGTAAGATGATCCTTAACAAGAACCATATATGCAATTTCTAGTGGCCACATTTTAAAAAAAAAGTGAAAAAGGTGGGCAGTGGTTGTGATGCATGGGAGGCAGAGGCAGGTGGATGACTTTGAGTTCAAGGCCAGCTTGGTCTACAGAGCTAGTAACAGGACAGCTAAGGCTACACAAAGGAACCCTATCTCAAAAAAATCAACCCCCTCCTCAAGAAAGAAAAAAGAAAAAAATAGATATGTGTGTTCTCTCTGAAACCTAGTATTTTATATGCAAAATATTATAGTTTTAACCCTAGAATTAAAACAATTAAGAACCATAAAGCTTAAGCACTTCTAGGTCCTTTAATAATTAAAAAAAAACCAAAAAACAAAAACAGGAGGTAGAGAGTAATTACGTTGGCACTATTATATTAATTGCTTTAGGGGAAAAGATCTGAAGCAGACATGGCCATATGTTAACACTTGCTAAGCCTTAATGGTTGACGAATACTATCTCCTAGTATTCTTTAACGGTTATTTATCTATATGTTGTTTCATGAAAAAAAAGTAAGGATATATAAAATTGATGTGAAGGATTAAAATGTGAAGAAAATAATTACTTGCTTAGTTATAAATGTTGAAGGCGACATTGTGCTTGATTGTTATTTATTTACTTATTTACTAGTGAATTTCAGAAAAATGGCAAGTTATTTTCAGTATCTTCTTTGTGTGGCTAAAGAGAACTTCTTATGAAAGACACACCATCTGGATACAATTTAATCCAATTCAAGCCTTTCAAAGAATGGAATATTTCTTGAACATCTCTGTTTAGACGGATGTTTGATTTGTAGATTTTTAAATTGAGGTGTCAAGTAGTAACATTTTTGAAGTTTAAGAGTTTTAAAGCCCTCTTGTGGTAATTCAGTCAACAAAACTTCTTTTATTATTTATTAGATACTGTATTAAAGGTTCAGACCAGATGTTCACTTAGTGTAAATTAGCTGTTTTTTTTTTTTTTTTTTAAGAAGCAATTTCTTTTTCTTCTAAATCTAAAAATTTTAAACTGAAAACTTCAAGGCCAAAATAATATTCTTACCTGTTGAGGCCCACACTGCCCTGCTTGGGGGCCACTGTGTCCTGGCCCGAGCTGCTGCTCTGGTCCTCGGGTCAGGGTCTAGAAAGAGAGAGAGTAGGGATGGAGGGGAAGAGACTCGAAGAATGGAGACAAGACAGAGGGTCTGATCAAGTCTCCTTTAGTGAAAGGAAATCCTGGGTATTTACACACTTTGCCACGTGCCTTGTAGGCGTGGATACTACATGCGCCTTGCAGCTGGGGGCACTAAACAGCAAAACAAGATATGTGGGATAAACAAGATGTTTATCAGAGTGTGCTCAGTTGTAGGCTGTTGAAAAACAAGTCTTTTGTCAGGGTATATGGCTCAAGATGGCTGCAAAAATGATAGCCACTTTCTGCTAGGAGTCGGCTCCCAACACTTACCAAAGCAAGGCATATACTCCTATTAAATCTTTTCCTTGATGCTTGCTAAATCTAATTTAAAGATATTTTTCTTTATGTAGGAATGACTAATTATTGTGTGTCAGAGAGACAGATGACAGATAGAGGCTGTGCATGTGAAGGTCGTACAGTCAACCTTGGGTGTTGTTCCTCAGGAGATGTCCACCCCTCCCCCCCTTTTAAAGAAATTTAATTAAAAAAATATAATGTGTGTGTCTGAGCATGGGCTTGTGTGGGAGCAGCACCAGTGGAGGCCAGCCTGGGTTCTTGGATTTCTTGGAGCTGGAGTTACAGATCACTTTGAACCACCTGATGGGTTCTGGGGACTGATCTTGGTCCCTTTGGAAGAGCAGCAGGCATCCTTAATCACAGAGCTCCAGTGTCGCCCCTACTATTTTGAGTAAAGAAAACTCCCTGAGCCTGGGGTTTGCCAATTGGTTAGGTTGACGGACTAGGAATCTCCAGGGATCTGTCTGTCTCTACTTCCCAAGCACTGGGGTTTGTGTTCTACCAAGTTTTTTATTTTTTGGTGCTTGGGGATCAAGCTCAGGTTCTTATGTTTGCTTACACAACAGGCACTTTAGAATGTCTAGCCCTTGAGATGATTTTATTTTTAACTTGTTAACTTATCTCATAATATTTGTTGATACTTTTCTTTTTTTGTCTTGAGACTGAGTTTCTCTACGTACCCTTGGTTGTCCTGGAACTCACTCTGTAGACCAGTCTGGCCTCAGACTCACAGAAAGTTGCCTCTGCCTCCTGAGTACTATGATCAAAGCCAGGTACCACCATGCCCAGCATATTTGTTGATGTTTTTCTGGTAAAGCATGGCAATTCCACACTTGTATATCATGGTAGTTTACTTTTGTGTTGGTGTGACAACAGTCCTTGTTAGTGGCAAAGGAGGGAAGGTTTACGTCGACTCATTCATTATGGTTGGGAGTGTGTTGGGGCAGCTCAGATCATGCCGGCCAGATGTGTAGTGGAACTGGTTCACATCACCATGGACAAGGAAGCCGTGGGAAGAACCAGGGGTCAGATAAACTATTAAAGCCTTGCTTCTTGGACCTATTTTGGTCTCTAGAACTTCCTCCCATAGTTTCTACAATCTCTCAGATAACCTCCAGCCGGGAACACGTTCAGAACAGAAGCCTGTCAGGTTGGACACTTCAGAGTGAAAACAGCAGCAGTATGGGGTGTATAATGATCAGATCAGGGTAATTGACATTTCCCTTCCCTCACACATGGATTGTTTCTATGTTTGGGAAACTCTGGCTCTTTTTGTAAGTATAAATGGAAGCTCCCCTACTCCACAGTGCTGATGACTGCTAGTCCTCCTTTCTCTTATGGATTGAGCTTTTCTATTTGAAGCTTAGTATTTAATACTTAAATCCTTAAGAGTCTTTACAATTTTAAAGATTTATTTTCTTATTTATTATATGTGTATGAGTGTTTTGCCTGCACATGTGTATGTACACCATGTGTGTGATTGGTGTCCATGAGAGTCAGATTCCCTGGGACTGGAATGGGTACTATAATCAGACCTGGGTCCTTTGGGAAAGCAGCCAGTGCTCTTAGCTGGTGCTAACTCTGTAGTCCCTCCTGTTTGTCTTAGTACACATTTTGCAACCCCTGACTTTCTCTTCTTCCTTTTTTCTAGCAATCACTATTCTGTTTTTGTAAGATCAACTTTTTATGGCTCCTGTAAGTCAGTGCTCACATGCTACATTTGTCTTTCTGTGCTTGGCTTGTTGCACTTAATATAGTATAATGATCTCCTAGTTCAATCTGTGTTGTTGCAAATGACAGGATTTCAGTTTTTTAAATGGCTGAGTAGCATTCCATTATGCATGTGCACATTTGTTTTAACCATTCATCTGTCATGGGTTGAGCCCATATGCTGACTCTTGTGAACAGTGCTGTAGTAAACATGAGAACTCGGGTGTACTTTCTCCACCCTTTGTGAAACAAGGTTTTGCTCAGTAGTAGCTCAGCACTCCTAGGAATATTGGTGTGTGTATCTCGTTCCTGGCTAGCTGTAGTATGTTAGAATGCACCCTTTTATTACATGCTTGTGTTTTCCATATAACTGCCTGTTTGTCGTCACTGTGATCCTTCCAAGTTCTTCATAAAGTGTCAGAGGAGGACTGTGAAGACATAGCTTATGTGTAGGAGACTTTAGGTGAACCGGAAGGCACTTCCTGTATCTGTACTGTTACCATTTAGATTTGGCCAAAATATCTGGTGCTCCTACACTGTGGGAAATACATGTTTTTGTTATTAAGAAAGAAAAGCCCAAAGGCTCCCTGATCCATTGGGAATGATGTTTTCTGGGCGATGGTTAAGTGTCCTTCCTGTGTCAGGTACTGCACCTTGTGACCGCATCTGCTTGAGTGTCATGATGGCATTCTGAAATTTCAGTGTTCCCTTTCTTACAGCTGAAGACATTGTTTGCCAAACAACACTGCTGTGAACACGTGTTTCCATTTCTCTTGGGTGTGTACCTAGAAGGGAAACTGTAGATTTATGACAGGCCTCTTCATTAGTATTTTGAGGAACTGCCAAACTATTTTTCAGAATGACTTACATCACTGACAGAGGCTTGTTTCACCTAGGAAGAGAGGGTCTCAGTCGGGGAATTGCCTCCATCAGATTGGCCTGAGGGAGTGTCTGTCTCTTCTCTTCTCTTCTCTTCTCCTCTCCTCTCCTCTCCTCTCCTCTCCTCTCCTCTCCTCTCCTCTCCTCTCCTCTCCTCTCCTCTCCTCTCCTCTCCTCTCCTCTTCTCTCTCTCTCTCTCTCTCTCTACCCCCCCCCCTCCTCTCCCTTTACCCCTCTCCCAATCTCCCCCTCTCTCCCCCTTAAGATTTTATGTGAAGAAGGCATTGGATCCAATTACAGATGGTTGTGAGCTACCATGTGGTTGCTGGGAATTGAACTCATGACCTCTTGAAGAGCAGCCAGTGCTCTTAACTGCTGAGCCATCTCTCCAGCCCCTATGTCTCATTTCTTGATTAATGATGGATATGGCCCATCCCACTGTGGGTGGTACCACTCCTAGACCAGCAGGCTTGGGCTGAGTAAGAAAGCAAGTTGAACAGGCCATGAAAAGCAAGCCAGACAGTAGTCATTGTTCTTCAGTGATAAATCTGCTTTAAGCTCCCTTCTTGAGTTCTTGTCTTGACTTCTTTGGATTATGGGCTGGACTATAAGCCAAATAAACTAAACCCCTTCCTCTCTCAAGTTTTGATCAGTGTATTTTCACAACACAAAGCAAACCAGGACGACCATGCTACAGCTCTACCAGCAGTGGGTGAGGTCATCTAATATTTGTTACTTGTCTGTCGGGCAGACAAGTCCCACTGAGGACTTAACTGCAGTTCTGATTTGTTTTCTTATGATATTGAAAATCTGTATTTTTTTTTAAAAAAGGATTTATTTAATGTATATGAGTGCTCTATCCCCATACCAGAAGAGGGCATCAGATCCCATTACAGATGGTTGTGAGCCACCATGTTGTTGCTGGGAATTTGGGAATTGAACTCAGGACCTCTGGAAGAGCAGTCAGTGTGCTCTTAATTGCTGAGCCATCTCTCCAGCCTACTTTTTTTTTTTTTTTTTTTTTAATCGCAGAAGTTTGTTTAGCAAAAAGTTTCGTATGAAAATGTACATGACTGAGTTCAGCATCACTGTCAGAGAGGCCTTTGAGGATGGATGTGGACACCACTGTTGCACAGCCATTGTTTAGATGCTTCCTAGGCTTCTGACAGGATGCTGCTGTTTCCTGTGTGACCACCATTCCGATGTCAGTCTGCTGCCCACTAACCGTCTGCACACAGTCACCACTCACAGATTCGTAAAGGGTCAAAGCCCCGGAGCATTCCATATATGTGTCTGCTACTGTTTAACTTTGCTGACACCTCCTTGTCCATAAAGATACATTGAGAGGGTGGGCCTTCCTCATGGTGACTCCTCAGCAGGTTTGGCATGATGGCAAAGTAGTGCCTTTTGACATTTTTAAGAATACAAATCTGATTTTTATTAGCTCACTAAGTAAAGGCCTTTGTAGTAAACATTACTCCCTCCTGAACCTGACCAACTCTTAATTAAAATTTCAGGTTTCGTTTTTGCTGTGGTTTGAAAGTGTTCAAAAAGGCTCATGTGTTTAAAAATATAAATCTCTGGTATACAGAATATTTGAAACCACTGCCCTAAAGTTAAGACCGGTGAAACCTGTCTCCCTGTGAGCCAGGTCTGAGTTCAGAAGGGCAACACTGTAGGTGCTGAACACTGGGGGGTGCTCTTTGACTTGCAAAGGCAGATGCAGGAAAGGGAAGACTGAGAAGGGAGTGTCAGTGTTACTGAGAAGTACAGGCTCCTAAAATAGGTACCTGGCTACTGGTTGTTTGACTTGGAGTTAGAGTTTTGCTTGAGAATAAATAGACTCAATAACTAGTATCTTTCGTTTTTCAGTTATAGGGTGGATACTTACAGAAAATATACTGTAATATTATACTTAATAAAATATACTTAATACTGTATAGAAAATATCATGGATGGGTTTTAGGAAGGACCGCTTACTTTTCGTGTGTGTGTGTGTGTGTGTGTGTGTGTGTGTCTGTCTGTCTGTCTGTCTGTCTGTGTGATACAGCATATGTGTTGATGTCAGAGGACAAGTTGTGGGCATTCTTTTTACTGTGAGGGTCCTGCAGATTGAACTTTGGTGTTGGGGGTTGGTGGTAGGCTCCTTTACCTGCTGAGCCATCATCACACTGGTCCAAGGTCCTCTTATTTCTGACCTGAGAGTAGATGGTACCCTGTACTTTTCCAGGGATGTACAAACCTAGACTGAATCTAGATTATTTCTGTGGATTTTACTGAGGTCAGTCTCTTGTGGGGTGTCTAGATACAGTTCTCTGTGTGTTTGTTCTGTAAACCTGCTACAGTTTGCAGACAGGAGATTTCAGTCATTGTTTGCTTTATTTAACTTTCTGTGCGTAGGTTTTGGCTAGCTGAAAGACTACGCTAGTGTTTTAATGTTTCTTTTTGGAGGGCAGAGGCATAACTAAACTTTAGAAGGCAAAATATCAATTTTCCACAAGCCTAGGTCATGCAGGCAATTTGGATTCTTAGTCTTTATTTATGCAGCCTAGTTTCTTCATGGCTTGTGACAAAAGAAGCAAAAAAGAGGTAGTTTCATAACAAAGACAACAAACAGCATTTGGATAAGTAGTTTTGGGGAAATGTTTTGGGGAAATGAGAAGTATTAAATTGTGCAGCCATTTTGAATTGTTCATTTTCAATGAATATGCATTATCAGAAGAAAGCCCTCCTGCACTCTCATCTGGAAGTAAGTAGGTACCGTACTGTATATCTACAGTCCCAGCTACTTCTTAGTCTAGGACAGGAAGATTGTTTGAGACCAAAAGTTTAGAACTAGCCTGGGGAACACAGCAAGATCCTGTCTCAAACAAACAAACATCCCACACCCCTTCCAAATGGCAAAGGTTAGCGAAGCTGAAGTCACAGGGAGAAGGAAGGATGGTTCTTGACTTTGGTGAATAGTTGGAAACCATTTTGGCTGTTTCTGTCAGCTGCAAACTAGCCCTTTTTCCTGGTTAGTTCAGGAATGAAATAAAAATTGAAAATTGCTTCCATGAAAATTATGAAGGTTTTTTAAAATAGGTGTTGTAATATTCTAGAAATGAAGCAGCGATTTGAGTATCTGTGTTACAATACTGTGTTCCAGGCTGACTTAACATTCTCACCCATTATCACACATCTTGAGTATCTGTGTGAGCAGTGTCTTCTCACCCAAGTTTGTGGGAGTCTCACAGACCAATCAAGACACTCCCTGGTCCTGAGGCTCTTCCAGTGGGAAGATGGTGACTTGTGTTCCACGTAGGCTTTTGTGGTGAGGCTGAAACAGACTGGTAAAGGGCTGGGTGGGGTGCTGCTGTGAAGGTCAGAGGAAAGTTCACCTGAATCTTAATTTTTTAAAAAATTACACTTAGTTATTTTGTATATTTATGTGTATGTGCGTGGACATGTGTGCCATGGCTTGTGTGGAGGTCAGAAGACAATTTACAGGAGTTGGTTCTCTTCTACCTTGTGGATCCTGGGGCATTGAACTCAGGTTGTCAAGCTTGGAGATAGGCAGTTCACCCAGTAAGCCATTTCTTGGACCCTGCTCTGAATGTTGAAATTTGATTGTTAGGATGGGTGCTTGCTTGTATGTGCATGTGAAAATTGTCGAGCAAAGGGAAGGCATAGGGCAGCTGGAGGTGCTCTGCAGCCAGCTACCAGCAGTTGTTGGTCTTGCAGAGGACCTGAGTTTGGTCCCCAGAACCTACCTAGTGGCTCACAACCATCCATAACTCCAGTTCTGGGGCATCTGTCCCCCTCTTGTGACTTCTCAGAGCACAAAGCATGCACACGGCAAACATATATACATCTTACATACATACATATATATTCAGATAAAACACTCATGCATGTAAATTAATGTAAATGTAAAAAACAAGCAAGCAAACAAAAGCCAAAGTCGTAGAGATGGGAGACTGGGTGGAGGTGATATGAACCTTACCTTTCTAATGGGTAGTGGAAATGCATTGCAACACATAGGGGATACTGTAGGGAAGAAAAATCGACTGGATTTGATAGTTGTCAGAGCAATTTTTTTTTTTTTTTTTTTTTTTTTTGGTTTTTCGAGACAGGGTTTCTCTGTGTAGTCCAGGCTGTCCTGGAACTCACTCTGTAGACCAGGCTGGCCTCGAACTCAGAAATTCAGAAATCCACCTGTCTCTGCCTCCCAAGTGCTGGGATTAAAGGTGTGCACCACCACCGCCCGGCTATCAGAGCAATTGTTACTCTTAACCTGGGGCTGTAAAGCTCAGGTAATTAGGATATGAAATGCCATTAAGAATTTGGGAATTCAAGAAGAGTCTGATTTTAGGAAAGAATTATAAGCATGATTTTTTATTTTTGTGTGCCTCTGAGTGTGTGAGTGTGTATTGCCTACATGGACATGAGTATGTAAGTGTATGCCTGTGGAGGCCAGGGGAGGTTTCCTTCAGGTGTTTTCTGTCATTCTATGTGTTACTGCATTGAGACAGGGTCTGTAATTGAACTGGAAGCTCATTGCTTTTGTTAGGCTGGCCAACCAGTGAGTTCTTGGGATCTGCTGGTCCAGTGCTGGGGTTATAGGTACATGCAGTCATATTTGACTTTTTAGTGTGTGTGATGGGGATTCAGATTTAGATTCTTGACCTTGCACAGTATGTGGCTCGGGAGGGAAGTCAGCATTTTGAGAATAGAGCTAGTTGAAGCATAAAACAAGCAAACAAAGCATGTATGAGGGTGTGTGTGTGTGTGTGTGTGTGTGTGTGTGTGTGTTTGAGTTTGTGTTTTGTGTGCATGCAAAACTACAGGAGGCCAGCAGAGGGCATCAGATTCCTCGGAAGTGGAGTTTCTATTCTGAGCTTTTGTTTCACATGCCTCCAAACCAGTTTCTACATGGTGGTGACTGATAAAATAATTGTACATGATACTTAAGAATTAAAAGGAATTTGACTCATGGTAGTGCTTTGCTTCATGATTACTGATTTGAGATAGTGTGTATTTAGTTATGGACTGAGTGTTTCATCTTTTTGGACAGGCAGACCTTGAGCTCTGGAGCTCATCTCTTGCCTCAGCCACCAAACCAGCTGGGATTCCAGATGGGACTACAAGCTGTTCTGCCGAATTTTCCTGCAAGACAGGCACTTTACATGTGTTTTATTTTGATCATTGATCATTCATTCATTCATTCATTCATTCATTCGAGGCAGAGTTTCTTTGTATAGTCCTGGTGGTCCTTGGACTCACAGAGATGCACTTGCCTCTGCCTCTCAAGTGCTGGGACCAAAGGCATGCGCCACCACTGCCCAGCTTTTCTTTCTTATTTATCCCGTCTTGCCTTTGTCACTTCTTCCCGTAGTGGAAAGGAATGTTCTTGTTTGAGTTAGTGTCAACAGACTCAAATGTGCCTGGCTCATTTCATTTGTGTGCTGTTGGTTCTTTCTTGTTAGACTTTTCCATCCTTGCCTTTGGAAGGGTAATGCTTAGTTGTGTGTTACAGCCGGGTGGTGGTGGCGCACGCCTTTAATCCCAGCACTTGGGAGGCAGAGGCAGGCGGATTTCTGAGTTTGAGGCCATCCTGGTCTGCAGAGTGAGTTCCAGGACAGCCAGGGCTACACAGAGAAACCCTGTCTCGGGAAAAAAAAAAAAAAAAAGAGTTCTGTGTTACATTAATAAACTCTGAAGTATGGAGTTGGCTCTAATAATGCTACTTTAATGTGTCAGAAAGAGGTAATAATTGACATTAAATACTAATTTTAATTTTTAAGGGAAAACATAACATTTTCCTGACTCAATACTTTTCGCTTTTTTTTTTTTTTTTTTGAAATGGCTATTCTTCCTTCACATCAGAAGAGGGCATTGGATCCCGTTACAGATGGCTGTGAGCCACCATGTGGTTGCTGGGAATTGAACTCAGGACCTCTGGAAGAGCAGCTAGTGCTCTCAACTGCTGAGCCATCTCTCCAGCCCCTACTTTTTGCTTTTTTGACCCTGTGTGTTAAGTATCTTTTTGATAGTGTCTTGACATTCAGGTGAAAGGATGACCTCATTTGACGACAACTATGAATGACAGAACTATAAGGCTCTGAGTGGTTGCCTGATACAAGGGCAACCTTGGCTTCCAAATTGGAAACAGCTGGGTGTGGTGGTGCACACCTTTAATCCTGGAACTCAGGAGGCAGAGGCAGTTGGATCTCTGTGAGTTTGAGGCCAGCCTGGTCTATAGTAAAGTGGATTTTAGGACAGATAAGGCTACACAGAGAAACACAGAGAAGAAATAACAACAAAACCTATAAGGAGCCAGGTGTGGTGGTGCATGCCTTTAGTCCGAGCACTCAGAGGCGGACTGAGGCTTCTGAGTTAGAGGCTAGCCTGATCTACTTTGCAAGTACCAGGCTAGCCAAACACACAGATATATATACACACACACCCCAAGCCTCAAATTTCAGCAACAAAACGAAGAGAGGGGAAAAAATGTGGAACAATTTTTTTAAGATCCAAAAGTTTTCCCCCTTCCCCTTCTTCCCCTTCCTTCTTCCCTTCCCCCTCTTCCGCTTCTTCTCCTTCTTCCCCTTCTTCCTTCCCTTCTTTCTCCCCTTTCTTCCCTTCCTCCCCTTCCCCTTCCCCTCTACTTCTTGCTCAGGCCCAAAGGTTTTTATTTATTTATTACATGTAAGTACTCTGTAGCTGTCTTTAGATATCCTACAAGAGAGCATCAGATCTCATTATGGATGGTTGTGAGCCACCATGTGGTTGCTGGAATTTGAACTCATGACCTTTGGAAGAGCAGTCAGTGCTCTTAACTGCTGAGCCATCTCAATAGCCCCCCAAAACAGTTTTTTTTTTTATATCTCACGGCCCCCCCAAAAAAGTTTTTTATTTCTGTTAAATAAAGTTTATTTCTAATAACCTGTAAGAACTTAACTAGGCCAGCAAGACATTTTTCTATTTCTTCTTAAGATTCCCAAGGTTAGCACTGGGGAAATACCACTGGGAGTCTTCCCTGCTCACAACTGTGAGTTCAGTGTGCAAGCAGCTGCTACTAACTTACATCTTAAGTGTTTACTGAAGGTCCATGTGTTAGGGGTTTGGTTCTCAGCTTGTGGCACTATTGGAAGAAGATGGCCTTAGTGAGAAGCTTTAGATCACTGTGGGCATGCATGCCTTCAAAGGAACTATATTTTGGCAGCCCGCTTTTTTTTTTTTTTTTTTTTTTTAAAGCACTTTATGAAGATAAAAAGGCTTATTTTGGCTCAAGTTTTGTAAAGGCTCAGGCTATTTTTGAATTCTGGACTAACTTCCTCTGCCTCCCAAATCCTGAATTTCATGTGTGTGCCACTGTGCTCTGCTAGTGTGCTAAGGGCCAGTTCCTTCCTCATCTTGCACCTTACTAGAGCTTTTGGAAATCAGCAGTGAAAACTCAGGTGCTTTTGCAACTTTAATTTTTCAAACTCTATTTTTAATGATGGTTCTTAAACACTTTAACCTCCCTTCTAGCTCACCACCCACCAGAGGTAGTGGGAAAGAAAGGATACAGAGGAAGTGGACCTGTTAATTCGTTCTTTGGAGCAAATCCTCTCTGTGTTGTCAGCAGTTCAGTTCACAGGTCGTCAGCAGCAGCTCCATCCACTTGCAAACACTTTATGGATATACTAGCAGTCCAGTTTGGTAGATAGCAAACATGAATCAGCAGCGGTGTCACTACCTAGCAGGGACAGCCAGGCCTCAGCCTCGGCATGGGTCAACATGAGGGACCAGGAGGAAAGCCAGAAGTTCTTGGCCGTGCCTCTCTCGGGATCGAAGATCAGGGAAGCCTCGAGACCCACAAGCATTGCATAGCTAGCTCTATAGGCAAGCCTAGGTTACCCTTCGTCATTGTACCTCCAGTCCTGTTTATACCCTTCAAACATCATGCGTCCTCCACGAGTCTTGTCTCAATTGATATCACTTTGCCAGTCAGCCCTTGTCTGCAGAAGCAACAAGAAACTGCAGTACACCACTACAGGTTTTTTTGATGTGTTTCTCTCTATGGCGGCTGGACAAATGCAGCTCAACTACCAAATGTAAGGCGGACCAGTACATTCATGATGTTAGCAAAGAATCCTCCATCAGTATCATTTCATGTGCTTATTTTAGCAGAACATCCTTTCACTTGTGTCTGCTTCAGTGAAACGTTCGTTCAGGAGCTTCCTGTAACCTTTCACCTGTGTCCACTTCAGGAAAACACTCCACGTTTGCCCCAGCAAAACCCCATCCAACACAACTGACTTTCCTCTTAAGTTTCCACTTCATGGCTTTGCAACGAAGGAATCATTTTCACAGTTTCATACCTACTAAAATTGGCAACATTTTCAGTGCAAAATTAATAGAATTGCACATTTAAAAAACTGTTATGGTGATCCTTAACTTCACAGTACTTCCAAAATGATATATTAAGACAGCAACACCCAGCACTTGGGAGGCAGAGGCAGGCGGATTTCTGAGTTCGAGGCCAGCCTGGTCTACAGAGTGAGTTCCAGGTCAGCCAAGGCTATACAGAGAAACCCTGTCTTGAAAAACCAAAAAAAAAAAAAAAAAAAAAAAAAAAAGACAGCAACACAGACTAATATTTTAGAGAGAGTATTACCCATAATAAAATAAATGAAAATAGGATAGCAGCTGTATTAATTTTATAACTAAAAAAAAAAAATAGTGCTTGAGTTGAAGTGAGAAAAGTTAAGCAGAAGTATGTGTGCCCCATTCTGATCATGCCAAGCTCATCCCTATAGATGCAGAATCACAGCTTAGGTCCTTCGGTTTAAAGGAAGCTGCATCTGAAGTCTTATTATGATTGAAAATTCTTTGTAAAATGTTTTTAGTGGCATATATTACGACACAGTAGGCTTCACTGTGACATTTTAATGCATGTACATAGTGTATTTGATTATATTCACCGGTTCTCTTCTCTCCCATTTCCTCTGATCCCTTCTGTCTAGTCTTCATCTTACTTTGTTTTTTTTTTTTTTTTTCTTTTCTTTCTTTCTTTTAAAATCTTGTAACGTAATGGTTTTCATAGGATTGTTTGCAGGAACATGGGCACCTGTACAAATCAAAATTCTTTTCCCTAAATAGCATTCAGAGCAAAGTAATAAAAATGCATTAATTTTAATATTGCAGTTTAGGCAGTAATGTGTGTCACAAGTGATATTATGATTCTTTAGTAGCAAACTGTTAGGGATTTTATAATTCTGGGATTGTGGGGAGGGTGTATGTATACATGTGTGCACATGCATAATCTTATGTGTGTATATTTCATGTACATTAGAAATCTACCTTGGGCTGTTTCATCCTGTTTTGTGACAGTGTCTCTTGTTTGGCTTAATGTAGACTTGCTTGTTGGTCAGCAAACCCTATGTCTTTGCCTCCCCTGTACTGGGAATACAAGTGTGCAGCACCATGCCTTTTTTTTGTTTAAAGTTTAAAAAAAAATTGTGTGTTTTGCAGGTCTGGCTCAGGTTAACCCAAGCTTTCTCCTCACTTCCTAATTCTGTTTTATAAAACGGTTGCTTATAAATTGTTTGCAGACTGGAGAGATGGCTTAATGGTTAAGAGTACTGACTACTCTTCCAGAGTTTAATTCCCAGAACCATAGAGTGCCTCACAACCTTCTGTAATGGTATCTGATGCCCTCTTCTGATATGTCTGAGGACAGCGACAGTGTACTTATATACATTAAATACATAAATAAATAAATAAAATTTTAAGAAGAGTTTTGCTTGATCTGATGTAAAATTGATTGTATCCAGCACTGACTGTTTGCTTTTTGTTTGTTTGCTTTTTTTTTGTTTGTTGAGACAGGGTTTCTCTGTGTAGTCCTGGCTGTCCTGGAACTCACTCTGTAGACCAGGCTGGCCTTGAACTCAGAAATTTGCCTGTCTCTGCCTCCCAAGTGCTGGGATTAAAGGTGTGCGCCACCACCGCCCGGCTTGTTTGCTTTTTTCAAGACAGGGTTTCTTTGTGTAACAGCCCTGGCTTTCCTGGAACTCACATTATAGATTAGGCTGGCCTCAAACTCGCCTCCTGAGTGCTGAGATTAAAAGCATGGGCCACCACACTAGGCACGTTTTGCTATCTGCCACAGTTTAGAGTTGTATACTTTGGAAACATTTCTAAATCCATTTTGTAGACTTCTTTGCTCACACATGCCTTTGATCCCATTACAAGGGAAGTTGAGGCAGGAAGATCATGAACTTTAGGCCAGCCTGGGCTATATATAGAGGGAGACTGTCACTATCAAAGAAAGAAACCAGAAAGCCTTTGGCTTTTGTTTTCAGTCTTCTTCAGCTGTCAGTTGTGTAGCCAGCCTTACCCATGTGCTACTGGGTGAATGTTTACATTGCCTAGTTTTTTTAAAAAAAATATATACTATTTTTATTTTAGGAATATGAGTGGTTTGCTTGCATGTATTTAAGTGTGTGTATCTTGTGTGTGCTTGATGCCCATGGAGGGCAGAAGACAATGTCAAATTTTTTGGAACTGGACAGTTGCGAGCTGCTGTGTGGGTGCTGGAAATTGGACCCAGGTCCTCTGGAAGAGCAGTATGTACTCTTACCACTGTGCCATCCCTCCAGTCCTATGCTGCTCTGTGTGTGTATGTGTGTGTGTGTGTATATGTGTGTGTGTATATATATATATATAGCCTTTTTATCCTCCCCCTCCCGCCCCCCCCCCCCCCCAAGTGGAGGAAGTGAAGAAAGCTCAAAGCCAAGGTGCCTTCACTTGCTTGCGCCCCTTTTCATCTTAGATACTGGATTTGTAGGCTGTTTTTTTTTTCCACCCTTGAAGTATGCACACCAAGTTGTATAAAAACCAAATTCCACAAAACCTGTCTTTGTACAATTAGAAGACTGTAGGGAAATGAAAGGCAAAAGGAAATGTAAGTTTTTAGTTTGTGTTTAAGGTAAAATGGAAATAAAAATAGAACAGTAAATGAGTTTGTGTGTAATGTCAGACTTAGTTTATCATGCTAGCCATCAGTGGAGCACCAGATGTGTTGACTTTATTTAGCTTCATATTAAATTAAGCACAACCAGTGGCCTGCAAAGTCCATCTGTACAGCTGACGAGGTAGCTCTCAAACCTTTTATGTTTGTTACTAATGCTGTTAGATTTTCTTGCCATGATATTTGGGCTTTAAATTGTTCATGCAAAGGTGAGTCTTTGTATTGAACCGAAAACTGTATTCTATGTATCAGCTGTACTAAATTAAGAGGCTTTTATTTCAATAGGCAATCAGTTTTTATCTTTGGTTACTTATAAAGGAGTGGAAACAAATCAAATAAATAAGATCAGTTAGGGTCTGCTGGAGCCTGAGATCTAGAGAGGAGACTTATACACAGATGCCAGCTAAACATGACGTCCGACTTCTTGTGCTCTATGTCTGTGTTTATGTGTTTCACAGATATGTCTGTGGAGACAATTCACCTATATAGACATATGTCATGGAGCTGAAAAGTCTTTACTTTGATCAAATTCAGTGTAAATCATTGTAGTGCTTTGTGTGGACACAGGATGTTTTGACTTTCTTGATACCACTTTATCAGCAACACCAGAACCGAGGCCTTGTTCCCCTGGGGTAAGGGCAAAACATTTTTCTCTGTGTTCCTTTGAGATGGCAGACCTTGCAGATCACACAGCCTCTACCCTGTGTGCCTTTCCTAGGACAGCATTTTGGATCTCTGGAATTAGATCTGTAAAGCTTGCTTCATGCCAAAATAATATCTTGAAATTTTTATCATAATGTTGCTTTTTAAAGTCCTAAATGTCCTCTGTTTAAAATGAAATTCTTTTGTATTAACCTTCTTTCATATGCTAGCTTTCCCCAGACTACAGGATTGCCTGATTTGACTTTCTAATGTAACTGTAATGAATCTTCTGGGAAGTCTAACGATTGAACACACACATTCTGCAACTCCATTGTAAAATAGTCAGTCAGTACTGTCAGATGTTGCTGATTAAAAAAGAAAAAGGAATGAGGTGGGGGGCTGGAGCACAAAACAACCCCTCCCCCAACACGCATTAAGGCTTAAAAACCAAGCATGTTCTCTTGGGGATTCTGGCCTTTTAGACATCATGATGTGCTAAACCTTGATTAGATACCTTCAGTAGTAATACCTTAATAAAAACATGAGGCGGCCAGGGATAGTGTTTGCTTTGGAAAGCCAGAATTAGGGCATATGATAATATTCTGTTTTGGCACATTTATTCTGAAATCCTGCTTGGGAAAAACAAAATTGGCTTATTGGCACAAGCAAACATATTACTCTGTGTATTATGCTTGAGTGCCCAGCAGTGTCAAATATTTGCTCGTCAGTCAATCTGGCACCTACATATACCAGAGCTCAAATGTTTAATGGTGAACTTTGAGATATGTGTGTCCCCAAGACACTTGGGTTCTTATTGAACAGCCAGAGCATCAAGAGAAAGGCTTTTCCACGTGTAAGTAATTTATACTAGGTATTTGTAATTGTAGCAGTATGTGTTTGGCTTATCTGTGTAAAAGAAATTGAACACCAGGATTTAATAATTAAGGATTTATTAGTTAAAACCTAATGTTGTAATGAGCCAGATGCTGCTGCATTAAAACAACCATTTGCATTAGCATTTTTAAATATGAGAGAATTGAATTTCAACTTGGAGTGTCTTGACTTTGATGAGTGAACATTTTCTTTTTTCTTTTTCCTTTTTATTTTGTTTTTGTTTTTTGTTTTTTGAGACAGGGTTTCTTTGTGTAGTCCTGGCTGTCCTGGAACTCACTCTGTAGACCAGGCTGGCCTCGAACTCAGAAATCTGCCTGCCTCTGCCTGGGATTAAAGGCATGTGCCACCACTGCCCATCGAGAGTGAACATTTTCAAATCCACTATGTAAAAGGTAGATTTCTTTTAATTTCAGTCAAAAGAACTCTGATAAAAAAAAAATACCAGAATAAGAGAATCAAAGCGTCTGACTTTAAAATTATAAGTTTCTTGCTTTGAATACTATTACTAGTCTTAACTGGCTCATGAAAACAAATGATTCCAAACATGCAGAATATAAAGAATTAATCTTGCTTTTGACCGAAAAAGGTGTAAATCACTCAATTAGAAGATGCAGCAGTAAGGGGAGTGGGAAAGTGTATTTTTATTGTTTTTAAAAATTTTTTCTTCCTTTTATCACAGGGAAGCTTCCTTAATAGTAGCTGGAGTGGTTTGATGAAACACCGGAAGGGAAGGGAGCTCCCAGGAGAGGAAGATGGGAGTGGAGAGCCAGCCCCTATGAATCATTTACGGAGCTTCTTGCTGAAGCACAGCTTGCATTTTTAATGGAAGATGATTGCATTTCATAAACAGACCTTTAAGAATTGAAATAATATTGAGCCTTCCTCATTCAGGCCTATTAAAATAACATAATATACATCTCTTTTTAATAGCCCAGAACTGCTGATTATTTTTGTTCTTAGTATTATTATTATTGTTGTTGTTGTTGTTGTTATTGTTGTTGTTTTGTTTTTGTTTTTTTTGTTTTTCGAGACAGGGTTTCTCTGGCTGTCCTGGAACTCACTCTGTAGACCAGGCTGGCCTCGAACTTAGAAATCCACCTGCCTCTGCCTCCCAAGTGCTGGGATTAAAGGCGTGCGCCACCAAAGCCTCTTGTTAGGAACACAGAGAAAAATGTTTTGCTGTTATTATTAAGCTGTTCAGTAATTTAAGTTTCTTTAAATAGGATTTTGGGTAAAATACTTTGGGAAAGTATTTTTTTATAATTATGAAAGCAAAATATGCAGTGATTTAGTTTGGCACTTTTCTTTTGTAATTTCTTATTTATGTGTATGCTTGCATGTCAGTGCACATGCATGTGAGTATCCTCAGAAGCCAGAAGATAGTGCCAGAGACCATGGAGCTGGAGTTACAGGCAAGCTGTGAGCCCCCTCAACATGGGTCGTGGGAGCTGAGCATGGGTCCTCTGCAAGAGCAGCTGAACAGTCAGTTTCTCTTAGTTTGGTACTTTAAATTATTGTCAGCATAAATAGTCTGGAAATGATTTTTCTTGTTTTTCTTTTGGTGCCATCGGTTTCCTATAAAGGAAATGGGTTTGGTTACTTGAAATAGTGTGATATAGGAAAGGAGACTGGATAGACAGTAAGTTCCAGGAGACTGGTTCATCTAGCATGCCTCCTGTTAGTCTAGGTTAGGTCTTACTACATAATTAAGAACTATGTGGGGGCTGGAGAGATGGCTCAGTGGCTAAGAGCATTGACTACTCTTCCAGAGGTCCTGAGTTCAATTCCCAGCAACCACATGGTGGCTCACAATCATCTGTAATGGGATCCAATGCCCTCCCTCTTCCTGTGTGTCTTAAGACAGCTATACTGTACTCATATACATAAAATAAATAAATGAAATCTTTAAAAAAAAAAAAAAAACTATGTGAATTTTACCTTTTGCTATTTTGAACTAGCCTTTTAAAATCTTAGGCCATCCTTAAAGTAACATCAAGAGAATAAAGTGTTTCAGATCCATGATTTCCTTCCTTCCTTCCTTCCTGCCTGCCTGCCTGCCTGCCTGCCTGCCTGCCTGCCTGTCTGCCTGCCTGCCTGTCTGTCTGTCTGTCTGTCTTTCTTAGCTTGGTATTGATCTGGTATATGATTAAATGATTTAATCATTAGTAGCCTCCACACACACCCCACCCCTTTTAAAAGAAAGGACTCCTAATGATGTGGTGTGAAAATACAAAATATAAAGGAAGGCTTTTCTAAGGTTGCCTGGAAAATTAATAGCAAAATTCTAGTCTCTGGTGTTTCTGTGGGATAAGCAAAGGGATGAGGCCTTTGAGACAAACGTTGGGATGCCCTGCGTGTTCTGCATCTGGTGTTGAGAAACACTCCTCAGACTTAACTGCCTTTGGTGGGTGTATTTAGGAGCTTTGGAAAAATGGAATTTGTTCCTTTTGTCTTCCAAAGTCCAGGTAGTGTGAACTTGCTTTCTGTTAGAACATTGTTCTTGTTACCATGGTTTGTTCTTTATCAGGACATAAAATAGCTTCATATTTACACCCCCCCCCTTTTTTTTTAAAGTCTAATTCCTTGTGGTCAGGCTGAGCTTCCATGGTTACTCTGGAAGTGCTGGCTGCTGAGCTGTGAGGGGCAGCAACTTGAGATCCTACTCTTGGGGAAGGCTTCCCAGCTGCCTGGCAAGAGAAGAGCCCTCCTCTTACTGTTCAACCTTTTGTAGCGGCTACAGGAGAAAGAACTACAGAGCCAGAGCGTTGGTGCTGTCGCTGCCACTAGAAGAGCTAAGCTGACCATGTCTGATTTAATTTCTAAAAAGACAAAGGAAAAAATTTGTTCTCTCCAACTGTTAATTGGGGAGAGAGAATTTCTCCAGGACAATTAGGAAATGAACAGTTTTGCTCTGGGATCCTTCCGCTTGATGCTTCATCAGGTTGTAGGACCTCTCTGCTGGTGTTCTGTTGGCACACATTTACCAGATCTCCCATCAAGTACTCAGCGCAGTGACTGTACTTGTCTGACTTCCCAGAGTCTGAAGACTTTGGTGTTCAGTCCTCCAGTTCTCAGCCATCGATTGAACTATGAACTATTGAAGATATGTAAGGGTTATACTCCCAAGATCACTATATTTTAATAAATAATAGTGGGTACTCTTTAAAATAGGCTTACTGTGTGCCAGGCTTTTTATCAGGCTTCTTGACATTATGTTTAAAAAATTTACTGTTGTAACAACACTATGGAGGTAGGTGTGCTGACGACTGAATGCCTTTAACCAGCGCTTGGAATGCAGAGGTAGGAGGATGTCTTGAGTTAGAGGCCAGCATGGTCTCTGTAGTAGGTACCAGGACAGCCAGGGCTGTGTAGAGAGCTCATGTCTTAAGAAAACAAAACAAATGACACCATGAGTAGAGTAGATGGAGATGGTACAAAGCAGACACGGTGCTGGAAAATGGTGAGGCAGGGGCTCACACTGACAGACTTCGGGAGCCACAGCCCACATTCTGACTTAGTGTGGCTACCATTCACCCAGTATGGATTTAGTTGGTAGGGTTCAGCTAGTTGAGGTGAAATGCCAGGGGAGGGGTTGTGTCAGTGTTAAGGATGTTAGGGGAACAGGAAGAGAGAGAGGTACAAGGGGTTTGCTCTTTCTCTCTTTAGAATGGCCCACATTGCTTCAAATCAGCCTTTCACACCTGAATGCTTTTCATACCCTTCCTTCCATTCTTGTAAATGCCTGGTTAAAGGATTGATTCTGGCCAGCAAAGACTGTAGTGACAATTTTGGAATTTTGGTTTCTTTAAAACACACAGGAATATTATAAGAATATATTTTTGTTTTAATCCCAGGTGCGGGATCTGGGGCTGCTTCAGACTGTCCACAGCAGCTGACTATGTATTTGCCTCGTGCTCTATCAAGGATGTGATTTTGTCAGAGAAGCCCTGTCTCGAAAAACCAAAAAAAAAAAAAAGGATGTGATTTTGTCAGCTGTAGATAGTTTCTGGGACTGTGTGATGTGACATTTGGAATTTGGGGGACTTTTTAGAGGATATCTAAATGCTAGCTAGGGTCCTGAGAAGCGGTGTGGATTGTTGGTTGCTGTTTGTTACGGTTTGTTAAGTAGTTGTGTGCAAACTACAACATGAAGAAATTAGATATTCTGATAGCAAAAATCAAGCTGGCCCTAGGAAACTCCCCACTCAGCAGGAAGTCAGTGTAAAAGTATTTGCTGTGCTAGCCCAAGGACCTGGATTTGATCCTTGGAATCAACGCTGGATTCCCAAAAAGTTATCCTCTAACCATCACACACACTGGTCTGCCCACTCTCACTCATACACATCACACACACATGGAGTAAGAAATAAGTTTAAAAAATGTAAATGAACACATTTCAGAGCATGAAAGAAAAGTAATTTTGTTGTGATGACACCAGTTTTTTCAGTCTGCACTTAAGTATTTAGTTTTTTCTTTATCAGAAACTATAGCAGAGTAACCATCGCCTCCTATGTACAAGCCAGAGAACGATGCCAAGATAGTTTCATGTTTTTTACTTGGCACTTAAAAATTACCTTTTCTGCCAGGAACGTTGATGCACTTGGGAAGCAGAGGCAGCCTGCTCTACAGAGTGAATCCTAGGACAGCCAGGACTACATAGTGAGACCCTGTCTCAAAAAACCCACCAGTACCATCACCTTTTCTTTTCCTTCTTTATCTCCCCCTCATCCGCCATCTTCCCTTCCCTCTTATGTTCTTTTTATTAGATCTCACTGTGTAGCCCTGGATGGCTTGGAACTTGCTATGTTGTAGACCAGGCTAGCCTCAAACTTACTGTTTTGCTTTAAGAAATTTTTAGGAAGCTTAGAAATCAGAGCTAATATTTGTGACTTCTTTAATACAAAGAAGCATTAAAGACCCTGTTGAAAAACTAAATGAAACTTTGTTCATTAGTGTTCAGTATGTTGTTGATGATTTTAGCTTCTTTTCTTATTTTTGAGAATTTTATACGTGTATGCAGTGGGATAGACCTACCTCTCAGTTTCTCCCTTCAACTCCTTGCAACACATCTCTTACTACTCTGTCCTCTCCCTCCGCCACCAAGGCTGAGTGCAGTTAGTGCTGCCCATGTGTGCGTCCATGTGTGCGCCCATGTATGCGTTGCTGTGAGCCAGTCACTGGATGGAGCATGGGAACCTGTGGCTTGATTCTTTCTCCCCAGCAGCTGCCCAGTGCTGATAGCTCCTCAGTCTGGGAGAAAGTCTGGAGCTTATCTGCCACTGTGCTGGTGTCTGGCTTGATCTTGTGCCAGGTCTTCTGCAGGCAGTAGCTGGGTATTAGCCATGCCAGGTCCAGAAGACAGTGCTTCAGAGGGGCTCTTCCTCTTCCTGTGGCTCTTACATCCTTCCCTCCTCCTTTTCCAAAATGATCCCTTGCCCTTGGTGATGGTGGTGTTAAAATAGATGCCCCGATTAGGGTTGAACATTCCTTATTTTCCTCTTAAAGCACTCTAAGTAATTATGCATCTCACTGTTGACTGCCAACCACTGCCAAAAGAACTTTGTCTGACCAAGGCCGAGAGTAGCCTAGCTGTAGTAGTGAGAACTGGACACACTTGGGGAGGTTTGCTGAGATTCTTTCTTGACAACAAAACATTCTCTGCTAATCTTCCTTTTATATAATGATTAATTTTGGGTGCTGTGTCTGTGGCTGTTTCCTTTATAAATCTTGGTGGACACCATAGAAGAGTTATGTGGGAGGAACTATCCTTAGAAGGTGCACATTTTTCTGTAGTTCAGTTTGTGTTCTAGTATTATTTAAAATTTGCTGTTTTCTTCCGTCATCTTTTCCTTTTCCCTTCTCTTACTGTGCTACTGTTGTTTTTCACCATAAACATTTTTACTAACAATCCTCATCAAGAGCCAAAAGATCTTAAGTAGCATTTACTTAATTATGCATGTACTAGGGAGTGAAGACATGTATATATATGCATATATTAATCAGAAGCATTTAAATTCATTTTTGAGAAATACTGATTAAATTATTAGTCTCCTTTTTGGGAAAATGTCTGGATAGTGGGGGAAGCCTTGTTGAACATTGGTATGACATTTTTCTTAGTATATTTTCTGTCTGCTTTGTAAAGCTTTTGGCAGTTACAGAAGATCCAGAGACTCTAGCCCTCTTGGGAATTCCCTGTGGTCCTGACTTTGATGCCTTGTGGTTGCTACAGTTACAGTGCTGCAAGGGACATGTGCACTGAGCTCTGTTTCTCACAGGAGGCCTGCTGCTTGCTGCACCTCTACCTTTCTCAGCAGTTTGTAAAAGGCATGCTTGTATGTTTACTGTCTATGCTGTGTGAGCTGTCATGCTCCAGGAAAGCAGCAACCCAACATGCTGGGCCTAAAAGTGTTTGCTTTTAGCATCTTAAAGCATTGGTACTAAGTGTGATCCCATTAATAGGTGAAACTGTGTCTTTGTTTTAATTCTGTTGATTTTTTTTGTTTTAGGGTTTTCGAGAGAGGGTTTCTCTGTGTAGCCCTGGCTGTCCTGAACTCACTCTGTAGACCAGGCTGTCCTGGAACTCAGAAATCCGCCTGCCTCTGCCTCGCAAGTGCTGGAATTAAAAGGCGTGCGCCACCACTGTTAATTCTGGTTTTGAAGGTCCTGTTGTTATGTGTTTCATATGTGTTATGTGTTAGTCAGTGGTAAGGAAGGCGGAGCAGAAAGATGTGGGAGGGATACAGAACAGCCAGGCAGAGCTGGGCAGCGGGCTGAACCTCCCTCCCGTGTGCTCTTGGCCACTGCGCCTCTAAGAAATGAGTTTTCTTCTTCTGATTTCTGATTGAAAACTGGGTTTCCCTCCCCATATCTTTCCCTTCTTAACTTTTGGGAGGAGAAAGTCTGTGGAAGGCACAGAACAATAGAGCGTTTTAGTATTTAATTGGAATGTTTAGCAGCCCTGGAAGGGAGTAGAGTAGGTTTTCATGGAAACGTAAACAAAACAAAGAACTCAGGTAGGACGGCTCACTCTTGTAATTTTAGTTGAGCATGCGGATCATGAGATTAAAGCCAGCCTGGGCTACATAGTGAGACCATGTCTTTGTAAACAAACAAGGAATTTAATTTTCAGTGTTATTCTGGGAAAAAAAAGTGTTGTATTTCCCTTGATAAGAACTAGTGGAGACTCTAGAACTACTGTCAGGATTACAGAGAGCTGAAAGTCACACTAAATTGTGTGTGCATAAGAATCAGCTGCTTTAGTTGTTCTTTGTAGAAGTTAATAGCTGTCTGTAAGACTGTCAGAAACATAACTCTTTATTCACAATTATTAGGTTCTTTTTGGATCTGCCTGTGGCGTTTGTTAGAAGCAGAACTCAGTGACAGAATGTTGAATGAGGTTTGAGATACTGCTGTCATTAAAGGTGACCCGGATACTGAGGCAGAGACAGTGGTGGACGGTGGGCAGTGGGGTGGAGATAACTTCTTGAAAGGAAGGGCATAAAAATGGGAATCTAGTTAGATCCTTTCCACAGTTCAAGCCTCTGACTCTGGCCTGAGTGGTCCAGAAGGTGCTGAGAGAACTTAGGCATATTCCTACTTGGCTCTTCTAAAAGGACTTGGTGTTAGACACTCAGTAGCTGTACTGATCAGAGGCAGCAACTTACATATTCAGGCTGTAGCTAGCCCTTGTCTTCATCTTCTGTAACAGCATCCATGCAGCAAATCCCTGTTGACTATGGTTTGTCTTAGTTCTCTAAGTCTAGCCTTCTCTAAACATCCTCGATCAGCTTCTGTTTTTTTGTCATTCTGTAATCTGTTTTTCATGACAGGTTATGTGAGCCTTTCAGAAATGTAGACCACACCATCTCATAAGACCTTTGTTTCTAATCCCATGTGGAACACAAGTTATATTTCTTGCTATAGCCCTAGGCTGGTTCTGGCTTTTCTAAGTTTCTCACAAAACCCCTGGTCAGTGCCCACATTGCACTCAGCTGTGGTTAAGTTGGTATCTATTCTGTTGTTTTGAGGAACTAACAACAAACCAGGGCTCACTTCAGTGCACTACTTTTATTGTAACTTCCAGTCTGGAGTCCTTCACCAGTGGGCTCTTGGTTTGGTTTTTTCTGTCTTCTAATTTGGACTTCATTTCAGTCTGAGTCTGCAGGAAAGCTCTCTAGGCCACAGTCTAAAGTGAAACTGTTATCCTATTACTTTGCTTGGTTTTTCCTTTCGTTATATTGACTGCTTATGCAAGTGTATATTGTTTTCCAGCAACACATGCCACCTATGACTATAAATTCCTACATTAGTTACAGTTGAATTCTTGTAGCAGGAAAAGTTCTCAACATATTCCTCAGACAAACACAAACACACTGACAGTGCTGCTGTGTAATTGTGTTGCAGTTTGTGGGAAGTGGTTTGGAACTCGGTCTGGGCTTTTAACCCTGACACCGCTTGCTGAGTGGCCTTGGATATGTCACTTGTAAACTTCTTCACCTCTTATCCTTGTCTAACAGTTCTGGCAGTAGTGATTGCTGTTTTGTGGAGTGAAGGTGATGTTTCAAGGAGTAGAAGATGAAATGTTGGAAGACAAGACAAACACTGGGCACGCAGCACTTTATGTCTTAATAACGATTGGCCGTTATTATTACTATAATTTCCCCCCCTGGCCCTCAATTGCCTGATTAGAGAACCATTTGTTGGCCAGGCCGTGGTGATGCATGCACACTTTTAAACTCAGCACTCGTGAGGCAGAGACAGAGGCAGAGGTAGGTGGATTTCTGTGAGTTTAATGTCAGCCTGGTCTACAGAGTGAGTTCCAGGACAGCCAGGGCTACACAGAGAAACCAAGTCTCGATCGAACTCTTCCCCCAACCTTAAAAAAAAAGGAACCATTTGTTTTGTTATTTCTTCTTCTAAAATGTGTATGCTCTGATATTTTATTATGAAACACTTTAACCAACACAGAAATTACTTGGGTTCTGTAGGCATGACAGATTTTTTTTCCTTCCAAAAGCTAATATATTTTTGTTTTATTTATTTTTAGATTTATTCATTTTTTGTGTGTGATTGGTTTACCTTTGTGCATGTATTTGTACCATGTGTATACTTGGTCTCTTGGGTCCTTTGGAACTGAAATTGTGAATGTTTATGAACCATCATGTGGGTACTGGGATTGGAACTCAGGTCCTCTGTAGGAGCAACAAGTGTTTTTAACAATGGAGTCCTTTCTCTAGTATCCGTCCGTCCATCCATCCATCCATCCATCCATCCATCCATCCACCCGTCCATCCATCTTTTTGAGACAGGGTCTTGCTGTGTTGCCCTAGGTGGCCCAGAGCTGCTGTGTAGACCAGACTGTAGAAGTAGACTTCAACTAACTCATAAAGAGCTCCCTATCTCTGCCCCTTCAGTGCCAGTCCATAGGCCTTCACTACCATGCCTAGCATTTATTATTATTATTATTTTCATTTTGTGTGTATAAGTGTTTTTCCAGCATGTATTTTTGTTTATCACATTCATACTTGGTTTCTGAGGATGCCAGAAGCAGGCATCAGATGCTCTGGAGCTGGGTCAGAGATAGTTGTGAGCCACCATGTAGGTGCTAGGAATCAACCCAGGTCTGGAAGAGCAGACAGTGCTCTTAACCACTGAGCCACCTTGTCATCATCCTGTTTTTTCTGTTTGTTTGGTTTTTTTTTTTTTTTGAGCCAGGGTCTCACCATGTAGCCCTGGTTGGTCTTGATCTCACAATTCTCTTCTAGCCTCATGAGTACTGGATTACAGCCTGTGCCATCATAGCAGACAGATTAGAAGAGAGAAGGGCCTGCAGAGATGGCTCAGCCGTTGAGAGTGAGTGGTGCTCTCACAGAGGACCCAAGTGTGGGTTCAGCAGTCACTTCAGGCAGCTCACAGCCACCTAGAACTCCAGTGCCAGAGACTGCGGTGTCCTCCTCTGGTCTCTGTGGTATGAGTGTCTGCACACCCAGAAATTAAGGGAGGAAGAGGAGGAGGGAGGAGGAAAAAGAGAAGGAAGAAGAGGAGGCAGCAGCAGTAGCAGGAGAAGCACCAGCAGCTAGGTATGGTAGTTGGTGACATTCAAACTTCTGTGATTAGAAGAGGCTAAGAAGGGAGTTGGGCAAGCTAGAATTTTTCCCCTTCTCTGATTTCCCCTTCTCTATGTGGGATGCTAACGAGAGTCTTGAAGGTAGTATGTAAGCTACTGAAAGTGTGTGTCAGCTGTTGGTCCTGGAATTAATTCATGCACATCCATATGGAAAGCTGAAAACATTAGCTTCTGACATTATGAGCTGTCTCTCTGGAATTTTCAGACTGTGTTTGGGCTGGAGCATCGAGACTGTGTTTAGAAACGAAGGGTGTATCTGTCAGTACTTTGGAGATAGAGTAGGGACAGGGCATGGTGTTTGAGGCAGCACTGAACTGTGAGTTCAGTAGTGACCATGACCAAGACCAGAAACTGCAAGCTTTTGAACTAAGGCAGTACTTGTGTTAAATTGAACAGAATGAGATCTTTGAGGTGTGTGGTGAGAGAAGAATTTCAGATAATTTTCAGGAGAACAAGGAGCATGGGGATTCAGCTCCACATTTCCCAGCAGAATGTCTTTTGACAAATAACTTTACTTTTGATTTTTTATTGCCAAAAATTTAGTCAAGATATGTTTTTTTTTTTTTTTCCTTCAGAGAATTGGTTTCAATTTTAGATCAGATTCTATGTAGTTGTGTAATAAGGCGTTGGTGTATATGCTATACTTATCATCTCTAGTAACGCTTAAGAGGGAGGATAATGTTAACAAAACAGTCAGATGAAGGACAAGGGCCAGGTGGGCACATGCCTATAATCTAAGTACGGGGAAGGTTGAGGCTGGAGGATTGCTGTGAGGCAAGGCTAATTTGGGGTATAAGAGGGATTCCAAGTCAGCCTGGACTGCATACACAGTGCAACCCTGTCACAGAAGCATAAAAAGGAGCAGGTTTGATGGTTAAGTGTGGATGGAACATTGTGAACTCTGGTGTGCTGTTGGTCTGTGCTTTGAGCATAGGAAAGAGTTCCTGGAATAGAGAAGGTGATGAGTTAGTCAGTTGTGTTCCCTGTTGTTTTAATGACTTAATGGCTGGCGAGGCTATATAGTGAGACTCTTGTTTAAAGAGAAGGTGAAAAGGCTGAAAAAGCAAGCTGTGAAACTTACCAATGTAGATGGTTTTTTTTGTTGTTGTTGTTGTTTTTAGGGAAGAGTCTAGCTTGGATTCCAGAGGTCTTACAGAGAAGACATCGTGCTTTGCACAGTGATTCTAGACTATGGTTAGGTAAAGAAGGTGTGGAAAACAATATGATGTGCCAATTTCTGTTGTGGAGGCATGGTTAAACCAGAATACCATGTTGTAGTATTTACTTTTTGTTGTAAATAAACTTTTTGGATGTAAATAAACGGAATCCTTTAATGCGTGTGCTACCTTAGGTTGGTGCTTTTCACCTTGAAAACAGTTTCCCTTAATACAGTGTTAAAGGCTGATTGATTTCTTTTTCCCTCTGAGGAATGGTATATTTAGCTTGCACTGGTTAGTCATGAGATAAAAAGTATTTGCTCCTTTTCCTTGGGACAAAGTATGTAACAATTGTTTTATTGTGTGTATGTCGATCAGCAGTTTGAATGAAATGTCCAAGCCAAAGTCTTTGTCCTTTAGTGGCTTTTTTAGTACACTCTGTGAAATTCACCCCGCTCTCTTTCCATTTAGACCGACTTGATAGCTTATATCCAAGGTCTGCTTCCTTCTAGAACACTTGCTAACTCTTTGGGATTTAATGTGGTGAAGAGACTTTTCTTGACTTCATAGAGGTAGGTGTCTGAAGCCTATGAGGTGAGGTAGTTTTGGTAGCATGTGGTATTCTGAATGTGGGGAAGGGCAGGTCTGTTAGGTGACTCACAGCAAGAGAGAACTAACTTGAGACCCAAAGGATGAGTAAGATGGTGGCTAATCTTTGTTGTCAACTTGATTACTTGTGGAATCAACTGAAACCCAAGCAAACAGGCTAAACTGTGAGTGATTTCTGTAATTGGATCATTTGAGGTAAGAAGATTTACCCTAAGTCTCAGCCATACCTTCTGGTTGCTGCCTACATGAGAAAATATGGAAGAAGGAAGCTTTGCTTTTTGTTTGCTTGCCTTCACCTCCGTGAAAAGTCTATCTGTCCTGTTGCTGGTCCGACTGTCCTTCCTTCCTTCCTTCCCTCCCTCCCTCCCTCCCTCCCTGATACTAGAACCTACTATTTAGGAATTCTAGCATACAGTGAAGACTGGCAGTTCTCTAAGAATCCTTTATAACTCCAGAACCAAATATTAAGACTGTTGAGGCATCCAATCTTATAGAGTGAGCAGTTACTGGATTCTTGTCCTTTGCATCAGGAGATAGCCGTTGTTGTACCATCTAGACCACGACCTTTTTGTATAAAAATTATATTCCTGCCAGGCAGTGGTGGCGCACGCCTTTAATCCCAGCATTTGTGAGGCAGAGGCAGGTGGATTTCTGAGTTCGAGGCCAGCCTGGTCTACCGAGTGAGTTCCAGGACAGCCAAGGCTATACAGAGAAACCCTGCCTCATCTATCTATATCTATATCTATATCTATATCTATATCTATATCTATATCTATATCTATATCTATATCTATATCTATATCTATATCTATATCTTCCTTTATAGAACCCTGACTGAAAGTGGGTATCACAGTGAAGAAGATAGAAGTCTGTTTTTTGGCAGAGGGAATCCATGTGTGATGGTCCGGAGGCAGAACAGGAAACACAAACAAATAGACATCGTTGCACATGTCAAATTCAGAGCTCCTAATTTCTGGAGCCAGGGTGTGGGAAGGAAGGTTCCAAGCAGGCATCCACTTCTACCCGGAGTTCCATGTTCTCTTTTCTACATTTCTAACTCACTCACTGACTTTAAACATGTTATACTGTGTGTGGTGGCACACACTTGTAATCCCAGCACTTGCAGCCTAGCCTAGCCTACCTAGAGAGATCTTGTCTCAAAAAAACAAGAAAGCAAAAGCCCCCAAACCACTTAACAATCTATAACCATTTAAACCATGTATTTAGTGTCAACCTCTGGTTAAGCTTTGGTTGAGCAGGAGCTGTGGTGTAGTGTGCTCAGGGCCACTTCCTTGGGGCTTGACTCTGACGACTGACACACTCACGAGTTTGGTATTGTTCATACCAGGTCTCTTCCACTTATAGTTCTTTTGAACAAGTCCAGTAACCAAAAAAGGGGGTGAGGGTGGGATTGTTCAAATGTATGCCTGTTTTTCTTAAAAACTAATTTTTTACACTGAGGAAATAGAAGTGTTGTAAACTTCAGATTTCTTTCTTTCTTTCTTTTTTTTTTTTTTGAGGAAACTGGTCTTTTAACCTTGAAACTGTACTTTATTAGCAGGTTTCCTTTTCCTTTTGTAAACTCTTCCTCTCTTTATTTATTTTACTTTATTTACTGTCACTTGTATGTGTGTGGAGGGCATGTGGAGGTCAGAAGACAGTTGTGTGGAGTTGCCTATTATCCACTGAGACTTCTCTTCAGCTTCTCCCTCTTAGAAGTGTGCTAGGCCTTTCCTATCTTTTTCGTTTCGTTTTTATTCAAGACAGAATCTCACTGTGTAGCTCTGGATGTCTTGAAATTCTCTATGTAGACCAGGCTGGTCTCAGACTCGGAGATCTGCCTGCCTCTGCCTCGTGAGAGCTGAGACCAAAGGTGTGTGCCACTGCATGTGGCTGTTTTCCTGTCTTAAATCTGTTTGGAGACAGGATCTCATTATGTATCCCTAGCTAGCCTGGAATTCACTATGTACATCAGGCTGGTCTTGAACTCAGAGACCTGCCTGCCTCTGAATTCTCAGTGCTGGGATTTAAAAATGTAAGGTACCATACCTGGTACATAGAAGTTGTTTTCTTGTTTTTAAGTGCTTAAAACTTTGGGGACTGGAGAGATGACTTAAATGATTACGAACACTTGTTCTCTTGAAGGCCCTATTCAGTTTCTAGAACCTACATGTTGTCTCATATCAGACCGTCTAGTCCCAGGGGATCTGATACCCTCTTCTGACCTATCTAGGGGCATACATGCAGGGAAAGCACTCATACACAGGAGATGATGATGATAATGATAATGATAATGATAATAATAATAATAATAATAATAATATGAAATAATAACAACAGCAATGATGATGATGATGATGATATATTTTTTAAGATCTTTTTTTCCAGGTAGTCCAGGCTGTTGTGGAAATTGCTCTATAGACCAAACAAACCTTGACCTCACAGAGATCTGTCTGACTCTACCTCTCAAGTGCTGGGATTAAAGATGTGTGCCACCACCGCCCAGCAACTAAAACAAATTATGTGTGTGGGTGTTTTGCTTGCATGTGTGTCTGTGCAGTGTCCATGCAAGTCAGGAGAAGGCATTGAATCACTGGGGATTGGAGTTGCAGGTAGCTATAAGCTACCTTGTAGGTGTTGGGAACAGAACCTAGGACCTCTGGAAGAGAGAGCAACAAGAGCTCTTCGCCATCAAACCATCCCACAAGCCCCTGAAATAATTTTTTCCCATTTTTAAAATTAATTTTTATTTTTTAAACATTTATTTATTTTATTTATATGAGTACACTGTAGCTGTCTTCAGACACACCTGCAGAGAGTATCCGATCCCATTACAGATGGTTGTGAGCCTCCCCATGTGGTTGCTGGGAATTGAACTCAGGACCTCTGGAAGACTTAACTACTGAGCCATCACTTCAGCCCAATAATAATTTTAAACAAGAAAGAGAAAGCACTGGACTTGTTCACTGAGGCTCTGGAAGCCGAGTGTGAAGAGTCCTGTTGCATGAGTCTGTATTCTGTCAGGTTTTCCTTTCTGTGAGCCTACGTCGTTTCACCATGAGCAGTGGGCTATAGTGGGGACCGAGCTCACAAACGCGGCACTCTTGTAAGTATCAGCCTGGAGAAGGCTGATGGGCCTGTCAGTGCTGGCTGTAGCTATCTCTGTAGGCCCTGCAGGCAGATCCAGTCTCGGTTCTGTTGTTGTGGGAAAGCAGACTGGTATAGACCTGTGTGGAGAACCTTTCTCTTACAGATCCAGGCTGTCGTCATTGTTGTCCTGTGGCCATAGTGGGTGTTTTATCTCTCATTCTCTCCCACAGCCCTTTTCCTGGATTGCAGTGGAACCTCTGTATAGCCTTAGCTCTCTTGGAACTCGCTCTGTAGACCAGGTTAGCCTCAAACTCAGAACCCAGAAAACCACCTGCCTTTGCCTCCTGAGTATTGGGATTAAAGATTACTGCCCGGCTTCAAGATAACTTTTATTAGGCTACTTTCAAAAGTAATAATAGGCATTTAGGTATGAAACATTAGTTTGGCTTCCTACTTGAAATATACTTTTTTTGGGTATTGAATATAAAGGTCTGGGCCCCTCAATGATTTTGCCGTATTTCCCTGAAAGATTTCTTTTGTGCACTGGCAAGAACATTAGGATGGTTGTTCAGTAACAAGGACATTGCCAGGAGCGGTGATGGTTTTCTTACTCACAGTGACAGGCAAGGCCTCACCCAGTACTTCCAGTGGTACACATTAATGAATAACATTAATGAGTAGCTTTTGATAAGCTCTTTAGTACCAGGAATAAAAGGCTCAGGCTGTCAGAGATGCCACTGAGTTCCTAGACAGGGGCATTGTGGCTTAGTCACTTTCTGTCCTTGGCTAGGCTGCTTATTGCATGCTCAGGAAAAGGGGGCACGAGAGTGTGTGCTGTAACACAGGTCTCAGTTGCCATGGCTTCTCATCAGCTTCTTAAGATCCCTTTGGAACACTGGTTGCCTGGCAGGCAGAGAAGCAGGAGCTGTAAGGGGCTGCAGGGACAGATGAAAGCTGCCGGGAGCTCCCTGGGAACATCGGCTAATTAGTACATGCTCCAAGTGGTCTTTGTTTTATGGATATCTTTAGTGTGAGTTCTTTTAAAACTTTTTAAAAGAAATGTAAATTAGAAAATTTTGTTTTGGGTACAGTCCTTTCTCTTTTGGCAAGTATTTTTGACCTTTAATAATAGTAACTGAAATAGGCTTCAATACCACCTACTACTAATCCATTATAAAGGTCAGCCTACAATATTAGAATACTGAACACTTGTGTAATTAGAGGAGTTTTATAATTAGGATTTAATTATTTCAAGGCTAAGAGCAGTATCAGAAGGAGACTCTAGAGGGCAGTGCAGCTCAGCATGTTTGTCTTCTTGGTTCTTCAGTTTTCATTTGGAAAAATAATCCAAGTATTTGCTTTGGGAATATAATCCAGGTGTTCTGAATTCTTTTTTCCCACATGGTTTTCCAGTTTTTTTGAAATGTGAGTTTTGGAAAGAAGTGATCTGGCTTGGCTTAGGAACTTAGCTAAAATAATACATCATAATTATTTGACCTTACAGACTATCTTTGCTTGGTGTAAACACACTGTCATACAGAAGCTGGGATTTTTATTGATTCAACTTGATTGAACTGAATTTGCTTTTTGGGCATTTGTGGAACAGCAAACAAAAGAAAGGGAAGAGCTGATGCTTGCAGATGTTTTTAGGTAGGAACTGAGCATACCATACCCTCTGCTAGAAACTTATATTTTCAACAATTCTGAGTGGAAATTGTTGAAATTAGATGCCTAATGGATTGATATCTTCCCGTGCCGAGTGTTCCAGAATTTGTCATGTATTATGTGCATTGTAGTCAGCAGCGTTTCAAGGGTATGAAGCCAATCACTATCTCCTTTAATTTGTTTACTTTTAGGGACTTAGGGGGTTGAACTAATGGTCTCACCTATTGGCATAGGCAGGTCTTGGACTTAGGATCCTTTTTCCTTAACCTTCTGCACACCTGCAGTTACATGTGTGTGCCAATAGGCTTGATCTTTCTCATCAGATTCTTAAAGGTATGTATATTTTCAGGGAAATCTAATGCATGCATTATTGTTATTGTTACCATTATTATTGTTGTTTTCTTCTCCTCCTCCTCTCCTTCCTCCTCCTCCTCTTCCTCTTCTTCCTCCTCCTTCATCATCATCAATAGTGGATTGAACCTAGAGCCTTGCAGCATATGAGGCAAGTGTTTTAAGCACTGAAGTATGTTCTTAACCATTTACAAGTTTTATTTTGGACAGAGTTTTGTTACTGTTCACTTTGATCTTTGCGTGTAGTCTAGGTTGTCCTCAGACTTGCAGTCCCGCTCCCTCATGCACTTGTGACTCATTTATGAGTCAGCTATTAGTCTGTCTGGAACGAACTGTTTGAAGTCTAAATGAACCTTAAAAAATTTTACATACATTTATTTATTTAGAAAATGCACATAAACACACACACACACAGAGAGAGAGAGAGAGAGAGAGAGAGAGAGAGAGAGAGAGAGAGAGAGAGAGTGTCGAGTGCACACGTGATTAGTTTTGTTCTTTCTGAAGAAATGGTTATAACTCTGTTAGGTCTAATAACTAACCCAACCATAGGTGGGAAATGGTAGCAGTCAGAAGACAGCTGGTGGGAGTAAGCTCTCTCTTTATACCTTGTGTGTCCCAAGGGATCTAGCTTAGGTCATCAGGCTTGGTGGCAAGTGCCTTTACCATCCTGCCTGCCTCTAAATAAGCTTTTGTCTTAAAAGGTATTTTATTTTTCCTTATGTATCTCTCTGTGTGTGTGTATATATATCTGTGTGTGTCTGTGTATATGCAGCATGTGTATGTGTGTGGAGGCCGGAGGAGAGTGTTGAATCCCGTGCAGCTGTTGCTGCAGGCTCTCGTGATCTGCCTTAACATGGGTGCTTGGAACTAAACTTAGGTCTGTTGGAAGAGCAGAAATTGCTTTAATTACTGACCCTGCTCTCTAGCCCCATATGGCTTAGGTTTTTTTTTTTTTTTTTTTTGGGATAGAATTTCACATAGCCCCGGCTGTCTTTGAACTCTTGATCCTTCTGTCTCTGTCCTCTTAAGTGCTGGGACTCTAGATGTATGCCACCATGCCTGGCTAAAACAAAGCTATTCAGTTGTGTTTATTTGCTGTATCTAATCCAGGTTTGTCATTTTTGCTGGAAAGCCTGCCTGTTAAAGCATATTAATATTTTCAGACTGAAAATGCTTGTACAAGTACCAATAGTGCAAATATGCCAGACTGAAAGTCTGCTTCTAGATCTTCACAGGAAGCTAAACCAAGTGCATTGCGTCCTGTGTCTTCTTGTTTTACCTAGTCACATAAGAGACTGGCCTCATTGCCCCTTCACTTTGTACCTGTAGTTAGATTAAATTGTTGTTAGACCTATAACAGGCACAACCATTTCTTTGAAAATAAACCAGTTAGGAGTTAAAGAGATACTCCTATGTGGGGCTGGAGTTACCGCACCGGCTGCTCTTCTGGAGGACTCAGGTTCTAGTCCCAGCACCCACATGGCAGTTCACAAGTGTGGCTCTAGTTCCAGTGGACGTGTCACCTTACACAGACACACATGCAGGCAAGAAATAAATAAACCAGTAAATTTTGTTTTAGAAAGGTAATCCTGTGTATTAGCTTTGGTTATGTGTATTGGATAGCAGCTTCAGAACTCTATCTAGGACTACCTGTTTGCTGGTCTTTTCCCACTTAAGCACAGGAAGTACATAAAGTAACTATCGGTTATTCCTCCTCCTCCTCCTTTCTCTCCCCACCTCCTCCTCTTACACCACTTTACCCTTCTCTATTCAGTTTTTCTTAGAAAGGGTGAAAAGGGAAGTTGATTGAAGGCTTTTAGAGAAAGGAAGTTGCGTTTTCATTATATAATGTCTACAAATAGAAAGCCTTCATGAAAGGGGACATGGAGTAAATAAGTATTTTGGGCTTTGCAGGGTCTGTTGTCTACATTTCGGTTTCCAACCCCCCACGCCCCCTCTTTGTTTTTCATGAGAGGGTTTCTCTGTGTAGCCCTAGGTATCCTAGAACTCATTCTGTAGACCAGGCTGGCCTCAAACTCATAAAGACCCACCTGCCTCTGCCACCCGAGTGCTGGGATTAAAGGTGTGTGCCCCATTGCCCAGCACTCTTCCCCTGCCCCTTTTTATTTTTAAAGATTTAATTTATTTTATATGTTTTCGTGCTCTGCCTAGATGTATGTATGTGTACTATGTGCATGCCTAGTACCCAAAGAGATTAGAAGAGGACATCAGATTCCCTGGAACTAGACTCAGGATGGTTATAAACTACCTTGTGGGGTACTCAGAATCAAATACAGGTCCTCTCTAAGAGCTACAAGTGCTCTTAATGGCTTAGCCATTTCTCCAGCCTCCTTCAACCTCGTGTTTGACATACAAAAGTTGTTATAAGCAAATAAGTAAATGAACAGGTAAGAACAATTTCAGTAAAAGTTTACCTGTGAACATTGACATTTGAATTTTCTATGTCATAAAATATTTTTCCTTCTTAAACCCTCTCTCAGTTATTTGTATATATATAAACCACCATAGCCCACTGTCTTCTGTACAACCTATAAGCTATGATGGTTTCTGTATTTACCCAGAAGTGACAACTTCAGCTTATGCATATAAATAGAGTTGTTTTTGTTACCATAAAGAATCAATGCACTTGTTAGTATAATAGATGATTTTTTATTGTGTGCTGCTCAGAATCAAATGTAGGGCCCTTTGACTGCTTGGCCTGTGCTCTGCCACTGAGTCTATCTCCAATTAAGAGCAGTTTCTGGTGGTAACTTTTGGGTTCACAGGTAGAATACTTGTTGGTAACAAGATTAAAATTGGTTTTCTTGGTCTGGGGAGATGGCTCAGTGGTTAAGGGCACTGCCTGCTCTTCTAGGTTCTGTTCCCTGAACCCACATGATGCCTCACATAATCTTTAAATTCTATAGACCAGATATCTTCTGGCCTTCACAGGCACCAGGCATGAAGTTCATAGATATACTTGTAGGTAAAACACTGATACATTATTACAAAATAAGATAATAAAAAATGAATGAACATAGTTAGTAAAATACAAAGCTACTTTTCAGTGTCAGGCTGGAGCTTCGGCAGAGGCTCAGGGCAGACTTTCTGTAACAAGTTGAGGAGTCCACTGCAGCTCTGCAGGTTGATTTGCCATTAGCACTTCATTGCCAGGAAGATGGGTTCCTGGCTGGAAACAAAGCATGATTCTGTTTCAGGGTGTTCTGTCTGCTCTGTTGGTTTGCACAGTGTAGTAATAGTGGGCTCCCAGAACTGGAAAGCAGGTTGTCTCACATTTTTATGTGTTCTCAGCAATAAAACCTTTTTATTTGAAAGAGCCAAACCATCCTCTATAGGAAGAGTTACTTTCTTTCCTGGGTTTGATCTTAAAACACAGCCTACTTGTTAGAGTTTGTTGGCACTAAGTACTTCATGGCAGACACATTGCTTCTACTTAAGGGTAGGCAGTTGCTTTATTTAACTAACTGTTACTTCTGTTGATACTGGCTATGACAAAAATCACTTCTCCAGTATAGTCTAGATTAATGGAGCTTTAAGTCACTCGGCCATGAAAGTAGTTTAATCAAAGGTGAACTCTTTAAAGGCCTTATTTGCTAGTATCATGAAACATACTTAATGGGGTGGTGGAGGAGGTGGAGACTGGTTGGTACTTTAAAATACTACCCCCCCACCCCCCGAGTCACTATTCCTAATTTTGAAAGCTCACTTACCTCCTTAGGTTGTTTCTGTGTTCTCCTTAGGAGGGACAATGTGGTGTCTGTATACTTATGATGAGCTGCAGGCGGTACCATTGCTGCCCTTTTCTTGGGAAATGCCCTTTCAGATCCTGAATTGTTTGTTCATTCTTATTTCTAACCCAAGGGCATATTATGGCTAAGTTGTTAGGTTTTTTCCTCTGTGTTGTCTTTTTGTGGTTTTATTTGCTGTTCTACATTTTGATAATGGATAGCTTGATTCGATCAATAGGATACATTTAATGTAGGGTTTTCAGGATTTGACAGCCCTAAGATCAGCAGTCCCTACTTAGCACCCTGTCTTTTTCTTTTATCTAATGAAAGGTCTGATTGGTTTGTGATTGGTTTGTGATAGGCAGGTAAAGGGTCAAAGATGGAGCCTCTATTGACTGATAATTTGAATTATTATGCCAGATAGACTTTTATTTTGTCATTCAGGGCCAATTTAAATCCTTGCTGTGTGGTTAGGTGGCTGCATTGACCAGATGCAGTTTAATACCATTGTCTCTTGGTTTGCTCACTTACATATGGATATATATATATAGTGAGAATATTCATCTATAGGAGTATGATTCTATGTTATTTATTTATTTTTTTCCCGAGACAGGGTTTCTCTGTGTAGCCCTGGCTGTCCTGGAACTCACTCTGTAGACCAGGCTGGCCTTGAACTCAGAAATCCACCTGCCTCTGCCTCCCAAGTGCTGGGATTAAAGGCGTGCGCCACCACGCCTTTTAAATAATAAATAATCTTTTAAGAATGTTAAATTCTTAAAAGATTATTTATTATTTGTGTGTATATACAAGTGCCTTCTCCATGATTTTATGTGTATCAGATGCAAGAAATGTCAGGTCTCTGGAACGTGACATATAGGTTGTTTGTTAGCTGCCTATGGGTGGTGGGTACCAACCCAGGTCCTCTGCAAGAACAGCATATGCTCCTAACCAGTGAGCCATCTCTCAAGCCCTTATATATGAAGTTCTTAGCTATATTTTCTTAATGGTCTCTGTTATCATTACTTTTAATGTCTATCTCTGTCTAAATCCCCCTTCTATACAGTGCTGTCATCTTGGTATGACTCACCCAGTGACCTCATCTTAGCTAATTACATCTTTAATGATCATTTCCAGATAAGTGTTCTAAGGTACTTCAAGAGGACTTGTAAATCCTCTGAGTTTGGAGGCTCAATTCAACATATGCTTGTCTTTCTGCCTCTGCTTTTGCTTACCCAGAGCCATATCAAATTTTGTGTTGCTGTAAAAAAAAAAAAAAAAAAGTTTGCCAAATCTTAATTTTGTTAATTCTCCTTTCCTGTTTAAGGTATCAACTGTTGAGGCAGGAGAGATGGCTCAGTGGGTATAAGAGCACTGGCAGTTCTTTCAGAGGACCTGGGTGGAATTCCCAGCACTCACTTGGCAGTTTACAACCATCTGTTAAACTCGAGTTCCAGGGGGTCTGATGCCTTCTTCTCCCTTCTTTGGGCCCTAGTCACTGATGTGGTACATGACATACATACAAGCAAAACATGCACATAGATTTTTAAAAATTACATTATTTTAAAAATGTAACTGTTGCTGGTGTTAATGATATTATAAATAATATTTTTGGAGTGCTAACTATGCCCAGATATATCTAACTAAGAATCACAAAGCCAAAGAGGGTGGCTGGAGACCTATGAGCAGATCTAGTCTCACAGCTTCGGAGAACACCAGTCTTGTGGCTCTGTTAATGTTTTTATTGTCCAGACTGTGAGACAATACAGTTCTCCTATTTGAGTCATTTAATTGTGGCAGGAGTAGGCACCAGGCAGATAATGAAATTATGCACTGAGTTATGTGCTAGCTCCATAGAAAAAGTGAAAAGAGATGTTTAAAATGCAAAACCAATAAATACTTACGTTTGGGGGCATGAGGGAAGGTGGGGAGGAGCTACAGTTATGTGCTATGTTTGAGGCAAACAGGAGGGGATTTCACTTCTAAGAGTATTATGGCCGGCCAGTGGTGGCACACGCCTTTAATCCCAGCACTTGGGAGGCAGAGGCAGGCGGATTTCTGAGTTTGAGGCCAGCCTGGTCTACAGAGTGAGTTCTAGGACAGCCAGGGCTACACAGAGAAACCCTGTCTCGAAAAACAAAACAAAACAACAAAGAGTATTACAAATAATCATTATTTTTCTCACTTCCTAATAGATTATTGCTACTTTTTAAAAAAAAGTAGTTGGATTTTATTTGTTGAATAATAGTTCTAACCTCGTGATACTTCTAACCCTTTTCTCATTTATTTTCTTAGATCTTACCTGCTTAAGCAGTTTATTGTCCACAGCTATTTTTTTTTTTCTCTTAATAACAAAGAAAATCCAGCTGGAGAGATGGTTCAGTGGTTCAGGGCATTTGTTGCTCTTCCAGAGTATCTAGGTTTGATTCCTAGCACCTCCATGATGCTCACAACTGTTTGAAACTCCAGTTTTAGAGCAAATAATGCTATGTAAAAATACTGGGCTTTGTTCAGAGATGGAATGCTGCTGGCTGAGTGTGCAAGTATTATAGTATATATAACCCGATTTTATTCTAGATTCTTTTCATTCACTATGATGTTGCGTACTGGTTTAATATCGTGGTAATTTGTATTTTAAGAGAGTATCTCATGTTATCCAGGGTGGTTTTAAACATGTTGTCTAGTCAGTTGATCTTGAACTCCTGATTCTTCTTCCGCACGTACTGGGATTGTGTGTGTGTACCCTCACACTCAACTCAACTCTGTAACTTTTTCATTGATATTTTTACGAGTTGCTCAGAAATCCGCCTGCCTCTGCCTCCCAAGTGCTGGGATTAAAGGTGTGCGCCACCACTGCCCAGCATTCCTCCTCCATGTCTTTGCTCTTGTGTTCAGTTCTGCACAGAAGCCCTGCTGTGATATGGTACACAGGCAAGGCAGACCTCCACATTGCTCTCAGTTGTCTGAGTGCCTGTTAGCCACCCAAGTGGTATCTTTTAGGGCACAGTATGCAAGCACAATGATGCTTCTCCCTAGTGACTCTCTGCTGTGTGAGAGATATTTTAATTTTATTTAAAAAATATAGTATTTTAAGTATATGAACATTTTATAATATATGCATTGTATTTTGATAATTTTTGTCCTGAGTCCACCTGCCACCTTGAAATTTTAATATTTTCTTTCTCATATATTTTATACACAAATGTACACATCCTTTTTTTTTTTTTTTTTTTTTTTTTTTTTTTCCCCTGCTCTTGAGGACACAGAATTACCTGTATAAACACTCCTACAGTACCTTGTAAACTACTCGCTAAGGTTGAACCCAGGGCTTTTGTGCATTCTAGGCAAGTACTCTATTGAGCTACAGTCCCGTCTCTCTTCTCTTCTTTAGTTTCCCTCCCACCTTCCTGAGAAGAACTTTGTCTTTTTAAAAAAGTATAGCCTCATATAGTCTCACTCAGGGTCCCCATGACTTCACAGTATTGGGATTACAGAGCCACAAAGTCTGGCTTGCCTTACCCTTTCTGGCACCTCTTCCTATCCTGTTTTCTAGCCTTCTTTTTCCTCCCTACCACAAGCACACTGGCATCCATTGTTGTTTCTGTTCTCTCGTTTTGTAAATGTTTATTTTTATTGTCTGTGTTTGACCGTTTGCTTGCATAAATGTATGTGCATTAGCCATGAAGGGAATCAAACCTAGATCTTCTGAAGACAACAGCTGTCTTAAACTTTAAGCCAATTCTCTAGCCCTCTCAATGGGTCCCTTTTGTTGTCTGTTCCTTTGGTGCGTGTGTGGGGTGCGTGTGTGGGGTGCGTGTGTGGGGTGCGTGTGTGGGGTGCGTGTGTGGGGTGCGTGTGTGGGGTGCGTGTGTGGGGTGCGTGTGTGGGGTGCGTGTGTGGGGTGCGTGTGTGGGGTGCCTGTGTGGGGTGCCTGTGTGGGGTGCCTGTGTGGGGTGCCTGTGTGGGGTGCCTGTGTGTGTGTGTGTGTGTGTGTGTGTGTGTGTGTGTGTGTAGGTCAGAGGACAACTTCTTTTGGGAGAGTTTTCTCCTTCCGTTGTGTCTTACTCAGTGCTTTTATTGTTTTGATGAAGGGTTTGTTTGGTTTACACTTCCATATCACTGTTTATCATTGAAGGAAGTCAGGACAAGTGCTCAAACAGGGCAGGAATCTGAAGGCAGAAGCTGATGCAGAGGTTTTGGAGGGGGTGCTGTGTAGTGGCTTGCTCCCCATGGCTTGCTCAGCCTGCTTAAAGAATCCAGGACCACCAACACAGGTGTGGGACCACTCACAAGGGATTGGGTCCTCCCCATTGGTAAGTAATTAAGGAAATGGTTTGCAGGCTTGCCTACAGCTCAGTCTCATGGTGGTGATTCCCTCCCTCCCTCCCTCCGTCCCTCCGTCCCTCCGTCCCTCCCTCCCTCCCTCCCTCCCTCCCTCCCTTCCTCCCTTCCTCCCTCCCTCCCTCCCTCCCTCCCTCCCTCCCTCCCCTTCTTTCTTTCAAGGTGTGTGTGTGTGTGTGTGTGTTTCTCTCCAAGACAGGGTTTCTCTGTGTAGCCCTGGCTGTCCTGGAACTCACTCTGTAGACCAGACTGGCCTTGAACTCAGACTCACCTGCCTCTGTTCCCAAGTGTGCCATAATTTTCTTTTATTTATTTACTTAGTGTGTTCCTGTATGTGTGCATGCCACAACATGTATATGGAAGGCAGGACAGCTTGCTGGAGTTAGTTCTCTCCTGCTACCATGTGAGTCTTCAGTGGCAAGCATCTTTGTTTGCTGAGCTAGCTTTTTTGGCTCTTAATCAAGTTCTTAATACCAGCCTGTGATAGAGACTTCACAGTTCTGTGGTGCTAGATACTTAAAGTTTGTGATACTTAAAATTTCCTATGATGGAGTCTCTAAGACATGTCATTTCCTCATCTATCTATCTTTCTTTCTTTCTTTCTTTCTTTCTTTCTTTCTTTCTTTCTTTCTCTTTCTTTTGTTAATTGGTTATAATTTAGAGATGAACTGATGGAGACTAAGAGGTGGGCCTGCTGCCTTGCCTATAGCTGTCCCCTTAGCAGATCCTATTGCAGGGAGGGAGGGAGCCCCTGCTCCCCTACACCCCCTCCCCCCACCCCCAACCAACCCTTTCACAACTAGGCTCAGTTGCTAGTGACTGGCAAGCTCTATACAGAGCTGCTTGCTGTCAGGGCATCGAACAGGAGAGCATAATTCACCACATAAGCACCTTGGAAAATACAGAGATAAAATTAAATGACATTTTTATCCTCTGCATTTAGTTAAATGAATGAATGGATTCAGATGACTGCCCTGTTGTTGAGGTCAGGTCTGCTGAGCTCATCTCTCTGCTGTCCTGTGAAGTGGTAGGTATTTCTGCCTTTGCCTGTGAGCACCACCCCCACCCCCTTTTCTTCTTCTTCCTCCTCCTTCTCTTCCTCCTCCTCCTTCTCTTCCTCCTCCTCCTTCTCTTCCTCCTCCTCCTTCTCTTCCTCCTCTTCCTCCTCTTCCTCCTCCTCCTTCTCTTCTTCCTCCTCCTCCTCTTCCTCCTCCTCCTCTTCTTCTTCTGCCACTTTTCACTTCCTCAGCTTCCTAGGAACTTAAAGATTCTTATATGACTCTATGTCTTAAGGAAATCTGTAAAGTTCTAGAAGTCTCAGAGCTTTAGCATTTATTGATTGACTGATTTTTAAAATTTTCTTGAGACAGAGAGGGTTTCAAGGGTGTAGCCTTGACTGCCCTGGAACTCACTCCGTAGACCAGGCTGGCCTTGAGAGATCCACCTGCTTCTGCCTCCTGCGTGCTGGGATCACCACCTGACTTAGGACTTATAGTTTTAGGAATGTGTGAATGGCCCATTCTTTTCTAATGCTAACTCTGCTTGTTGCTACTTTCACTCTTTCTGTGAAGAGATTTGGAGGATATAGCCAAGATTGTACGATCGGTCAGAAATGATCTTTCTTTCTTTCTTGAATTGTGTGCACATGCTGTCTTGTGTAGTAACCATGCCTAGCAACTCTGCTTACCATTGAAACCGAAAACTGAGACTTTGATTATAGGTTGGTTGGAGGTTTTGATTTTTTTTTTTCGTGTTTTTTCTTTTTTTATTATTTATTTGTTCATTTATTTGGTACTGGTCTTTTGTAAATGAATTATTTTAGTTTAAATTTTTGCTCTTTTCCGTATTTAACTGGCTTTTCATTTACCCTGTGCATGCCAGCATTCCCAAGGACACTGAGTGTGCACGCGCGCGCGCGCACACACACACACACACACACACACACACACACACACACACACAGGGTAGCCAGTACAATAATGGTTTCTGTGTAATTACTGGATTCTCTTATGGCTCTTATGCTAAAAACTGGATCCATTCTGTTACTTTGCAGTCCTCTGGTGGAAATCTGGTACTGTTTGTTTTTCTCCTGCAAAGTTTACACTAATGGCTCCTGGTTGTCACCATGCACTCACTCATCTGAGGCCTGTAGACTGCAGTGTGACAGGAGCCCAGGGCTTGCCCTATCGCTGGTGACACTTCTGTCTAAGCCTTCAGTACTTTCAAAGCATAACCTTTGAAGTTTGTTTCTACGTCTTAGTTTGCACATTTAGTTTGAACAAACCAGGACTAAAGCAAAATTTATTTCACAGGAAATTGAAAACTTTAATTTAGACCTTAAAGGATTATTAATGAACTTGTGAAATATAAGCAAACATTTTACTGATAAAGCAATATCATTAAACTTTAGCAGTATTTTCAAAGCAAGTCACTGTGCTTTAGAGATATTCAAACTACCTAGGTTGACCTAATGGTTAGCTTGCACTTTAAATATCCTTAACATTTCATTTCGTATCCATTATTCTCTCTTCCCCCTTCCCTCTCCTCTGCTGCATGTGTACCATATGTTGTATGTATATATGTGAGTAATATTTATCATTTATGCCAGCTAAAGCTATAGTGACTGATTTTGGTTATTAACATTACTTAAGTTTTTATTTTTAGGAGGAAGAAGGGAGAGGTTTTTAATATCATAGAATATTGGCTGGGTTGGCTGGCTTGTGGCCTTAGGCATCTTCCTGTTTCTGTCCCCTCCTGGTGCTGGATGCACACATGCATGCACACATGCATGATGGACACTTGTGGGCGCTGTGGGATTGAACTCCAGGCTGTATGTCAGGCTGTGACTCACTGATTCATAGCCTGAGCCTTTCCGTAAAATTGTCTCAGTGCAGCTTTTGTTTTTCTTAAGAACAGCTTTGTTGTACTTGTGTATGAGTCCCCCTAGTTCTGTGACTCTGACCTGGGGATCAAACCCAGGGTCTCATGCACAGAAGCCTGTATCTACCAGTTAACTATATGTAACTCACCCCATCAGTGGTTTATTTATTTCTTTAGTAGGTAAATTTAATGAATGTGCATAGACTTAAGAATCTAGACTAAGAATCAAGCCGTGAGTCAGTGGTTAAGAACAATAATTCTTGTAGAGGTCCCTGGTTTAATTCTGAGTACCCACATAGTGGCTTTTACAATAATCTTATAGTATCAGGAGATCCAATTCTTTCTCTCAACTCCTCAGGCACCAGGCACACACATTGTGTACATGTGTACATGCAGATAAGAAACTCATACACATAAAAATAAATCTTAAAAAAAAGTAAAATAATCCAGCAATGTTGTGGGTTTATTTCTGGTCCCTCTTGCCCATTTGTGGTCTAACTTCACAGATAATTCATCTTAGCTTTTAGTGGGGATGGTTGGGTGTGTTTAATTATGTTACACTGGCCAGCAATCCTCTTGCCTCAGCTCCTGAAAAGCTGCCATTATGGGTGTACTACCCCATCCCTGTCCTCCTTTTTTACTTCAGTCAGCCAAATTTTTATATGAATGTTTTGTTTGTATACATGTCTGTGTACCACTTGCATGCCTACAGAGGCCAGAAGAGAGTATTAGATCACTGAGAACTGGAATTATACACGGCTGTGAGCTACCAAGTGGGTGCTAGGTATTGAACCCAGTCCTCTGGAAGAAAAGCCAGTGCTTATATCCTAAGGCCTCTCCAGCTTGTTTTAAATTTTATAACTGTTTCTTTTGCTCCTTATTTCAGTATTATTAAATGACACTCTTATGTTGTTTTATTCTACTTATGTATTTATTTCCTAATGACTTGTTGAATTCTATTTAATGAGAGCCCTGGTTTTTCATCCTCTCCCAGTATGGTTATATGAACAGTTTGTTGTTAATCAGTGTTGAATATTCATGTTATTATTAGAATGTACATATTGCTATAACAGAAACACACATTGTACTTGGATTTATTTTTTTAACAAGTATTTTTTTTAACATTTATTTTATGTATGTGAATACATTCACTGTACATTGTCTTCAGACACACCAGAAGAGGGCATCTTATCCCATTACAGATGGTTGTGAGCCACCATGTGGTTGCTGGGAATTGAACTCAGGACCTCTGGAAGAGCAGTCATGCTTTTAACCACTGAGTCACATCTCCAGATCCTAAATTTTTCATTTTTTTTTTTTGGTATGGTAATTTAAAAATTACATTTATCGGGCGGTGGTGGCGCACACCCTTAATCCCAGCACTTGGGAGGCAGAGGCAGGCGGATTTCTGAGTTCAAGGCCAGCCTGGTCTACAGAGTGAGTTCCAGGACAGCCAGGACTACACAGAGAAACCCTGTCTCGAAAAATCAAAAAAAAAAAAAAATTATATTTATGGCCAGGAGGTGGAGGAGGCAGAGACAGGCAGATCTCTGAGTTCAAGGCCAGCCTGGTCTACAGAGCATGTTCCAGGATAGCCAAGGGTACAAAGAAAAACCCTATCTTGAAAACCTGTGTGTGTGTGTGTGTGTGTGTGTGTGTGTGTGTGTGTGTGTGTGTATGTGTATGTATGTATCTTGTTCTTTTCCAGCTTGCTCTGTGAGCCACAGATTTCAGGTGCAGGAGCTTGCCTCCCCAGTGATGGTGAGCATGTTGTACTGTAGTAATTGTTCCTGATAGCTTCTACCATTTATCTAGGGCACCATTGTCTTCCCTCAGCTTTTTTTCTTTTTGGCATCATGCTTGGCTGCAGGAGAGAGAGTTGTATTTATTCTGTAGGGGGACAGAATTTCCTTCTCTTTGGAAATAATAACTTTGGCTAACCTTCAACTTGTTATATAGACTGGGCTGGCCTTGAACCTGTATAGACCACTTGCTTCTGAGGTATCTTTGTTTTATACTCATATTTGAGTCAATTTGCCTGGCTGTGGAATTAAACTTAAGGCATTGCTCAATGTCTTCCAGTTTCAGTAAGATGTAGCACAGTGAACACTGAGCTATAAGCTTTTAGGATGAGTTGTTTCAAGTGCTGCCTTTGGTCAGATTATGTATATTAGAGTATGGCAAAGGTAAGGTTGAGGTGATGCCTGTTACTCGTGTATGCTCATCGAGGTAGCTTAGCTCCCAGGAGAGCTATCCTAGGGGTAAACAGTAAAACATTGTTGCCTATGCCAGTATTCTCTGAGGGGAGGCAGGAGGATCAGGAGCTGCAAGGTCTTTCTTGACCACATAGGGAGATGGAGAGTTCTAGACTAACTTGAGATACATTGAAACCTTGTCTACAGGCAAACAAATACTTATTATATATAATGATAACTAAAAATGTGTATTGTTGATGTGTATGTATGGATGCATGCCTGTGTCTTCAGTTTATGTGTATCACATATATGCAGGAACCTGCAGAATCCAGAAGGGGTAATCAGACTGAGCCTTTTTGTGAGTTTTGGTCCTCAGTAAGAATAGTAAGCTCTCTAAGCCCTTTATAATGATTAAAACCAGGTAATCGAAAACAAGTATCCAGTGGCTAGTATCAATTCTTAACCTCACTGCTAATTGCTTTTAAAAAGCCATAGTATTTGTTACTATCATAAAAGATAACTGTTCCTCCTCTGTTTAATGTTGGAAGACTAGTTTTCAATATTTATGATTCAGTTTTTATAAGAAGTCTTTTTCTGGATGCTGTACTTTTCTAGTTGTTTGGGAATCATTTTAACGCTTCCCTAAGTATATTAGTCCTTGGCTAAAAATAAATAAATAAAAATATTTGCTATTGTTTGATTGTAGGTTGAGACCATGTGGATGCCTGCTGATAAACACTGCTCAGTGTATAGCACCAGATTTCTTGTTTGGTTTGGTTTGTTATTTGAGACAGGGTCTCTCTAGCCCTGCCTGGCTGTGAACTCAGTGTAGATTAGGATTTCCTCGAACTCACTGAGATCCTCCCTCCTTTCTCCTGCCCCATGCCCCACTGCCCCTCACAAAAAAACAAAACAAAACCAAACCAAAACCAAAAAAAAAAAAAAAACAAAACCAAAAAACTACCACAGGACTCCTGTGGTAGTTGTTCCATCTATAGTAGAAGACAATAGAAAGAGGCCAGCTCCTACCATATGTTCATCTATCTGTTCAGTGTCTCCTACAACTGGCATCAGGAAAATCTCATGGTAAAGGCCTGCTGTGTCCTGGAGAGACTATAAAGGAGGCATTGGGCAGTCATTTTCTTTCAGGACTTGGGACACGGTTTGCATTGCAATCCTTTAAACACACACACCCAGTCAGTGATGGCTTTCATGTTTTTTTATTGTGGTTAGCTTGCTCTCAAGAGCCTGGGGAATGATCAGTGTTTGATTTTGTTGTTAGGATTAATGAAATGGTGTAAGCACAAGAAGTTAGCCTGAGTCTTTGTATGAAACTGAATTTCCTGTGCTTTAAATATTTGTCTTTTCTGGTCAGTTAAAGATTAAACTCTCAGAGTGGGTGTTGAGCGTTTGTCTTGGTGACAGTCTCACCTCTCAGCTTCTCTGAAGGCAGACTAGGGGCTGCTCTGCATTGTTCTCGTCAAGCGACAGTCTTCTTACCCTGGCTTTGGACTTTGTTTTAATCAGTGTATCCTGGCGTGTTTCAGTACATGGTTTGAATTAGGCTAGGCAGACATTTCCTGTAGGGAAGTAATTGTTCTTTATGCAGAGAATTACTGACTCAGTAATGCTCCCTGTGATGTTGTACCTTGTAAATAGTACTCATTTAATTTTTTGAAACATTTAATAAGTATTTTTTCCTGAGAAAGATGAAGGTGATTTTATTTTAAAAGAGTTTAGTTTGTTAGAAGCATTGTACTAGAAAAACCACAAATCAGAATAACAACAAAAAGGCAACAGCAGTGTTTCAAGTTTGTATATGTTACTTTAATTTTGCAAATATCTAGTTAATATTTTCAGTTTTTGGTATAATGATTCTGGTCGGGGTTTGTATTATCTTATTTTTACTTCAGAAACCCACTGAGACACTCTAGGGCTTCATTCTAAATATCTCATCCAGCATCAAGACCTGTGTCCTGAGCTCAGTGTGTTCCCAGCCTCTCCTCTCAGCTGTCTCTTGGTTGTCATTATACACTGAGACCCATGTGAGGTTTAGGGCAGTTAGGAAGTCTGCCCAGAGCAGCCTTAGGACTTTGTTCTCCTTAGGGGAGATGCTCACTTTTGGAATCTGTGCTTCCTGCCTGACCTTTGGTTACATTTACTTCTCCCTTCTTGTAAATAGATAAGGTGATAACACACCAAAGTTGTGTTGTTTCCCTAGAATATGTTTTAGTAATGTTGTTACTTTTTAAGATTTCCTGAGGTAATACTTTTAAATACTTAGTAAGAAGTTATTGTTTGTTTAATTTATGTGAAATATGTTTGGGGCTCTATTAGTATAAAACTTAAAGAAAAGTTTAATTAGTGCCTAGCCTTAATGTACTTACATATTTATAATTTGATACCATTTCTAATTACTTTTCAAGAGTATGGACCTGAACTTGGTGATGCATATCTTTGACCCCAGCTCTTAGGAGACAAAGGCAGAATGACTGTTTTGCACCGTCAAGTTCAACCAGGGCTACACAGCAAGACCCTGTCTCAAAAACAAAAGAGAAAGTCTGTTGTCTTGATTGCAGTAATATTTATCTAACTTTACATTTATTCACAAGCATATTTACTAAATGCAAAATTCAATGTTAAGATGATGACATGAAAGTGCATAAACTCAAGCTTCTTGATTGTGTGGTTGTGCTCCTGGTTGTCTGTGGATGGAATTATTACCAGTGTAGTTGATTTAATGCTTTATATTTCTGCTCTTCAGCACCGTTACCTACCCGGGAGCATATGTGAGCAAATCATTATGTGCTGGCTGTATCGAAGAGATATGATAAGTGAATGCATAGCACAGGTCACCAGGAATGTTTTTTGAGAATTACTAGTATGGCTGAGGTCTGACCTTTCTTTGCCTTTAAGGCTTTGTAGCAATGGCATAGGTGAGGATAGAGTAATGTGAACCATCCAAAAGAAGCAGTTTGTATTTAATATGTTTATTATTTATTTATCTTTTTAAAGATAGTGTCATGTATTTCCAGGTTGTTCTGTAGCACTTGATATGTAGAAAGAAACAAGGCAGTTAATTTTACATGTACTTTGGGATATAAATAATTTTCTTCTTGTCTGTCTGTCTGTCTATACATGTTTTTCAAGACAGAATTTTGTCTCTGTAGCCCTGGCTGTTGTAGAACTCACTCTGTAGACTAGGCTGGACTGCTTCTGCCTCCTGAGTGGTGGGATTAAAGGCATGGCTCCATACCTGGGTCTATATTTGAAACAGAGGCGCGCGCTGTCTGTCTGTCTGTCTATCTATCTATCTATCTATCTATCTATCTATCTATCTATCTATCTATCTTTGGCTTCCCTGGAACTCATTATTGTAGGCCAAGCTGGTTTTGAACTCATAGAGATCCACCTGCCTCTGATTCACAAATACTGGGAAAAAGAGGTGTGTGCTACCACGTCTGACCAATGATTTTCTTTAAAAAAGGAAGAATGTGCTGTTAACACTTATCGCTAGAACAACAGGAACTCTGGAACATTTCTGGGGAGACTGCAACCTAGAGGCCATTTTGATTTGGGATGGGATGGTTTGTGAAGACCCATAGCATCATAGGGCAGGGGTCTGTTTCTAAGAAACAAGCCCAAATGGAAAATAAAATTTTGGAATTTAACACCAAAGCAGCTTCCTAGTGAAATTTTTTCACTCAAAAGAGATACCAGAACGTGTTCAGGAAAGGCTAGCTATGTCTAGGACATCAGGAGGAATAATCAAAAGCTAGCGAGTTCCCACAGCCAGTCAGTACGTGACAGCAGAACCTCCTGTGGCTGGCCCAGCCTTTAAGTTCTGACTAGCAAGGTGAACTAAGTTCCTAGTTCCCCCTCTGTAGAATATATTTGTGTCCCAAAACAAGACTTCTCATAGAAGTTTGTTGTAAGAGTATTTATAACAGGAAAAACAAACCCAGAAACTCAGTGTTAACAGCCTCGGGAAGGAATTTTTTAATTACTGTACTCCACACTGTAAAATTCTGTGCAGCTGTGGTCAGGAATGGGGTGTTGATGGCCAGGTGTAAATCGAGAAGAACAAGTTGCTATAAACAGTAGGATTTCATTTCTATAAAAATCAACAGAATGAACCATCAGACAAACGAGCATGCATGTTCTTAGAGATGTATGTAAATTCGCATACAGAAGAGAACCTGGAGAGACTTTAAGCCATTGAGTAGAGCTGTTTAGATTCTTTTATAGGAAGATACAACATTTTAATTTTAAAAAGTCTAAAAGAACTTCAAAAAGAAATACTGTTTTTTTTTTTTTTTTTTTTTTTTTTTGTGTTGTTGTTTTGAAAACTGTTAAGATTTTCCAAGCTGGTGACATTTTGGTAGGTTGGAAAGGAGAAAGTAAATTTATATAAACTTAACTAATATATGACCATTAGACCATATATTAGCAAAACTTATTTTTTTTTTCTGTTTTTTGAGATAGGGCTTTTTGTGCATCCCTGGCTATCCTTGAACTTGCTCTGTAGACCGGGCTGCCCTCAAACTCAAAAATCTGTCTACCTCTCTGCCTCTTTAGTGCTGGGATTAAAGGCCTGCACCACCACTGCCTAGCAACTTAAGTTTTATTTCATAAAGTATATACCACTTTTCTTGTTTTTTTTTTAAAAAGATGTTTATGGGGCTGGAGAGATGGCTCAGTGATTGAGAACACTCATTAATCTTACAGAGGACCTAGGTTAGTTCCTAGTACTTAGATCTTGATAGCCAATAACTGCTGGGCTTCTACCTTCAGAGCACCTGACTTTTCTAGTCTCTGTGGGTGCCTGCACACATGGATGTACACACATACACACAATTGAGTGTTAAAATTGAAGACAAGATATCATAATCTAGGGAAAATATTTACAGTAAATAATGATCTCTCCCCTTAAAATTAGTTAATTAACTAATTAATTCATTGAGAGACAAGTCTCACCTGATAGCACAGGCTGGTCTTGAATTTGCAGAGTTCCTGTTATCTCTTCCTTCAAAGAGTTGGGACTGCAGATATATGCCACCATTCCTGGCTTCTTTATTTTTTTACCTTTTATTCATTTTTAAAGTTAGCACTGCTGAGTCCATTTATTTATTTATTTATTTGTTTGTTTGTTTATTTATTTTTACTTTTTGAAACAAGGTATTTTTATGTAGCCATGGCTGTCCTGGAATTTGCTATGTACACCAGGTTGGCCTGAAATTCAGAGAGATCTGACTGCTTCTGCCTCCTTAGTGCTAAAATTATAGACCTTTGCTACTGTACTGGGCAGTAAGTCCATATTCTACATAGTAATATTTTTTTAAAAAAAAATTCCCCTTTCTGACTCAATTAATGTATGCTTGACTTGAGTATTTTGTTTTTCTAATTTTTTTGTTTGTTTTTCTTTCTTTCTCTTTCTCTCTCTCTCTCTCTTTTTTTTTTTTGTTTTTGTTTTTTGTTTTTTGCATTTTGCATTATAGGAGTTCATGAAGTCCAGGTTATCCTTGAACTTGTGGTTCTCTTTCATCTTCCAAATGCTGGGATAACAGATTCACCACCTTGCCTGGTCAATGGTTGTTGATGTTGTTGGCCATTGTTTAAAATATCACATTAAATAATATAACCTTCCTTCTTCTTTCAGTGGTCTTGAGGACTAGGCAAACCTCTCATCTTTCTGAGATGCAATTAAGATTCTTCTTTGCTGTGGCACAGGGCAGAACAATAGTAGGAAGTTGAGGGTCTTAAATAACACTGGCCTTGTTTAGCTGTTGACAGAGAGTGCTTCATATTTTCCCTGTGGGCAGTTCCTGGTCATAGTTTTAATGTTAGTTTAGTAGACTTTCGATTTAATTATAACTGCTAGGATGAAGTCAGATGTCAGCTCACTTGGCTGCATGCTGTGGCCTGTAGAGTGTGGAATGCTTTGCTCTTAACTGCATCTGCTGTCTCCTCTCATTATCTGTTAATGGTATTCAACTTGACAGGGTTGTTTTGATAAGTGAAGGTTATTAGGAAACCAGGAACTGGATATAGTGTGGAGTGGAGCTTAGAGCAAAAGGCAGTGTGGTACCTGATGTGGCCAGAAGGAGATCCTGTAGGCACCCAGTACTGCCTTGTGCATCACTGAGAGCAGTCATGGATAGATAGAATGCAGGGCTGGGCTAGCACTGATTCATTCATACCATGCAACAGTCTTTGTCGTGTGCTAAAACACCTGAAACACGGGGAGTCTTGTTATATTAACTCTTATTTCCCTGTGCAGATGCCTTAATTACAGACTCACATTAGTTAGGTTTAAGGCAAAATCTTTGCTTTGAGTGGTGTGGAGGTAGGTTTGGAATGGTCTGTGATCACTACTGGGAGCTTTTAGTCAAAAGAATCTTTGGATAGGCTTCCATGACAGGGAATATAGAAGAAAAAGTGAACATTAAATTCATTGCACTCTTCTTTGAGCAGAATTTGCAACACAGTAATATCAGAGAAACTTGGAAGACTGAATATGAGTACAAAGTGCTTTCAAACTTTTCTATTTTGTTGCTCAGTGTGAGTACCTATTGCCTAAATGTCAGAAGTAGCAAGAGCTGATTTTGGATTAATAGTGGCTTCTGGACCTCATTAACTCTTTACTTTTGGTTTAGTATTTTTTGTGAGGGTGTCTCACTAGACCAGGTTTCCTACCTGCCTCTACTTTCCTAGTGCTGGAGTTAAAATCATACACCATCATTCCTAGCTCATTAACTCTTAAAAAACCTATACTTGCAAACCAACTAGGATACTAATTGGATCTTAGGATCTGTGTAAATCACTCTAGGACCCATGTTTGCATTGCTATAACATGAGTAGAAATCTCACTTTTTACTGGGCTTTTCCTGCTTCTCTTCTAACACTTACTTTGTGCTGGAACACACTGTGCCATGTGTACACTTGGGATGGTCAGAAGACATCCTGGTAAGTCAGTTCTTTTCTACTGTGTTACTCCCAAGTATTGAACTCAGGTTGTCAGATTTGGTGCAAATGCTCAGCCATTGAGCCAGTCACCAGTGCCTTTATTAGACTTTTACAGGCCAAGAGAAGATGTATTCATTTTCTAGAAGCTAGTTATTTGAGATGCTGGTCTACATGTGAAAGGGGCATCTGGGAGATTATTTCTATTACAGTGGAAGAAGCAATGTAGGCTTATGGTAGAAATCTGATGCTAGGGAAATGGAAAGACTGGTGTGACTGGGTACTCTGTATGGATGGATGAGAAGAGGCTATGAAAGAAGAGCTAAAGATTTGTGTCATCAAATTCTGTAAAAGCCACTTCTGAGGTGGCTCAGTGTTTTACGGTACATGCTGCGTAGCCCGATGACCTAATGAGTTCTGTTGCTAGGACCCACATGGTGGAAGAGAAAGCCCCAGGTAAAAGAGTGTGCAGGTACACACAACTCCTAGAGGCTGGTGTGGTAGGAGCTCAGATGGTACAAGTCCAGCTATTCTTATTAGTGTTTCAGACTCGCTGTGAACCAACCCTTCTAGACAATGGGTCTGTCAGAAAAGCTTTGTTTGGCCCTTACCAGACATCACACACGTCTGTTGTGAATGTTTGATTTATTGGCAGTGACTCTATTTTCTCATTTTGTATATTCTCTGTAAGTTTCTTGGCACAGAGAAGCTTAATCTCAGATGTCTGTGTGTGTGTGAGTTATGGGGAACAAACCCTCTATAGGCTTTGCTATGTGTCTGGATTTATCTGGCTAGAAACTGGAAGTGTGTCTTAAGTACAGGAGTAGCTTTTGTAGGTAGGCTTTGGGATTGATTGATCTCTGACATATATGGAGATTACTCAGAGCCACTTAGTTATGAAGCAGATTTTCAGGCCTCAGGATGGTTTCATTGAGGAGTGGTGTTTAGTGGAGCGTGTGGTAGATCTAGATCACACTGTAGAACCATGGCCACCTTGCAGGGCAGCACAGGTGTTATGCTTCATCAGCTCTCAGAAGTTATTTCAGTTACTTGGAGCAAGATTTCCCTTTTAAAGGTCTTTCTCTCTTCCTCCCCCCACCCCCCCTAAAAGTTTTTAACTTTATTTTTATTTTATGTGTATGGGTGTTTTACCTGTATATGTCTGTCGTAGACCAGAGAGGGTGTCAGATCACTTAGGACTGCAGTTACTTACAGTCATCAGCTGCCTTCTGGTGCTGGGAATCAAACCTGGGTCCTCTGCTAGAGCAGTTATCTTAACCTCTGCGTCATCTCTCCATTCCCAAAGTTGGTCTTTCAATATACATGTGCTACAAAGCATTCGTGGACCCCAAAAGACCACCAAGGAGCTGTTTCTGATGTAATAGCATTAGGGTCTCTTTATTACAAGCTTTCTTCCAACCCAACTCTGACAAAGAACAGGAAGGGAAGGTGGAGAATTCTGGAACCCTCAGCAGGACAAGTTTTTTTAGGGAAATAGGAGCAAGTGAGGAGGTGGGGGAGGGGGTGTCCAGTCTGGCAAGCATCCAATAGAATGACTATCAGCTGACAGGTGAGTAAGTACTCTGGCGCAAGACTGTATTCAATCACAACCTGTCTGAAACCTCTGAAACAATCAGACTAATTTTTGATTAACTGTTCCTAGGAAGTAGCTAGGGAGTAACTCTGGCCAAGCCATGGGGTCCTTTCCACACATGGGTTCTGTTGCAGTTCAAATTTTCAGGTATTTTTTTCTTTTCTTTAAGATGGAGGCTAATCCCAAAATGGAGTAGGTTTGGCTTCTCATGTCAGCTTCATGATTGGTGCCAACAAGAGAGAGCCTGAATTCTACCCTTACCTTCCTTCTACTTTGTTTAGACAGTTTGGAAAAAAAATTACTTTAATCTTGTCTAAAATTCTCTGCCTAAAAAGATACCCAGTAAATTAGGAAATTTATTCTGCCTTTCAAGTTGAATTAACATGCATAAAACCGTTTGAGAAAACTTTCCTGAAGGTGAAAGGTGACCATTTAAATGTGGAGCACTTTTTAATTTGGGTCAATAGCTAGGTTTACACTTTAAATCTATATTCTTTTAGTAGTTCTTAAATATTCCTACAATATTTTATTTATAAGGAACAAATAATCTTTGCTATTACTACTAAGCAGTAGAGTACAAGGTATGAGTAAAGTTAGATTTAATTTTAATAAAATTTAGCAAATTGGTAATATTTTGAGCAGACTTCATTGAGAGTTAGGGAAGAAAGGAGTTTGAAATTATCAGTTGATAATTCTCTTCAGATGAATTTACAAGTTGAGTTAATGATGAAGCCTGGCGGATGAGTTATTTATTTAAAGCCACGGGACAAAGAATATGCATTTTATTGGCTTTATTAGGTGAGTTTCGATCAAGCCCAGCTTAGCCTACATTTTGTGCAGCAGATGGATCTTTATTTTCTTTTGGAACGGTTGGGAGAGATTTAATCAAGTCACTTAGAGAAATTCTTAAATTATAAAGAAAATGGGGGTCAGAAATGTTTGCCACCAAAGAGTGCTGCTCTCCTATGGTCTTTGAAAGCAAGTGTTTGGCTGTCTGTGGACCTTGGTTGTGTCATCTGCATTTGTTAGGCGTCAGAGGCGGTTTAGCATTAGTATTCCTAGTTGAAGCTGAGGCTGCTCTAGGATGTGTGAGCTGCTGATCACAATCGGGGATGCGCTGCCTCTTTAATATCTTGCTTGCAGATGCATTTTCTAGCTGACCACGCTATTAAGAGCTGCCATCAATCACGCAGCCTTGCAGTTCCGGCTGTTGGGAACGCTGGGAGGATTGGGGGAACCTGAGGGTGGCGGGACAGGGAAGGAGCTACAATTGCGGCGGGCATTGTGTGTGCTAGCCCCATGGTGGCGGCCTGGGCGCGTGCGGAGCCGGCCTTGTTCCAGCCCGGGTTTTGTTGGCCGCCGTCGCGCTCAGGAGGCTCTTTCTCTCTAGTCTGGGTCGCAGGCACGTGGCAGTGCTGGCCAGGCCGCCGGGGCTGAAGGAGTTCGAGTGAGCGCTGTGGCCGTGGGCCCAGCGCATCCTCAGCCGAGGGCCGGCGCCTGTGGCAGCCCGGACCCACCCGCGCGCCCGGCGCCCGGTCTCCTTTTGTTTGGAGGTGCACTTCACCGCCCAGCCCTGCCCGCCTCCTCGGCTCCGCCCGCCAGGCTCTCACCCTGGGGTTTGCGGGTTCCCGCGCCCTAGGAGGAGGAGGAGGACTGGCCCAGCCGCGCAGGCAAGTGGCCGGTGGCCTTGTGCTGCGGGGGGACTCAGGTCTCGGGCTGGAAGTTGGACAGACAAGTGGCGTGTGGGCTCCCAGAGGTGGGTGTAGAGAGGTGAACTGGTGAGTGTTAGGAATGGGGAGTTGGGTTTTGAAGTATCCCATTACATTCCAGTTGGAATTTGTTTCTTAATGAGAGTTTGGAGCACTGGAAATTTCAATTAAAGTAAACCGAATAGTAAACGTCTTTGGGGCAGAGAAAAGGTAGTTTAAAAATGTTTCTTGAGTATGTTTGTTTATTCCTGCTGAAAGTAAAGCCTGTTTGAAGATGGGCAGCATGTAATGTAAAAGTAGCTGTTTCAGCTGAAACTTCACTGCCTGCTGGGGAGTAAGTGTAAGTTCAAAAGTAAAACGAATGTAATGGATTTGGTAATAAAGAAATGATGATCACCTGTGATTTGCTTTTTGGCCAAAATAGCGGCAGTACAGGGTTCTTGATAATGATTACATTTAGTTTAAATTGCCATTTGTGCCTCTCTGTGTGTGTGTGTGTGTGCGTGTAGGTTTCCCCACCGCCTTGCTTATTCAGATGTCCTCTGCTGCTCTGAGACCTGCTTAACCACTTAATGTTTACTGAGAAAACTGCCTGTAACAGGCGACATTGTCTTACTCTCAGTCTTCAAGAGTTCCTGGCACACATGTGGCACTGACTCCTTGGGGGCATTGTTTGGATTGAGGCCTCTCAGCCATATGGCCAATCTCAGAAATGGTATGTGAATAAACATGGGGGTCAATGAGATTACATTTTCCCTTTGAAATTGTGTTCCTGGATGCTTTCAAGATTGAGACATTTAAGGAAAAGCTGTGAACAGAGTTGACAAAGACCTTTAACTCTGCCAAAGTGTGGTATTGAGTTCTTGTTCCTTTTTCCCAGGGAACTCCAGATTTAAAGTAGACATGATTTAAGACCTTCCTTACACATGGGAACAATATCCTATCCATTCTGCAGGCAATTATTTCCAGAAGCACAGCTAGCTCTTCATTTTTAAGCATATGTAGACTCAGGCCGGAAAAGACCGTTGCCTTTCTGAGTATTTACATTGCCTAGGAAAATAACAGGAGGCAGGTGTGCAGATGCCTGACAGCGACTCCACAGTGGTGTGTGTGGGAGCCTGCGTTTGTTTTTTGCCAGCTCTAATTTAGTAGTGTTGAAACTCTTCTGTAAGGATCTCTGGGGGCGGGTGATGCTCCTCACTGAGTGCTCACGGTGCTCTGGCAGGCACACTGTTCGGCAGGCTGCTCTTCAAGTGTTATTTGATCTTCTTGCATGATAAAATTGACTAAGATTACGCTTTCCCCTCCCCTTGGCTTCTGAACGTGATGCATCAATGAGACCCGTTCCATAATATATTTAAAGACCTAACCCAGGTTAATTCACCCTGAGATTTCCAGAAAAGGCTTTTTAGATTTTTGTCTTGTTCTGTGGTTTTACATTTATGAGTTGAGGCAAGAGCTGATGTAATGTGGCTCTACTTCCTTTGTGTAGTGTTTTTAATAGTTCACAGGACGGTGCTCAAGTCTGTATTGTGATCATTTCTGAAATGCTCACGGGTGTGTGTGAGTGTGTGTATGTGTGTGAGAGAGAGAGAGAGAGAGAGAGAGAGAGAGAGACAGACAGAGAGAGACAGACAGACAGAGAGAGAGAGAGAGAGACAGAGAGACAGAAAGAACATTTATTCAGCTATGTCTGATTTACTTTCTACATCATAGCCAGAGCAGGGAAGAGTGTGGTGAACTGTGGCCACTTGTCAGGAGATTCAGTGAATTGTCTGTGTGTTCTGCAGACCAGCCTTTTGTTGTAATTAGTGCGACTGTGCACAGCTGTTAGGTCAGGAGGCACTGGCGGTCCCTGCAGGGTAGTTTTGTCTTACACTAGAGCTTTTGTGAATTTGCCTGGCTGTTTCTTAATCCCTCACCCATTGCCACCATGATTGATTTTCAGCAAGTGATAGAAACAAGACAAGGTTTTGTTTGTTCATGTAATAGTTTACTTGTGAGAAATGTATTTTTGGTTTTGAGGAACATAATGTTAATAGGTCTTATATTTACCATTATCTCCCAAGGTCGGAAGGTTTTGCTTGCTATTGTCCGTCCTAGAAGCCAGTGGAAACAAGATTTTACAGTAGGAAGTCACTATATTGTCTAAAAAAGAGGGAGGAAGGGAGTCTTTGTTCTCTAGCCTAGTGTTACTTTGTGAAAATCAAACAAATGTTAGCATCAATGGCATTAACTAGACTGTTTCCTCTTTGTCTTTTATCTCATCTGGCTGCACCAAGGCCCTGAGAAGAGATGGGGACCAGTGCCTCGGCCTGGGCGACTCAGAGAAGAGTTTAGAAAGGTTTCTGTTGTGGGGCATGTGTTCACTAGCGGAAAATTTAAAAATGTGTCACTGGTACCAAGTTATTAGAAAGTATTTCCTCAAGATTTGAGATTGAATAAACATAAATCTTTGTCTGTGGACCTGTGATGACGTCAGGCTCTGAAGGCTGAGGGGACAGATTGTAATTAAACTGGCCCCTTTCTCTGCCTGGGTCTTTTTACCGTTGTCATCTTGGTGCAGAGAGAGGACTGTGCAGCACTGTTGTCATTGGTTCCTAAGACTGTGGGAACAGCACAGCAGCAGACCTGATGGCCGGCCGGACACGGCCGTGTGGGAGCTTCGCACTGTGCTGCTGTGGGGGGTGGAAAAGATTAGGTCGAATAAATGTTCTTTTTAAGTGATCAGAGCAGTGCATTCTTGAAATAACTTGGAGTGAGGAAATAAGAGTATACTTTCTAGAAAACCTTATAATGTGTCTGATTGAGGAAAATTGAAAGATTGGTGTTGGCAGCAAGAGACTGCTGAATTCACATGGAGACCGAAGAAGAGCAATGTCTTAGGTCTACAAGGCCTTCTACTGTATATTTGTTATTACTGACTCGGGTCTTTGGATATAAACATTAATAATGGTGAGTGAAGCCTTAGGCTTGTCCTTTAAAGGCCAGCATATCTGTGATGTAGGTGACAGATAACATATTTGTAATGAAAAACATTAAAACAGTAATGCTGACATTTAATTATCAGAAAAACCAATAGACTCTTACCAGTTTCAATGTAAGAAAACAGTGAGTCTACCTAAAGGGTGTGTGTCATGTCGTAGTCTGCTCAATTTACTTACCTTTTTTTTTTTTTAAAGATTTAATGTGTGTAGGCGTTTTGCCTGCATCTGCCTGTCTGTACACTACATGTTGTCTGGTGCCTACAGAGGCTAGAGGAGGGCATTGGAGCTGCTGGCACTGGATTTACAGTTGGGGGCCACTGTGCGGGTGTTGGGAAATAAACCCAGGTCCTCTGGAAGAGGAGCCAGTGCTCTTAATCACTCCAGCCCCAGTTAACCTTTTAATTAATTATTACTAGTTTTGAGACAGAGTCATGAAGTGCAGGCTGGCTCAGAATTCCTCATTCTGAGGGTTAGCTTTAGAAGTGTCTGGCTGATGCCTTGCTTAGACTGGGTAATTTAGAACAATTAGAAGTTTATTTGGCCCATGTCCTGATAAGAGCCTTGTTCAGTAGCTGAAGGCCTAAGGGTTAGAAAGCAAATGGGAGTGAGCAGGAGTGAGCAGGGGTGGGCAGGAGTGGGCAGGGCAGGGCAGGGCAGGACAAGGGGAAGGGGGGGGAGGGCAGAGCAGGGGTGGGGCGACTATTCCTCATCTGTCTTCTCATGCATAGCTCAGTTAATCCCTACTAGGTCCTTCCAGCTCTGCAGCACCGGGGAGTAAGGCTCTAATAGACCAGCCATAGGCAAACCTTAGTACTCCACAGAAGTGCTGAGGATAGGCCTGGCACTTACTGTGTGGACAGTGCAGCAAGTGCTGTAATGATTGGCAGTACAGAAGGACAGAGTCTGTCTTCATCACTCAGTATAGAGGAAGAAGGAAAGAGACCATAGTAATCCATGAAATAGGAGGACATAGCATGGCTGATGATGGTGGCTTACACTTGTAATTTCAGTATTTGGGAGTTGGAGGAAAGAGGATTCTGAAGTTTGAGACTAGTCTGTGCTACAGAGTGAGATCCAGGCTAGCCTGAGTTAGAGAGTTGAGACCTGTTCCAACGACAATAAAACCAAACCAAACCAAACAAACAAACAAACAAAAAAACCACCAAAAACTAGTCATCAAACAATAAAAAACTAAGTTAATCCATGAGCATGGCAGTGTTTTGTTTTGAAATATAACACACGGGGCTGGTGAGATGGCTCAGTGGTTAAGAGCATTGACTGCTCTTCCAGAGGTCATGAGTTCAAATCCCAGCAACCACATGGTGGCTCACAACTATCCATAATGAGATCTGATGCCCTCATATGGGTGTCTGAAGACAGCTACAGTGTACTTACACAAAATAAATAAATAAATTCTTTAAAAAAAAAAAAAAAAAAAGAAATATAACACAATTAAGCATTACTTCTTAAGTGATTTGCTTTTCCTTGTGTGATAAAATGCATTTCTCATGTCAGTGAAAGGATTTCTTAACCACTGTTTGTACATTTTTGGCTCATCTCTCAAATACAGAAAGAGGAAGAAAAGAAAAAAAAATCACCACCAAAACAGACATTAAATAAATATAGTGATGTGTCAGGGTTTTTTTTTTTGTTTTTGTTTTTGTTTTTTTTGTTGTTGTTTTGTTTTTTTGTTTTTGTTTTTTTGTTTTTTCGAGACAGGGTTTCTCTGTGTAGCCCTGGCTGTCCTGGAACTCACTTTGTAGACCAGGCTGGCCTCGAACTCAGAAATCCGCCTGCCTCTGCCTCCCAAGTGCTGGGATTAAAGAAAGGCGTGTGCCACCACTGCCCGGCAATCTGTCAGTTTTAAGCATCTTGTACTGGAAACAAATGTTTGAATCATAATCTGTTTGTGCAAGGAAGTATAGCTGGGGCTGGTGACATGGCTCATTGGGAAAAAAGTGCTTGCTGCACAAGTGTGAAGACCAGAGTTCAAGCCCCAGCACCCACATAAAAGCTGAGAGTAACTCTATACCTGTGGTACTGGGAAGCCAGAGACTGGAAGAAGCTAGGAGCTTCCCCACTTTCCTGTCTAGCTAAATCACGGGGTTACAGATTCATTGATGGAGGTCCTGACTTTAAGAAGCAAGGTAGAGAGTGATAGAGAAAAATAGCTCAGGTTCCATTGATACATGCACACACAGAGGGAGGGAGGGGAGGAGAAAGGAGAGATGGTTAAGATAGCTTTCCCCTTATGTTAAACAGTAGCTCTTTCTCCCGTAGCTTAAACAGTAGCTGTTTAAGTCTGTACAGTATGATCCTAGCAACATACCAGTGCTTCCCCAGCAGGGTAAGAGGCTAGAAATCAGTATAGCACAAGTGGTTGTTACCTTTCTCTGGACAATAGGATTGTAGATAATTCCATTTCCTTTGTGGGTTTTTTTTTTTTTTTTTTTTGCCATGAGTTATTTAGTCCTTGTAGGTATAAAACAGATCTATGTCAAAGCCAGGAAACTGAGGTGTGAAGAGGTTGAACAATTTGGCTAGGATTGCAGATGCCTCATCTTCTGATTTTTTTTAAAAAATTACATTTATTGTATTATCAATTAGTTTATTTAATGGGTGTTTGTATGTACATACAGCAACACTTGGAGGTAAGAGGATAACTTATAGAAGGTAGGTCTTGACTTCTACCATGTAGGTCCTGGGGATCGGACTCAGATGGTCAGGCTTGCTGGCAAGCACTCTTAGATGCTGATCTTCAAAACTTGGTCATTTCTCTAGTCAATCAACTCAGTTGATTTGTACCTCAAAGACCTTATGATCAGTCATTTCTACAGTCCTGCATTGATGTAAACTTTGACTGCAGTGTTTTTGTTGTACAAATGCAAAGAGGATTTGTAGATAGAGTTCATTAACCATTCCTTTCTTGTTCTCTTTGTGTGCAGGTATGAAACTCTTGGTTCCTAATGCTTCATTGAAAGTTCTGTTGATGAGATAACTAGGCAAATTAAGTTTCCTTGAAGATAACTGAGGTTGAAGAAAAATCAGATGACATTTGTATAAAATATTTAAAACATTCCCTGTGGAGGAAAGGGGAGTGGGGATGGAGTGGGGTTTTTTTGGGGGGGGGGGCAGAAAAGGGGGAATATAACATTTGAAATGTAAATAAACAAAATAACCAATTAAAAAAAACATTTCTTCAGGTAGAATGGAGAAGGATAGGTTTTTTTGCAGATCCTTATTCTTTAAAAAAATTTTTTTAAAAATTGTGTGTGTTGTGCATGTCACAGAGCCTGTGTGGAGGTCACAGAGCAGTGTTCAGGAGTTGTTCTCTATTCTGTATGGATCTAGGAGATGCTCTTCAGACTTGGTGGCAGGGTACCTTTACCTGCTGAACTCTCTTGCTGGCCCATGTACCCATACTCTTTGAAGTTGATGCTTGTAGTTAATAAAGTAAAGGATGAGTAGTGAGCGCTCTTAGAAGTGAGAGGTTTGGCTTCAGAGCTGGAACAAAAGGATGGTAGCAAGAGGACTGCAGCCTAATACTGCTGCCTGCTTAGTACCTGAGAAGGGCTGTGAAGGTCGCATGGCAGCGTGTTTGGTGGGTAAAATTAGGCAATGACTACAAGTAACTTTAGAAAGAAACATCTTTTTTTTTTTTTTTTTTTTTTTTTGTTTTTTTCGAGACAGGGTTTCTCTATGTAGTCCTAGCTGTCCTGGAACTCACTTTGTAGACCAGGCTGGCCTCGAACTCAGAAATGCGCCTGCCTCTGCCTTCCAAGTGCTGGGATTAAAGGCGTGCGCCACCACCGCCTGGCTGAAACATCTTAATTTTGATAATAACTGTAAGTTGTGTGTGGATATTTTAAAGAATTTGTGGTATGTTTAGATCTTGATGTGAAAGCCAAGCATTCATGCCCTTAGCATTTGAACTTATTGCTCAGTTCTGCAGCAAACAGACCTGTTTCCCATCCACACCCTGCTTTTCCAAAGCCAGGGAGCTCCTAGTGATCTGGTTTTTAAAGGTGGTAGTTTCTGTGTGGCTGCTGAGCTTCAGAAGAGTCAAATAGAGCACACCCTCACTGTGCATCTGCCACCCTGTCAGGTCAGAAGCCCTCTGGAGTGTGTTGCTGCTGCGTTCACAGCTGCTTTTACTACGAAGCCACAAGATTATCTGCTAATAATTTAAAAATAGATGGGTGGAAACAGGTCTCTGCTGGGCTTGAGTCTCAACCTCAGAAGTGAATTGTTTGCCTTTGAATAAAATGACAGTGGAAGTTAAGCCCTCTAACAGGGTCTTTAGGACTTCTCAGGCTGATTTATTCTTTGCATAGAGAACAGGAGGAGCTAATTAGGTTTTTTTGTTTTTGTTTTGTTTTTTCAATATGACCTTCTTTCAGACCAAGGTTGGAGACATTTTCATTTTATGTGTATGGGTATTTTGCCTGCATGTTTGTCGGTATATCACGTGTGCCTGTGCCTTCGGAGGCCAGAAGAAAGCATCAGATCCCTTGGAACTAAAGTTAGAGCAGATTGTCTGATGCCACCTTTGCACTGGGAGTCAAAACTGGGTCTTCTCCAAGTGTACCAACTGCTGAGCCACCTTTCCAGCCCTGCAGAGATTCTATTGGTGGGTCATTCAAAGGTGGTTTAACCAATTTACTCATTAGTCTTATCCTTTTAAACATTGAAACATGTTATATGTAGTTGGCATGTCATGCATGTGTAGTATGTAATGAACTTTTTGGAGTTGGTTTTTGGTATCACCAAAATTAAATTTCTGTCTTAGTTTCTTTTTATATTGCTATGATAAAATACTTGGCCAAAACAACTTAAGGGAGAGAGGGTTTATTTTGGCCCAAAGTTCCAGGTTGCAGACTGTGGTGGGGAGGGAAGTCACAGCAGCATAAGCTTAGAGACCTGGTAATGTGACCTCAGCCATGAAGCAGAGAAGAGCAAGGCAAGCAACTGCTCAGCTCCCTTCCTCCACTCACAGAGCACTGGATCTCAGTGAGGGAGGGTGCTGCCTGCCCCCACCTTGAATACTTATAGTTCCAAATAATCTGTCCCCTGAAGGTGTGCTCAGAGGGTTATCTCCCAGGTGATTCTGATCGCCAGATTGATAGTTAGTGATCACTTTACCGAGTCCAAAGCTTTCTTCAAAATGAGTGTTTGTTTTTCTCTATTATGAAGATTGGACAAGTATTTTTGGGAGGGGTTCAAATTAATAAACCTTTTAAATTATACATATTAATATTTGCTTAGTAAAAACCAAAGAGTTTAGGGCCAGGCATCATGGTGCACCTTTAGATTCTCTAGTACTTTGGAGGCAGAGGCAGATGAATCTCTGTGGTTTAAAGCCAGACTGGTTCACATAGTTTCAGGCCAGCCAGGACTAGTAATAAATCAGTGGAGGAAAATGAGAGAACAGACAGACCCAGCTTGACTTCAGAATGGTGGGAGCAGCCTTTTCATATGAGAGGACTGTACCATAGTCCTTGTTTGAGGGTATGGATGTGTCATGTGCTCATGGCCTCAAGAGGCCCAGAAATTGCTTTTCTGAACTGTAGGGTGGAAGATAAGTCAGGTTACCTGTTTCTGTGGTCTCAGAAGCCCAGGAGTGTAGTGGGGATTGGCTGCTTTCTGGAATTCCATAGGTGGCGGGAATCTTGAAGCCTTGGGCTTGTTTTGGACTATGATTTGGGGGTGGGGTATTCTTTAGTGAGATGTTGTTTCAAAAACAAAAAAATCAATAGTTTTTCCAAAAGGAAGAGTTTATTCTGGGATTACTATTCCAGAGAGATATAGAGTCCATTGTTGACACACCAGGAAAGCATGGAAACAGGCAGGTACAGCAACAGGAACACTTTAAAAACTCACATCTCTAACCTCAAGCTTTAAGCAGAGAGTGAGAATTTAAATAGTGCAGTTTTTAAAAAACTGCCTCCAGTGACACCTCCTCCAGCATGGTCAGATCTTCTAATCCACCCCAAACAGTGCCACCAACTAGGCACAAACATTTAAGTGTTCAAGGCTATATATAGAGGGACAATTTCATTCAGATCTCTACAGCACCACCTGACTTCCCACCCCTAGTACTGGGGATGGGACACAGGGTGCTCAAGGAATTTTAAATCTGTGTTGGGAGCTGTGCTTGGTGTCACTGCACTACTTAATTAAGAGGCAAGTAGAACTCTTGAGCTTGAGACCAGCCTCCTCTATGTAGTAATGCCCTGGTCTCGAAAAGAAAACGAAAACCCATGTGTGGTTTGATTGAAGACACATGTTAATGAAGATGTGTGGGGCAGTGCTGAGGACTTCAGGACCTTTGCATGGGTGGCAAACACTGGATGAGCCGCGTCCCCAGCCTGCTGTGTGACCATCTGCCTGCCTGGTCACTCTCCCTTCATAGGATGTGCTCTGTCCATAGAGCATCCTCCTCCCATTCTCTACATTCAGCAGTGACATGTTCACCCTCCTAGTATTACAAGCTTTTATTTACTAGATAGGTATAGAATTAAAGAATTGGATCATTTTTCTTTATTGAGGATCATTTTTCTGAATAATAAAAACTGAGAAAAGAAGTCTTATCCTTGGAGACTATAATTTATATAAACACTATTGTAACAGACTGCGGTAAGTACTATATACTTATTGTCTGCTTTTTAAAATTTTAATTACTACTGATGTATATATGTGTATATGGAAGTCAGATCATAAATCTTGAGTAGTTTTTGCCTTTATCTGGATTTCCAGGCTTCAGCAGTTTCCTCTCCCTCCACACTTCAGCCATTGGTCTCACCCGTGCACCTGTTTGTTGAAACACGTGGGCTGGGCTGGCACTGGCTCTGGTGCAGAGGATGACCTCGAGCCCCTGCACTTCTCTCTGCTGAGTGCACCACACCTGTCTACAGTTAGAGCGGTGTCTGGCTCTGCTTGTTTAGAGCATTTTGACTTTGCATTGATTCAGCTTTTGTCATTGCCAGAATTTCATATTACACTAACTGTGTTGTTAGTTCCCAGAGCCAGGCTTCTTTATTTTTGCTTTTATGTTTGTTTGCTTTTTTGAGTTCTGGTTGGCCTGGAACTCCCTTTGAAGACCCAAGTTGTCTTTAAAAATTTGATCCCTCTGGTGGGCCTTTCAAATTGTAGGTTATGCTCAGACTTGCTTGTGCATGTACATGCCTCCCCTCTCCTCTTTTAAAAAAGATTTATTTGTTTATTTAATGTTTGTGATTACACTGTAGCTGCCTTCAAGCACACCAGAAGAGGGCACGGGATCCTATTACAGATGGTCGTGAGCCACCATGTGGTTTCTGGGAATTGAACTCAGGACCTCTGGAAGAGCATTCAGTGCTCTTAACTGCTGAGCCATCTCTCCAGCTCTAGGTGTTGTAGTTCCTATTTCTGTCAGATTTGCTCTATTTGAATCTTCTGTAGCCCCAGACTTGTCCAGACTTGTAGAAGAACACTTTATGTGTGGGATTGTTTGTTGGGGAGGGGGTGACCCATAGGCTACTGTGCATTGTGTCAGTCTTCTCTCTGTTCTTCACATCTTTTGGTACAGAAGGATCTCACCTCCTGAACTAAACGGTTTAGCCTTCTTGAAACTGATCCATTTTCTTCTGTGCCTTTGAGCTGTTTCATAAACTCATGAAATTTTGTTTCTCAAAACAAGGTATAGAGTGAACCTGAGCTACATTTATGTGCCACCTCATCCCTGCTTTCAGCGTATTCCCCTTCTTGCCCTGCAGCTTTTCTGTGTCAAGGAAAAGAGAAGTGATGTAATAGAGTGGGGGTGGACGCAACAGTGGACTCTCGTCTTCCTACCACGCTTGCTTTTCAAAGGTGAAATGGAACATTGTAGAGTAGAACCTGGTACAGGTGCACCCTGGGTAACTCTTAGCCTCTGCTATCAGCACAGTGCCTTTATCTGTCTGAAATTTTATTTTCTGTTGCATGAACTTCCATAAGAAGCATTTAAGTACATTTAAAGTAAGTCATTTTTAAATCTTTTAACCCACCCTGCCTCTCTGTAGATGGATACAGATATAAATAAATACAAAGATTTATTTCTGCCAGAGACAGTCAGTAAAGAGTTTGTGTATGCAGATACAATGTATTAAATTGTGTTATGGAGTCTGGGCTGTCCAGATCCAACCCCTAACTTGATGGCATTCAGAGACATGTTGTGGTGGGATTAGTAAGGAGAAGAAGGGAAAGGAGGGTGCAAGGAGAAGAGCCACCACTCCTGGAGATCTGAGCTATTTCCTGTGCTCTGAGGACAGAGCCAGGAAATATCCATATGCAAGCTCTCACTGGAGACCTAGGTGAGAGGACTTAGTGTTTTTAAAGGCACCAGCCTACAGCATTCTGCTGGAGCCGCCGGAGCTGATGACACATCTTAGAGAGTTAATATACAAGGCCCGCAGTAGCTTATGATGGAGACTGAGCTTTTGGGGAGTGAAATGGACATTGTATTTCTGTTGTGAGAAGTCGTTATACCACTGAACTGTTTCAGGCCTTGTGAAGGAAGCAGGGTATAGTTGTTTTCTGTGGTTTCAAGATAAAAACTGTGGGCCAGTGAGATGACTTGGCAGGTAAAGCCTTTTGCGGCCAAGCTGGTTCCTTCTCCAGACTCCACGGGGTGAAAAGGAAAGAACAGATCTGCAAGTTGTCCTCTGACCTCCGTGTTTGTGTGCACACGTGTAAACGCAGTTGCACATACATGCACACAAAACAAAAAGAGGATATAATCCAGGTCTAGAGAGGTATGTTGATTGTCCACCACTTTTGCATGTGGCTACTAACCTCTAGCAAGTGTGCTGCTGACTTTTCTACCCTTTATGGGTGACTCCATGTCTATCAGTCATTTAATTCCTTTGCTTAGAAGATTGAAACATTTGTTTTTAGTCTTTGTAGTTGTCACCTTTACAGGGTGGAGACATCTTTGACAGTTTGCATGGGAAATATACCTGCAGTGATGGAGATACTGGATTTATCATTTTTGGAAAAAATAGGACCTTAAACTCTTTGAACTGATAGTTAGATTTGAAATGTATAGGTTACTTGAGGTGTCATAATTATAAGTAATGTGATAACCCAGTCTCGAAAAACCAAAAAGTAAAATAAAATAAAGTAAAAATAAAACTATTCCTTAAAGTTAAAGGTTTAACTTATTTTTTTCTTTAAAAAAACTTTATTGGGAATAAAATTTCCATTCCAGGCAATTAATTTATTTCAGAACCATACAGTAATGAGTGTGTTTAAAAAGCATAGCCACGGAGTTGTACAATCTTTATTACGACACAGATATTTATTTACTTATTTATTTATTTAGAGACAGGGTTTCTCTATGTAGCCTTGGCTCTCCTGGAACTCACGCTGTAGTCCAGGCTGGCTTTGAATTCAGAAATCCACTTGCCTTTGCTGAGATTAAAGGTGTGCACCATCAGTCTCCCTAAAATAGATTTGCATAAGCTTTTTGGTAGCTTACAGAACATGCCTACACAACTTCACGTGTCCTTTGTATTTCTGTAAGGACATAACTAAATTCATGCTTCAGAGCTGGCACCTATGACTGGCTCCATGTTCACACTTGGCTCTAGTGTACAGTGGTCTGACACAGGGAGTTGGCTATTCCATCCTGTAGTAACTGATGCTCCCTTCAGGGTACGGTCAAGTGATTATGAATAGCACATGGAAATGCAGTATTGTCTTGTTTAGCTTATCATCTGGAGAAACCTTGGCTTTCCCCAAGCAGTGGATTTGCATGTGGTGGATTACAAATGTTAGGCACATTTTTAAATATAGCCAGTCAGCTTTTATGTCTCCTCCCTTGTCACCTGCTCCTTACTGTTTTTGAGATAGGGTCTCCTGTGACCCAGGTTGGCCAGGACCTTGTTTTGTAGTCAAAGATGACCTTGAGTTCCGGATCCTCTTGCCTCTCCCTCCCAAGTACTTAAGATTAGATAAAATTCTTAAGAGTTGGTTTCCGCCCGATTTGTTAAGTTTATGGGTATTGAGTCTGAGTGAGTGTAATGTCCCTTGTAACCTGTGTGTTCAGGAGGAGCTGAAGCAGAACTATCCAAAGTTGGAGGGTATCCAGGGCTGTATGAGAAAATTTACCGGCATGGGGAGAATACTGATCAGTGGTTAACTCTTGTAGAGGACCTGGGTTTGGGTCCCATCACCCACATGATGGCTGACAACTATCCCTAACTCCATTTTCAGATCTAATTTCCCTCGGTATCAAGCATGCACATGGTATACATACATACAATAAAATATATTTAAAGATTTTAAAAGGAAGGTAGATTTAGAAATAGGAATCCCTCAAAAAATGAACTTAAAAAATAGAAATTTGAGGCTAGCTTGGGCTTAATGGTAAGGCTCAATTTCAGAACAAAATAGTATTCCCGGCCCCGCCCCTCATTTGGATGTGGTATTTCATGACTGTACTTCTGGCTGCAGGAGAGGCTGAGGTAGGCACATCACAATATTAACACCACAAATGAGTTTGAAGTCAGCCTCAGTGAAGAACTTGCCCCTAAGTAATGTGATTCAGTGCTAGCACATTCTAGCATACACAAGCTCTAGTGCTGTCTCAGCATGACAAAACCTTCAAGCCAGGCATGTAGGTGCATGCTAGAAATGAGCGCTGTGGAGGCTGAGGCAGGCTAGCTGTGTACGGCAAGACTTTTAAGAATGTCTTTGAATGCCAACCCCAGATGGATTCAGAGTCATTTGTAGGCTCTCTCTGCTCTCCCCTCTGCCTTTACATATTTCATCACATCTATAGGAATCCAGAGCCACTGGTCCACACTGTCTCAACAGTAGCTTCAGAACCACAATGATCTCCACACTACTGTAACACAAGGAAGTAAAGATCTATTTTAACAATAGCTCTGGGAGTTCCCTTATCTGCTGAAATTAATCTCTCTTGATAAAGGTGGGCGAAGTTATCCAAGAATAGTCAGTAAATGGCACACAGCCTTGTTGGGTTTTGCCAGATCTTAATCGCATATACACATAATTTTTTAAAACTATTGGTAGGTTATCCAAGTTAACTTTGTTATCTTTTTCATCTTGTTATACTTGGGATGACCAGTGAGACATAGTTCATACATAGCCATACTTTTTTTTTAAAGATTTATTTATTTATTTTATGTATAGGAATACACTATAGCTGTCTTCAGACACACCAGAAGAGGGCGTCAGATTCCACTACAGATGGTTGTGAGCCACCATGTGGTTGCTGGGAATTGAACTCAGGACCTCTGGAAGAGCAGTCAGTGCTCTTAACCACTGAGCCATCTCTTGGGATTACATTTAGGTTTTGGGTACCCAGGTATGGTCTCTAGTATTTAGAGCAAGAGGCTTTTAAAAGTAAAAACCACAATATGGTATCTTGGTCTGCAGCTGCAGGGGGAGGTCTCCGCAAGCTGAGGACCCTCCACACAGTCGGCACTGTCACATTTTAATGTCTCTTCTAAGATCAAGAGGAAGTCATACACAGACCTGTTTTACTAGTGCTCAGTAATTTATTTGGGTTTAATTTCCCCCTTTCTCTTTCCATATCCATTTCCCTTTTCTTGACAGTAACCCCTGTATCTGTAGACTAAGCTGGCCTCAAACTCACAGAGTTCTGCCTGCCTCTGCCTCCTGGGTGCTGAGATTAAAAACATGTACCACCACTTCCTGGCTGACTTTAATTTCTCTTTAACTTCTGTAATACTCATCTGAAAGAAATTTGTTTTCTAGAGTAATAGAAACGAACAAACAAAAAACTGTACCAGGAAGCTGGTTAGCTACATTCGTAGTGGCCGCAGCCTATCTGGACTGGAGGAACTGCTTATCCACCAGAGTCTGCTGTGTTCATTTGTCATGGCCAGAGACAGACAGTGGAAGGTGGGGAGGAACACCATCTTTTTTAGTTTAGTTTTGTTTAGTTTCCCCCCTCCCCCAGAGCTGAGGACCGAACCCAGGGCCTTGTGCTTGCTAGGCAAGCGCATTAACACTGAGCTAAATCCCCAACCCCTTGTTTAGTTTTGTAAAGATAGGGTCTCTTATGTAACTCTGGCTGGCTTATAGCTCATCTAGTAGAAGAGGCTAGCCTGGAATTTGTGATGATCTTCTGTTGTTAGCTTCTGGAGTGATGGATTATAACTGTAGGATTAAAGGTGTGAGCCATCACTGCCCTTTTGCTTTTGGTATGATATCATAACAGCTTGATACCAGAGCTTGTCTGTGCTTTTTCATCAATTCCATCATGTGGAAGGAAGCCTTTTGTGGAGTAGGGAATGTTGAGTCTTGTGGAGTAGGGAATGTTGAGTCTTGTGGAGTAGGGAATGTTGAGTCTTGTGGAGTAGGGAATGTTGAGTCTTGTGGAGTAGGGAATGTTGAGTCTTGTGGAGTAGGGAATGTTGAGAGGGTCTCTTGTCGCTGATCCTAATCTTTCTGCTTCCAGCACAACCCCCTCTCTGTATGCCTCTAGTGCTGGGATTGCAAGTGTGTGCCACGATGTCTGGCTTTGCACAGTGTGATTCTGTGCTTGAGTATGAATGTATGTGTGTGAGTGAGAAACAGAGACAGAATGCACAGAGAGAACAGATATGTTAAGGTAAAAGTAGGAAAGAACTTCTGAGAGAAGAGGGACTTTCGATGGAGGAGTACCTATGAGATGCATGCATGTGTATGTGTACTTACTTAAAAGAATATGTTTTGGTTTTTGATAATGCCATATATGTATCTATATATTCCAATTATGTTAACTCCTGATTTCTCCAGTCACTTCTGCCAGACATGTCTAGCATGATTCCTTTCTGTTTTTTTGTTTTGTCTTGTTTTAAAATTTTTCTTTATGTATTTTTTTAATTCACAGAGTTCAGTTAGTTGGAATGGGGACTGATCTTGTTGGCTTAATCTTGTGCAGATAACCATAGCTTCAGAGAGTTAATGAATGCAGTGGCCACATCATGTTCCCAAGACAGCAGCCTGTCACTTCATTCTTCCCCATCCCCCCAGCTCTGACATTCTTTCTGCTGTTCCCTTTTCAGAGATGTTCTTTGATCTCTGATTAACTGCTGCTGCTCACTGCAGAGCGACCCCTCTCTGGCTATAAGGGAGCACACTGTGTGTAAACACACAAGGCCATTTCTCAACATGGCCATGTAGCAAAATGTATAATAGGTTCCTTCTAGAGCCTTCCCAGCTGTGGGCTCTTGTCCCGGTTTACAGTGCCAGGCATGAGTTCACTCTTGGAGCAAACCTCAGGTCTAGTCAGAAAGCAGTTGGTTACCCCACGAGATTTGTGTCATTTTTGCACACACAGCACAATGTCTTTTTTAAATGATAAATCCTTTCTTGCTTTATGATGCTTGGTAAATCTGGACTTTGTAGCAAAATTTAATGTCTAAATTAAATTTAATGTCTAACGAACTTGTTCAGTTCGTTGATTTATTGAATATGTAGTTGATTATTAAGGTATTCTAAAAGGTTTTTGGTACTCTTTGAAGAATGACAAATTCGAGGTTGTACATGTAATGTGATATGTACTGCTCATCATGAAAGTCCCTTCAAGTGTGATAATGTAAGACCAGTGCTGAAAACAGTGTTATTAATCTGCCCTGAAAGAGGGCCTGCTGTGGTACTTCTGTTTCCAAACTAAGATTATTTTGGTATTGATGTTTTTGGAAAGATTTCAGTGAGGGTGGAAAGATGATCTGGTTAAGAGCTTGGTTTTCTAATGGAGGACCCAGGTTCAATTCCCAGCACCCATCTGTAGTTCGAGCTCTTGTGACCCTGTGGGCACTTGTATACTTGTGGTACACATAAACACACTTAAACAGATAAACACACAAAATAATAAATGCAACCTGAAAGTCATACAGGTAGATAGATATATCTATAAAATTTCTTTCATAATGAAAATTGGCTTGTTTTATATCTTTATTAGTATTTTGTAAAATACCTATCACTTTACCAGGGTTATTCATGTCTCCTCTCCTGTAGAAAATAGTTTATGGAGGTTTTCTAGTCTTGGAGATTTATAGAGGAGTGATTATCTTTTTTGTCTCCAAGAGGGTTAGCTGGTGAGTTTCTTTAGTCTTGAGTAGAACTATTAGATCTAAGTAGTAGTGCCCTTTTGGCCCGCCCTCCCCTCCCCTGCCCTCCCCTGCCCTCCCCTGCCCTCCCCTGCCCTCCCCTGCCCTCCCCTGCCCTCCCCTGCCCTCCCCTCCCCTCCCCCTCCCCTCCCCCCTCCCCTTTTCTTTCCCTCCCTCCCTCCCTCCCTCCCTCCCTCCCTCCCTCCCTCCTTTCTTTCTTTCTTTCTTTCTTGTTTTTCGAGACAGGATTTCTCTGTAGCCCTGGCTGTCCTGGAACTCTGTAGACCAGGCTGGCCTCGAACTCAGAAATTCGCCTGCCTCTGCCTCCCAAGTGCTGGGATTAAAGGTGTGCGCCACCACTGCCCAGCAGCATGTAAATATTTCTAATGTGTGGTATTTCTTGCATTTGATTTCATGAGATTATTCACTGGAAGTTTAGAGTTTATGCATATGTGTATTTTAGAAAGAATATACATGGTGGTATATTTTAATCCCAGTTCTCAGGTGGAGAGACAGGTGGATCTCTGAGTCTGAGGCCATCCTGGTCTGCAATCTACAGAGTGAGTTCAGGGCAGACAGGAAATCCTGTCCTTTTTTTTTTTTTTTTTTTTTTTTTTTTTTTGCCAGAAAGGAAGAAGAAGTCAACGATTTCCAGGACTCAGATTTAGAGCCCTGAATATGCCAGGTGCAAGATCTCTACCGCAGAACTCTGTCCCAGCCTTAAAATCCCCATTGACTCTTGTGTTTGCTTGTCACTTATTATTCGTTCATTCATCTCTTCACATGTGTGCATTATGGAAGTTAGAAGAAAACTTGTAAAACCAGTTTTCTCCTTCTACTTAGCTATGCATGGGTCTGAGGATGGAACTCAGATCATCAGGTTTGCCGAACAAGCACCGTTTGCTTGATGGACCATCGTGCTTGCCTGAGTGTCCCCCAACTCCCACCCTGTCTGTGTGTGTGTGTGTCTGTGTACCCCACTCTTGTTTGTTTGCTTTTCTTTTTTTTTTTTTTTACAGATTTATTTATTTTATATATGTGAGTACACTGTAGCTGTCTTCATGCACACCAGAAGAGGGCATCGGATCCCATTACAGATGGTTGTGAGTCACCATGTAGTTTCTGGGAATTGAACTCAGGACCTCTGGAAGAGCAATCAGTGCTCTTAGCCGCAGAGCCATCTCTCCAGCCCTTCTTTTTTTCTTTTTGGGTGTGTGTTGTTTTTTGTTTTGTTTTGTTTTTCGAGACAGGGTTTCTCTGTGTAGTCCTGGCTGTCCTGGAACTCACTCTGTAGACCAGGCTGGCCTCGAACTCAGAAATCCGCCTGCCTCTGCCTCCCAAGTGCTGGGATTTTCCAGCCCTTAATATTTTTTTGAGACTGAGTCTTACAATGTAGCCTGACTAGCATGGAGCTCAGTAGGAGCAGCAGGCTTGCTCGAACTCACAGGGATCTGTCCGCCTGCTTCTTCCTCCTAATGACAGGTGGGACGTGAAGACAGTATGGCTGGTGTGCCTGAGAAAGTTGGGTTTCCTGCTTGTCTAATTGTTACCCAGGTTATGTTTCCATAACTAGTTTTCCCCCTTCTGGGTTTTAGATGACTCTCATTTAACTTAGCCTGCTTTGAAATACCTGTGTATACCAAAGAAGGGTGACAAGGAGCTCTTTCCCTCCAGTTTCCAGGTTCCCCCTCCCCAGCAGAGAGTCAGGATTCTTACGTAGTAATTACATACCTTGAATTTATGGATAGAGAGATGTTATTTTTATTTTGTAGGTAACAATTTTCATCACCTGTATACCTGGAGTCTAAGTTAGTGAACATTTTAATCTCAAACCAGGAAAGCATTCATAAGATAAGTGATTGCAGTAATTTCCTTTTAAAGTCAGTGCAAGGACAGTTTTTATAGTCACTCAGAACAGAAACTGATTGTGTAGGTTAAGCAATTCCAAAGGCTGTGTTTGTTAGTACAATTTATGTTGAATTTAGAAGAATTTATCCTGTCAGAATCCATAAATTATTATTCAAGAAATTGTGAGGAGAACACAGACTGGCTTTGTGCATACTACCTGTACTCTAAGGAAAGGAACAAGTCCCTGTCACACAGAGCAGAGCCCATGGGTGAGGAAGACAGACATCCCTATCTATCAGTGGCCTGGGGACAGTAACACCAAGGTGAGGAAGTCAACCCCTCTCATGTGGACTCTGGAGGGTGTGATGCCAGGAGAGCTTTGGAAATCTTTGTTGTGGAGTTGATAGTACTTAAGGGCTTATTTCAAAAATTGAAAACCTAGTAGGACTATTGTAGTTGCCCAAATCTTCCAGTATGGATGAGGATTCTCCTTCATTCTGGGCCTACTTCCCTAATGGCCTTAGAATTCCAACCAAGGATGCTCTATCTTCTTTCTACTGAAACATTGAGACATGTGTCTGTGGAGATCATACAGCTGATTGTTCTATGGTAGAGCCTTTCTTTACCTAGGTGTGAGGTCATGTCAGTCCTTAAACAAACAAACAAACAAACAAACAAGCACACACGGGGGTTGGGGGGGAGAGGATGAGAGAGACAGACACACCGACTGACCTATATAAATTGGTACCCAGCATCATAACTTTGTTTATAAATTTAAAAGCACATTATAATCTGTAGCCAAATTTAGGCACAGAACTTAGGTTTCGCCTTACATTTTGTATTTATAGGGGAAATAGAATAATATAGAGAGAATGTTTAAGCCAAGTAAATATTTGCCTTTTTGCCATAATGTTAGATATTCTAAAGTTAAATATTTACTATGGAAAATAAAGCCTAGTTAAAGTGAAGACTCAAGTTATCTTACTCTTTAAAACAAATAGGTGAGCAGTGGCTTCTAAAACTCCAGACTTAAAGTACTTGACAAAAGTAATAATGGGAACCTTCCTGGTTATTATAAATAATTTAGTATCAGAATAGTTGCCCATGAGATTGGTATAATTTATTTCTTTTGTGTAGCATTTCTGTCTGGTTATGGCTGTGCTGCCTGCTCATGGAAAGGCTTTGTCCCCAGCTTTCTGCTACTGGTGCTCCATCTTCCAGTTAGTTTTTCTTTCTGGGTGCTTTCTGTTAGTGTTATGGAAGTTGGGAAAGACAAATGGTTTTAAAAACCCAAGAAATCTATTTCTTGGGAATTCCCCAGTTTTACTTTTTCTTTGTGTTAGTGGTTATAATTATTTTAAAATGTTTTCAGATTTTTATTGTTATTTTGTTCTGTTTTATCTTTTCTTATTCCATTCTCTGGCTGCCCAGGTAAGAGGTTAAGCCTTTGGAAAATTTAATCTGTATTTTAACATTTGTACAGGATGCTTTAAAAACAAAAACCAGTCAACCAACCAAAAATGTATTAATGCAGAATGTGGGACTTTCTGACTCTTATATTATTGAGAAGTGACATGCTTGTGTACATATGTGTAGATTTTTGTGTATATATACATGTGTGTATATATCAGTGTGTGTATATATACACACACATAGATATATACAAGTATATACACACACACATATACATACATACACACATATGAACAAGCCCAATCTTTTCTTGTAATGTTCTTAGTTTGCAATTTCTAACCTGAGCTGGATGTGAGCAGTGAATAAGGGTGCTTTTCTAAATCAGGACCTGACTCTACTCTGAAGAGGGAGTATAATTCTTTTTTTTCCTTTCATCCTGACTAATTTGTCGTCCCCCTCCCCCCTTGGGAGCCGCAGTGAGCATGTCAGCATTCAACATTACAAGATGGCGCGGGCATCCTGTCCTCCCACTAGTAAACAATGGACTGCGCAGGTGCAAAAAGGCAAAAGCTCGCCAAAAGTCACTGCCCATCCCGGGGCGTATTATGGGTAATGAGTGAACAGCCAATCAGAAGTGAATATGTCACTCTAGGGTTTATTTAAGCTGTGCCTCTTCCTGTCTTTTCGTCTTTCCGCTTCTGCTGTTACAAGTAAAGCCTCGTTTGTAGTAATACCCGATCACTGACTCCGTGTCCTTTTTCGTGGGCGAAGGGGACATGAGAGGTGCGCGGAACACCCACCCCCGACCCATTTAAACAGAGCCCTTACGTTTTATAGACTCTATATCCTTTTTGCCTTGGAGCCTACAGTTTGGTCTCTTGCCTACTCAGCTTAGATCCCCCTAGACTCTCCCACTCCCTCTCTTTTTTCATTTTAAATCCATATCTTTTTCTATCTTGTTCTTAAGTTATTCTTTACTGTTTGTCAAAGTCCTACCCAACTCTTTGTAGTCAAGCTAGAATTCCCCAGGGAAATTGTTTTACACACCGTCATCTTAGTTTTGTTTATTTTTTTTTCAGATTCACAAGTTCTTTGGCTAGAGGGAACAGTTACTCATGTCTTGTCTTCTGGTGACAGGTGCTAGCCTTTTTACTCAGGCACTATCAGCATCTGGAACTTGAGGGCAAAAAGAAGTAAATGCTCTAGAGAAATAGACCTCAGATGCTCAGTGTGTTTTTCTGCTTGTAATAAAAGAATAACCCAAAAAGTCAGAATAGTAACCACTGAACAAGTACAAGTTTATCTTACTCTCCTGATTCCCACTGGCTCCATCCCTTGGGGGGGAGGTCTTCTGCAGCACCGCTTCTCGTAAGCCCCTTAAAATTCTTCCCAGGTTCTTGTTTTAAAGCCTCTAGTATTGTATCACAGCATGAAGACTTTATACTTCCAGGTTGTTTGGTTTTTGAGACAGGGTTTCTCTGTAGCCTTGGTTGGCTTCAAACTTTCAGAGATCCACCCACTCTGACTCCCTGAGTGTTGGGTTAAAGGTATGCACAACCACTCCTCGCTCTTGTTCAGATACTTGGGGACAGTTTTATAAAGGATGTGAGCTCAGAGCCAAGAGTTCCGCTACCTTTCTTCTTCTGCATAAGACCCCCATGATAATCAACCCAACAGTAGGTCACACTGGTGTAATGCTCATGGAGTGCTTTGTAGTGCTGTAGCATTCTTGAGAACAAGCAATGGAAAACACATGTTCTCAAAAGCTTCAGTGTTACAGGAAAACAGAACTCTGCCTATCATCTTGTATTATACATACAGTAGAAACTCACCAACTCTGTAGAAATCAAGGCTCTGTTTTTATGATGCAGGAACATGGGCATTCTCCTCCTCCACTACAGGACTGCTATATAGGATCTCAGGAGTCCTCTGAAAGTGGATACACTCATGAGGTTTTCAGACTGTCATGGCTTACAGCCTGCCAGAGAGCCTCAGCTCTACTTTAGAGGGAGAGGGGAATGCGTTCTAGCATCAGAAGCTCTTGATATGGAGCATTTACAGAGAAAGGGTGCTGAGCATGGAAGATAATGGGGACTTGGGACAAGATCGAAGGTGGGTTGCCTTGGATATGGTGTAGTGAGGGAATGCAGCCTTGCTCATTTTTCCACAGGTCAAGTTGTAGAAGTTGCTGAAAGAATGGAATACAAGAGACTCAGATTGCTGTGGCACTCTGGCTTTCTTCTTAAGAATGATAATCTATTACCTTTGAGAGAGACATCAGTAAAGTCCCAGAATTCACCGGAAGCAATTAGGGTAGATTAAAAGAGAGTAGTTTGCTGATGAAATAGTGTTCTTAATATTTTTTTCTATGTTCATTCATCTCTAGATCAGTGGAAGTGGACTTTCTGTAGTAACAGACATATTCTGTCTATGATATGATACCTGCTGGACACACATACTTGGCTGGAAATCACTTAAAATTTGGGGAGTGTGATCAAGGAACTGGTTTTTACATTTTGTTTAATTAACTCCATAGACCTGTAGCTAGTAACCACCTATTTGCCATCACAGCCTTAGAGTGACCTTGATTCTGTGTCTTGACCTTGAATTAGTGACATCTGAGATAGTCTCTTTTGTGGACACCTCCCCCCCCCCTTTTTCTTATTGTATTTTCTTTTAGAGAAATTTGAGATGAATGAAGAACATGAAGGTATTATTATGTGTGAGATTGGGAGCTACTGCTTACTTAAGATAACACCGGAGAGTAGCCTTTTAAAAGTATGTAAGAAGAGGGGTGGAGATAGCTCCGTTGGTAGAGTGCCTGTGGAGCAGGCACAGAGCCCTGGGTCTCCTCCCATTACTGCATAAACTGAGTATAAATCTACAATCCCAGTTCTTGGAAAGCAGAAGCAGGAGGATCCCAATTTTATGCCAGCTGTAATCATGTTGTGTGCTCCCTGCCAGCTGGGCTACACTGTGGAGGGAGCCTGTCTCAAAAGCAAGAAGCAGGCTGGAAGATGACGCAGTGGCTAAGAACACTTGCTGCTCTTGCACAGAACCTAGGTTTGGTTCCCAGTACCCACATCAGGCAGCTCATAACTGTCTGTAACTTTAGTTCCAGAGGGTCTTACACCCTCTATCCAGCCTTACCTTCAGAATCTGTGCTCTTTGATTATGAAAGAGGAAAACTTGTTAGTGGCTAATGAAAGCTGAAGTCTAATGAATTGCATTCATCAAATGTTTGAGTGCTTTCAAGGTAAATATGGCCTATTGCCTGCTCTTGTGGCTTTAACTAGAATCTTGGAGACCGTGCTTCTTTAGGCTAAGGAAAGTTGACTTGGGACTGGGAGGGTCTTTAGTGGAGTGTAGGCAAGCTCCTTTCTTACCAGTAAAGTACATGTTCCCTGGAGACCTGCTGATGTTCACTGGAGATTCTTGACAGCTGGCTCTACAGATGGGAACCACAGTTCCTTACCATTGGTGCTTTACATAGGTTGTCTTCTCACAGCGGCAGGGCCTGTGTCATTACCATCATTATCTTCATTTTGTTTTAGGAAAAAAGGGAAGGGGCAAACCCAAGCACTGGATGTTTCCATGAAGGCTTGTGTTGGTGAGTTGGGAAGGAAAAACGACCAGAGTAGCCTTGTGTTGAAGGAAGAGTCAGTATTTTATATATGAGCTATGGAATGAAAATATTAAAACTTAAGACAGAAGACAGGTAGCCTTTATATATAAAGTGTAAGAATTGGGGCCGAGGTGGGTGAACTAGGAATAAAGACAGTTAGTAGCTCTTCCCTCCGTGTTTTCTTCCAGTTTTGTATCCTCTGATAGAGGAACCAGCAATGGCCTCTTGCATGCTGCCCTCTCTGTCCTATGTGACAGTCCTTTGGTTGGTTGGAAGTTGGTTCTGCCTTTTCCACTGGTAAAAGAGCCTAGATTGAAAGTGCACTGAAGCCAGAGGTAGTCTCACTGCCTTGGCACTTAGGTTGACGTTTGGATTAAAGACTTTCTTGATGTCCTCTTTCCCTTCAGTAGTTTATTGGCTGCGTATGCATTTAACTTATTTCTTGTCTATGGGGGATTGAACCCAGAGCTTAGCACATGGTGGGCAAGTGTTCTTTGAGGAACTGTACTTCTAACTTTTGGTAATTTTCAGACAGACATGGCTTCCCCATGTAGCTCAGGTTACATTTGAACAGTTATCTGTGAATGGTAGTGTTTCAGCTGTGTGCTCTCTTTTTCTTTATAGTAAGAAAAAAGACCTGGCTTGCCCTTTAGGAGTGGTGCTTGTTTGTTTTGTTTTTCCTTTAACAGAGCTGTTCTTCACACCATTGTTTAAATTGAGCCAGGACTGGGCTAGCAAAGGTCAGTTGACCCTGTTTATTACCTCGTCAGACCTGTCCAGTGGGTAGTCACATGTCTGGTGCATGTCTAGGTGCATGTCTGGGAGTCAAATTCCCACCAAGCACTCCTCAGATTGCTTCTCTTCCCATTCCTCTTCTTTCAGGGTGAGAGTTGGCAGTGACCCTTTGTGAGTTTTGTAATGTGGATGCAGCGGCACTGAGATTTCCAAGGTTTTCATTTTGATGATGACCAGTGTGAAAGTGTTCTTGCCTGGGAACTTCTGAGACTTTTATATGGCAACTTACAAAGTAAATATTAAAGATAAAAGTGATGTGTGCCATATTCAGCTTTATATGGTTTCTTTGGTTTTTGGTTATTTAGAAGCAGAGTCTCACCATACTTGGCTTTTCTGGAACTCACTTTGTCGAACAACATGGCCTTTAACTCGTAGAGGTCCACCTGTTTCTGCTTACTGAGTGCTGGGATTAAAGGCATGCACCAACATGCCAGGCTACACAGAAGTTTTGATAATACTGTGCTTCTTGCTGGTTTGGGGTTACCTGTCAGAAGGTCTCTGATGTCTGTCTGTCTGTCTGTCTTTTTTTCTGAGCAGTCTGGCTTGGAAAATGTTTAATTTTTCTGTGCTTGCTTCTGTGCTCTGCATCTCAGGCATAACATCCATTCATGTGACTTTATTTTCTCTTGTGCCTCCAAAATATTTTTCTGTTCTTGTCTTTTCTGGAGTCAGATTGTATTTACTGCTGTCTGGTAGTGAGTCTAATGAGAGCCCGACCCCCATACCCAGGCTTCCTTCTTTTTACCTCACTGGTCTTCTGCTTTGAGGCGTTTCAAATTCCAGACAGGTCTGGGCTTTATTCCATCAGGTTGATGGCAAATCCTTACATTTGCAGGACATGTTTATGGTGTCAGAGACTACAGAATCTTGTTTTTGTTGATCCTACTGGAGGGTAGAATTCACTTATGTGAAGGGTTTGGAAATAGGGCTCCTCAAAATGCTTTGAGAATCTTCTTATCTACTATTGGTGATTTCTGTGCTACAGAAATCCCCCCACAGATAAGAGCTATCTTTTAATTTTATTTTTTTTCATACGTATACAATTCTTTGTACTCTGAAGTACTCCTTACATACTTTGTATCTTTTTATTTTGTCAAAATATTAGAAGTGACAAGCCCTTAGGGAAGACACAGCATACATTATACCTAGCTGGCTAATAAATACCATAAATTACTGATAAATGCAAATGGCACAGTGTCTAGGTGGTTAGTCATACTGTCCATTAGTTTGGAATTTGTGAGGCAAAATAGGGAGAGAGCAAGGAAAAAAGGTCTGTGCATTTTCCCAAGTCTCATGGACATGATCAGATTAACTTGAACCAAAAGTGACAGTTTTCCATTGGAAGCTTTCCCCGAGAAGTGCTGTTTGTTGGTGTGTATGTGTGTGTGTGTGTGTGTGAATTATTCTTGAGACTGCTGTTATAGCTCTGCTTTTGTTACATTTCAGTCCTCCGCTACAGGTCACTTGTCAGTTGTTCTGGCAATTTATGTTCTAAAGTGTTGCTTGCATTTTCCAGCTGCCCTTAAAGGTCAACAGAACCTGCAGTTCTTCAGTATGCTTTTACATTGGGCAATAAACTGAGCATCTGGTAATTTTGTGGTTGGTTCTAGCATATGGAATGAGTATTAGCTAATAGGCTTAATTTTTTTCTTTAGTACAAAATCAAGGAAGTTGATCAAGGATACTTAGCTTTGAACAGTTGGGATCCAGGCTGTATTTAATTACTGTATCTGTCCATTGCTCTGCTGTCTTTTTATGTTGCACTATATGAGATCAGAGCTTAGAAAAAAACAGCTGTGTGGTATTAAGCCTGTCAGCACATGACCTATGCTCATCTTGGTGGGAGATTGTTTGCTTGTGGAACAAGTGCAGTCTCTGGCACCATGTCGCCAGTTCCTGTTCTGTTGTGATCCTGTTCCGCTGCTCTAGCTTTGTATGGAAACTGAGGCTAGTCTGCATTCCCAATCCTCTGCTTTCTGCTTCCACATCCAATTACTCAGGTCTCCTTCTCCTTTCCCCCTTCCCTTTCTCCTCTTCTTCCTCTTCCTCCCCCTCTTCCTTCTCCCCACTTCTCCTCTATCCTATTCCTTCCCCCTCCTCCTCCAGTAATTAGGTGGTTTAGACTGGTAAGGACATAGCATACATACATAAGGACATAACATACATACATACAGGAAAAGCATTTCATTTTTAAACCTTGAAAAAGAAATTCAAATGAAATTATCTTTTAATGATAATGTTCAGTTCTGTAAATCAAGGAGTACTTTCTTTGTTTGCTTTATCAAAACAGGGTTTCTCTACTGTGTAGTCCTTCCTGGCTGTTTAGGAACACTTTGTAGCCTTGAACTCAGAGATCCACCTGCCTCTGCCTCCTGAGTGCTTGAATTAAAGGCACCATGCCTGGCAAGAGGATCTCGCTTAACCTAGTTATACTAACATCCTGTGTTAATTTATAAATGTCAAGATGATGCCTTGCTTAAGCCAGTGGTTTATGGAAAAAGCTATACCTTTGTAGATGTTATTAAACTAAAGCTGACATTTAAGATCATATTCTACTGATTTAAGTTAGGCATGTTTTAATATAAAAGTATTTACACCATTAACCTTTCTTCACTCTTTAAAGAAACAATATTCTTCTCCGTTTGGCACTTATCTTTTGGAATCCTTTGTCTTACAAGTTAACAGTTTTTGAAGTAATATTGTCTTTCCAAGATCTTGACAGACGGCTTTAGGAAGGTGTTATATTTTTGTTGGAAACTCATGATGTGGTCTTGTAACTGGCTTCTTTAAAATCCCAGGTGTCTGTTTGGAATAGGAGCTAAAGGAACTTTTCATTGGAGACTTTTCATGTTCCATGCTGAGCGGGGCTGGGTTGGCTATCTGTGAAGCTATAAAGCTAGTAGTCACAAACAAATTACTGCAGTCATGAGAAGGGCGAGTTTGTTCTTGGATTCAAGAGTAGACATGAAAAATTCTTCCATTAGGGTGTAGACTTGCTGCCTCCCTAATGCTTTTACCACTGATTACAGATTCCAGGTTCTTTCACTCTTACAGATGTCTGCTATAAACACCTGATCTAAGGGTGCTGCCATCTCTCTTATTTTATTAAAATAAAAATCTTCTTATTTTATTAAATCTGACTTACTGATACTTATTTTAAGTTATTGTGTTAATTTTATTTTGATAATGGACATGGAAAATGGAAATACAGTGGACTCAATGTTTTGGATCAGAAGCAAAGTATAGCTCAGGCTGAATATCTTAGGAATATTCCTGTTGATACCAGGCAGTCAGTTGAAGCTTAGCTGACACTTTAGGAGGCTGTCTGCCCTGGGCTTATTTGTGCACTTTCCTTCTTTATACTTGTAATCATATGGATGGGCATTCTCCCCAGTAGCAAGCAGATGATAGTACAGTGTGCATTAGCTCTGCTTTATGAGGTGTGTTTTCTCACTAACCACTTTACTCTTTTAAAGTTGGCGTATAGGCATCCAACCTATCCACCCACAGGTCCTGTACATCCCCCTCCAGGGTCTAGCCTCTATACCCCTCAAGTGCTGGTTGTCACTATGCTTGGTTTATACAGTGCCGGAGAGCCAACCCAGGACTTCATGTAAGCACTTTGCTAACTGAACTGCACCCCAAGCCAGAAAACCACTCTACTATTACACATCACTTTTAGCCTGTTCCCGTTTAGTAAGTAACTTCTGCTGTTAAATACTTTGCATATAGATTTTTAAAAAAATTTTTTTTTTAATTAGAACATCAAGTATTTAAGAATTGTTTTCAGGCCGGGCAGTGGTGGCGCACGCCTTTCTTTAATCCCAGCACTTGGGAGGCAGAGGCAGGTGGATTTCTGAGTTCGAGGCCAGCCTGGTCTACAGAGTGAGTTCCAAGACAGCCAGGGCTACACAGAGAAACCCTGTCTCGAAAAACCAAAAAAAAAAAAAAAAAAAAAAAAAAAAAAAAAGGATTGTTTTCAGGAAGATTATATCAGCGTTGCCACATTTCACTTAATTCTTTTAGATTCAGCTTGTACACAAGTTTTTACATCACTGTTAAACCCATCGCCATTTCTCACTTTGTTTTCTTGGGTTGACATTTCACTTGTGTGTATATATACATGTGCATTCGTGTATACACATGTGCATGTGGAGGCTTGAGAACCCCCTTGAGCACATTTGACAGTGCTGCCCAGTCTTCTCTCTTATATTGTGTGCACATCCATAGTGCATGCCTCCTGTGTAGGTGTGGGTGCATGTGTACACTGTGTGGATGGATGCTCCTGTGTCTGTCTGTCTCTCTCTGTCTCTCTCTCTGTCTCTCTCTGTCTCTCTCTCTGTCTCTCTCTCTCTCTCTCTCACACACACACACACACACACACACACACACACACACACACACACACGGAGCTCAGAGAACAACTTTCACTTTATTCTCTCCAATCATGTGGGGTTTTCAGGCTTCAAATTCAGGTCATCAGATTTTTGTGGCAAGTGCTTATAACAGTCAATTGCCCTGGCCATTTTGTTTGTTTGTTTGCCTGGGATTGACCAGTAGGCTAGGTTAGATGGCCAGAGAATCTCAGAGATCCTCTTATTTCTGGTCTCCCAGCCCTAGGATTGTGGGGTATGCTATCGTCCCCGCAGGGGTAGATGTGGGACAGGCAGCTGCTTTACTCACTGGGCCGGCTTCCCAGCCCACAGTTTTGTTTTTCACTTACTTATGTGTTTCCTGCATTAAGTAAGTCTTAACATTTTCACTCAGATTCTCAAAATATAAGAAAGCTGTTTTGCAGTCTTGTAACACTTTTTATTTTGCAGTGTGAGAATCATTCAAGCAGTTTTCCTCTTTAATTTTTCTAACTTGGCAAAAGTTTTCATTTGGGCAGCTGTTGTATTTCCCTGAGAAACAGCAGGGGAAATCGTTTCTATCCAATATATCTTTCTCCAGCCAGGACTGGAGCTGCCTGGATTTTATTAGATGTAGCATTTGGTAACAGCATCAATCTGGAATTTGTTCATAGGCACTTGTTAAGCAGGAGAGTTTCTCTGTGAGTACACGGGTGTATTGTTTCCATGCCAGGGGTCCAGTGATGTCCTGATACACCCTTCCCATCACCCGGCCTTCGCAGGCGTCATGGCTCCCCCTCCTCTAGCCCCCTTCTCAAAGTTACTGGCCTGCCCATAATACCCTATTTGTTTCAGTCTTTTTTTTCTTCTCTTCCCCACACCTTTTTTTCTTGTGATCCTCCTGCTTCCACTTCCCAATGCTGTGGCACCATGGCTAGTTTATGCAGTGCCGGGCCGGGGCCTTTGTGCATGCTAAGTACAGCTGATCCAGCTGATCCAGCCCTGGTGTATTCTTTTCTACCCTGCCTGTTATTCCTGAGAGTTATCTTAACACTGTTGGTCCTGTTTCAGTGGGTAGGACTGCTAGCTAGCTTTATATGTAAGCCAGAGCTTTCTGACCTTCCCCCTATGCCTGTGTCTTCTCTGTGAGGCATCTGGAACCTAATACCTAATAAATTCCTCTTTTCTTTTTTTCTCCTTGCATGGGAACTGAACTCAGTTCCTGTTGTTTCCAAACACTTCACCAACTGAGCTATTTCTGCAACCCATTGCTTTGTTGTTATGTTTTTCTCTTTTCTTAGTGTTCTCACTGCAGTGTACTCTGTAAACGGGCCTTCAGAGTTCTTCTCTGTGTTCAGACCAGGGACGTGGCATTTATTTGACTTTTCTTTTCCTTCACTTCTCATTTTCTCCTGAGTTGTGTAGCAACAAAAGCCCTTCCTGGCCCCAGAAGCAGAGTAGACGGGTCACCAAAGGAGGGCTTGCTCCTGATAAACTCGAGATTCTCGGGGTGTTTGCTTCTGTTTTCCTAATTCAGCTTGAGACATACAATTACTGTTTCAGGCAATTCAGTTTATTTTAGAGAACAAAGAATACTGCACGGTAGAATGTTTATAATGCTGTTGTCCCTCCCCCACAGCTAGCAGGACAAGGAAGTAATGCTGTTAGGTCTATGAATTCCATATTAGTCGGGCATAGGTTTGAATAAAACAACACAGGTATTTATGTTCTCAATTATGGGCAAATTTGTTTTCCAGAGATCATGTGGCAATATCTGGAGAGGTTTTTCTTTTCTTTTTGTAATGCTGATTAGAACTTGGGATGTGCTAGCTGAACCTACATGGGTAGAGACCATGACTGCTACTAAGTATCCAATAATGTACAGCGAATACCCCCCCCCAACACACACTACCACCACACACACACACACACACACACACACACACACACACTACCACCACATACACACAAAGAAGTATCTAGCTAGCTTCCATTGTTGAAAGTACCACTGTAGAAGAACCTTTGTTTGGGTGAACTGTGAATTTTTCTTCTTGGGCTGAGTAGAATAAGCAGCGATGGGCAGTGTACAGGACAGCACAGTTCTGTATGGAACGTCTAAAGGCTTCCCATTTAAAGGTGGGAAGTGGGGCTGGGGAGATGCTGTGCTTGCTGCATAAGCCTCAGCATTCTTGTAAAGCCAGCTGTGGCAGGGCGACATCTGTCCATCCATAATCCTAGATCTGGGACGCAGATGGATTCTGAAGTTTACTGGCTTGCTGGTCTTGCTGAGTCAGTGAGCTCCAGGTTCAGTGAGAGATCCTGTCTCAAAAATAAGGTACCGAGCAACTAAAGAAGACACGTGACGCCAATGTCTGGTCTCCATCCAGACATTGTGTAATGACATGGAACATGTGTATATATAGACAAACAGACACACATGTACAAATACATGTGCACACACATACACACACAAAACCTTTGAGCTTTTAAATTTTTTGTTGGAAATATGCTAGGACATCTCATCCTTGAACATTTCCTGATAAAGTCGTTTCTGATAAAGTCGTTCCTTTGTCTTCATTTTTATTTATGTGTATGAGTGTTTTGTCTGCATGTTTGTCTGTACACGTTGGTGTGGCTTGTGCCCAAGAGAGCCAGAAGAGAGCAGTGGATCCCCGTAAACTGGAGTTACAAAAAGTTAGGAGCTGCCTGTCATGTGGGTATTGGAAATGGACCCTATGTTCTCTGGAAGAGTGCTCTTAACCATGGAGCCGTCTCTCTGGCCCCTAAAACACATAGTTTTAAATTTTAGTAGAGCTGTTAATTGTATGCTAAGGTTTTGCTCTTTTATCCTGAGGGAGAAAATTAAGATGTTCTATTTGATACTCCACCAGTCTTAGTTCCTGCAATTCTCCTCCTGAAGCCTGTTTAGAAAGTGTCATTCAGTGTCTTGCTTTCCTGTTTTGCCAAGGCTAGCTGCTCTCTGCGTTTGACCCCTTTGTTCCTGGCATTGACATTGGGACCTTCGATAAGCCCTGGACTCTGAGAATGAGTGTACACGCTCCCACTGGGATGGATGCTGCTCCTGGTTACTGACAATAGAGGTAGAGAATCCTTGCCTCACTTGGATGGTTAGGTTTGGCTAGATGGACCAACCTTATACCACAGAAAAGCTGCTCTGAGTCCCATCAGTTTCACATGAGAACGTTTTCCTTCTCACCTGAGTTCACGTTTCAGTGTCACTTTGCAGCTTCTTCAGTGACTCCTAGCATGTGTTGAGGCCTTTTCCACAGCAGGTTTCTGTTTATGAGAATGTCTGACTTCTCACACTTCGAATACAAGTGTCAGAGTGACATTTCCTTTTCTGGAGTCTAAGTCATTACATTTTCTTTCTCAGGCATGTTGGTATGAAAGAGAACAGGAAAAGAAAACTGGTTTCCCTTAGGAAGCAGGTCCTATAGCTGTAGTAGCTCACCTGTGGCCTCCTGTTGCATGTGGGCTGCAGCTGCTTTTCTGGCACTAAGGACTTCCAGGTCAGACTATTTATTTTTATTTTTGAGATAGGGTCTCTAGTCCTTGCTATTCTGGAATTTGCTGTGTAGACTGGCTGGCCTCAAACTCACAGAGACCTTCCTGCCTATTGCCTCCCAAGTGTAGGAATTAAAGGCATGTGCCTCCACACCTAGCTCCTTCCCTTTGTTCTTAAATGAGAATGCTAAAACAGTTTCTAACATTTTTATTATACTTGATTATGCATAGGTAGAGGTGTGTGTGTGTGTGTGTGTGTGTGTGTGTGTGTGTGTGTGTGAATATGAGTACAGGTACCCACAGAGGCATCAGATAACCTGGGGCTGGAGTTATAGGTGGTTGTAAGCAGCCTGCAGTGGGTGTTGTGACCAAACTTAGGTTCTCTATAGGAACAGTATACACTCTTAACTGCTGAACCATCTATCTAGTCTTTTAGCTCCCCCACCCCACCCCATTCCTCCCACCATCGTGGCTAGCCTGAAACTCACTATATAGACAAACTTACAGAGATCTGCACACCTCTGCCTCCCAAGTGCTAGGATTTAGAGGCATAGCCATCATTAGGCTTGGTCTGACACTCAACAACTTACGATGGAAAATAATTCTCACTGCCAGGTAACATTGCCTATTTCCAGATTTTTTTTTTTTTTTTTTTTTTTTTTTTTGTTTTTCGAGACAGGGTTTCTCTGTGTAGTCCTGGCTCTCCTGGAACTCACTCTGTAGACCAGGCTGGCCTCGAACTCAGAAATCTGCCTGTCTCTGCCTCCCAAGTGCTGGGATTAAAGAAAGGCGTGCGCCACCACCGCCCGGCGCTTTTTTGATTTTAATAGTCTGCAACAGCACCAGGTTTCCTTTGCCCACTACACAGACTAACCTGGAATTTGGGGCAGGATAGCTTTGTGGTTAAGAGATGGACTCTGGCCAGGCATGATGGTGTACACCTTTAAACCCAGCACTTTGGGATACAGAGGCAGGTGGATCTCTGTTCAAGGTTAGCCTGGTCTACATATCGAGACCCTTTCTGGGGTGGGGAAGGGGTAGACAGAGGTAGGAGAGAAGAGGGGAGTCAGGGGAGATGGGCTCTGGTGGGTGGGATTTAGCCCTGTGGGAGAGCAATTATATACCATGTACAAGGTCCTGTGTTTAATCTCAGCACCACAAGTGTGTTGTAGGGTGGGTTGTAAACCAGGTGTAAGAAATATCACCTGAGCCAGGCGGTGGTGGGCAGGCCTTTAATCCCAGCACTTGGGAGGCAGAGACAGGCAGGTTTCTGAGTTTGAGCCCAGCCTGGTCTACAGAGTGAGTTCCAGGACAGCCAGGACACAGAGAAACCCTGTCTCGAAAAACAAAAAAACAAACAAACAAAAACAAAACAAAAATAAATATCACCTGTGTGACTTTAGTCAGCTCGTTTAGCCCCTTTCTGTGCCTGCGCTTGCTGTTGTGGCATTTCTAATACAGTAACACCTATTGGATTATATAAGGTTATAGATGTGACCATGGCATGGTTTGGTTTACACATATTTTTCCTGCATAATTGCTATTTATGTCTCTTTACTCTCAGATGTATCTTGGTTCCAATGATAAATTAACACTGTTACTCTTGGTGCAGTGAAGATGAAGTGAAGTAAAAGATGGCGGATGCTTAGTACATAGTGATTGCTCGGCGAGGGAACTCTGCTGTGTGAGTTAGAGCCTTCCAGTGTGTGGTGTGCTTCCCCTGCCATGGCAGTCGTCAAGGATGTCTATTTAATCTATTTAATCGGATACCTTTTGCATTATTAAATTCCTCTCGCCTACAATGCTGTGAATGTTGCTTCTTATGAGGATGTTTTATGGCTTATCAACAAGCTCAAGTACTGCTTCAGTTATTTCCGAGTAAATCTTATAATGGCCTCTTTATAGATCTCGAATACGTAAGAGAGTGAGAAGGAAGAAATAATTTATCCTTGGTCTTCATATGTCAGGAGCGAATCAGGGTTGGTACCTCAAGGAACATTCAGGTTGGAGGTAAAGGCAAAGTTAATAAAGTCATGCAAATAAATATAAAATCCAGTTTGTAAAATGGTATGAAGAAATTAAATCTCAAAATTTTGGACAGGCCATTATATTTGAAGAAGTTCCTATTAGGCCATAAGCCAGGAGGGAGACCAGCAGGTTAGCAGAGGGAGGGGTCTGCACAGCACAGAGGGGGCACAGCTAGGTCCAGTGTGGGTGTCGGTAGAATGTGTAGCATGAGGTCAGGAAAGACAAGTCTTGTAGAGTGTGCTGTAGCTATAGTGTGCTTTTAAACTGGGGAGACCCCGAGGCTGAAGGTGGGATTAACATGATGTTATTAGTTCTTCAAAGGAGACCCTGGTTACAGTGTAGAAAACAAGGCTGGTGGGGTGTGAAGGGCTGAACTTGAAGAACCCGCCAGGAAAGCCATGCGTGGAACCTTTGACAGGGAACAGTGCAAATGGATTGTGTGCTTTAGATAAGTGCACATACCCATGCAGAGAAGCATACAATATTAAAAAAATTATTAAAAATACATAGTCAGTTGTATGATGCCTGATTTGCATCTCTGTTGCACCATGCTATGGAGGACTGTGAAATACACTGATCGGCTGCAGTGGATGGAAAACTGAAAGGTTATCCTCCTTCACCACCCTGACTTTATCCGAGAGGATAGTTCATGGGAGTGGGGATGGAGCAGTGAGTAAGTTATAGAAACAGTGCAGAGTGTGTTTAATGAGTCACAGAAGCTGAGAATGTCTTTTGTGTGGTTGAACATATGAAAAATACAGGTATGTTTGCTGTGGTTGAGTGAGAAACAATTAATTAGGTTTCACCAAGTACACTTGTTGTTCTTTGGAGTCTGGCCTGAACTGAGATGGTTAAAACTCAGGGACTGAAAACTCAGAAAAGGCAAGCTTTCTTGGAAAAGTGAATTTTACATGATAAAAGAAAAATATTTTTGACTCTTTATCTTGTAGTTACTTTTAATTCTTTTTTTAATCTAAGTTTTTCATATTTTATGGAAGTTCCCCCCCATGAAATATTGTTGTATTTTGCAATATTGTATTTTCCCATTCAATTTGACTCAGTTATCTACACTCTTTTGCAAAAGCAAGCCTTACACTGGAGTTGATATTTTCCTTTTTAAAACACTGTAGCTGTTAGTTCTGACAAGAATCCATGCCTTTTCCTCTGTGAGATAATTTTCTCCAAATGCATATCCCTCATTGCACCAGAAAGGTAGGTGTGTTTGTGTACACGTGCGTATGCGCGAGTGCATGTGTCTGATATGTATGTGCATGTGTCTGTACACATACACACACATGCAGGTGTGACATTTGATGTCCTACTTTTATCACCTTTAACCTTTGGTATTAATCAGAAAACTCCTAAGAAAGAATTGAGTGACTCTTTGCTGAACTTTGAGGATACTGCTTGGGACAGTTTGTGCTTTGTATGTCCATCCCTCAGCACGAGGAATGAGTGTTTCTGTAAAGTTGAGGTTTCTGTCAAAAATTTTTCACTTAACTTTCTTGATGGTCTCCTCTGGTTTCAACCTTTACTAACTAAATTAAATCCTAAGTTCTTTTTTTTTTTTAAAAAAAAAAAAAAAAACGATTTATTTCTATTTTATGTGTATAGCTATTTTACTTGTTTGTCTGTCTGTCTGTGTACCATCTATGTATTGCCTGTGGGTGCTAGGATGAATTCCAGTGTTCTTCACCTTTGAGCTATCTCTCCAGCCACCAAACTTAAGTTTCTATTTTCAGTACACTCTTGTCTGTCTGGGTCCTTATGTGTGCGTCCTGTCTCCTCACAGTGCTCAGGATGAACCCCAGATCTCAGAGAATGGTGGCTTCATCTGCCAGTTGTTCAGGTCACATTCCTCAGCATTGTTGGTGATGTCATTGTCACTGAAGTGACATCAGTTTCCTTTTATCTTAAAAACACCTAGAAAGCTGGACCTAGTGGTGCAGATCTAATCCCAGCTACTCAGGAAGCCAAGGTAAGAAGAACTTAACTTAGGGCCTGTCATCTCAGACCCCTCTCAGAAATAAAGGAAAAGAGCGCTTGAGCTGTTGTTTGTGGTAGATTGCTCATACATCATGTACAGTACCCTAAGCTCAGTCTCCAGAACTACAAAAATAAGCAAACAAAATTCTAGAAACAAATTTGAAAGTCCATAGAAATCAGACATTTTCCATTGTCTACCTCTATCATCGTGGCTATTTTAGCTTTACTCGATCCTTGTGCTTCAAGTTTTCCTTTTTGTGGGGAGGTGGTTTTCTGGTGTTTTTGTTGTTGTTGTTGTTTTGTTTTGTTTTTTTGTTTGTTTGTTTGTTTTTGAGGGAGGTCTCCTTGGCAGGCATGGAACTCACTGTGTAGAGGAGAGTTTGATTGCAAACTCAGAGACCTGCCTGCCTCTGCCTCTGCCTCCCATGTGCTTGGATTAAAGATGTGCACCATCACACGTGACATGATTATAAAAAAGAAAGAAAATATTTTATTACTGTATTTGTGTGCCTTTCCTCTCAGAAGAAGGTTTTAGATCATTTAGAAACTGGAGTTCCAGGAAGTTGTGAGACACATAATGTGGGTGCTGGGAACTTAACTCTGGGTATATGTTAGTACACTTTGGCTTTCTTCAGTTACACCAGAAGAGGGCATTGGATCCTATAACAGATGGTTGTGAGGCACTGTGTGGTTGCTGGGAATTGAACTCGGGACCACTGAGCCATCTCTCCAGCCCAGATCATTGTTTCTTTGCTACTCACAACCTTACTGATATGTCAGTTGGAGTCAGTTCATGCCCTTGAGTGACAGTCAACACTTTTACAAGGCCTCCAAGTTCTCTAATGTCTGCCCTGAACTCTTTAAACTTGTTTTCAGTCCCTCTTAGTCTCTTGTCCCTTCAGTCAGCTTGGCCTCTTGATATTGACTGTGATATATATGCACTTGCCCTTTCCTCATAGTCCACTGTTCTGGCCCTAGTGGCTTCTTCCCTCACTGCATCATCATTGGAGTGTCTCAGGAGGTCATCCCAGATAGAGAGTCGTCATCATTTGCAGCCCTCCTGGTCCTTTGGCTTTCCCACTTGAGATTGTTGAATGTGAGCATATTTGTGGTCTTCCACTTCCTGGAACATAACTGCTACCAGGAGAGAGATGCTTGTGTGTGCTGTTTTCCAGTCTCCAGAGTGGTTGGGGCAACTAGACATGTGTCCAGCGCTTGTGATTCTGAGATGTCTGTTTTTAATACAGGATACACTGCTGCCTGCTTCACCTGAGCAGTCAATTGCACACACATTGAGTATTTGCAGCATTCCTGCTGGAGACAAACACTGCTTTAAACATTCATTTATTTATTTTTGGAGGGAGAGGTAGTTTGTGAGTGAGAGCTGTGAGAATTAGCAGCCCAGAGCCATGTAGGAAAAATGGACTTCTGTGGAAACTGCGAGGCTTGGCAGTGTTGGAGAGGCTTGGCGATGCCTGCGGGACTCTGCCCAGCTGCAGCTGCTTCAGATCCTGCCTTTGCACTTGTTGGCAGTGTGGCCTTGTGGAAATGATCTCTGCTTCATTATGTGTAAAGTGGGTAGGAAGACTGGTCTGATACAGTTTACTGAGCTGTTGGAAGAATCTGATGAGGGTATGCTTTGTGAACCTCCTCTGTATTGTCTACTCTGAAGACAGTCCTAGCAAGGTGGTAGTGACATCTCTCTTCAGTGCCATCTGAGTCCTCTCTGGGCTTCCTGTTTTTAGATGTCACTTATTGTTGTATATACAGTCATGATTTCTGTGTTACATGTAAAGGAACATGACATAATTCCCTTGCTGAACTATTTGAGAGGCAAATGCAGCTAGTCATTGGATTGATTGTAGCATTCTCACAGTTGATTGTATAGGTAATTGCTGTGTGTATGTATACATTAGTAATATAGAAATATATTTGTGCTCTGTGTGTGTGCATACAGGGTTTTTTTATTTATGAGTATGGACATTTTCTCTATTTTTTCTTGGATTTTTTTTTTAACTTTTCGTTGTAAATAGAGCATATAATTTTATAGTGAGTAGTAAAGTTTGGATTTATCTTTTTCCTCTCTGAGTATTGAAGTAACATTGTTTTTAAATTCAGTGTTTTTGGAGAAATTATCTTTAGACAAACAACAAAAAAGAGATATGGCTTTTTTGCTAGCAGATGTGTCTGTACAACACAGATGTGCTGTACCTTGTTCCCTGTGGAGGCCAGAAGAGAGTATCAGATCACATTGGGCTCTGAGCTACCTGTGGGTGCTGAGGATTGAACCCATGTCCTCTGGAAGAATGGCCCCGGTTACTATTTTTAAATGATTTATTTTTTTTAAAAATATATGTTTATGCATGTGGGGGTGGTGGTCCTATGCACATGTTATTTCAGTTGCGCAAGAAGCCAGAAGAAGCTGTCACATCCCTGGAGCTGAGAGTCTGGGTGGTTGTAAGCCACTTGATACAGGTGCTGGGAACCTCTGGCCTTCTAGAGAAGTGAGCACTCGACCACTGGGCATCTCTCTTTCCAGGCCACTGGAACAATTATTGCACTCATCAGGAAAACATTGTTTTTCTTAAACTTTAAAAGCTTTGGATTCTGCCTTACATGGCTGCATCCAGACTAAGATCCTCCCTGTAGGCGTCAGTGGCCTTGGGACAGTTTCTGTATCAGAGGGATGCTCTGACTGCTGTGCTTTAGCTGATAGGCTTCTTCCCTTTTTGATTTTGTTTTGCTTTATTTTATTATTTTTTACGTCTGGGTGTTTTTCCTGCATTTGTGTCTGTGCACCACATGTTTGCAGTGCTCCCTGAGGCTAGAAGAGGGCCTTGGGTTCCCTTGGATTGGCTGCCACATGAGTGCTGGTAATGAACTGGTCCTCTAGAAGACAACTGGTGTTCTTAACTACTGAGCCATTGTCCCTGTCCAGGCCTTTCTCTTGTATGATTGGCTTGCTTGGTGAAGAGAGTAGGCCACAGGTTTCTTTATATATTTTCACCTGGTAATACCATCAGCCTACAGGGCCTTGGGCATAGCAGATGATTCATTTCTGCAAAACTTTTATGAGCATGAGGATGGTTTTTCCCTCTTTTGAAATATGCTTAAAATTGAAATTCTACATGAACAGCTTTTTGTGTGGAAAGAAGTAGTCAGGCTTGTGTTACATACTGAAGCCTTCAGCATTTAGTGCTGCTGTAGGCCAGTGTTTGCTGTAGGTTCAGTCTTTTCTTGGAGATGGTTAACATTTTCATTTTCCTGAATTAATTCCTGAGGATATTTGATGTGATGATAGAGAGGGTTTTTCTGCTGTATCAGATTTGGTCTGTGAGCTGTGGAGAGAGGGTGATCCTTTTTATGCTTTTGGCACAACTAGAGACAATTCCCTCTATCTGAAGCATATAATTGCAAACTGCTTTGTCTGTTGTTGGCTAAGTAAACAGGACCAATCTTTTGTTTGTTTGCATTTGCGGTTTCCTATCTGGCCCTGGAAGCACAGGAAGCAGATGGCTCTTAGTCTGATCCCTTGCCTCCCTTTGTTGCAGCTGCCTAGGGCAGGGATCCGAGCTCTCCTGTATTTTTAGTCCCAAGCACCTGGCACCTCCACAATATTTAGTAACAATTGTTTCTCCAATGAGATGAGATTTTGGGGAAGATGACAGATGATTGTGGGAAATAAATGAATGATTATTAGGGCTTATAAAACTGACTTGTAAAACATCTTTCCCTTGGTAGCAAAGTTTTAGGAATTATTCTGGGTTGGAGTTTAAGATTCATTCTTTTCATTGTAGACTCTCAACATAAGGTTTGTGGTTAGTTTTGGAGAACTTCATTCAGGAGGCTATTAATAGTGGGAATTTGGAAAAGTGTGAAAACCACCTAATAGTCCTTAAAACTGGAGATTGGTGATGTTAGTTTTGTTACAACAGGCATAATAAAGCTACTTCCTCTGGAATGGAGCTTTGGACATTTAGAGATTTAGGCAGTCTTCAGAGGCAGTGCACTGAGCGACTCCTGCAACAGTTTCCATAGCTGTGCAAGTTGTTTTTTGGTTTTTTTTCCCCCACACAGAATTATTTTGTACTACAGGTTCCTTCCTTTTAAATTTACAGGGTTAAAGTTAATTTTGTACAATTACAGGGGCATACTCTACTTTTTCCTTAAAAAGGTCAAACCAGTGAGTGTATAGGAAGTTTAATGTACGCTCACCATTCAGCAGTTCTTATTTTTAAGTTAGGCAGCAAACTCTGCACTGAGGTAGCAAGGCTTCGGTTTCTGTGAAACTGTCTATCATTGGTCTGGCTTTTCCACTGTGGCATTTGAGATATTTTTATATTGAAAGCAAGAGTAGTAATAGTTTAAAAAACAACAACAACAACAACAAAACCAAAAAAGATGTAGTGTCTGCTCACAACTGCTTCTAACTCCAGTTCCAGGGGCCTCAGTATCCTCTTCTGATCTTTGTGGGTTCTGGTGTACATAAACTCATGCAGGCACACATATACACATAAAAGTAAATAAATGAATAAAAGATTTATGTGTTTATTTTAGATGTAACAGTGTTTTTCTTCATCTGTCTATGCATACCTCATGCATTCAGTGCCTTTGGTGGCGAGAAGGGATCATTGGATCCACTGGAACTGGAGTTACAGGAAATGTTACAGCTGACAGAGTAAGCTGCTCTGTAGGTGCTCGGAACTAGGAACCTAGAACTAGGAACCTAGCACCGGTCCCCTGGGAGAGCAGCAAGTGCTCCTGACCTCTGAGCCCTCTCTCCAGCTCTGACTTTTTAAAAAAGCAGAATGTTATTGTAAGAAGGAAATAAGAGGAAACATTTAAGCATCAAAGAAAAGCCAATTTGACACCTTCCCTTTTTCTCTCCCTTTCTTAGCATTTTTGAAACGTTGGGGTTGTTGGAGTGGTTGGATTTTCCCTGGAATTGAGTGAGAAATTCAGAAGACTGAAGCCCAGGCTCACTGTCTACCTTTCACGGAGGCCTAGCCGTGAGAGGACAGAAGAAGGCACGTGGAGAATCATGACAGCTGACAAAGATAAAGACAAAGACAAAGAGAAGGACCGGGACCGGGATCGGGACCGAGAGAGAGATAAAAGAGACAAAGCAAGAGAGAGCGAGAATGCCCGTCCTCGAAGGAGCTGCACCTTGGAGGGAGGAGCCAAGAACTATGCTGAGAGTGATCACAGCGAGGACGAAGACAATGACAACAACAGCGCCACCACGGAGGAGTCCACCAAGAAGAGCAGGAAAAAACCTCCCAAAAAAAAGTCTCGCTATGAGAGGACAGACACTGGAGAGATAACATCTTACATCACTGAGGATGACGTTGTCTACAGACCGGGAGGTAAGACCAGCACATGGGCATCTGCACAGAGCTTGGGAGAGACGTGGTCTCCCATGCAGAGACTTCCTGTAGCTGTTAGGGAAGACCTGGAGTCCAAAAGAGCAGACAGTGGTTGAAGTAGCAAAGTTAAATTCGTGAACTTGGAACTTTTGTCAGAGCAAGGTTTATCTCTTTGGATAAGCCTTCACCAGAGAAGTGCACTTTAGCTTCTTAGTCAGCGGCAACAGACACAGCAACTAAGCTCTGCAGATTCTGTATTGTTTTCAGTAGATATATTCTGGCCACTCAGTGTACTAAGCCATGACAGGAAGTTCATAGGAAGTCTGATCAACACACCAGAGTCTCACCCAGTCTGATGTTTTCCCAACAGTGGAGTTAAAGGATGTCATTAACCTAGCATAGTCATTTCACTGAAAAGAACTCAGCTTCTGAGTTTGTTTGTAGAAAGTTCCACATTTCAGGGAAGCCATGTAGGTGCTTGTTTTGATTTTTTTTTTCAGAAAATAATCAGCATTAGAGAAACTCCTGTTTACAACTATAACTTTCTTGGTTGACAGTTGAGAAGAAAGGTGTGTGATATGAAATTGTCAATGATGGGAGGTGGAGGGGACTTGAAGCTGACAGGGAGCCATGCAGGTTCCAGTGCTGTGAGTGCTTCTCTTTGATTCAGACTCAGCAGCAGACACCAGGACATCTCAGCTGCCCAACCGTTCAGACCATTACGGCTTTGCTTGCCCATTTAACATAGGGGTTTTGCTTGTTTTGTTGTTGTTTTGCTTTAGGTCAGGTTTTGGTTTAAGATACAGGGTCTGATAAGCACAGGAAGGGAAGTTGTACTTGTTTTTCTTCTGTGGATATGTAACATGGGATTGTTGGAATCATTGCCAGCTGCAGTGTTCAGTGTCAAATGCCAGCTTTTACTCATTGTATATAAGATGGAATCTTCCATGTGTCACTGGGGACATTCCAGGTGCTTATGGGAAATGCTGCTCAGACTGTCCATTCGTGAGAGATGCGTACTTAGTTAGCTCTGAGAAGTCCTACAGCAAGACATTTAACAACACCTGCTGCTGCCTCTGCTGTTTATGGACTGTGACAAAGGAGACTAACTTCTTCGAGGAACTGTGTGTGTTTAGGAAACAGTGCCCCTTTTACAGCTTGTTGGGAAGTTCTTGATATTCTCAAAGAAATGTGGGAAAAGATGGTTAAGGGCTTGATTACAAAACAGCTGGCTCTTATGTATAAAGTACTTGGGACATGTTGTTTATACCCTCTCCCCGAGTGCATACATCTATACATCTGTGGATGCCCACATCACTTTTTTGCATAGTGCTGAGGATCAAACGCAGTCTCACACAGGCTAAGTAAGCAAGGTTCTACTGCTGATCTGTATCCCAGCCCCCCCCCCCAGTCTCTTGTATAAATATGTGTAGCATTGTATCTGACCTGTGCATATTATCTCATATACTGCAGTTATAAATCGGTTACTTAAGACTCTTAGGACAATGGAAATGCTGTTCTTGTGGCTGTGTTGGCAGTGTCTGACCTCACAGATAGTGAGTGCCTTTTCTCTATGGTGTCCTCCCTCCCTCCCTCCCTCCCTCCCTCCCTCCCTCCTTCCTTTCTTCCTTCTATCTATCCTACCTCCATTACCGATCCCCCACCCCCACACACCAGGGTTTCTCTGTGTAGTTCTTCTTGGCTATCCTGTAACTGTAGACCAGGTTAGCCTTGAACTAAGAGATCTGCCTGCTTCTGCCTCTGAAGTGCTGAAACCATGACTATTTCTGGTTGGATCTGTGGTTGGAGTCACAGAGGCAGTCAGCTATTAAACAGAGCTGACTAGACCCAAACTGTTGGGAGTCCTTGTGATCTGAGCCCTCCTGGTCAAATGTGAGCATTTGACCTTTTGTAAAGTGCTTGTCGACTGGGAAGCTTAGATTTTAAGCTAAATGACTTTCCCAAATAATTTCTAAATGGAGGTTTGCTAAATACTGCCCACTCTTCAGGTTCATGTCAACTGAAAAGTCAAGAGTAGGGTTCTGTGACTAGATTCCCATTCGGACTTTTATATCCTGCCCCCACCTCTGCCCCTGCCTTTTCTTCCTGGTGTCTTGCTGTTGCTGTCTCTGTTCTCTGTTGCCTTTATAGTGGGGACTGAACTTGGGGTCTTTTACTCTACCACTGAGGTACAGTCTAAGCTCTTTTTAAAAAAAAAATTATAGTTTCAAATCAGGGTCCCACTGAGTACCTCAGCAAGACTTGAACTTGTGACTTCTGCCTCAGTCTCTTGAACAGCTGGGCCCTAGGCCTGTTATTGTGCACATCTGTCTTTTTCTCCTTTCTTATTTCTGAAGACAGTCTCATGTAGTTCAGCTGGCTTTAAATCATTTCTGTGCAGTTGAGGATGGATCTTGATCCTCCTGCCCTCAGGAAGCCAAGCACTGGAAGTATAGGCATGGTGCATGGCTTCTTAGTTGACTCTCAGACAGTTAGTGCTTTTAGAAGATGTTACAAGGTATTGGTAGGTTTTGGACAGATCTTTAAATTGTCTGTAATATGTGGAAATTTTGAATTTAAGTATCTCCTAAAGTATTATTAAGAATGAGCCCTTGGATGGGGGGTTGTCATACATGCATTTAACCTTAATACTCAGGCAGAGTTGAGTTGGGGCCAGCCAAAACTACATAGTAGGAACCTGTCTCAAAAAAAAAAAAATACAACCAACCAACCAACCAGACAGACAAAAGAATGAGCCCTGCAGTGCTTCTTTGAGGAGAGGCTGTTGTGGTCCTTACCCCAAAAGGCCAGTTCTCTATTCAGATTATTAGAAGCAAATTGTTAATTAAGATTTAAGTTTGTTCATTGTCCAGCACAGATGTTTTTTGTGCCTTTGTTCTTCATCACTGCAGTGTCCTGAACCAGACGTGTTAGCAGTGGAGCTGACAAGGATATGCTGAGCTCCCAAGGGCAGAGCAGTGTCTATGAGGACACCACGTCCACCATTAGTTCAGTGGTGTTATCTTTCCATTCCCAGGCTTGCCACATTTCCTTAACAGAGATTATCGTGTGTCTCTCTGTGTGTTTGTATGTGTGTGTCTGTGTATGTGTGTCTGTCTCTCTGTGTGTCTATATCATATCTTCTAAAATTTCTTTTCCTTATGTTTTAGAATTGAGATGTGATAGTTTCTTTTGATGTACATGGAATTAGACTGAGAATGATCCAAATGAGGCAAGAGTTCGAAGCCCGGGTGCCCTTTGAGTTAAAAGAGAGCACAAATAGTGTTTTAAAAATAACAACTTTAAAAAGTGGAATGAATTCAAAAGTTTAATAGTTTATGATTCCTTTTAATGTGACATTTCAAAAGAGGTCCCAGTAATCTCTGAAGTCAGGAGGTAGGGCATGGGCTGTGGTACGTGAATTAGCTTGAGAGGAGCCCCAGGGTTCTGAGCATGCTTTGTTTTGTTGGTGGTGCTTATGTGAGTTTGTCCATTCTCTGAAGTTTGATCACACTTGTCCTTTCCTGTGTAAATGTAGCACTTCCCTGTCACTCCCACCCCCAGATCTTGAACTGCTCCTGGGATTACAAGTGTGCATCACCTCGCTCTGCCGTGGGCCTTCCTCCTACTTGAGGAAGCATCATCAACAGTGGTAGTTTACTAGGGTCTCAGTGGCAAAGCACTGCAGAGCTGTGGGTTACACAACAGCAGTGTCTGTCACACCCCTTCCTTTATCAGGACACCAGGCATAGTGAGGTTAAAACCCCAAGACTGGTAAACTGGCAGGGCCATGTTCCCCTGAGGGAACTAGGGAGAAACTTCTAAGTCTCAGTCCTGACTTCTGTGTTGTGGCAGCATAAATCTAGTCTTCACTTGGCCGTTCTTCTTGTCTGCATGTTTTGGCGTGTGTCCAAATCACTCCCTTTTATGAAGACACCAGGCATTGGACATAACCTATCCCCTATCATCTAAACTCATCACACCTACAACCACCCTGTTCCTCAGCCCACCTGCTGGAGCACTGTGGGTCATATTGGTAGGGGTGGTTAGGCAGGAAGAACTTTGTGCCTGGGGCACAAAGATCATGTTTGAGTGATCCAGGCTGGGCAGCTATTTCGTCTTTGTAACTGTGTTTTAGAACTGTTGGGGAAAAATTGTTGGGGTGATTTTTTTTGAAGTGTATTATTATTGGAGGAGGCTCATATATCATGGCATGTGTGTGGACAGATTGGAGGACAACTTCGGGGAAACAGTTCTTTCCCACTGTGGGTCCCAGAGATCTAAACTCAAGTTTTCAGGCTTGTGCTGCAGGAGCTTTGCCTGTGTGGCCATTCTACTGGCCCTCTTCGTATGTGTAATCACATTATAATGTTCTTTTAGTTGTAGATCATATTAATTAACTTCTGTTTCTTCTGGTTCTCCTGAAATTTCTTCATCCCAAAGGAAGGATTGCCTTTTAGTGTATATTAAAGAACATTCCTCATAATATAAAAATGACTTTTATCTATGATGGTAGATAAAATGAGAAAAACTGCAATTCTAAAGCTATTAAAATTATAAGGAGAAAATGGCAAAAAGTTTAAGACTGGCTATGTCCTTGATTTCAAAAAGGAAAGATCCACTGAGTCAGGTGACTAGCAAGACAAAGTGCTGGTCAGAAATGCAGACTCTCAGGTTCCAGCACTGATGGACTGAATCAGAATCAGTATTTTATTTGACAACATTCTCAAGTAATTTAAATTCATGTTAAGTTGGTGAGAATCACTTATCTGGTGCAGTGTTTGCAGCTGTCCTTCAATTAATGTGTAAGTAAAAGGTGAGTTATTCTCTTGAGAGCCGAAAAGGATCAGAGTTCCCATATGCTTGCCATGTGCTTGTAGTTGGGTGGGAGTTCAGTAGAACAAAGCAAAGCAAAAAGGATCCTAGGAGGCGCTCCTACCCCTTACCTCCACTTACCTCAGACTTGTGATCTCCTGTGAAACTTGCTGAAATCTGGGATTTCCTCACACGTGTCACCATTTTTAAAGAGGGAAAACCACGGAACTGGATTTTTATTTTATTTTTTAAGAGAACAAAAAGATGTTTCCTGGCTTGAAACTTTGTTGTTTTTAAATGATTTATTTTGAATTTTCTGGGTATGGATGTTTTGCCTACATATATGTACGTGTACCACATGTGTGTAATGCCCTTGGTGTAAGGCCATAAGAGGGTGTCAGATCACCTGGAACTGGAGCTACAGGTAGTTGTGAGCTGCCTTATAGATACTTGGAACAAAACCCGGGTCCTCTGTAAGATCAGCAAGTGCTCTTAATTGATGAGTCATTTCTCCAGTTTCCTGGCTTCAGATTTTGAAGTAGACTATAATACCGTAACAGTTAAAAAGCAGCTGATGAGTTAAATTCTGATTGGTTGCTTTGACATAATTTGGATACTCTAAAGTTGATAGATTGCAAAGACCGGTGAGCTTGAATGTGGGTTAAGAGTGGAGTTGTGGTGGTAGTGTAGCCGAGGGATAACTAACTAGTAGGAAGGACACATCTGTGGTCTAGTTTTGGAGAGCAGTGAGATAGCTGAGCAGGTAAAGATGCTTGAGACCAAGTTTGACAACCTGAGTTTAATACCTGGAAACCTCATGGTGGAGGGAGAAGACTGCCGCCCACAGCTGTCCTGCATCCCAATGCTAGAGCTCGTGCCTAGATCCACAGCAACCCAAAACAAGGAGAAATACGCCTTACTTTTAAAAAAAGGAAATAGGTTGATTTCTTAGAAAATACAAAATATATAATTTTTTGCTCTTCTGTTTTTCCCTAAAGTTCTGTTTCAGCCATTTCTGATGTTATATGCCTGGTACCCAGATACTTAGGAGGCTGAAGTAAGAGGGTCATTAGTTCGAGCCAAACTGGGATGTTTAGCCTGTCTCCAAATACAAACAAAGGACATATTTCTAAAGAGTGACATTTTAGCATGCTTAGGGTTCAGTCCCCAAAACTGAGCAGACTTTTTATTCCTCTCACTTGCAATCCCCCCCCCCACACACAACACACACACGAGGGTGGTTTTGGGGGTATTGAGAGAGATTGAAATTTTCTAAAGACAGAGCTAATGTAACGATTGTGGGTAGCAGGCGTTGTTCTAAGGAGGTGAACTTCCCAGATAATTAGGCTCCTAGTACCTTGTGGTTTGAGCCCTGGCAGGAAGGAGGTATCATTGCAGCGGCCTCTCACACATGTGTGATGTCTGTGCTAAAGGTTTCTGGCCATCATCTGCAGAACATTGATCACTGTACTGAATTCCACATCACTGCTACCATTGAATGCAGGCTGTTTCATAGCAGCAGACTATAATCATCCATGACACTTTGTAAGTACTTTCTGTGCACTCTGCAGGCACCAACTACCTGACTGACCACTGAAGAGCCATGCACCGTGCACCAATTTAGTGTCCATCTCTAAGTCATGGTGTGACTCTGTGGGGTTCATGCTCCCTTGTCTTAAACTTACCAACTAAAATTCCTCTCAGAAAACCTTTTCAGACGACTCATAGGTTCAGTAGAAGCCATGGCAAAGTCTGCTGCTCTGCCCCTCCCCCTTCTCTACCACTTTAAATTATTTAGAGAGCTCTGTGTTCTTCTCCAGGCATGCTCTGTGTCTTCCAAGAGGTGCTTGGCATCATGGACTTATTTCCATCTTGTGCCCTAATCATTGCAGGGGGCGCTCTCCATTTTAATCATCTCGAATTAAAGCGCTGAGGCTGTAGAGGTAATTTAATGGCTAACTGCACATGCTATTCTTACAGGGGACCCTGGTTTGGTACCTAGCACATACATGGTAGTGCACAACCACCTGTAACTTCAGTTTCAGGGGATTTGATACCTTCTTCTGGCCTCTTACGACAGTAAGCACCCAAATGGTACACATGCATATAAACTCACACACACATAAAGTACAGTAGATCTTGAAAAACGAAGTCACTATTAGATAGGTCAGGTCTCCTGACTCAACAACTGTCCCACTCTACAAGATTTTAGTCTACAGATCTCATCACTTTCCAGGGTCATTTTGCTCCTTCACACGTATCCACCGGATTCAGGCAGCCACATCTCCGTAAGTATTGTATGCTTTCCCTTCTGCTTGTCTGTTTGAGCAGTATCAGAGAGCTTTCTCCCTCCAGTGTTCTTCATGGTGTATTTCAGGTATGAAGAAAGGGTCTAATATTCCCCAGATTAGCACCAGCAGAGACAGGGGCCTTCTTTGGGGGAGAATTGTCAAAGCTGTTTATCTTCTAGGAGTTGGCTGTTAATATGGGCATGGGGTAGCTGATGATGGAAGAACCCTTTGGGATGTGTCCTTGAGGTTATTTGTGTGGAGAAAAGGCCTTTTGAGTGTTCACTCTCTAAAGATAAGATTGTTGAGCCAATGGGCATAGTTTTTCTTGCACTGTATAATCTTCCTATATACTAGAATGGTTTTTAGTATGCCACTTGCTAGTTGAGTGTTCTTTTCTCACTAGTTATTAGTTATTTGGTTATTAGGATAGCACATAGATTCTTGTATCTGTTCTAGTAATTGGCTGGATCCTTTGGAAACTGGGGACTTCCAGGGTAAACGTGAGTCCGTTTAGAAGGAGAAGTTCTTTGAATAGGTATGAGAATATTGGCTGTCAGTGCTCTGGATTTCATAATATTAGCTGATTTTTTTTTTTTTTTTTTGGTTTTTCAAGACAGGGTTTTTCTGTATAGCCTTTGGCTGTCCTGGAACTCACTCGGTAGACCAGGCTGGCCTCGAACTCAGAAATCCACCTGCCTCTGCCTCTCAAGTGCTGGGATTAAAGGCGTGCGCCACCACCGCCCGGCATATTAGCTGAATTTTAAACCCAGATGTTATATGTGGCAAAGATTTGGAATGGTAATAGTGCAGCTACTTAGTCTTCTTGTTGAAGACATTTGCAAAAGGGTCCTGATATCCAAATGGGCAGATTGGTAAATGGTCAGTTAAAATTAGATGTTTTGCCTCTGTAGTCTGTCTTGGTTTGAGGACTACATGATGGTTTGAATGCCATGACCTGTGGGGCTACTTCTCTGTTCTTAGTGAGCATCATCAGAAAGGCAAACATGTCTTTGAAGGGCCAGAGAGAGTCTGTTGTAGCTCTTGTCTCTGTCCCTTGTCATGAGAGTATTTGATAAGTGATCTTGGCTGTATGCCAGTAAAAACCTTTTTTATAGGTATTGAAATTTGAAATTCATACAATTTTCTAAGTCAAGGAAAAATATATATTAAAGCCCACCCTTGCAGCTTATCATGAAAAAATAAAAATCAAAAAAACTAAACCAAACCTGTCCTTTACTTGTGAGCTTCATAAGAGCAGGGAGCAGGACCTGTGGGCCATGGTTGGCTCTGTGTTTTATGGCCCCATTCTCTAGTTAACGTTTTCTTAGATTCTGCTGAAAGTAGACTATGCAGTTCTCTCAGCTCTGGGCTGGAAGTAGATCAGTAGTAAGAGTGAGTACTTAGATGCAGTAGGTGCTAGAGTTGATTTCAGTGCCACAAAACCAAAGGCTATGTTGTTGTTGTTCTCTTCCTCCTCTTCCTCCTCCTCTTCCTCCTCCTCTTCCTCCTCCTCTTCCTCCTCCTCTTCCTCCCCCCCTCCTCTTCCTCTTCTTCTTCTATTTATTTTATGTATGTGAGTACACTGTTGTGTCTTAGACACACCAGAAGAGGGCATCGGATTTCATTACAGATGGTTGTGAGCCACCATGTGGTTGGTGGGAATTGAACTTGGGACCTCTGGAAGAGCAGTCAGTGCTCTTAACCACTGAGCCATCTCTCCAGCCCCCAAAGGCTGTGTTTTAAGATACTACCAAATTAAAAATAAAAGAAAACTTTTATAGAAAATAAATGTTTCCTAGCTATTGTCTGTCTTTCTGTCTGTCTCCATCCATCCATCCATCTATCCATCCATCCATCCATCCATCCATCCATCCATCCATCCATCCGTACTGTGTGTAGATCAGAGTTCATTCTTTCCTTCCAGCATGTTGTTTGGCTAGTGAACTCAGGTTGTCAGGGTTGGTTGCAAGTACCTTTACCTGTAGAACCATCTTGCCATCCCATGCCTTACATTTTATTCAGGATTTAAAGTCATAATTTTGACCAGGCATGATGATACATGGTCTTAATCCTGGCACTCTGGGAAATATTATAAGCATACCAATTGAACAAATGGGCAGCTATTATAAGAGTACTGGTCAAACAAAGGCAAATCCATTCCTGAACTTCAGGAAAGAGTATTAATGATGCGTGTCTAGCACTTGTTTATTCGTGCCTCAGCACCCAGAATCCAGCGCTGAATGAGAGAGCGAGTTGTCACTGTGTACATTGCTACAAACTGTAATAGTCTTGAGAGGGGTTTGCGCTGTACCTCTGGGGCTTCTTTGTGGCAGGAAGTTGACAGCTTTTGGGAGACCCTTTCTGTTGTTCCTAGGAACCTATAGGTACTTAGTGTAGAGAGAACACAGGTTCTTTTGTTAAGATCTCCATGCTGGCTAGATAAATCAGTCTACTGGTCTGTGATGGACAATACCCCAGTCATAGTAGAAGGAGATTTGTTTTTACCTGGGGTATAATTGGACTGTGAACTCCTGCAGTGAGTGAAACTCTCTGCCTCTTTGCTTAGTGAACAAGAGGTTGAACTCATTCACGCTGGAGTTCAACTTTTGGTGGCTCAGTTAATTGTTAAATGCTCCCTTTATCATAATTACATTGATGCCCTGCTTTGTGGTGGCTGAGGAAATTGCTGGAGGACTTGTTTACTCTGTCTCACACTGTTCTGTAAAAGCTCTTTTTCAGAGGAGATAGTTTTGATTTGGAGTGCCATGGTGGTGTTTGAATTGGGTAACTTAAATTGAAATGCAAGAATTTGGTTCTACCCTCAACAGAGATTGGCTTGAATCTGGTATTCATCCACGTGTGTGTTGTCTTTCCAGATCTATTTATTCTGACAGCTTTACCAGCTGAGAAAATTAGACTTTACAAAAATAAAAATATTGTCTATGAGCGGTATATTTATTTTGTTAGTTGAGGTTTTTAAAAATGTACATTGTCAAGACTGATTGTTTTGAAGCATTTAAATATTCTATAGTAAATGCATTTGTGAATAAGTTTTGCCTTGGAGATATCCAAATGTCCTAAATGCTAGAACTATTAAAGAAAAAATGTAAACTACTATTTAGTACAAATTTTATGGTGCATTTTTAAGAAATTAACTTTTTTGTAGTAGCTAGTTTTACTGTCATAAAACCAGTGGAGGTAAATTAGTTACTTAGCTTTTCTGGTGAAAGTTGAAACACATGAAAAATTAGTAAACTCCTGAAGTCACTTTACCAAGTGTATTAAATTGATATATATTATCATTACATGTGTATTTAAAACCTGCTCTTTAAATTGTTATCATTTCACAATTGGAAGTATGTTCAATCTAATTAGCACAGTATAGGTTATATATGATAGAGCTTCCATAGTTGTTCATTTAACCCTATATTGAATATAATTTTTTACTTAAATCTCTGCATTTCTCTATTTAATACCATTTTAGGGACTACCTGTTGAGTAATGCAGTGTGGTGAGTGGCGCAGAAGGCTGAGTGCTTGAGATGAAGAGAAGGGTAGCATGCCTTGGCCCTTGCCTGCTGCAGGTGCAGCTTTGGCTTTTTTGTGCTGAGCAGATGCTAGTGTTACACGGATGGGGTGTCACTGTCACTGTAGATTGGGCTGTGGAGACTTGATACAGTTGGGGGAAAAAAAAAGATGGAGAGTGTTAATCACAAGACTACTGAGTATATAGCACAAATTATATTGACTTTTGTAATTCTCAATTTTTAATGTAAGATTTCAATTTGTGCTTTGTTAGTAATGCTATAGGTACCTGCTAGCTCTCAGGAAGACAGTCATCACTGTGTGGTATCTGGTTTCAGACTTTACATGACCCTTGATAGCAGTGTGCTGCGATTGTTGACCATGGTGATGTTAGTAATGCTGTGTGTAATTCCAATTCTTCTCTTTAGTTTAGGGAAGAGACATGCCTACAAGAAGAAAAGGATATTACCCAGTATTTGACAATTTTACAAAGTCAAGAACAGTTTACCCAGAAAGTGGTAGTTATAATAACCACTATTCTATAGTATAAAAACACACTTGACCGTTACACCTGAGAATCATTCTGTCAGTCTTGGAAATTATGCTTTAACCCTGCGTGGATGTTTGTGCCTCTCCTTTTGACTACACAGTGGAGATCTGGTTTCTGATCTGTTCTCTGTACTGGTCGGAAGACTGTCTTTCATGTCTGCAAACTAGAATGATTTTGAAGCTGGCAGTAGCTATCAAAAAAAAAAAAAAAGAGAGAGAGAGAGAGATTTGATGACATGAAGTATATAATCTTTTTAAAAAGTGCTTTTAGCATTCAGGATAGGACCAGAATAAGGCTGGTTATTTGACACCCGCAGCAGTTGTGTTGCAAGTTTCTATTTTCTCTGAGCTGTTGGGTTCTGAGTGCTGAGCATCTGATATGTGAAGATGTGGGTTCCGGCTGCCTCACCAGTGTGCTTTCCCCAAAATTCTGCTGCCTATACAGTTCCGTCTTTATGTTCCTTCCCCAAGTTTACCAGGACTGACGTTCCTTGGCCCAGCTAGTGCTTTGGTTAGGTAGCATATCTGTTCACACTTGTTCATTTATTGTGATCTCTCACTTCCGGTTGCTTCCCAGCCTGGTCCCTTTGCACTGAATAAGTGGTACATTTTCAAGACAGAAAATTGACAAATTCAGATATGTGAAAGTTCAAGTCTAAAGCCACTACTAACATTTGTTGTGTGGTCACTTCCCATAGTGCACACATGTAGAGGTGTGGCTACACTTTCTTAATATGCTTTTGTTTTTTGTAGAGTGTCTCGTCCTGCAGCCTATGCTGGCTTTGCTTCAGTGAGCTGTCACACACATCTATCATGCATCGTGTGCTGTTAGTATAACCTGTGTGTGGCTGGGGCGTCTGCAGAGATGGCAGGGTTGAGGTTGGTAGGAGAAAATGTGCCTTTCTTTTCATTCACGTCTTACCTTTCTGATGACACTCACCCAGTGCTTTAATTCTGATGACAGGCAGTAAGCCACAGGGACATTGGGACAAACCAGTGAGTGCTCTCATGTTGTGTCATAGGGAACATGCTCAGACATCTTATATTCACTATCATGCTGAGACTATGGACGTTTTATTTATTTATTTATTTATTTATTTATTTAGGTTTTTCAAAACAGGGTTTCTCTGTGTAGCCCTGGCTGTCCTGGAACTCACTCTGTAGACCAGGCTGGCCTGGAACTCAGAAATCCGCCTGCCTCTGCCTCCCAAGTGCTGGGATTAAAGGTGTGTGCCACCACCACCCGGTTTATGGACGTTCTTAAAGGAGTCATAGCTAGTAAAATTTCTTAGTCAGTTAAAAATATGTACATAATTGTACTGTACAATTTTTCTTGTGATAAGCAGTTCAATATAGTGAGGTTTTTTGTTTTTGTGTGTCTTTTTTTACATTTAGACTTTGTTTGTTATCAGTTTTGAGTCAGGGTCTTATTCTATAGTCCTGGTTGGCCTTAAGCTCATGGTAACCTTTCCTCATCAGCCTCTGAGCCACAGTATTTAGTTTCCATATTATTAAAATTCTAATTTTAATATTTTAATTTTAGAAGAGAGGTATTCCTGAAAGGCATAGGCTGACCTTCAGTTCCCAAGTAGCTAGAATATAGTCAGCTTGAATTTTTTTCCATTTGTTCATTTACTTGTTAATGAAAGGGAAGTCATTGTGTAACCCATGCTGGCCTGGAATTGGATATTTAGACAGGCTAGCTTAAGATGTATGATCCTCCTGCATCAGCTCTCTGAGTGCTGGTGTTACAAATGTGTGCCCTCACCTTCCTGACCTAGCTATGACCAGTGCTATGGTATTCCGGGAAATTTGCACCAGTCCCTATGCTTTCTGGGAAGGTGCATTCATGAATTCCCTTTCGAACAAATTCATTCAGGAACCTAGAAGACAGAGGGAGGATAATGGCTTGAGTGAACCCCTGTGCTATCTAGTATGTGGGAGAAATGTCACCCCTTATGGCTGTTTGTGAACCCTAGGAATGGACTCCTTAGGAATTAGACTTCGTTGTGTTCTTTTCAGGGAAGGAGTTGTCAGCTTTGTTCTGTCTGGTCCCATCGGGTTTCATCTGCCTTTGGAGACTACTCTTACTCCTGGCAGAAGGTAATGATTGGTTTGTGCTACCTTGTTACTACTGGGGTCCCTGTTTCCTTTCTGTTTGTTTTTTTGAGACAGGATTTCTTTGTGCTGCTCTGGGCTGTTATAGATCTTGTTCTGTATATAGTCCAGGCTGGCCAGGAACCACAGAAACCTGCCTGCCTCCACCTCTGGAGCACTGGGATTAAAGGTGTGTGCCATTACCGCCCTGCTGCTTCTTATCTTCAGTTTTAGTGTTTATTTTTTAATTAGTTTCTTTTTCTTAATATATTACATTGGCTTATTATGTTAATATTTTATGTTTTTGATTCAAAGTAATCTTTAAATTTATGAATAGCACATGAATTCAGGGAAATAATGGGTAAAATGGCTTAGTATTATTCTTCTATATTTCCTTCCACTGGAAATAGCTATAATCTTGATACAAATACAGTGCATTTGATATATCTACCCCTATCCCCGACAGCTTCTTCTCAGATCCTCACACAAACATCTTCCTCTCAAAGTCATGTCCTCTTCTGTTTTGGATGTCCGCTGGAGCATCAGCAGCCTGCCAGTGGCCCATCCCTGAAGGAAAACCTGGCTCCCATTGCCAGGAGCGCTGGCATGCCTGTAGCTCCTCAGTATGACGAAGTGTCTTGTGAGCCCTTCACACAATATGCCACCTAGCTGACTGGCTTGGTTTTGTGCAGGTCTGTTTAGGCATCCACAGCTGCTGTGAGTTCACGTCATCCCTGCCATGTCCAGAAGGTACCACTTCCCAACAGTCTTCCTCTTGTACATGATGTGTCATCATGGAAGTTCCAACACTGGGTGTGTTAATTCATTTTCCATCAAAAGAGCAAGTTTGAGGACAATTAATCTAGCAGGAAGCCACAGAGCCAGACTAGTCACCCTTCCTGGGCAGAAAGCACTTTCCTTCTAAGCCTGTTTTGGCTGTGCTTCCTCAGCTTCTTGCTGTCTATGAAAAGACAGGAGTGTGGAAGAGAAAATGGACCTGGGAAGATTCTACAATGCATCAATCACACTTTCTCTAAACCGTCTGTGAAATGCCAATACAACTCATATAGAAAAGCAAGGCCCTGGGAGAGACTGAATCTGGCCTGTCAGCATAGAGAGAAGGGGTCCTTGGAGCAAGCTACTGTGACAAGTCAGTGGGGAAAGCTGGTGGCAGGGTGCCGATAGTTCACACTCATGCTGCTCTTTTCCTGGAAGTATGGGACTGGCTTGAGTTCTTTAATTTCTTTTGAGGCAGAGTCTCTCTCTATAGGCCAGGATGGCCTGGAACTCACCAGATAGCTTAGGTTGGCGTTGAACTCACAGTAATCCTGCCTCTTGAGTGTTGAGATAATAGGTGTGAGACACCACAAGGGTTCATAGCTTTAGAAGTATGATTGTGATAAGACTTGGCTGTTACCTGCTTTTAGCATTTTGTTTAAAATGGAGAAATCTTCAATTTTTCTCTAAATTCTGATTTATTTTGTCTCTGCAGATGTTCATAACATGGATGGCTTTTCTGAGGTTCAGATTACTAAAAGAACATGCAAAAGCCAAGCTTTCATTAAGTGTCGGGATTGGCCCAGAGCAGCTGCAGCCCTTCGTTGAAGTGTGTTGAATATAGTTTCTGGTTTAAAATTAAAAAAGAAAGAAACACAAGAGCTGTCAGTGGCTAGAACAGTAAATGAAATCTCCTCTTTCCTTTTAGGATAGTTAGATATTTTATTACTTTGACCTTCAAATCTCTGCTAATTTGGATTATAAAAGTGGCAGGTGGATGGCAGATGAGCACAGATAGACCCTGCTACCTTACCTTCATATGGTACAGAGCTGAGTTACTGCGTCTCACATACCAAGGAGGCAGAGGATGGAAGTCGTTGTCTATGTGGAACATTTTCTTCAGATAATTCAGACTACTTGTAATCCACAGTGGGCTGAAGATATGCACTGGGAACCTGAGATCTCAGTATATTTTCAGTTATGTAAAAATGACTAGGTTTTGCCGGCGGCGGTGGTGGGGCACGCCTTTAATCCCAGCACCTGGGAGGTAGAGGCAGGCGGATTTCTGAGTTCAAGGCCAGCCTGGTCTACAGAGTGAGTTCCAGGACAGCCAGGGCTACACAGAGAAGCCCTGTCTTGAAAAACCAAAAAAAAAAAAGACTAGGTTTTAAATTACTCTTAAATACCTGTATGTAGTACTTGGCTCAGAATGAAAAACAGAAACAACAAAACCAACCATATAACTATAGCTGGAAACAGCATTGCTGTAAGGGAGCAGGGGGGGAGTGGCTTGCATTAGAGTTGAGACAGGTTTCATTGCTCTGAAAACTTGATATAAATTACAGCAAATGAGAAAACTGGAAAGCCACTGTAAGACCAGAGTAGACTTTGGACAGGCTCACATGGTTCTGGTGTCAGCTGGACTATCAACAGTGCTTTTATAATCAGTCTGTGTGCACCATTAATTACATCAGTGTTCTTAGGAGACCGATGCAGAAGGGGAAACCGCTGGGGGGTGGGGTGGGTGGGGTGGGGGGTGGCATGCACCTTTTATCCCAGCAGTCAGGAGGCAGAGACATTCGAGTCTCTGCAAGTTCAAAACCAGCCTGGTCAACAGGACAGCTAGGGCTACACAGAAAAACCCTGGCTCAAAAGTGGGGGCGGGGAGGGGGGCAAAGTTCTTGCACCCCTCCCCCCATTTTCTGGGAGTCTGCCCCAGAAATTCACTTATTTAAATAAAGTGGCATGTTAATAATGGATTTTCAGCAGACTGTTACAGCTTAAAGGTGTGTGGAAGCATAGACTTGTATGATTGGATCCTGAAATTTGGCTAGGATTGTGTAAGAAAGACAGATACTTCTGGTGGGGGCAGCAATACCAACATGGGGCTAACAGGGCAGGGCTGATGGATGGCCCAGCAGTCGGGACTCTAAGCCAGCCAGGACTGACCCACCCTTCCTCCCGTCTCTCTCTCTCTCTCTCTCTCTCTCTCTCTCTCTCTCTCTCTCTCTCTCTCTCTCTGCCTGCCTGCCTGCCTGCCTGCCTGCCTGCCTGCCTGCCTTCTTTCCCTCCCTTCCTCCCTCCCTCTCTCTTGAAGGTTCTCAAACTGACCAGTGGTGGCACATGTTTAATCCCATCATTCAGGAGATGGAGGCAAGTGGATCTCAGTGTTTTCTACAAAAGGAGTTCTAGGACAGCCAAGGCTACACAGAGAAACCCTGCCTCAAAACACCATAAATGAATGAGTGAGTGAATGAATATATGAGAGAGAGAGAGACAGACAGACAGAGAGAAACAGAGCAGAGAAAGAAAAGGTTTCTCTGAACATAGTCCTTGTGGGGACTTTCTCTGTAGACAAAGCTGGCCTCAATCTCACAGAGCTGTCTGTTTCTGACCTGGGTGCTGGGGTTAGAAGTATGTGCCATCATGCTTTCGGCTCTTCTGTGAACTACGCTGATTCTGTGATGATGGTGGTTATAGTCAGGGCAGCAGATCATGGATGTTGATCTGACACATTTCTTTAAGTATCTCTTACACAACTGTGAGGATGTATAGGTGAAAGACTGATCATTTGAGAAAGGCCACTTGTGGGATGGTGGTATCTGTAAACAAACCTGAGGAAGTTTCTGTTAAGTCTGAAAGAAGTTGAGTTCAGCACGCATTAATATGAGCCCAGTGTCTAAATCTGTCTGCTTTCAATAAAGTTCATCTGATCTTGACATTATGATTAACTGGAATAAATGAGAAATTATCCAACGGTAAGGAAAAGACAGGCAGAAAAAATTAACTTTCAATTGTGCTAGCATAAAGCAGCTGTCATGATAGAGCATCTGTTTGTCCATTCTGACAGGAAGACTTTTTTTCCCCTGCGCTTGGCCTATAGTTAATATTGTGAAGGATAGGAGGAAAATATTTAAATGGGGTGAAATATTATATTAATATAGTTATATATTAATATAAGGAACTACAATGTAGATGTTTAAAAAGTACAAAAGAGGGACTGGAGAGATGGCTTCATAGGTGTTCTTCCAGAGTCCCCAGATTCAATCCCTAGCATCCATGTCACAGCTCTAGGGGATTCAACACCCTTACATAGAAATATATGCATAGTTTTTTTTTTTTTTTTTTTTTGGAGCTATGGAAACTGCATGTTACAATTAACTGTCATTAATTCCATTGAATAGAAATATGTTCCATTTGCTGTACAATCAGGAGGCAAGCTTGAATGGAATAAATAGATGAAATCTAAATTATACTGACAGTCCATTAAACAGTAGCAGAAAACCCATAAGGAAAATGGATTCACTATAATACTAGCTTATAATAAAATCATTTGCCAAATGAGAGTGATAGCCCAGGCACTGTGAGCCCCCCTGTGTATTCCCAGCAATCACTACAAAGTTGGTCTGAGGCTCTCCTAGCCTTGCTGGAAGTTATTGCCTTGCATGAAATTTTTCCTACAGGGTGTGGCATTAGCAATCAGCCTGTGCTTGTTGTCAGCCATATAGGGAGAGAGGAGCCCTCTCCCAGGCCTGCCTATCACTGCTCATTTTCCATGTGGGCATAGCTTGCTGCATTGCTTCCTGAATGCACATCATTTTACTTGCTTTCACCTTTTGTGTTTTTTGGGTGATGCTGGGGATGAATCCTAGAATGGAGTATATGCTACCTCTGAGCTGTGTATCCAGCATCTCCCTCTGCCCCCTTCCACACAGTACTGGGGTGTATCCCAGACTAGTTTGTTTTGGTTTTGGTTGTTTGTTTGTTTGGTTTGGTTTGGCTCAGGTTTCTCTGTGTAGCCCTGGCTGTCCTGGAACTCAGAAATCTACCTGTCTCTGCCTCCCAAATGCTGGGATTAAAGGTGTGGTTTGTTTGGTTTGGTTTGGTTCAGGTTTCTCTGTGTAGCCCTGGCTGTCCTGGAACTCAGAAATCTGCCTGTCTCTGCCTCCCAAGTGCTGGGATTAAAGGTGTGCGCCACCACTGCCTGGCATGGACTAGTTTTAAAATCGTGATCCTACTGTCTCAGTTTTACTGTCTCAGTGGATTATAGGCATGGTGTATCACCATGATTGGCCCATGGTCCACTTTCATTCCTTGAGTTAAAAGATCTATCACCATTTTGATTAGTAATCAGAACAGACTAGCTTAATAGTCGTTTTTATATTAGTTTAACTTTTCTATTTGTGTGTGGTGGTGGGGGACACTGATGTCAGAGGTCAGCCTTTGGGAACTGGTCCTTCTTCCATTCTGAGTGGGCTTTGAACTCAGTTCCCAGGCTTTACCTGCTGAGCTGTCATCTATCTCACTGGCCCTTTGGGACAGATTTTTTTTTCCTTCAGTGTTTTATTTAATTGTGAACCACTGAATTGGGATAGGACAGTTACCTGAATGTCTTGTCTTAAAAAGTCAGGTACAGTATGCTGCAAAGTGAGGGGCATGGGCAGTGGGGCCTTCTCTGGGCAGGTGGGCTGTCACATTGTGGCCCCTTCAGTGGTGCTGCAGATGGAGCCCAGAGCCTCATGGATTCATGCGTGCTAGGCAGGTGCTTTACCACTGAGTCTTCAGTTCCATCACCAATTTTAAAAATAAAATTTCTTTCTTAGAGTAAATACTTTTTTCTTTTTTAAGTGTACAAATGCTACAAAATATAAGTTATAAATTCTGAGAAGTTGATTTAACTGGAATTTGGACTTGGAATTGGCTAGAATAACTTTAATAGTAAGGGTTCAGTACAGGTTATAAGGAACATTTTCATAATAATTTGTAGAGATAAGAGCTGAATTGCTCTTTGTTTGGGTCATACAGGTGTTAAGCCATGGTTAATATTTTGAATGCCATCATGGTCTGCTTTCTGCTGCTGACAAGATAATGCTGCTTTTTCTTGTTTTACTCAGTTTTTAAACCCAGTGAGTATATGATTATGGGAAGGGAAGCACTTCCTGACACTAGGTGATGACAGTCTGGGCCTGGCCTTTAAACCTGGGAGTAGGAGAAGGAATCTGTCTAATGTGAGCCCAAAGGCCACAGGGCAGCCTTGGCTGTCTCAGGTACTGTCTGATTGTTTCTGAGATAGGCTCTTTCACATGTCTTCAACTAAGCTAGGATGACTGGGATCCACCTTCTAGGTGCTGGGTTACAAGGGCACCTCACTGTGGCTGGATTTTGACAAGAGAATTGAACTCTGGTCCTTGTGCTTGCAAAGCAAGCATTTTCTCAACTGTGCTGTCTCCCTAGCCCAGTCTAGAGATTTTGATGTACTGGAAGACTCCCTGATATCTAGAAAAGAGACATGTCTCAATTTGAGGACACTTTAGTTTGTTATAATTGTCTTTCCCATTCTTTGTCACTGTGCTCTTCTGTGCTGACGAGCCCATGTAAGCTTTGCAGTTTTAGAGCCAACAGGCATTGCAGTCTATGGATCCAGTTATCAAGAAGTGTGTAGACAATGGAGCGGCTGATAGCTTCTACCTGGGTGGTTTTTCCTTCTACTGAGTTAATCAACATGAAGCCATCAGATTTGGTCATGGTTGAAAGTCAAATCAAAAGCTAAGGAAATGATCTAGGCGGTGTCTTTCCCTCTGAAGCTGTCCACTGTTCCACACACTGCTACTTTCTTCTGTTTAGCACATAGCTGAAAACCAGCCTCTCTCCACCTGTGACAGAATGTTTGACTTTCTTTTCAGTATTTGGTTAGGGCCTAAGGTAACTAATTTCACTTCTTCCTTCACTGCTCCTCAGAGAAGTTCTGAGTGTCTGCTCTGCAGAAGTGGTCACATGGTGCAAGCCAGCGGTGCAGCTGGCGTTGACTGTGTTGAGGATGTGGTGATCGAGATTGTTTGCTGGAGGCCCTCAGTGTACCAGAGCCTCTGGTCTGGAATCAGACACCAGGATTTTAGTGTTGTTTCTAGCAAGCTTAGCTCCAGGTTCAGGGAGGGATGCTGCCTCAGGGGAGTATGGTAGAGCATGATAGAATTGCACGCACACACGCACGCGCACACACACATCACACACACAAACCCCTATCTCTTTTTTTCTGTGTTGGAATTAGCAAATACTTATATTAACTAGGGAGATACTAGTGGACTTAATTTTGCGATATTTTACCTTGTTGAATGGTTCTGAGTGTCAGGGATAGAGGAATAACATGGAAGAGAAATGAAGGAGAACAGAGACGCCTGAGGGTCAGCTTCCTATGTCCACTGTTGGGACACCCAGCTGTGTCTCTGAAAATCTCTTTGTGAAAAAGGCTTTGTTCACAAGGAAGGGGTTCTATTTAAAATTCTATTAGAGTGACACTGCCATTCTTTGCAAGAGGACGAGAGTATTTCAGAGATTAATAGGTGGGAACACATGGATGGAGGGAAGATGCCACATGGGGCTGAGCAGCGGTGGAACATTGCCTGTGTGTTGTAACACAGCTTTAATGCAAGGCCTCACAGACCGCTTACTAAATTAGGAGGTGAAGTAAGTGTCCACTTTGCTTAGTGAGGAGCCTGTCAGGACAGACGCTGATAGGTGCTTTGTGTACATGATGACAGACTGCCTGATGTGGCAGGCTATGATTTTTACCCTTGTGGAACTTGCTTCCCTGCTCAATTTACATAAACCTGCTGATTTGCTGACGGTTGGAAAAGCAGAGGCTTTTCTTTGCCTTGAGAATTTGCCTTCACGTTTGGCTGACTTCCCTCCTCAGCTCAGTGAGGGCTCTGTTTGCAGATGGCTGCATTGATTTTTGGACACAAAGCTATGTTGAGGTTATGAGAAACAACCAGAGATATCCCTGCTCAGTATCTTCTCCCAGGTCATGGGTTTTGATGTTCTAGTCACAAGCATTTCAAGTGTCACCATGTGATCTGCTTCTGTGCCGAGGCACAGTGTTAGAGTATAAAACTCAGTACAAACCCCAGTCTCATTTTCAGATATCCCTGCTAAAGAAAACATTAGTTATCATTTGTTTTTCAGAATAACTGATAGTGGTGGCAATAGCTTCATTTATTTTTTTCCTGGCCCATTTCAGGCATGCTGATTTTAAGATTAAAACAATGTATATTTGCCCCACAGCAACTGTTGGCTCATTTTGGTGAATGCCTGCTTTCCTGTGAGTGATTTTGAGAGTGTGCATTGTGTGTTTAATGGACTGCATTGTCTGCTCAGCCGAGTTGCTGCTTTTAACAACAAAGAAGAGGGGCTCTCAACATTTAAAAACAAAAGGTGTCTGTAGTGTTTCTGTTGGCTGCAGGCTTTGTCACTCTGAGGATATCAGTCTAGCTGACTAAATCACTCTTAGGACCAACCAGGTCGTAGGTAAGCCATGCTTTCAGAAGTTGCATGACAAGTCTTGCCAAATCACTTTGACTTTAGAAGGTTACAGGCACACACAGTCCATCTGTGGATTTGACATTGTTCTTAACTTAGCCTTTCAAATTAACTACTTTGGGTCTAGAAATGTAGGTTGATGCTTGTCTAGAGTGTTCAAGGCCCTAGATTGGATCCCCAGCACTGCAAAAACAAACAGAAGGATTTACAAATAAAAACAAAGGATTTTATGCTAGCTATAAACATTTATATAAATTGGTTTTATTAAATAAGCTGCTTGATTAATGAGACCAAAGAGAAAATACTTGTGATGACTGGCCTCAGTTTACCCTTCTGGGGGGGGATGGGTGGAGTAGCATAGCACAAAGGTCAATAAAAGAAAAATTACTTCCTTCGAGACTTAAATCCCAGATTATTTCCTAGAGTGCATTTTCTTTTTTTGAGTGCATTTCTTAAGTTGGATCATTCTGTTTTGTAGGAAGGAAAAATTTAACTCTTCAGTAATGTTTCATACTTTATTTTAAAAAAACGCATTAGTGGGGCTGGAGAGATGGCTCAGTGGTTAAGAGTCTGGCTGCTCTTCCAGAGGACCTGGCTTCAACTCCCAGCACCCACATGGCAGCTCGCAACTAACTGTAAGTTTAGTTCTAGGGGAACCCAATACATGCAGGTAAAACATCAATGCATGTAAAATAAAAATTTAAAAAGTCACTTAAAAATTAATAATACATTAGCTAAATCTGTTTAAAGCAGAACATTACCCACCCAGAATGGTAAATTTGACTAAGCTTGGAAAAAAAATTAACTTATGTGACTCATGATCTTATGTGACCCATGATTTATTGTTCTTTATGTCCACAGAATCTGTTTTGTTTCCTGATCTGATAGTGAACTTATCTGCCTTACATACATGTCTCAGAATACTGAGATTCTGATACAATATAGGTTCTACAGATACCAGCCTTGGATATTGTAACCATTATGTAAATTTACAACTTTGAATCAGTTTGGTTTGTCATGGTAATTATTTAAATTTTTTAAAAAAAGATACCTTGTATGCAGGAAAAGGGCACTAATAAGTAAGTGTGGTAATTCTACAGGTCAGGTTCCAGGCTGTTCCCTCATGTGGCCTTTCCCTTGGGCAGCATTTTTTAGTCTGTGTGTGTCAAGGTTCAGCAGGACAAGGAACACGGGTGGCAGCAGCTCCCCTTTCTCGTCTCTTAGCTGTCATACCTTGGTGTGTTTAGAGAGAAACATTTCCTGAGTCTAGTTGTAGCAGAACATAAGTTTTCTCTCCTTTCTCTGGAAAGCTCTTAAGGGGTGAGGGGACTGCAACGGGTGTTTTTGACTACTCTTGGACTCACTGTTCGGTCAAGGCTGACCTTGAACACGTGATCGCCCTGCCTGCATCTCTGGAGCTGGAATTCTGTGTGAGCACATGCACCACACCTGACGGAAACTTGTTACTATACAAGTCCATAGTGCTTTACATTCCAGAGGAAGAGGGTCTAAAGCCCTTCTCTGTGACATAACAGGGCCTGTGTCCCACACATGTTACTTATTTCAGGCTTGTCTGATTGTGAGCACAGCAATGGCACACATTAGTCCTTGCTGGACACAGGGATTGCTGTTGTACTGTTTTCAGAGCTCTGGAGATGGTGATGGTGGTGGTGGTGGTGATGGTGAGGAAGAAGAGGACAGTGCAGACCACATGACTGCCAGATAATGGGACATTCAGTATTGTGAATTGCTAAGGAGTGCTTACCACTCCGTTACAGAGAGAGGAGCCCCGAGAATGTATTACTTCTGCGGCCCCTCGTGAATAGTTGTAAGCTATGTATGGTCAGAACTGGTAGAGTAAAGAAAGGATAGGGTTGTCACAGACCAGACAGACAAATTGGTGTTTCTTTTGGAGGAGGTATCCCAGAGGAGGAGGTGGATTCTGTGGGAACAGATCTTTGGACCTCACTTAGGACATTAACATGTTTGTTTCTAAGTGAACAAGTAGCTTAATTTAAAAGAAAAGAAAGTATGGCTTTTTGTGGAAGGAGACAGGCAGGAGAAGGTGCAGAGACGGTGCTCGGTGCTTAGGTGAGTGAGTGAGTGTGTAATTGCTGCTTGGAGAGTTGAACTACTTACTGGTGCTGCGTTCAACACCAGCAACATGGAAATTAAGAATTGTGGGCCTATTTCAAAATTGTATTAAATTTTGAGGTAGGTCTTATAGTCCTCTGATGAGCGGTGAGATTACAGCTGTGCGAGCCACACCGCTGTTCCCAGAGAGAGCTTCAGCTTTTAGTGTAGAGATTTACGCTGCTGCTGTTTTATAACAAACAAGGAGTATGAAGAACAGGATCAGCCATAGTGGGGAGAGTGTCACTGGAGACGATTAATGTGGTAGGTGGGTGCTGTGAAGTGCAGCAGCAGGGTTAGTTATCATCTGAGCTATGGCTCAGGGGTAACTTATCCCTGATCCACATGGGTGCACGTCTTCAGGGGCTCATGGTCTCATCTGAGCAGTTAACTGGGAATTCCGATACCTTCATAGAGTCGTACTTCTCTCTCTGAAGTGGCTTTTGTGGCTCCTTTCTATGTCTTGATGTTTAGTGTATATGGAGGTGGAATAACAGGCTCTGCCCAGGTTGTCAGAAAGCGGTCCTTACAGATGTACATTCTGAAGGGCAGGGTAGCAGATGTGATAATTGACCTTTGTACCTGTAGGCATTATCCCACTTCCCAGATTTGGTAACTGGGAAACTTTTACTTCTTAGTAAATAATTGTTTTACAGGCAATTGTAAAAAGCAGCCTTTTACCCTCTGGCTGCTGTGGATGTCAGAAGTAATTTCTCAAGTCCTACCATGCCCAGTGTGACTGAGGAGAGTACTCGGCTCTTCTTTCTGAAGGAAGTATTTGGTTTACTGCATTCCATATTTGATTGGCTGCCTTGGTTTTCTTTCCAGTCAAGAAATACTTGATAGTAAATTATCAGTAGGCGACTAGAATAGTTTTCATCCTTTTTCATGCTGTGGGTGAAAAGGTTATTGTAGTAACATGTTTAAGATGGTGTTTTCAGGGCTGGAGAGATGGCTCAGCAGTTAAGAACACTGACTGCTCTTCCAGAGTTCCTGAGTTCAATTCCTAGCCACCACATGGTGGCTCACAGCCATTTGTAATGGGATCTAATGCTCTCTTCTGTTGTGCATGAAGACAGTGACAATATATGTAACATATATAAAAAAAATAAATAAAATCTTTTTTTAAAAAGATGGTGTTTTCAAATATCTATTTCCTCAAAAAGTACTTATTGAAAATCAGATAGCATGTGGCAAAGCTGTTTCTCTCTCTAAAGAATGTCTACCTAAAAGATTTTTAATTTGCCTTAAAGTGTATGCCTGCCCTCCTTCCCTCCCTCCCTTCCTCCTCCCAGAGCTAGGAATATAGGCAAGGGCCACCTGCCTGTCTTGATATGTAAATTTTTGTGTTTTGAGACAGGGCTTTTTCTATGTAGCCCTGGCTGTGCTAGAACTCACTCTGTAGACCAGGCTGGCCTCAAACTCAGAGGTCCACCTGCCTCTGCCTCCTGAGTGTGTCGGGATTAAAGGCGTGCACCACTACTATTCAGCTTCTTGTGTAATCTTTAGTTAAGTAATTATGTTATCTAACTTTCTCCATCTGGATATGGGTAGTTTTGTAGAGCTTCCTTTCCCTAAACAGAATCATTGAGACTTTTATTAGTTTTTTTTAAATGATGAGAAGCATGTTCAGAAAGAACCATCACTATAATGCTATCTATAATTTATTATTTATTACCCAGAGAAAGGTTTTGTTTTCACTATTAAAAGGTACTTGCTTTGTCACCGATATGTTTATATATTCATTAACCTAGCTATTTGTTTATGTAGTAGTCTTATAAAGCCTTGTCTTTTGCTGTTTTTTAAAAAACTTCTTTTTTCTTTTAAAGACTGTGTGTATATCGAGAGTCGTCGGCCAAACACACCGTATTTCATCTGCAGCATCCAAGACTTCAAGCTGGTAAGCATTTTCCCATTTTCTGCCTTCCCTCTCTCCCCCTCTTACTCTTCTTTTCTCCCTTCCCTCCTCCCTCCCTCCCTCCCTCCTTTCTCTCTCCCTCCTGTTGTCTCTCCCCCTCTCTTTATTTAGCTCCACAGGCTGTCACTTTTGATTGCTTCTCCAGCACTCCTGGTGTGATAACCAGAGTGGGGCAGTGCTGCCTGCCTCTGTGCTGTGCACTGAAATAATGTAGCTTGCCTTGTCCACTGTGGCAGTGCTTCTCTGTGCGAGACAGCAGTGTTTCTGCAGTCTTCACTCTAGCTTGAGTAGCTGTTGTGACAGTCTCAGATCCTCTCTGGCTTCTAAAGTGCTTTCTCTGATTTCAACTGTTCTGAGGAGCCTAAAGCAGGTTTAGTGATTAATGAGTAAAAAATGTGAACCAGATACCAGCTTCTGGGGGTACTGGAGTTTCACCTTGATGGTCGGTATGGATTGTATATCTTGTACAGTTTTAAGGGTCTCCCAGGAGCAGAATTTGGGAGAAGGGAGTTTAGCCTAGAATGAAGGCTGTCTGGATAGTGCTCCTGACACAATCTTGGCCTTTTAGACATACTTGGGGTTCAGAATAAGTCCCTGGGTATTTGTAAGACAAACATACTCAGGACATGTGAGGTGACACAGACATTTAATCCCAGTGCTAAGAGATAGAAGCAGATGGTTGGGTCTAGGAGTTCCAGGACAGCCACTGCTACACAGATAGACCCCCACCTCCTTCTGTTTTTTTCTGGCTCAGTATTGTGTAAATATGTGTACCTAAGACCCATGTGTATACCTCTTCTTCAAACATTAATATTTTGATTTTCCAAAGATTTATTTACGAGCAACACAGTTAAATGTCACTATTAATGTCTTTTCTTCGCATAACTAACGTGTAAAATAGTGTTGAAGTAGTATCCTTGTAAACTGTCTGACACGTTTTGATCTTAGAATGGGATCCTTTTATTTCAAGACTGTGACTCACGGCCTGCAGTGCAGAGCAGTCCTAATTCTAACTTCCTAGCGAAGGTGTTACGTTTGTATCTGTGGATGTCCTCCTTTCCCAATACTTCCTTACTTGAAGGTGTTTGTTCTCATAGACGTTAGTGACAGTTCAGTTCAAAGAACTGACAGTAAAGCGGGGCAGTTACCTGCGTTTACTCGTAAGTTGTTCTTATTAGGCCGCTTGGAAGTCTGTTGTGAAAGTGGCTTTGCAGCTTTGTCTTTTAAATCAAATGTTTTCAATTTAGTTTTCTACTATTTTTGGAAATGTTTGTTCTTTAATATATTTTTTTTACAAAGATTTTTTTTTACAGATACTGCCTGATACCTGAACTTTGGGAAGTGACCTTGTTTCCAGAAGAGTTTTATTTTGGTAGTGGCTGCAGCTTCTGCTCTCTCTGTGTTTATTATCTGTGTATGTGACTTTGCTGAACCAAGTACAGCGTACTGTGGGAATATATAGCTTCGAAATAAAAGTATAAAGAATTTTCTTTTAGAGTCCCATTAGATTCTGAGCCCCTTTGTGTGTTCTCGTTCTCTCTCTCTCTCTCTCTCTCTCTCTCTCTCTCTCTCTCTCTCTCTCTCTCTGTGTGTGTGTGTGTCCGCGCGCGCAAGCATGCTCACTTTCATGTTTGAACAGCATCTCTTATAGAAATGTTAATTACAGTGTGATAGTGGCTGTTCTGGACAGAGGTTCCTGCTGAGGATATGGTAATTGTTTAGGATATTAACAGCAGTAAAAGCTGTCGCTTCTGTTGTCGGTATTAAAACATTAACACTAACTGCAAAAGCAAGTGGGACATAGGGGGCAGCATGTTTTGGTTCCTTTTAAAACCACACTGTCTTTCTCTTTGAGATTCCGTATTCATTGTCATGTGATGATGAAATATTTGCTCCTGGAACAAATATAGTTTTCCTCCTTCCTCAGTTTTGTGTACTTCTTAGGAAAAACTTATACAAGATGAGAACAACTATGACTTCTTCCTCTGGCTTATCCAGACTATTGGGAAGGTAGGCAAGCTGTGGAAATAGGCTTTTTTTTTTTTTTTTTTTTTTTTTTTCTTTCTTAGAGGAGTTTTAAAAAGAGATTGGAGTTGATTTTTGTCCCATAGCAAGCAACAAGGCAAAACAGAACAATGAAAAATAGCTTTAAAAAATCATTAGCTTTGAGGTATTACATGCTGCAGTGTTTTTCTCCTTTGGTTTCGGTGCATACTAGGAGATGTGCTCCCTCAGCATAACACTGCCTGTACTGTGGTAGGGTTGGAGTATAAATAAGGTGTGTACTGATATTGTAGGAATTCTGTGTGATGCTCTTACGGGTATACTGCTGAAGACAGTAAAGCCAATGAATTGAGACATGAGGTTAGAGAATACTTGTGTGCTGACCTCTGAGAGCCTTGGGCAGTGTTTTATGACCTGGTTCACTGTGTGAAGGGAAGAGGGCTTGGACTTTCTATGGAGACCTGGGTTGTTTTCTAGGGCTTGCTTTGGTATTTCTCTAGAGTCTGTGGTATAGAGCATGCCAGGCTATGTAAATAGCCTCTCCCTTCATTCTCAAAAATGTCCAAACTTGTATAGCTTTTGTGGTCATCTTGTGTACAGGGATGAGCTCTATGGCTTCTGCTTTAGCAAATGTTACATTGTCAGAACACACAAGGCTCTGCCATCTACACTGCCAGGTAAATTGCTAGCCCACACTGTCACAGGGATAGACGGAGGCCATGGTAGTGCAGAGCAGTAAGTTCTTACCTAAGCCAGGTCTTTGAAGGTTAGTGTTCATGTTCTCCCTCTCCCTCCTCTCTGTTGTGTTTGGTTTGACAACAAGCATAGGATTATTAAAGAAAAGTGAGAACTCCGAAGAATGGAGAGTGGGAGTGGCTCCAAGGGAGAAATACTCTGAAGGCAGCATTTTCAAGAGAAGTAAATTGTGTGTTCTGTTGGGAAACATTGATTCTTTTATGCTATATTTGTATAATTAACTTATTTTTAAGGCAAGGAAACTATTGTTTAAATATGTGAATTAGAGTTGTTCATGGAAGAAGTAGACAAAGTGAGGACTCAAGCAAAAGAGGCAACATGGACAGCGTGTGCTAACCTAGAGGCGGGAGGAAGGGCAATCAATTAAATAAAGACGCTTTGTGCCATAGTTTTCAGTACTGGTAGGTCTTTGTTGACTTGGCCTGAAAGTATTAATTTTTCCGTAAGAATTTGGAATTGGGGGAAACTGAGGCACTATGCTAATCAACAGGGGGGAGAGCTGAAAGGGTGAATCAGGAATTGCATTTATGATAGTAAAACTGGAGCCAGCATGGGCAAGCCAGCCTGCATGAGCAGATGAGAGAGCAGAAGGCCCAGAGGATACTAGTAGCCGCTTCCTCCACATCCTCCCGAGACTCACTCCTTTCCACTAGGTTCTAGATTATTCCGCCCTTCAGGAAAGGATTGGTCCACTTAGGCTAGATTGAATAGGCCAAAAGGACCCGGAATAACATCTTCAACTCTTCCTTCTGTTGCCCTTCCAGAGGGTTCCAAGGTCACTTTATGTGGTCTAGTTTGTTTTGATTTGTTTTATTCTTGATTATCAAGGTGTATTTTATACCAGAATGCAGTTAGGAATGTTCACGATTAGCCCTCCCTGTAGCATTTGTTGGGAACTTGTTTTGTGTTCTTTGTTGAGCCCAACCAAGGGCACTGAAGAAGTACAAAATACTGTTTCTTCCTTCAGCAACCTTACATTCTAATTGTAGAATTTGTGGTGTTATTAATCATCAGCCATTTTTGGAGAGCACCAGATAGGATTGTTAGAGAGGAAGGCATAATTTTTTTTTTCTGAAAGGAGCACTTGTTTTTAGTAAAAGTATTAATATTCTATAATCTCAAGTCTTAAGTATAAATGAAATAATTTCTACCTAGAAATAATTGTGGATTCTGAGAAAGTTAACAGTGCATTGTTGAAGTGAGTTTTGACTCAGCATTCAGTACTGAGGAGTTCCTGTTGCACTGACTACCAGTTGTGTGTTTATTCCTAGAGTAGTTAGTACTCAAGATGCTCTGTTGATTCTGATGGGAATACTGTGTGAGTTCTTGTTGCCATTGTCCATACTTTAGAAAGAAGGATGGTACGGTTTTCCCAAGATTGGGTAATTGTAGGATTATTTATACCAAATGAAGTTTCTGGGAAGGATTTGTAATTATTGCAGAGAGTACTTTAGGTAAATACCATTGGTTTATTATAGAACTGGAAAACTCGGTTTTAAGATTAAACCTTGTCTAAATATGCCTTAACCTCATTAACAGTATTTCAGTGACTTGTTCGTTGAGTGACCTGAACTGTGGATGCAGGAGCATTCTGTTGCATTCTCTGCATACCAGACAGAAGCCGTTCTCATGGCTCTGACTACCTTAAATCATTTTCCTTGTTATGTCTGAGCATCTGGAGGGCAGGGTTGAAATTTCTCTTTGAGCTCTAGTACCCAGAGGTCACTCCCAAAATTTGTTATCGCCCATAATTTTTTATTCCTGAGTCCCGTGACAGTACAGCAGAAGAGAGCTGCAGAGAATTTATCCTCAGCCAAGGCTCTACATATCAGTGAATTGTCAGACTTAATGTACTATATATAGCTGTTTGAGTCTTATTTGGCTGTTTGATTGTAGCATAGAATATACAATGCGCCGGGCAGTGGTGGCGCATACCTTTAATCCCAGCACTTGGGGGGTGGGGTAGAGGCAGGTGAATTTCCGAGTTCGAGGATAGCCAGGGCTACACAGAGAAACCCTGTCTTGAAAAACAAAATCAAACCAAACAGAAAAAAAGAATATACAATGCATGGGCATCTGGGAAATGGTTACTCATTTTAGTGCTAAGTTAGTATCAAATTAGAGCCTTCTTTTCAAGTGATTTGGGGTGGGACCAGAAATCTGTATCAACTTGAGCATGTGTAATTCAAAAATTGGGGTGTTTAGTCTGGGGCTGAGGTGAATGTTGGTAGACTGAGTAGGCTGGTAGTTTGAATTTTGACTTCAGGTTTTCTGATTCCCATCTCTGCTCCATTAGTTGCTGCCTTTGATGATCTTAGTTAGGATGGATAGATAGATACACCTTGTATCTCATCCATATAGTAGGTCATATTTAGATGGAAAATCAAGCATACAAATTGTCTAGGATTTGAGGTCTTCCCCCTCAAATGTTGGTATTTCTGACATCATTTGTCTCCTTATGTTGTGATTTGTTTTCCTTATTTGTTTTAAAAAATGTTGTATAGTAATTGTACATAGGTAAAGAAATGTAAAGAAAATGAATTGGTGCCAAACTCTTCTTCTAGAGGCCATACCTGTTTTAAGGCACCTGTACTTGTTTTTAATTTTTTTAAAGGTCCTTAGATATTAGGCTTATGATTCTATACTACTACCAGTATGTATAGGGACTTAGTCTGACACATGCAGTTTGCAGCCAAGAGTTGTGAGCCCGAATGCAGTTCTCTAGTGTGGAGTTGGGTGAACACAGTCAGAGGCTCCTGGCTGGGGTGGGTAGGGCTGTTGCCTGGCCACACAGCTCTTTACAGAAATCTTAGATTTTTTTCAGTCACCACATTCTTTTTGTAATATGTGGGTGTCAATTTAGAAATGGACAGAGAAGTAAAAATCAAAATGAAGCTTTGTGAGTAAATCTTAGAGCTCATCCCCCATTTCCTCGTCCCTCAGAGGCCTGTTTTCACTGTCAACTGTGGGCAGCAAACACTATTTGGAGCTAAAGTTTTAATGGTGCATAATTACTTTGAACGTGGATAATTCATTTTCTCCTAATTTAGTTGGATTTTAGGACTCTCAAGAAGCAATTGAAGTTCTGCTTAATTGTATGTATTTCTTTAAAATATTTACCTCTAAATATAATTTATTGAACAAGTTACCTTCATGAAAATTTTTGGTGTGGAAAATTACATATTCTAATTTTTTCTCAAGAGGCTTATAAAGTTAAAGGCAATGATATTTTGAGAGATCTACTGCGCAAGAATATTGCTGAAGTCTTGTTCAAACATGATCCCTTATAACTGGAAATTTACTGTTTGTATGTACATTTGGATCTTTGTATTAATGATAAACTCAATTAGTGTCAGAAAGATTACTGAAAAAGTTAGGCTTAGATACCATCTGTGTTTTCTGATTCATATGAACAATAATTTGCCTTTAAAAGACTGGTTTTTCTTACATGATTAGAATATTATAATTTCTTGAACTGTTTATATATTTAAAACAAGTAATGCAATGTTGAGAATTGCTCTGCTAGGTTTTTAAAAGTTGAAACTCAGAATTTGAATGGAGGATTTGATGCTTGAATTTGAATTCTGGTTAATTGAATTCCTGACAAAAGATATTTAACTAGATGTTCTGTTTTATTTTTTGTTTATTGTGAAAAATGTTGACTGCACTATACACTGGGCTGTATTATACACAGTCACATGTTCATTTGGACTTTACTGCGCCCTAGAGCCATGGAGGTTATGGCTTCTAATGCCATCTGTTGAGGTGGTAGGAAGGAGAGACTCCACAGAAAATGGGTTTAGGGAAAAAAAAAAAAAACTACACGTAGCAAGGCACTAACAATGATGTAATTGTAAAGCTTGCTTGATTCATTCTTAAATAACTGTATACAACAAGTTCTTACAAGTATTTGAATCTTGTGGAAGTTTTTAAAAGACCATTTAGCACCACATGCAATTGGAGGAGTTGGGCTTTTTACGATATGTGTGCTTGACTGTTTGAAGGGTGCAGCTTGGCACTCTGAGACGTAGCTTGTGCTTAAGGGACAGTACTGGCTTTCAGAAGGTGCTCACTATTCTTTTCTTTTTAAAAGACTTCTAGTGCATGCTAAATGACTTGTGGGGAGCAATATTGAGACAGGGTTTCTCTGTTTAGCCTTGACTGTTCTGGAACTTGAATATGTAGATCAGGCTGGCCTCAAAAATCACAGAGATCCACCTGCATCTGCCTCCCAAATGTTGGGAATAACAGCTGGGTTTTTTTTTTTTTTTTTTTTTTTTTTTTTTTTTTTTTTTTGCTACTGGAAGAAATAGCTTTCCTGAACCTGACATGGTTTGCCTGTTAATTATGCTCACCTTTGGAACATTTTGAGGACATTAAAACTCATTTCAGTACACTCTGTTTTCTTGTTTTAAGCTGTTGTCTATCCTTCAGCCTTATAGAATTAGACAAGGAACTTGAGGAGGTGGCAGGACTTCTGACTTCCGGCCACCCTAACACCTTGAGTGTTTTCTCCTTGTAAGTGCACACCTCATGCTTCCAGCATCTCTCCAAAGAAGCTCTTCTGAAAGCTCAGTGTGTCTGTCTGCTCATGGTTCTCTCCTATGTATCTGATACCTTGGAATGTCGCTTTTATGATGCGCCAGGCATGCTGCTGTTACTATGCTTTGGCGCTGTGTTACATCTTAACTTGGTTATTTTGAGGGGCACACACCATACTCTTAAGATGGACCCAGGTTAAAATACAGAGCCAGATGGGTCATACAGGTGTTGACACTGAGATAAAAAAGCAGCTTTGACTAATGTGGGAAGGGTAACTCCACTGCTGAACAAATGTTCAGTGGCTCTCTGCTCTTAACGGATCCTTGCAGACCTGCTTGTGTGCTGAGTGCCCCTAGTAACCAGGATGGAGGTGTTGGGCACCTTAACTTAAAACTGTTTTCTCTTTTAGGTCCACAACTCCCAGGCCTGTTGCAGATCTCCAGCTCCTGCTCTGTGTGACCCCCCAGCATGCTCTCTGCCGGTGGCATCACAGCCGCCACAGCACCTTTCTGAAGCCGGGAGAGGGCCTGTAGGGGTAAGGAGAATCCCGTTTTTAAAAGCTATCAGTATTTTATATCCCATAGGGTATAAAATAGGCTATTACCTCCCTTCCCAGAGCCCCTTTAAAAATGTGCTGTATGCTATGTGTTTTAAAGAGTAATAAGTACATGCACAGAGGAAGCACAATACGGGACTTGCCTTACCCCTCTAGGACAGCTCCAGAAGTTAGTGGGGTTTGGTGGAGGGGATTTTGGCACCAGCAGAGAGCATGCTGGGCTGCTGCAAGGAGCAGGAGCTGGCAATCAGCAGCGAGTATGGATGTTGGCAACTGAGATGGGGGAAAGGGGGTAAGTTTAAGTCCAAGCCTGGAATGTGTCTTTCCCAAGGCTCATTTGGGACTCCAGGCTCACAAATCTAAACTGTTATGGCTGCTGCCCTCTTCAGGGAGCACATTGTAGAAGGCTGTTCACAGTGAGGCTTTTCTGTAGTACTAGTCAAGAAGCCCTTGAGTGGGCTGGCGCTGCGGATGGCTCTGCCTCTCCTGGCTGTACCCTGATAATCCCTCTGTGACTTGATGAGCAGAGTAGATGCACAAGGTGCAGCAGGATGCAGTGGTGGTGCCCAGGAGGGCTTTTCTAAGTGGTGTAGCTTCCCATTTGAGGACGGTGTGCACGCTTGGCTTCCTCTCTCTTCCTTTTTGGAGGACTTCAATAGTAACTTTTCTAGAAGACAGGTGTTTATTGTTTTGACTGGAGTACCCCAAGACTATCATTAAAGAAACCCAATTAGACTGAACTAGAAAATAATGCAGGGGGGTTGTCATCTCATATACATGGATAGTAACAGATACTGTGAATACATGATTTAGGTGCAATACAGAGTTACTGTCCTGCCACTAAGAAAAGAGCTCTCTGTGCAGCTTACAGCATGTGAGCATGTTTTGTGAGGAGGATTTGAATCCAGGAGCTGTACATTTTTGACATATCAATATGATATACATAGACGCAACGTATATGCATCCTAAAAACAGTGTATAGAATGTGCTGGTTACTCCTGTGAGAAGATGCAGGATATCACAAGGAGCACATGTAAGTGGTGCTGAGCTAGCCATGAAATGTGAGATGGGGCTGAGGTCTCCAAAGATTAGAGGCAGCACTAAGTAAGATTTTGATGGCTTGGGCAGGAGAGAGCTTTTGAAGGTGTTAGAAACAATCCAGCTGAGCTCTTAAAGCCATTGTTTCAGAAGAATCACTTGGTAATGGTCTGCAGTGTGTGAAAGGGAATGCTAGCTGGGGGATAAAGGGTGGTCATCCTTGTGTGTGACGAAGAACACGCCTATAGAGATTGCTGTTAATAATTAAAATAAGCTGGGTGTGGCTGTGCATGCCCAAGTGTCAGAAAGCTGAAGCGGTGAGACTTATTTACCACTCCTCCCTCCCCACCCAAGTGTAACAGAACCAGGAGGAACACTTGAAACAACACTGCCAGCTTAGATGGTTGCTGAAATCACTAGGGAATCAGGACACCCCTCCCCGCCCCGCAAAGGATTCACATGGAAGCCTTGGATTTCTTGAGATATTAAGCACACACAGTGGAAGGTAGGGCCTGCTATAGTGGGTAAAATCCTCAGAGCCAGAAGATTTACATCTTAAGGGGGAAAATCAATGGCGTTCTGACTGTTTACTTGTGAAACTTCAGTCTTAGACATAATGTTCTTTTTATATATCTGAGAAATAATGGTATATCTTTAGGCTGATTTATTTATTTGCTCCAATCAATGTGATGCCGGTTTATTTTTTATTTACTGTGGTACTCACCAGGATTTGCTGAATGGATTTTAAATTTGCCCGTTTTACACTGATTTTTAGTAAACTTTCTATACCAGCCTTAGTGATGATCAGTATTGCTGTTTTTCTGCATCCACTGAGGATTTAAATAAATTCATTATTAGTGGAGTCCTTGGATGGCTTTATCAGTGTAGATTGTCGAGGAGTCGATAACATGACTATCAGTCTTCCTTGAGTCAGATGCTGCTGCATAAACTAATTGTATTGATTGTTCTTTAATGGTGTTTCATGCTGCCAAAGTCATTCTTGCTGGATCCAGTTGGCAGAACCCCCATCCCCATGTGGAGTCCCCATAAATTTTGCAGGCACACAGATCTAATATAGTGTAATAAGAGAGCTGCTAAGAGAGAACGGATTACAGGGTTGCAGACAGTGTCATTAATGTTTCTTCTTGTGATGCACCAGACGTCTTTGCTAACAGACTGTTTTTGTTATTTAGTTTTATGGGATAACATTCACTGTGTCATAATTTTGCTTTTCTCTGCATATGCAGCAAAAAGCTGATGCACACGGCAGAGTGTGGAGTTATCAGTCCTCTGTTCAGTGGCTCAGGCCAAGCACAGCGCCTTTGTGTTAGGTTGTTGTCTGTCCACTATCCCCATGCTACTTTCCTTGACCTCTTAGGGATGTTCTGAAAGACACGCTATTGTATCTGTTGCCGTGAGAAAACACTCTGAATTGAATAAAGCATCATAAGGAAGGCCCACAGGAGAGTGTCGTTCATTGTAGTTGGAAAGTCATGACGACAGGAGCTTGAGGCATTGGGTCAGGAGCAGTGAGTAGTGAATACCATACCCAGCTAGCTTTCCCGTTTCTGCAATCTGGGACTGGAGCCCATGGAATGCTGTTGCCCATATTCAGAGTGATCTTCTCCTTTCAATTATCCTAATCTAAATAATCACTTACAGATATCCCAGATCCTTCAAATTGACAATTAGTATTAACTGTTACAGGTGTTCATATGCTCCTGTACGCCATTCATTATTATATTATTATTGTTGTTGTTATTATTAAGACAGTTCTCATTGGGCTGCCCAGGCAGTTGCTTGACTTTTGAGCTCAAGTCATCCTCCTTTCTCTGCTTCCCAGTTAGCTTTGACTAGAGGCACACACCAACAGACCAGGCTCACCAGTTATGTTTTTTAAAGGTTATATATTATTTTTTATTTATGTTTATGTATGTGAGTGTATATATGTGCTGCACAGAGGGTGTCAGGTGCTCTGAAAGTGGAGTTACAGATGATATGCCTACTGTGGGTACTGGGGCCTGAACTCCAGGCTTTTTTAAGAACAAGCTCTTTTAACCCTGCACCATCTCTCCTGTCCAAGAACCCGTTCTGCTTGCTGTCTGACCTTTGGTGGTTCTGTTAAAGCCGTGTGCTTTCTGTAACATAGGGCTGCTGTTAGGTTCTCTGCATCCGGGCCATTGTCTCTAACACTAGTTCTTCTCAGGTGTGTTACAGTGTGCTTAGCCTGGAAATAGTTAAATATTGGGACTCATGTCACATGAAATTGTAGTTTTGATTCCTTAGATTAGCTTCTTGTTGTTAGCAATACAGATCAGTCTACTTTAATACTTTATTTTAGTTACTTAAACTGGGAAAGCATTGATTTGCTATTTTCAAAGCAATGGCAATAGATTTTACTTGACTATTTAGAGACAGTGTTTAAAGAAAGCCTGTGGAAATCATAAGAGATTTCTTGGGACAGCTTTATGTTGACTGATGGTTACAAAGCCTATAAGCTGTATAGGTGACAAAAACTCTTCTTAAAATGTTTGTTTAATGAGTTCAATAGGATTTCTGGAAGCATTTGTAGAGCTGTGCTTTATAGAAATGGGGTTCCTGGTCGGTGGAGTGATGCTGCATGCCTTTAATCCCAGCATTCCCAAAGGCAAAGGCAAGCAGATCTCTGAATTTGAGGCCAGCCTGGTCTACAGAGGTAATTCTAGGACAGCCAGGACTACACAGAGAAATCCCGTCTCAAACAAAAACAAACAAACAAACAACAACAAAAATCAAAAAAAGAAAGCAGTGGTGGAAGAGTTGTGTGTTTTCAGTTCTTTGGAGGCTGACATTTGCTTGCAAGTTTATACATGATAAGCTCAGTTTGTAGCTTTGCGAAATCCAGAAAAGAGCCTGATTCTTTGACCTCGTCTTTTCCTCTCTTGCTGTGCTGAGTTCTGGGCCCCTCTTCCTCTGCAGTGGATGATCCTCCCTCAGAATCCTTCTTTAGTCCTGCTTGCCATCCCCTGCCTTTTCCTCTCTGCTCAGCTGCTGCATATTAGTTCTCTCTGGTGGGAGCCATGGGCTGAGCGTTACTTGTGGTTTTCATTTGAAATGATTGCCCCATAGCAGTTAAAATCACACAGTCCACTCTTGATACTGTAGGATCGACTCAGCCTTGTTGGTAGTGCTTTGTTCTGTAATCACATGACTTAATTTTTTGAGCCTCAGTTTGTTCACTTGTGAAACTGCAACAGCAGCAGCGATGATGATGATGATGGTGAAAAAGAATTCTGTAGTCCTAGAGTCAGCCTTAGGGATCAGTATCTTTCCCAAGAGCGTCCCAAGAGATTGTGGGCATGTGGGTTGATAACTCCCTGACTGAGTGAGGTGCAAGCACGAGCATCTATATCACAGATAGAAAACCATTGTTTCCGAGCGGGCTGCAGGTGCACTCTGTAATAGGCTGCTTGCCCAGCAGGTCAGGCCCTGGCTCTAAGTCCATCCCAGTGCTCCCAGAAGAATTGCTGGTTTGATTCTACTAACTTCCCCAACATTTAAAGTAAGTGTAATCTCTATACTTACATCCCTCATACAGTTGCAAAAAGCCATTTATTAGTTAATTCCAAATCACACTGCAAAATTAAAAGAATCCTCAGTACCAAATTAATTCAGTTTGGGTGGCTGATATTTATTTCTGAAGTAAATAGTTGCCTGTGATAAAACGGATAGCTTTTAGCTCAAGCTGTTGGGAGCATGCCCATGTCGTGTGCAGACCACACTGTTTCAATGATGGGTTCTTTGCTCTTTTTTTTGCCACTGTTACTGTGTTCATTTGTATGAAGTGATTTGGCCTTTGCCTGGCACAGTGTGTTGCTGCATGGTCAGCTGCACTAGCTAGTGTTTGACTGCTACTGTGTGTAAGCTTTATTCTCTGACCTTCACTGCCCTGCTTTTTTTGGGAGGGGGGTGGAACAGGGTCTCTCTCTCTCTGGTTGTCCTGGAACTCACTGTGTAGACCAGGCTAGCCTCAAATTCACGGAGATCTGCTGCCTTTGCGGCCCAAGTGCTGGAATCAAAGGAATGGGCCACCAAACGCAGCTGTGTAAGGCTTATTTATAGTCAAATTCCTGTTTGTTTGTTTCTTTGTTTTTTAATTGAGACAAGGTCTCACTGTATCATTCCAGCTGTCTTAGAACTCACTGTATAAACCAGGCTGGCCTCAAACTCTCAGAGATCCACCTGCTTCTGTCTCCTGAGTGCTAAAATTAAAGGTGTGTACCACCACTGCCCAACTTATAATCAAATTTTTAATAGCTCTGAGCTTTGTTGAGTTGATCGCTATATAATCCAAAATATTAATTTGTTGAGGTATTTAAGATTCAATTCCTTTGTCCCACCCCAAATATTGAGCATTCCTTGTCCCTGACATGAGGTGACTTGGTTGCTTCATACTGTCTTCTTGGCTAGGTTGGGAGAAGCCTGCGTGTCATAGTTTTGGTTGTTGAGAGATTGAGTTGAACATCAGTTCCACTTACAAGAGGCAATAAAAATGTACATTGTTTTGTTTCACATGATTGAGTAAGGTTTTGGGTTTGTTTTTTATATGATACTGTAACTGCTGTTTCCATTTTGATAGTCTTAACCTGCACTGTCAAGCAGACTTGTTAACAAACAGCTGGGGATGTACAAAATATCTGGTGCATAATTACAGAGGTTTGTAGGAGAAACAGGAAGCAGGTGATCCTTGGCAGCTGTATTTAATCTGTAGCAATTGAAACAGTATTATGGTTACAGTGGCTCGAGTAGGAGGCCATATGCAGGAGGCCAAGGAGTCTATAGCGAGGGACAGAAAATGGCAGAGGATTCGTGTGTCAGGAAGCTGCTGTGGTTAAATTCTCTGTGTTGTCACTGAGCTGTGAAGCTGAAGATAAAACATCCCCCCTCTGCTGAGAACAAAAATCAATGCCCACTCCTGGCTGCGCTGTTATTAAAGGCTCCCTCCCAGTGTTTCATTTTGTGGGATTTGCTTGGGCTGGTGATTTGTCCATGGTATAGGGAGATTTGTGAGGTGCTTTGTATTAAAATCAGCTAGAGAATCCCTTTGGAGAATTTCCTTCCACTTCACTGTGCTCTTGAACAGATCTGTGATTTTCTTTTGTCTAACTGTCTCTGTATATTCCTTAAGTCACTCGACGGCACACACACTGCCCTGTCCCTTATCTTTGTTTTCTGTTTCAGCTGTTGATGCCTAGCTGACAAATTATTTCAGTGACACCCTTTGCAAACACCACACACACTGGACATATTTCATTACCCTGCCTTGTGTTTAACTGTAAATTCTTGCCTCATGATGCAAATTAAATAGAAAGCCAGGCTGGCTAGATCAGGTGCCACAGGCTTCAGCTGCTTGGAGGCTAAGGCAGAAGGACTGTAAGTTCAAGGCCTGGCCTGGGGACTAAAGAGGGATGCTGTAATAAGTAAGAAGCCAAGGACTGGAGAGTAGAAGCTTGCACAAGTGTGTGTGCTTGGCCACTGTATCTACTCAGGGAGCTTAGAATCCTTTCTTTGTAAAGGGATATAAAATGGCTTCAATGTTTCAGAACTGGTAGTGTTGTGATGATCATAGTTTTGGTGGAAGTAGCATTGTTGCTGAAGGAAGGTGTTTTTTGTTTTAACCCTCCAAGGGCATGTCTGAGTTAGAGACATTTCCAGAAGAACCAGGAAGCAAGGCCAAGCCTAGTGCAGAAGAGTTTAAAGTCTGCTATGCATAGGAAGTGGGAAGGTAGACTCACAAGGAAAAGCAGAAAGAGAAAGAAAGTGTCGGCATGTACGTATCCAGAGCAGAGGCAGTGTGGCCTGTGTGCACGGCATCTTGCCTAGTGTGTGCAGCACCGCAGGGAGGCTGTGGTGTACGAGGGATCTGAGGTTTCCCTGGACAAGGTGACCTTAGTTGGCTTTGTGTGAACAGTGTAACTTGTAACATTGCCAGACTCATAACTAGCTAGCTTCCTATGCTGCCTCAGACTGGAGGGTGGGGGAGACCCGTTGGGTCTGTCTATTGCCAATGGTGGGTAGGGAAGTGTCTTGTTATCTCTTGTGTGCTGTCTGTCCACATGGTCCCCCGCATTGCAAATTAGTTGTTTTCACTGCCAGCCTGGCTTTAGAATGTGGCTGTGTTTTGGTTGGTGGAGTCAATGCAGGACACAGGTGATTGTCCAGGTAGAGGATGCAGCAGACTGGCTCCTGCACTTATCCTAGTAGTTTAAAATGCACATTTAAAATGTTCAGCTTGCTTTGTTAGACTGTTGTAGTGGCAGTTGGAGTTCTTCTAAGCATATTATTTAACTGGGTAGACACATCACCCACTCATGTTTACAGAGGACTGTAATGATCCCATTCACTGCTTGGATGAAATGGCACTTCCTCTGCTAGCTCTTAAGGAAATAGGATTACCTTCATGGTGTCAGAGCAAGAAGTTGAATTTTCTAGAAGAGGACCTGGGATATTTTTCATTGCATTGGCTTCTTGTTTGAGTTATAATGTGAGAGATCTGGGTAAACATGTTTTTAAAACGTAAACAGTTGGTTTTGAGAATTGTAATGTCAGATTTAAAGTGTACTTCATTATGAATTAAATGGTTAAGTACTTGCTGTTTCAACTACTGCTAAAAGTAGTAGGCGTTGACCACCAGTTCACTCCCCTTTACAGACTCACGCCCCAGGCATCGGCCTTGTCCAGTGATGTCTGTCGTCTCTGTGGTCCTGAGTGACGGAGCACTGCCAGCATCGAGTGTCAGCACTTCTTTCATGCTGTGTCACCTGCATTCATCTCTCTGAAGGGAATTCCTTTTCTTAAACTGGGTTTCTTCCTGGGGACTGAACCCAGGATCTTGTATGGGCTAGGCAAGTGCTCTATGGCTGAACCAGCTATATCACAAGTCCTTCTGGTTCCCTCAAAGAGAGGAACAACGCCAGTGCAGTTCTCTAGGTCTTTGTCAAGTTGACTTGCATCTGACATACTGATGTAGGGTCTTTTGTACCTGGGTCACTTCTTTTCTAGGCCAGTCTTCAGTCTGCTGAAGTAAAGCTGTATTCTACATCCAAGTGCTTGTGAGATGGAGGCTCCTTTCTGCCCCTCTAGAGAGAGCTACCATGTTTACTATAGTTGTCCAGTGATGATTGTGTAATACCTGTTGATGGATGCTTTTTATTCTCTCTCCTTGAAAATTTTTAAAGATTGATTTTTAAAATATTTATTTTTTTTGCTTGCATGTATGCATGTATGCTTATATACCATGTGGGTACCTGGTACCCACAGAAGTCAGAGAAACTGGAGTTAGAGATGGTTGTGAGCCATCATGTAGCTGCTGGAAATTGAACCTGGATGCTTTATAAGAACAGCCAGAACTCCTAAAGGCTGATACCTCTCTAGCCACACTTTCTCCTTTTTTGGAATCAAAATTTCACAACAGATCACTGCCTTTGAACTTATAATCCTAAGTCACTTTACCAATGCTGGGATTAAATTTATGCAGTATTTTACTTAGCCTGTTCTAACAGTTTTTTTTGTATCATTATTTTATGTACATGGTTGATTTGCCTGTATGTTATGTCTGTTTACCGTGTGTGTTTCTGGGTGTTGGATCCCCTGGAACTGAAGTTAGATAAGGTTGTGAGCCAGTACAAGGAACTGGGACCCAAACTCAGTCCCCTGTAAGAGCAGCCAGTGCTCTAAACCACTGAGTCATCTTTCCAGGCCAGACAGATGCTTTTTATACACAGGCCTGGCAGATTTTCTCCCTAAAGGGCCAGATAGTGAATGTTTTCTGTTTTGTCTTCTCTGTGGTAGCTGTTCCCTTCTGTCAGATGTTCCATACACTCATGCTCAGCTGTGTGTCTGTGTCCAGAAAATACTGGGAACATTGGCAGATGCCGAGGGGGAGCTGGGACCCTTGTCTGCAGGCGCTGAGCTAATAGAAACTTGATGATTCCTGGAGTTTGCCTTCCTCCCCATGCTATTCCCTGTGGCTCATGCTGCTGTAAGGATCATGTAGTGGTGTGCACAGTTAGTGGAGAATTGGTATGATTTCTTTTCTGTGCTGTTTTGAGCTGGTGAGTTGGAATGCCTGTACCTACACCTACACTCCTCTGCACCTCTAACCCCTTCCCTTTTGCTTGCTTTTGTGCAGTAAACAAGCAGATAGGTGAGATGATTCTTGATGGAAGCCATTGTCAGTGTCCCTGGGAGAGGGTTTTAAACAGTAGCTTCTGTTGCCTGGAGTGGGGGTTCAGTGTGTGAGCTTTTTTCCTGTTAATTAGCTTTAAAAAATAGAGAAATATGAAAGGTTTAATATGCAAGGTTTACTATATTAATAAAGGTAATTTCCCCTGTTTGGTCCCTCTTCTTCCTCCTCCTCCCCCCCTCCAGGACCAAACACCTAGGGCCTTGCACCTGCTAGGCAAGTGCTCTGTCACTGAGCTAAATCCCCAAACACCCCCCTCCTTTGGTTTTTAAATGTCCTAACAAAGTATTTATTGTAGCTGAAATATTTATTTAATGAAAGGAAGGCTTTTCTGTTTAATCTAGAATCTAGCAAACAGTTACTGATTTGGGAAATACCTTAGTCCGTTTTGTCAGGCGGAGTGCCTGACACCTTTTTAGGTGAAGGTGAAGGAGATTAGCTTAAAGCAGTCCACACTGTAGATGACTTAACCAGACAGCTATTTAATATGTCTTCCTTTCCTGGGAAGTGAGGATGGCTCTGTGCCATGAAGAATTTACTACTAAAGAATGTTCAGAAATCTAATCGATGGTAGTCCTTGAGACTCTTATTTTTTTTTAGAAATCTCTTGTTTATATGGAAACACAATAGATTATGATTAACCATGACACAATTTTCCAGTTTTTAAGAAATACTACTACTTGACAGATTTATCTAGAACCAAGATAGTATTTCAGATTTTGGGTTTTTTTTGTTCTAAGTGTTACCCATTTTTAATTCATTTACTGTGTTGCTGGCTACATTGTTATAAGCCTTAAACCCGTGTGACAAATTGCCACTTCATTCCCAGCTACTGAGAGACTTGGCAAGAGGATCAGAGCCCAGGAATTTGAGGCCAGCCTGGGTAATATGAGGCTCCATCTAGAAAACAAATAAATAAAAAGTAAAAAAATCAACTGCAGTTTCTGTCTTTTGATTTCCTTTTTTTTTTAAAAAAAAAAAATGCTTGCTGGCCTTATAAGATGTGGCAAACTTTAGTTAGGATAAATGACAGAGGTGCTGGTTAGTCAACAAAAGGATGGACAGGGTATTAGGACTATCTTGTACCTCACTGGTTCAAATTGGCATAATTATGCTCTAATTGTATTTTGAGAGAAAAGTTTCATTTTAACAGGAAGGGTGATGTGTAGGAGGAGCTAAGGTAGGAGGAGTACTGAGAGGAAGAAAAGGAGTAAGAAGAGGAGAAGGAGGAGAGGAGAAGCTAGGTGATGAAAGAGAGAAAGAGGGGGGAGACAGGGAGGCAGATATTCATGTATCTCCATCAGTCAAAGATAGTTGTTATATCTAGGTTGGTCAGTGGGTTACACCTCTGATTGAACAATTCCAAACTTATAACGCTTATGATTAACATTATTTTTAAAAAAATGTATAAATGCAAAAAGGAAAAGGGGGCATGGGATAGGGGTTTTCTAAGGGGGGGGGAATGGGGAAAGGGGATGGCATCTGAAGTGTAAATAAAATATCTAATAAAAAATATGATTTCAAAAACTAAAAAAAAAAAAAAAAGATGTGGCAAACTTTCAGTGTAGCCATTTAGTGTAATTCTGGCTTCCTTGGCTGACTGTGGCGTATAGACTCATGTCACTGTGAGTCTCCATCTCCAGTTTACACTGTGCTTTATATATGATTGCGATGAGGTAATGTCAGTTCACTGAGAACTAGCTCGTTCGTGGAAAAGGGGGACCCAGCTGGTTTCTTCTTTCTAATTCTACACTGGTTAGCTGTGCTCCTGAGACAAGCTGTTTAATATGTTAGGACATTGGTTTTCATAGCTGTCAAATGGAGATACCACTCACCCTGCTTATTTCTCAGGAGTATTCTCATGTGGAAATAAAGCTCTGTGATGCTCTGTTTTGGAAACTTCACAGTGACAAATACTGTAGGCATATGCTTTGTAGGGTTGTTGTCTGTTGTTCATAAGCTAAGGTGTGTGTGTCTACATGGCAGAGGCTCCTACTCTCCACGCTGGTCTTCAGTGAGGAGGTCTCATTGTGGTCACAAATAGCTACTGAGGTTATAGATGCAGCACACCTAATCCTTGAGGCTGCTGTGACTCAAATGTGGCGCACAGATTGCACTGTCACCAATCCACTGTGAGATAAATGCAGAGGTGGAGAATGACTGGTTAGAAACTGTTGAAGCCGGTTTATAACTTCTGCAGTGTTTTAATTGTACTCTGTAAAACCATGGTTCTGCAGCGTCACTGGCTGTCCACAAACAAGCAGTCACAGGCAAGGAGACACAGGCCAGAGCTTTTTGATAGCTTGGCTGACACTAGGCTGCTTGATTGTTGATTTTTGCCTCTGCCCCAGTACTGTAGGAACTCTGTTACTGGGGGAAATGATAGCTGTGTGAGGGACTGGCACTGTGTTATGACTTCGGCATTCAGGACCAGATCCCCAAACACAGCCCCGGGAGTTACAGCCATTCCTGGGATTAGAGATTTATCTCATGTGAAAACCATGCAGAAAGTGCTGAGAGCAGACCAGAGTTTTGTAAGAGACCGTGTACTTTAGTTTGTAGAAAGGACATTCTCTTGTCTTTTCCTAGAATTATTTATTTTATGTATGAGTTCACTGTTGCTGTCCTCAGACACACCAGAAGAGGGCATCCCATCACAGATGGCTGTGAGCCACCATGTGGTTGCTGGGAATTGAACTCAGGACCTCTGGAAGAGCAGTCAGTGCTCTTAATTTTTGAGCCATCTCTCCAGCCCAGAAATGAACATTTTCAACAGATTTTATATGTCTGTTTATTTTAATGACTTAGAACTAAAATTTTGAGGTGCATCATAGTTTGTTCTTATGATCTAACATGACTTATTTTCATGCAGATAATATGTGGAAAGATGACTTTAAAAAGATTTGAAATTAACATGAACCTCTTGTAATTTTGCATAAAATGTATTTAGGATAGAAGTCGTTAGGGGTGATTTTAAAGACAGGATCATGAGAATGAAGTGGTACTGGGTATAGTGGCTCCAGCCCTCAGGAGATAGAATAGGAGGACCAGGAGTTAAATGTCAGCCTAGGATACATTGTGAAATAATGTCTCAAACATAAAAACAGTGAAGCAAGGGTAGGTCTGCTGTTAGCACACAGTTATGGGTTATTGAAGTTAGTCAGCACTGGCATCTTCTGTCTGCTGCACACAGGGCTTCTGTGGCATCTGTTCTCCATTTGGAAACCTGAGCTTCCTGAGGTGTGAAGCTTGCCTTTGCCCTGGTGGGACTGTTCATGTAGGTGTCTGCCCCCTTTCCTGCAGAGCTCTAGTTAATGCTTCTCAGAAGCAGAGGTCAGGTGAAGTATGGGGTCAGGTCAGTGCTTACTTCTCTTTGTCTTTTTATATTTTCTTAATCTCTTTGTACTCACGGAGATGCAAACACACAGGTAGAGCATTTGTGTAGTTCATGAATCACTGTGATGTGCAACTGTCTCCCAGGCCTTTACTGGCTTCCTGTTCCCACGTGGTAACAGCCCTTTCTTCCCTACAGAATTAACCAACACCCTGGTGTAGTCATCTTTTATGTCTCATTTTTGAGTGTGGCTTTCTAGGCAACAGGTTTTCTTAGTCTATGATAAGTCCTTCAAATCTGCTACATAATAATCTGTCAAGTCTTCCCCTTCCTTTTTGTCAATAACTGAGGGGTTTGGCCATCTGAGTTTTACCATTTGCATGGTGCCTTCATCTTTTGCACTTCCTGTATGCTGGTAGCTGGATCCAGATGTTGGATAGTCTTAGATCTGATCTATCTAAGCAGAATTTATAGTTAGTTGTGTTAATCGGTGTTCTGTTGCTATGAAGAGACACCCATGACCACGTCAACTCTTAGAAAAGCCATTTAATTGACTGGCTTCCAGTTTCAGAGGTTTTGTTGGTTGTGGTCATGGTGGGCAGCACGTGAGCACTCAGGGCAGACATGGTGCTAGAGAGATAGCTGAGAGTCTGCACCTGTGTTCATAGGCAGCAGAGAGAGGGACCCTGGTCCTAGCTTGAGCTTCTGAAACCCCAAAGCCCACTCCTAGTGAGTGACACCTTCTCCAACAAGGCCATACTTCCTAGTAGTGCCACTCTGGTGACCAGGCTTTCAGGCCTGTGAGCCTGTGTGCTGACCTCATTCACACGTCCTCATTACTGCACTGTGTGCTTGTCAGGAGCCACATAATATCCGATTTTATTGTATTTCTGTCCACCGAACCCTCAGAAGTTACTAAGTTGTAAGAGTCTGTTTCATTCTCACTCATTGGCTGGAGCGAGTCTGTGGGAGTCAGTGCTCCTGCCACCGCCATTTCTTAGCCCAGGCCAGCCCAGGTGACGACTGTCTCTCCCCTTTATTATCTGCTTTCCAAATGCTACCTTAGTACTCATGAATTGGTGGATTTCTGTTAATACTTGTAATCATTAATCCTTAGGGAAGCCAGATTACCCCATCATGGTTAGTAGGGTGCCTCTTGGGGTTGGCTTCTGAGTCTTTATTTGACCTTGGAGTTTGATAGTTTTTCTTGACTCTCTGTGAAGGTATTTCATCCTTGCACAGGCCTACTGTAGATCCAAAAACTACCCTTCCATGAAGTTTTCTAGTTTCTTTTACTGGGAAATGATATTTCAAAAACATAATCCAGTTTGTGGTTCATTGCTGCTGGGTGTTTGTTTGTTTTTGTTGTTGTTTTTTACTGAGTGGTATGAGAATGCATCTGTAACTTCAAGGGCAAACTGGTCAGGTGCACTGTAGTCCTGATGCTATTCCTCACTCCAGTCCAAGATGGCAGGTAGAGCTTGTGTCTACGTCAGCTGGAGTCCACCTTTGCTCTCTCAGTTCCCAGGACACAGGTGGCAGAATTGAACATGTTATAATTACTGTCTTTATCTCATTTCCTACAGAACAGTATAGAGTAATAATTACCAGTGCTGGTGCTAGTATTCACGAGGTTCAGCCAGTTGTCGTGGTGCACACCTGACCCCGTGTTTGCATTGGTGGAGAACACTGCTGTCAAAGTCCAGTGATGATTTCATTCTCTTAACACTTCATGTTGCTGTCATCTAGGTGCACGGATTTCCCCTCGAGTCTGGTAATGTTAGTAGAGAGTATTTGAGGATGACCATGAACTTCTGATCTTCCTGACTAATGTACAGGGATTATAGCGATGCAAAAGTCCTTACCATTCACTGTAGCACTTAATGGTGAGCAGGGGCCGGGTGCAGTGTAAAGATGGTGTCCAACTGAAGTTCCTTTATAATCCTCAAAGGTAGGGTTATAGGATCACAGCGTCATATCTGACTGATTTGTGTCCTTTTTTAAAAACAAAAGTTGCTGTTATTATTTGTATGTGTGTGTATGTGATCCTGTGCTGAAGCATGCACATGGGAGTCAGGCCAACTTAATAGAGGTCAGCCAGCTTTCCTTCCTTCTTCAGCCCTTTTCATCTTCTGTTTATTCGGTTCTTGTTTCTGGTTTTTCATTTCTAAGTGATTTTTTTTTTTTTTTTTAGTTTTTTTTTTTTGTTGTTGTTGTTTTAAGATTTATGTATTTTATTTATTTTATGTCCGTGAGTACACTGTTGCTCTCCTCAGACACCAGAAGAGAGGGCATCATACTCCATTACAGATGGCTGTGAGCCACCATGTGGTTGCTGGGAATTGAACTCAGGACCTCTGAAAGAGCATGCAGTGCTACTAACTACTGAGCCATCTCTCCAGCCCTGGTGGGTTGCTTTTGGGTTTTTTTGTTTTTTTGTTTGTTTGTTTTTTCTTCTTAATTTCTGATGTAGGTTCTTTACTGTTTGAGCCATCTATTTGACAATACCTTTGTTTTGAAATTATGCATTATACTTTGTTTCTCTTAGAATGTTTGCATGCATGCACATAAGTTTCTCTTTGCTTTCTCAACAGCACATGTATTATTCTCTTTTAGTTACTGATTTTAGGTGATTTTGGAAAAGATTCTCACTGTACCCCCAGACTGGCCTATACTTTACAGTCCCCGCCTCCCCCAGCGCTGTCCCCCAGACTGGCCTGTACTTTACAGTCCCCGCCTCCCCCAGCGCTGAGCTTGTTAGGTTCTGCTCTGTAACGCCAGATTTCTCTAGCTCGTTTTTTTTATTAAATTTACTTTTTCTAAATTTTTTGACCGATGTGGTTGAATAATATTATTTCCTTTTAATTTCAGAACTTTCCTTAGTTGTATTGTGGCTTAAAAAAACAAAACAAACAAAGCTGGGAAGTAGTGGCATACTCCTTTAATCCCAGAGGTAGAGACAGAGAGAGGCAGGAGGATTTTCTGAGTTTGAGGCCAGCCTGGTGTGCAGAGTGATTTCAAAGACAGCCAGGGCTACACAGAGAAATCCTGTCTCAAAAATAAAACCACCGTCATCACCAAAACACAAAACAGCAACCGCAAAAGTGCTGGCTTGGACTCTGATTTCCAATTCTTTTATCCTTGACTTTTACTGGAGCCTTTTTTTTAAATCTATTTTTCCTGTTCTATTGAAATTTCTTTCTATTACTTACAGCTTTTCCCCTGCAGTGGGGCCTTGCACTGACAGGGGTGTGTTACGGGCTGCTATTGAGGCTGTAACTTGCCAGATTCTGCCTTACTTTGTCTAACCTGTCTGCCTGGCCAGTCCTCCCTCCCTTCGATGCACGGTTACATTTCTTTGCCTGTTGGGATCTTTTTCCTTAACTGTCACAGTCTTCAGTGTTGTTTTTTATTTTCTCCCAGGCATGATGGTCGATGGGAATTTATTCTGTCCTTGCTTGTGTGCAGAGTTCATGTAAACATCTGTGTTCATTTGGTTGTGCTGTCAGCAGGCATTTATTTTGACTTACTATTGATCTGTTTTTATGTGAGGAATGTCTACAAACTATGCTGTCTTTGGAGCCATCCTCTCAGTGTACCTGGTGTGTTAGCTTTTATCGAAATGCCTTTTTATTTACCCCCAGGACCACAAATACTAATTTCTAAATCTTATATGCTATCTCTCCTGGCTGCCAGCATTTGAGCATAAAGCTATAAGAGAAGAACTAGGTACAAAACACAAGGCAGAGTCAGACAGAGGAGTATTTTACTTGTACACCGTATGGTATATACACCATATATATACACCATAGCTCTTCTGTACTCTGTGAGTACCCCCATAGAATAGCCCAGCCCCACCAGGTCAGATGATACACGCTGCTTCCTGTCAGATTTAGGGTCATACAAGAGGCTTTCTTTCCTAGTTCTATTTTCTTGGTTTATTTTTTTTCTTTCAAAGCTGTCTTCAGACACACCAGAGGAAGACATTGGATTCCATTACAAACAGTGGTGAACCACCGTGTGGTGGGAATTGAACTTAGGACCTCTGGAAGCACAGTCAATGCTCTTAACTGCTGAGCCATCTCTTCAGCTACCTGATTTCTTAGATAGATATCCAGGGTAATATAAAACTGGTGGATAATGGGACTATGCCGAGAACAGTTCTGACCCATGGCAGCAGGTTTATATAAAGTGTTGAGTTTCCTGTTGTTACAGAGTATCCAAAACAGTGAAACCTAAGTAGGTTAACTTTCCAGGGAAATTTTACATTGAGCCAAGGGAGCAGCTGTGTCATTGGATGGTCTTGGATATTTAGAAAACATATTTTTCTTTCTCTTAAATATACTCATCTGATGTAATATTCTATCAAACAATTAGAGCTTGAAAATTTCAGTTTTCAAGTAAGTGATAGTCCATTGTAAATACCACAGCAATTTAAAATGTATTTGTTGGATACATCTTATTTGTTTTATGTAAATGTACCAAGTATTGTAATACTAGGACATAATAATTTCTAATATAGGCAATGCCATACAAAATACTTATTAACATGCCAAGGCAAGTCTTCTTTTTAGCCCTAGGAATAGCTGGAACCAAAAAGGCTGCTGCTGTCACCCTCTGGTTCTTAGACTTTCTTGAGGGACAGGGCCCTCTTACTGTTCAGACTGAAGGACAAAGCCGCATCATAGAAGATTCTGACTCAGAAGCCTCCAACTGTGTAGACATTGTGCAGTGTACTCACTCTGCGGGACAGGCAGAAGCCTCTTTTTAGAGCTTGATTTGAAATGCGGCTGCCAGATGCTGTGGCGTGCATGGGACCTCATTTTTGTGGGCACGGTTTACTGTATGTTCCAGCAATTTCTCACTGCCACATAGACTCTGACAGCTTTCTCTTGACATGGACACTCGGGGGAGACAGTGACTTCTTGACCTTCTCTCCTGATTGTTTCTCCCCTCACTTTACAGACTATGAGTGTTTACCATGTTAGCCGGGCTTGTTCTATTAATTACGGGAGCTGGCTTTTAGTGCTGTCTTTTGGGAAGTGGTCAGGGTAATGGTCTTGACCCATGTTTAGGATCCTTATTTAACACTAGTAGGTGGACAGCATGGGTGTGTTGTGCAGCTCTGGGGCTGCTTCAGGTGCTAATCCTGGGTAGTGTGTGAGTAACAGCTGTATGCTTCCTGGTGCTTTGATTGGGGGCTCCAAGCAAGGGGCTTAATTTAAGATAGGTTTCTTTGTTCTCAAGAATTAGGAAATGAATAGATTCTAGACTATTCCCTTAAATTGTGGGCAGTTACCAAAGGCAGGGACTCTTTCAGGGCTGATACTTGACTTCTTGGGGAAAAAAAAAACTTTCCTTTTACATGTATTTATTATTTTTAATATAAAAGAGCCTTTACTGTTTTGTATTTTAACACAAGGGGCAGATGTCTCTCGCTTTGAACTGGGCTTTGCTGTGTGTCCTATCTGCTGAATGTTCTTTCAACTTGGGAAGCTCTCTTTGTTAAAAGGCCAACCCCGTGGTGAGCTGTTCTGGGAAAGAGAACCCCTTGATATTTGAAAGGTGAGAAATCCATTTAAACCATGTGATGGCTTCCAACAGCCTTACTGCTGCTTTCTGCTTGTTTTAATGTAAGTGATAGATGGTCTGGCTGCTTGTGTTCAGTAATTGGATGTGAACTCTGTAGTGTAAGTGACATTTCATGGCAGTTGTGAGGGGCCTGTGGATGGCATTCAGTTTCAGTGTTGCCTGCCTTTAGGTTTAAAGGTAGAAAACTATAAAGGAATTTAATTTTTGGAGCATATATTTGTTGGGAGCCAACTCCTAGTAGAAAGCAGCTATCAGCTTTGCAGCCGTCTTGAGCCATATACCCTGATAAGAGACTTGTTTTTCAACAGCCTACAACAGCAGAACACACTCTGATAAATATCTTGTTTATCCCACATATCTTGTTTTGCTGTTTAGTGCCCCCAGCTGCAAGGTGCACTTGATCCACACCTACAAGGCACGTGGCAAAGCATATAAATACCCAGGAATTCCTTTCAATTAACAAGACTAGAGAAAAGAGACTTGACCACACACCCTGTCTTGTCTCCATTCTTCGAGTCTCTTCCCCTCCACTCTCTCTCTTGCTAGACCCTGACCCGAGGACCAGAGCATTTAGCCCCAAAGTATGAGGGCAGTGTGGTTCGCAACATAGTGGCCCTCAAGCATGGGGCAGTGTGGACAGCAATATATATTCAAAGATTAGTTCAATACATTTGTGATAATACCCTTAGCTGTTAGGTAACTGGTCATTGTGCGTGACAGTAAGCATGTGATTTACAAGGTCAGCATATACAATGCAGGCATAGAAATGCTATCGGGCCAATGTGAAGAGGACTGCCGTCAACCCTTCATCAGCAGTTTGCTGTCACATTGTTCTCTTGGAAAGATGTAATCTGTAATTGAAGAGGAGTTTGTGGAGATAGCAAACATAGAAAATGGTATGATAAAAATCGTGCTCCTGGCTTGCTTTCAGGAAGGTTTCAAACACCCTATTAATGACTTCCCTGTCCCCAAGTGTGCACACAGCCTGCCTGGAAGGGACAGTGTGAACAGGCTTGAGCAACTTGGATTTCCATTCAGAGCTTGTTTTCTAAGATAGCTCTGAATAACATACCTTATTCTGTAAGAGACTCTTTACATCCATTGTTAAAGCTGCTGTGCACTTTACATTCATAGATCTGTGAGCATTTTAGAGATGAGGTCCTCTGAAAAGTAATAGATCACGGGTGGGGACAACGGTGTGTGCAGCTTCCCTGTCCAGTCAGCTGAGGATATGTTACAGATTTAGCCGCTTTCACAGTGGTGTGCGGGTGCATGGCCTAGAGACCAGAGGTCAGCGCTGGGCGTCTTTAGCACGGCACTTATTTTTTGAGACAGGAGTCTCACTGAACCTAGAGCTCTCTCTCCTAGAGTCCTGGGAGCCTGGCGGGGGGGCGGGGGGGGGGGCGGGGGGGTGTTCTCTTGGATTCCTCCTGTCTGTGCGCCTCCATCACTGGCATAGTTGGCACGGCCACCAAATGTAACTCTCTACATGGGTTCTGAGCATCCAAACTCAGATTCAGTTCTATGCACAAATGGCATACGGGATTTATGTTTTGCCTGCTAGATGTTGTCTGTCATCTACTGGATGGACAGCTATATTGAAAGAAGCAGCAGAAAGAGGGAAAGAAAACAAAGGCCCATGGCTGAGGCTAAACAGCCTGTTTTGTTTTTTAAAGTTAATTTTGACAGCCAGTGAGATGACTAGGCAGGTAAAAGCACTCAGTATCAAACATGATTGACCTGAATTCAGTCTGCATGACTCACTCGGGGGTGGGGACAGCACCAACTCCTACAAGTTGTCTTTTGGCACCCCAAAAGTAAATGCATACATGCACGCTAAAAATTCCAGTTAGTTTTCACCAGAAATACCTGTACACATGTGCTAACATTACTAAAAGGTAGCCTGATATCTTTATCCTATTCTGGGGGGCTCTACTTGCCTAAATTGTTATTTCTTCAAACCTTACCTCATATAGGTGATTGTGAATGGTTCCTGTGCTCTTAAAGTGTCTCGGTGCATGTGTCTAAATGAATTTGTAAGATAGGCACACTGTTCCACAACTAGTTTCCTGACATGCAAAAATTTCTTCCTCTCCGACTCACCTCCTCCCCTTTTCTTTCATTTTCTTTTCTTTTCGAACAATGACTCACTGTGTAATTCTGCCTGGCCTGAAGCTCACTATGTAGACCAGGCTTTGGACTCACAGAGATCCACTTGCCTCTGCTTTCTGAATGCTAAGGTTAGTGGTGGCATCCACTAATGAGGCCCTTGCCTCATTCCCCGTTTTAGAAAATATATGTCTGTATGATTTTATTATTTAGCTATTTTATAGTTTGATTAGTACAGTCAATCAATCCTGGGCCTGTCCTCCTCTTCTTGAGGCAGTCTTAGGGAGAGTGGCCAGGGATAACCTCAAATAGCTATGGATATCAGATTTTTTTATAGTTATTTTGTGTATGTGCAAAAAATATTTTTAGAGAGACAGGAGAGCTGGGTCAGCCATCAAGAGCACTCCCAGCACGTGCAGAGGACTTGGATCCACTTTCCAGGACGCACAGCAGGTGACACTCAGTTGACCTATAACTCCAGTTCCAGGGCACCTGGCATCATCTTCTAGCCTCTGGGCACTGCACACAGATGGTATATACACTTGCACACATTCAGGCAAACACTCATACACATAAAATGAAATATAGTTTAAAATTTTAGAATCAATTGCTATGGGTAGTACTGTTGGGTAAACAGCTGAGGAATGGACTTGTTATTTTGATAATTGTTATCCAGGTTTCCTCCACAAGGCTCTGCACAGTGTGCCTGTGTGTACCTACTTCTGTGCATGGTGTGCGCTGTATGTGCCTGTATGTGCACCTCTATGCCTGTGTGTGCAGTGTGTGCGGTGTGTGCCTGTGTGTGCCTGTGTGTGCAGTGTGTGCCTCTGTGGAAGTGAGAGTCTGCTTTTCTAGGATGATCTGATCTGGCAACTTTACCAATGTGGACCTGCCAACCTGAACAGCATCATCTCTGTTGGGTTATGTTTTATTTATGTTTCCTCAGGGTTTCACGTTTAAAAGGCTTTTTTTCCTCTTCCTTTTTTTCCTCTTCCTCTTCCTCTGCCCTGTCTCACTGCTTCCCCTGGGCCTGCCACTCTGTGCTTTGCAGACAAGCACTGCTCACTTGGGACAACATCTACCAGGAGAATTTCATGCTTGCTTGTATACCTGTGTGAAGTTCATCTACGTTGTATGTTGATTTTTTTCCTTGCTGTACAGTATCTCATCATAAGGATATATTGCAATTTGTTTTCATTCTGTTGATGAATATTCAGGCAATTGCAAAGATTCCAGCATATCTCCTGCAGTAGTGGGCATTCAGATTAGCACGTTAGAGAATACAAGGCTTTTGGACAGTAGTTACAGAATATTGGGCAGTGGTTTAATTTGACTACTTGTCATTTGCAAGGTGTCATTTTTTTTTTTCTTCCTTTCCATTTTGTTTTTTAAGACAGGCTTTCTCTGTGTAACAGAGCCCTAGCTAGGTGTCCTGGAACTTACTTTGTAGACCAGGCTGGCCTCAAACTCACTCACAGAGGTCCCCCCCTGATTCTGCCTCCCATGTGCTTTGATTAAAGGTGTGTGCCACTGGGGTTGGAGAGATGGCTCAGTGGTTAAAAGCATTGACTGCTCTTCCAGAGATCTCCTGAGTTCAATTCCCAGCATCCACGTGGTAGCTCTCAACCATCTGTAATGGGATCCAATGCCCTCTTCTGGTGTGTCTGTAGACAGCTACAGTGTATTCATATATATAAATACTTTCTATACATCTTTAAAAAAAAAAAAAAAAAAGGTGTGTGTGCCACCAACCAGCCAGGTCGTATTTCTAACAGCTGCTCAGATGCACGTTCTTTTCCTGTTCATATGGGATGCTTACCACAGTGACTGTGTTAGGTCATAGTTTCAAGGATGAATGAAACCTTTGAGAGGTTTCTTGAACAAGCTGAGCCTAAGCTGAGCAAACAAGGTAAGACAGCTGCATTTGGGGTTCTGCAGTCTTGTAAGCAGAGAGCTTCCTGTGACAGGTGTATCCAGCCCTTTGGTGGTGTTCTGGGCTGCACAGGGCCATGACATCAGTTTTAATGCTTAGTCATAGGATTCATTAGGGTTCCTTACATCCTCCTCCTCTTTCTACTCACGAAGCAGTCAAAGCTACCTTTCTAGCTCTTTCTTTCCATCCTCAGGAACTTGTGAGAAGAATACTAATTTTAATGAACATAATATTCAAAGAAATTAATAGCAGTGTAAATAAGTATTGTTTGCCTGGTGTCCTGTGGTTACTAAATGGCAGGTTTCATTGCTCCTGACTTTTTTCTTTGGCCTCCCCACACTTAGTGGTTATCTGAATTAGGGCCCAGGAGTTGGACTGCTACTCTGTGGAATTCAAGCTTTGCAGGTTCTCTGGACATCCTCATCCCAACTCTTCTCACTGACCTTTTCTAGAACACTCAGTACCTAGCAGGCGGTCATTAAGTACTGATTATATGGTTTGATGAAAGAATGCCTAAAAATGGATTAGCACTTATTTTTGCCAGTTGTTTTTACTATTGCCAGTTGTTTTCACTATTACCTCTGGAAGTTTCTAGAGTCCATATTACATCTTTACCTGACAGTTGGCTTGACCTTTACCTGGAGTTTTGTTTGTCTGTAGGCATTCGTGGTGGAGATAGGTGCACAGCATGTCCATGGAATGGTTTGTTCCTATAAACATAGAGAGTGTGGGGGAGAGCAGAGGGAAGAATTGAGATCAGGACACCACTTTCTAGTAAGCTCAAGTGCCAGCTGACTGAACACAGCCATCATGGCCCTATGAGTTGCCTTTTAGTGGTAATGGAAGTGGTCCCTATCCTGTGTCTGGGCTGATAACACAATTTTGGTACATGTCTCAAAGTTATTCAGCATTACAAGTAATTTTGTTTGTTTGTTTGTTTGTTTGTTTGTTTCGGTTTTTCGACACAGGGTTTCTCTGTATAGCCCTGGCTGTCCTGGAACTCACTCTGTAGACCAGGCTGGCCTCCAACTCAGAAATCCGCCTGCCTCTGCCTGGGATTAAAGGCATGTGCCACCACTGCCTGGCCATTACAAGTAATTTTATTTTATGTAAGTTATAGCTCAATTATTAAAGAATAACCTAAAACTAAAACTGGTTTTTCAAAAATGAGCCCAATGATTTAAAAAAAAAAAAATCACTCTAGGGGGCTGGAGAGATGGCTCAGTGGTTAAGAGCACTGACTGTTCTTCCAGAGGTCCTGAGTTCAATTCCCAGCAACTACATGGTGGCTCACAGCCATCTGTAATGGGATCTGATGCCCTCTTCTGGTGTGTCTGAAGACAGCTACAGTATACTCACATACATAAAATAAATAAGTTATAAGAAAACATGGGGTTATTTAAAAAAAAAAATCATTCTAAGACATTACTGCTGGAACATGATGGAGAAGTTTTTTGACAAAAATCCCTATTTAAAGTGTTTGTGTCTCTTGGATTTTTTTCATTGCCATCCCCACCTCCACACTTTTTTTTAAAAAGAGTTTTTCCCAGCTCTGCTTACACTTGACTGAATACACTAACCAGGGATTAACCAAGCCTTCTCATTTCCTGCTTCCATTTCTCCTTTGTAGCAGCCAGTGGCCCTTTGTTTTCTGATACACACTGACTAAGATACACTTTCAGGGCATGTTTATATTAGAAAAATGGTGCAGATGGAAAAGTTATAAATAGACAACAGGTATTAGAGGTTACAGTCTTTGTTTTGGTTTGAGTAAGTAGGAAGAAGAAAAAATAAGACATCTAAAACAAGAAAAACTAATTTACATAAAAACGGGAAATGTAGTTTTTCAGTGTTTCTACTGATTGTCTCCTTTCTTAACCAGCTATTTGAATTATTTATGACCAGTTAGGATTGTTAGCTGTAATTAGATTTCTGTTGTTATGTGGGCAAACTTTAACTTAAACAGTGACTTCTAACCTGCAAGTCTTAAATGCAAATGTTTGTTCTCTGAAAGTTATTTTATGGTATTAACCAGGCCTGCCATCTTGAAGCGCAGTTCAGGAAGCAGTAGAACAGAAAGCTCAGCCCTTGGAACTGGGTGGGCAGTGTTGCTAGGCTGGGACTGGGCGGGCAGTGTTGCTAGGCTGGGACTGGGTGGACAGTGTTGCTAGGCTGGGACTGGGTGGGCAGTGTTGCTAGGCTGGGACTGGGTGGGCAGTGTTGCTAGGCTCCTTTAAAATAGATGTGACTGTTTGCTGCAGAGTCTGGCAGTGACCATTGGACACTCCTTTGCTTCATCTGGAGAGCAGCTGGGTTTGGTCCCAGGGCCTGCCAGTAACATCATTTCCATGATACCAAGACTCCACGTTCCTTTTCACGCACATTCTCTCACAAGTGCATCTCACAGATGGTGATACTGTAGGACCACTGAAGGCAGAAACGTCAACGTCAGAAAAGCTGAGGTCAGGGGCCTGAAAGTTCCAGCTCCAGAAGAAAGTGAAATTAAAAGTAGTGTTCGTTTTTTGAATTTGGTTGAAAATATAGTCTTGCTGAACATGGGGCACACACCTTAAATCTCAGGGAGCAGGAGGCAGAGCCAAATGTATCCCTGTGAGTTTGAGGCCTGGGAGTTTCTGGACAGCCAAAGTTATATAGTGAGAACCTGTCTCTAAACAAAACCAGGACTGGGAGGATAGCTCAGTAGTTAAGTACACACTGCTCTCCCAGGCCTAAGTTCACTTCCCAGCACCATACCAGGTGGCTCACACCTACCTGTCACTCCAGTTACAGAGGCATCTGATTCCCTTGGTCTCTATTAAAATAAAATTTAACTCTGGGGCCAGGCAGTGGTGGCACACGCCTTTAATCCCAGCACTTGGGAGGCAGAGGCAGGCGGATTTCTGAGTTCGAGGCCAGCCTGGTCTACAGAGTGAGTTCCAGGACAGCCAGGGCTACACAGAGAAACCCTGTCTTGAAAAACCAAAAAAAAAAAAAAAAAAAAAAAAAATACAAAACAAAAACAGAAAACAACAACAAAAAAACCTCTGGGGGGGCTCAGTGGTTAAGAGTACTGATTGTTTTTCCAGAATACCCAGCTTCAAATACCAGCACCCACATGGCAGCTCACAACTGCTTGTAACTCCAGAATCTGACACCCTCACACAGACGCAGGCAAAACACTAACACACATTTTAAAAGAAAAAGAAAAAAATTGAGATGGGGGGACCTCAGTAATTTTTAAGACTTTACTCAATGCCTGGGTATGGTGGCACTTTTAATTTCAGCATTCAGGAGGCAAGAGGTAGATCTCTGTGATTTTGAGGCCAGCATGCTTGGTCTACATAATGAGTTCCAGGCCAGCCAGAGACCCTGTGTCAGAGAGACAGACTGGGTTTAAGAAGATTGAGGGCATAAAACCGATGTTGACCAATACAAATCTTCAGAATATTTTGCCATCAAATTTAAGAGCAGTCTCTGAGAAACATCTCATCTTTAACCGTGAGTTGGTCATTTTAATTTTTAAAATCATGTGATAAGTGTGATCATGAGATGTTAGACTCAGCTTGTACACCTTGTAGTATTTTAGTGCCCTGTGGTCAGGATGTTTTCACTGTTCTATTGCTGTAAAGAGACACCATGACTAATTTATACCAGAAAGCACTTAATTAAGAGCTAATGGGAGGCAGAGGCGAGGCCACCCCCAGTGACACACCTCCAGCAAGGCCATACCTACTAACCTTTCCTAAACAGTCCACCAATGCAAACCAGACCGACCTTCAGTGTATGAGCTGTGTGCCCCTTCTCAGTCAGAACCCCAGCTTTCCACCTCTGTTATACATCCTATAGCTCCCTCTCTGGTCCTCCACTCAGGCGTCACCATTACTGTCAACTGCCACTCAGTTATTAGTAAGTTGCCAAATTTAAGGTTGTTGAGGCTTGAGTTTTAATAAAAGAAGTCCCTAAAATAGTCAAGAGCTTTGACAGGAGCTTAGGGAAACAAAGCAGTTTTTTACTAAGCCGACTGAACAAATATTTTCTCTCCCTGTAATGAGAGAGATATCCTTTGGATCAAATAGAAAATTTGTGATTATGTTTATCTGGTGTTACCATAGCTCCTGGAGTAAACATATTATTTAGATGAGAATTAGTTAATTTTTAGTTGCCTGTCCTGTAAAATTGAGCCTTAGAACCCAAAGTTTGAACTTTTTCAAGGCCTGTGTTTAATTTTTAGTACATTAGTCAGTGTCTTCCAGAGAGAGAGAACCAATGAGAGAAGGGGGAGGGCGGGTGTAGCAGGGATGGCTCACATCATTATGGAAGTAGTGAGGTCTTACCTGGGGTCACCTGCCCACTGGAGACCTGGGGAAGCTGGTAGCATGACTTAGCGGGTCTGCGGACTTTAGAGCCCGAGAAGCTAATGCTGTAGGGCCGAGGTCACCACCCTCTCGGCTCCAGAATTTCCCTTTGCTTTACACTTAATTTGTACAGGCCCAAAACCGATGGGATGATGCTGGCATTGTGAAGGTGGGTCTGTCTTACTCAGCCCATGGGCACTCACTGGCCTGTGAAGGCACCTGTGCAGACACTCACAGAAGTACATTGCTGTCTATCCTTTATCCACTCAGGTTACCTTGTGGTAACCATGACAGTGCTGTGTGAGGTGTCTAATGGCCTTAGTTTGCTGTGATTGTCTCACATTTCAAATTTCTCTTTACACATATCTTATCTGTGTGTCTCTACTGTTAAGGGCAGCACAGCCAAACATCATGCCATGCACCTGCAAACCTATCGCTTGGGAATGGAAACAGGCGGTCGAGGAATTGAAGAGCAGTGACTCCCAATGTTAGCCTGCCTGGCACACCCTCGTCCTCCAGCCCAGCAGCTCTTGTGAACCCTCCCCTAGCAAATAGCCATAGCCTTCTTTGATGGGTTGTTAGCTCTGTGGTGTCTGACCTCCTGACCTTCATTTTTGTGTGAATCTAAGATAGTGAGTGGGAAGCCTTTACTTCCTACTGTTTCTTTTTTCCTTTAGAAATCCTGCCCAGGGGGCCTTCATCCTGGAAGTGTCTCTTATTGGTTCAGTATTTAGTGAAGGCAATAAAATTCTGTGAGATTTGTGTTAGTGTTCAGTTGTATCAATAGTAAATCATGAGCACACCATTAGAAACACTTGATCTGCTTCTAGAATTCTTAAAGTGATGAAGCCCACAGCTTCAGAGCATTGAGTCTGAGAAAAGCAAAACCTGTGGCCAGTTCTCTTCCTCTGCAGAATAGTGACAGTGATGGAGGTTTATTGAGAGGTAAACATTACTCAGCTTCCATATGAATGGACCCAGTCTTCACAGCCTGGTGAGCAAGGGACTCAGAAAGCTGAGGCTGCGTGTTATTTGCGAGTTAGAGCTTAGGGCATTATAAAGAACCAGGATTCAGACCCAGGTAGTTTGTGGTAAGCCACAGGATTCCTGGGTTTACTTTTTGGTTTTAATTTTTGGTGATTTTAAGCAAGCTATTAACTTAAAAGGAGTAGAAATCAGAGGAGGCCTTCCCATAATTAAGGTTCAGCAACCTCCAGTGTGGTGTGGCCTTTGACCTGAGAGCTGCTGCTGCAGTGTCCTCCAGAGAAGACATTGTAACCTTAGGATGGTAACACAGGTAAAGCCAGTGAGCAGACACACCAAAGTTCTGTTTTTGTGTGTTGGTCCTGGTCTGTGGGGGACATATAGTTATAAACATATGAAGAGACCCTGGAAATCAATTGACCTTCCATCCCTTCCTTCCCTTCTTAAGAGACCCATAGGCTGCTAAGTCACTAGTGGGTACAGACGGAACTACAGTCTTATCTTACAGTTTAGCTCACTACTGTGAAATAGCCCCCTGCATTACTTTTACCGATTGTTTCTGTCATCAAATCACTGGCCTACGTAGAAGCATGGTGCCATTTCAGATGCGCACATATGTTTACAGTTGTTCTTTCATTTGACTCTACCTTTGTTGTGCTCCATCTGTGGAAGTATGATCTTAAATATTCATGTTTTTGACACAATACTGCCGCCCCCTGGCCAATGGGCAGGACTGCGTCAGGAGCTCCAGCAGCTCCTTGAGAGTTGCAGGTCTACTTACAAGTAAGGCAGAGTAGGTGTTTTGTTCTGTTATCTGGAATTAATGAGCATGTGTGGGTCAGTTGGTAACTGGTAATGTAGAACTAACACATCTGACTAATAGTTTCCAGTATCTATTGCTAGATTCAGAAAAAAAAATAATTTACAGTTGTCAGTCATTGAATCCAAAGCGTTTCTGATGAATTCATGTTTTTAGGCATCTTACAAGTGTAGCAGAAATGTGTAGCTGCTTAAATATTAGAGTACAGTTGATGGAGCTGCTGGTAACCTGGATTCCCAGCTGCTCTGGGAAGTACTCATCCTTGTGAACCTGTAAATGTCTGTTGGAGGCCAGCACCACCCCTTACACAGAACTCTCTGGATCTGGAGGGAGAATGGCTCCAGCATCTCTCCACAGGTTCCTGACAGACGATGGGGCTTTTCCTTAAACATTCACCTGCTTTCAGATGCTCCCTTTACATTCTTACAAGTTCTTTAAATTATTCTCACTTTCCAGGACAAAAGAGAAACTCAGAATCTTAGAAAGTGACCAGACTCACACAGACATGAGTTGTGACATTGGGAGTTCATGGTGACAAGCTTTCCTGTGCTTTCTAGTGAATTGTGACCTTTACTCCTGAGTGCTTGGGCCAGGTTTCATGGGATCATTCTGGCTTTGGTTTCTGTTTTGTTTTGTTGTTGTTGTTGTTGGTGGTGGTGGTGGTGGTGGTGGTGGTGGTGGTGGTGGTGGTGGTGGTGGTGGTAGTGTTTAAACCCTAAATAAAACAGATAAAAAATCTTTTAGGTCTATGTTTTTCAAGTGACTGACTTCATTTTGTCCACATATACAGAGTTAGTAATGCTTAGAGACATTTTTACTGCCAAACTTAGGGAAGATGCAGCATTTGACAGTTGCAGGGGACAGTCATCAGATCAGGCATGTGTCAGTGCTGCAAAGGTAGGTGAGCTTGCAACTGTGTCTCATTTCAGTGAGCCCATGCCAGGTTCCAAACCAGCCCTGGTGTCTTTTTTAAACTGGTGATGCTGTCCTGGTCATGTTCTTAATTTTCTCACCTTGGGATAAAATGGACAAGTGTTTTTCTTGGGTCTTGGCAGAATAAGCCTTATGCAAGGTGTGTGTGTGTGTTGTATGGTCACATGTTCTGTTCTTCGAATGCTTTAGCTGCACTTTCCATGCCTGGTGCATCCTACCTGTCAGTACCTGTGTGTGTGTGGCCATAGGTGAATTAAAAGATCCCAGTCGTCAGACAGCGGCTAGGGTTCAACTTCTTCTCAGTCTGAGCATGGAGCGTTCTGTGCTGCATGCTGGAATCCCACTTGGTCGGTCAGTCTGTCTGGTCTCTGCTTTCACTGAGAAAGAGTCCCATCTTCCCCCAGGTTACACAGTTGTGTCATAGTCTCCTGCAGAAGGGGGCTGCTCCTTTCTTTGAACACTGACTTCACTTTTTCTGTGACCTTTGCATACTGTTTGTTGTCAATGTTTCTTCTGTAGAATAAACAGTACAGACTAATTTTTTTCCATTAAACTTTTCAATGTAAAAATATGAATGCTAAAAACCAAGGCCTATACATCATGCCTATCCTTTGTGTGCATAGTTTTTTTAATGTGAGCCGATGGGCAATGCCCTTTTTCTGTAGCCATTTGTGCTTGATAGTTGACGCAAAGTAAGAATCATAGAGTCTCTGGTACATACTATGAGACAGCACTCTACATTCTCAGTTATGTTGACATTTAAGGCAGTTCTTTGCCTGCCTTTGCTGGTCCTGTAGTGCAGACTAGATTGGTCTCTTCAGTAAACTAAGATCTGTCTTCCTTCAATAATGAGGGTCCTTAGCATGTTTCAGAATTCAGCTGTCCTCTTTACAAATATGAGGTAGTTTTTGAGCTTTGGCTACTACAGTTGTGGCCAGTGAGCCTCTGAGAAGAGTTAGAAGCTGTCAAGAGGGACAGTACTGCCCTGTCCTCACGTAGGTCTGTCCCAGGGGTTGACACTGTTTCATGACGCCCAGGAATGGAAGTGCTGTCTGGGTTGAGCTCTCTCACAACCTAACATACAAGCAGTAGACTCCAGGCTATACCCTGTAGCCTGCAAACAGAAGAGGCAATGTCTGCTGTCTTTGATTGAGCAGAAAACAAAGTTAACTTTTAGAAATATATGCTTAGTTCTCATACAGATGTTTCCAGGACAGTGATGGACACAAGGTTCTTTGTTTTTTTTTTTTTTTTTTTTTTTTTTTTTTTTTTTTTTTTTTTTAACCAGTAGTAGTAATGCATAAACTGTTCTGTTTTCGGGATCAGGGATAAATGAGGCAGGTTTGTCCTATTGTTGGGTGTACATTCTCATCACCACCTATTGTCTGTGGTGTGCTTTATCATTTCTGCGTGCAGCAGTGATTTCCATACAGTTCTTTGGCTCACAGTGAAGGGAGAATTTGAGACAGTTTATGACAGGCAAACCCTGGGAGGGGAAGAGACTGTCAGGTGTCTCTGGGTAAGTTCTTTCTAGCTTGTTACTGTTAATATGCCTCAGTAATGTGCTCAGTTTATTATTTACCAAAATGGTTAAGGATTAAGGTAGAAGTACGTTCTCATGTAGTGAACTTCATTACCATTAAGGGAAGATATAATAGTAAATTAGCCACACCGAGAAGCTTCAAGATCTACCTCTCTTGTCTCTGAAGTAAGCAGTTGCAGGGTTATGATCTGAGGGGTGCGGTGGCCTGGGCCAGTGACTCTGCTGTCAGTCCCGTTTCCTGCTGCCTGCCTGTCCACTGTGGACAGGGCTTTTGGTCGTAGGTATGATGTGCACTTGCAGGCACCTGAAACCTGTTCCTAATGCTGTTAGATTTTCCTTTTCAGAGTAAGAGGGACCATCTACTCATGAACGTCAAATGGTACTACCGTCAGTCTGAAGTTCCAGATTCTGTCTATCAGCATTTGGTTCAGGATCGGCATAATGAAAACGGTATGTACTTCCTTGTGATGACATATTTGTAAATCTTAGCTTTGGGTAAAGTTCTTTTTAAAAACATCAGATAAATGAATATTATTTCTGATATAATTTCTCTCAAAAGAGTTTGCAATAAAGAACATTGCTAGATCCCCTCACCCTTGCTTTTGCATTATTTTTCATTTTCTCTAAAAGCAAACAGCAAGAGAGAGAGGCCTGGAGACATAGCTCATTGATTAAGTCATTCACTGCTCTTGGAGAGGATCTGCATTCAGTCCCCAGAGCCTACATCAGGCAGCTCACAGCAACCTCTAACGCCAGTTTCAGGGGTCCAGTGCCTGTAGCCTGTCGATGCTCACTACACATGACATGCATGTATACATATACCAAAAATACCAAGACAAAGATACCAAAACAAAGATACTGAGGGGGAAGAAAACCTCTGAGCACGTGGTAATGCAGGGTTTTTTTTTAATAGTAGTAGTGTAATTTTTTTGTTGTTGTTTTTGGGGGGGGTTGTTTATTTTGGGGTTTTGTTTGGTTGGTTTGGTTTTTTTGGGGTTTTGGTGTTTTTTTTTTTTTTTTGGTTTTTCGAGACAGGGTTTCTCTGTGTAGCCCTGGCTGTTCTGGAACTCACTCTGTAGACCAGGCTGGCCTCGAACTCAGAAATCCACCTGCCTCTGCCTCCCAAGTACTGGGATTAAAGGTGTGCGCCACCACTGCCCAGCTAGTAATGTAATTTTTAAGCTCCTGTATGTAACCTAGTGATAGACAGTATTTAAAGCCCTGTGAGGTTGTGTTCCCTGTTGTTTCAGGAGCTTGTGTTAGTGGCTTTCCCCATGGCCCAGACAGAGAGGGTTTTCAGAAAAGCAAAGCTTTTCGAGTGATACTGTGCAATGTGGGTTCACAGCTGCCATTCAGAATAGGCCACTGGTTTCTGACAGCTGATCCCTCCCTTTCTTGTGGGGCCATCATTGGCCCAGAACCCACGACCCAGAAGATCCTATAATGTACTGTGTTACAGCTATGCACATGTATGGTAGCTCTTTAGAAATTGGTTCTTGAGAGGAGCCTTATGTTTCTGGAGCTATGTAAAGTTGTGTCCACATTCTGTATGAAGAGGTTGAATTTAGAGACGTGCCTGGAGCAGCCTGGGATGTGCGCTTTGTGTCTCTCCTCACACCGCTTCCCCAGAGCTCCTGCTGACAGCACAGGGAGCCTTCCATACAAGCTTTAAAAACATCTTGGAAAAGTTAAAAGTCAGAGTTTTTTGTTTGTTTCTTTGTTTTGTTTTTCAAGACAGGATTTCTCTGTGTAGCCCAGCCATCCTTGAACTTGCTCTGTAGACAAGGCTGGCCTTGAACTCAGATATCCACTTGCCTCTGCCTCCTGAGTGCTGGGATTAAAGGTATGCACGAGCACACCTGCGTGCCCCCCCCCCCTTTTTCTTTTTTCTTTTCTTTTTTAAATAGTAGTTTAATTTTTTTTTTCAGTCCAGTCAGTATGTGACTTCATTCCGTTTTGGGATATTTGTCAGTAAACAATTATGATTGGGGCCAGATGTGGTGGTGTTTATCTATAATCTCAGAATTTGGGAGAGAGAGAAAGGATGATTATAAACTCAAGACCAGCCTCAGTTCCTTCAGAGGCTGAGACCCTGCCACTCAGAAGCACACAGACTGACAGAAAAACGTAAAAAATGGACAGGTTAAGTTGCTTGCTCTCAAGCCTGAGGACTTGAGTTCAGTTCCCAAACCCATATGATGGAAAGAAAGACCTGACTCCCACAAATTGTCCTCTGACCTCCACACACAGTGCTGTGGAATATGCTTATCTGAATATAAACACATATACTATACATGTACTTGTATATATAATAAAACAATAAATAAAACTAAGAAGTCATTTCTTCTAAAAAAAAAAAAACTTAACAAGTTACTGGGATGTGGCAATGGACTTCTTCCTCCTTCCTTCCCTCCCTCCCTCCCTCCCTCCCTCCCTCCCTCCCTCCCTCCCTTCTTTCCCTCTCTCCCTCCTCATGTGCTCACTGATACACTTGAGTACACAGAAGGACTTGGTGTGAGAGAGATGTGGTGACCAGTGTGAGCCGTCAGAGACGAGCACTTACATTCCTGTGTCATTTCTACTCTTCATCCCCTCCCTGTTGGATGGATGCACTTTGATAATAACTAGGTTGGGTTATTTGTCTTTTGTAGGAGATAAACTTGAGGGGAAAGTTCTGTAAAATTTTCCTCCTTGTTTTGGGAAACTATTTTAATACCTTCTTAGTTAACTAATTTCTCTTGTTGGTAGACTCTGGAAGAGAACTTGTCATCACAGATCCAGTCATCAAGAACCGGGAGCTCTTCATTTCGGATTATGTTGACACCTACCATGCCGCTGCTCTGAGGTAAGACTGCTGCTGGGTGGGGTGACTCTGCTCTGATCTGTGGTCATCTTTGTGGCCAGGCAGACACCTTATGATCTAGGCAAGCTAACACTCCTCTGTTTCCTGGGGTTATTGAAATTTTAGGGATTGTCTAACTCCACTTTACCTTTCCCTATATTTCATAGTATTATTTGCTAAAGTTTCTGGGCTGAAATACCCTGCAGTTCTGCAGTTACCTTTGTAAAAATCAAGCCCAAGTGCTACAAAAGATAGAGGGGAAAAACAGATAAAGAAAATGTTAAATATAAAAAAGCCTAAGAAGAAGAAGAAAGTACAGGAATTTTTTTATTAGCTTTTCTTCCAGTTTTCTTTCTTTCTTTCTTTTTCTTTTTTTTTTTTTTGCTGTTATTGTTGTTTTTGGTTTTTGGTTTTTCGAGACAGGGTTTCTCTGTGTAGACCCTGGCTGTCCTGGAACTCACTCTGTATGTAGACCAGGCTGTCCTGGAACTCAGAAATCCACCTGCCTCTGCCTCCCAAGTGCTAGGATTAAAGGCGTGCGCCACACCTTCGAGGCTCCAGTTTTCTTATATCTGAGCATTTTTACTAAAATGGATGCTAAAGAGTAGAAGAATGTATTGATGATACAGACTGAAGCAGGAGGAGACATCACATCCAATTAAAGTGGATGTGCCCTTCTCTTCTGTCCTGTGTGCTCTCTCCAGAACAGGGCCAGGATCACATGCTATGTCTACATGTGCCACGATCCGTCCCTTGCACATGTTGTGTCTACGTGTCTGGCTGATTTAGGATCTCTTAAGTGTCATAACAAGTATGGTAGATGTGTGTGTTTGGGTTTTATTGCTGTGAAGAGACACCATGATTAAGGCAACATTTGATTGGCACTGGCTTAACAGTCTCAGAAGTTCAGTCCATTATCATCATGGTGGGAAGCATGCAGGCAGACATGGTGCTTGAGAAGGAGCTGAGAGCCAGGCGGTGGTGGCGCATGCCTTTAATCCCAGCACTTAGGAGGCAGAGGCAGGCGGATTTCTGAGTTCGAGGCCAGCCTGGTCTACAGAGTGAGTTCCAGGACAGCCAGGGTCTACACAGAGAAACCCTGTCTCGAAAAACCAAGAGAGAGAAAGAGAAAGAAAGAGAAAGAGAGAGAAGGAGCTGAGAGTTGTACATCTTGATCTGAAGGCAACAGGAAAAGGGCTGTATATCACACTGGACGTAGCATATATAAGACCTCAAAGCCCACCTCCCCAATAACACATTTCCTCCAACAAGGCTACACCTGCTAGTAGTGCTACTCCCTCTGGGCCAAATGTTCAAACATGTGAGGCTATGGGAACCAAATATATTCAAGTGTCCACAGTAGCCAACATCACAACTTTCCTCCCTGTAAATGATAAATAATAAGATTGTATCAAACAACAGCAAGCACACCCCCCCCCCCCACAGACTTTGAGTACAATAAAAGCCATTGAGACTTGTTGGCTTTAGCTTAACTCCTTACAGTGAGATGCAGCTGTCCCTGGCACGGAGCTCACCTGTGTCGGTCAGTGACAGAGCCTGGGGTCTCCTGTGCAGAGCTACAGAGATAGATCAGTTACTTTAGGCAGAAGGCTGAACCATCTATCTATGATTGGTGTTTGTAAACATTGAGTCTGAGACTATACGCCATGATGGCCGTTGTCTCAACTGTTCATTCATTGTAGCCACTGTGGGGCAAGTACGTAGATAACATATAAATAAATGAGTTGGCTGTGGTCCAGTTGAGCCTTTTTAAAAATGGAAATGAATTATTTTATTTTCACTTCAGGATTTTTTTCCACTTCCTTTTTTTTTTTTTTTTTTAAACTCTGTAAAGATGTAAAATTGTATAAACAATTGTAAAAATGTATAAACAAGCAGTGGGGTCATAGGGCCTGTGGGTCTATGGTGGCTGAGCTCTGCCACGGAAGGAGAAGATGTGTTATAGTTGACTGTCTACTGGGCTGTTCCTGCTTCTGCAGAATATCACAAAAGGATTAAAGCATAACAGCCAGTTAAGATTCTAGTCAGACATCTTGGGAGGGGGGACTTTTGCTAGTTGAGAAGCCAAGGTGCCAGGCCAGGGCAGTGGCTGACGACTTCTTGTGCCCAGAAGGAGCACTGCAAGCCTAGAGTGACCCAGAAGGAGCACTGCAAGCCTAGAGTGACCCAGAAGGAGCACTGCAAGCCTAGAGTGACCCAGAAGGAGCACTGCAAGCTTAGAGTGACCCAGAAGGAGCACTGCAAGCCTAGAGTGACCCAGAAGGAGCACTGCAAGCCTAGAGTGACCCAGAAGGAGCACTGCAAGCCTAGAGTGACCCAGAAGGAGCACTGCAAGCCTAGAGTGACCCAGAAGGAGCACTGCAAGCCTAGAGTGACCCAGAAGGAGCACTGCAAGCCTAGAGTGACCCAGAAGGAGCATTGCAAGCCTAGAGTGACCCAGAAGGAGCACTGCAAGCCTAGAGTGACCCAGAAGGAGCACTGCAAGCCTAGAGTGACCCAGAAGGAGCACTGCAAGCCTAGAGTGATTGCATTTATCTGTGGTGGTTTATAAACTTTTCTCAAATTCCCAAAGCTTTTGTCTATCCTTTGAAGGTGACTTCCCAGGCTCTAATGAAGCCTACATGCTAGCAAAGCAAGTTAATGAGGGTTGACTTAGGCTGATGAAACCGAGTGGTTAATACAGTGCAGCTGGCCAGGTTAGCATCTGTCCTGATGGACCTTTGCTCTTTCCAACTCCTCACAGGTTGGTCACTGTTTTAAAGGACTTCCAGTTCTAGTAAAGGAAATAGTGAAAGATGTAACTGGTTTTCCAGTATGTTTTGACATAACTGCTTAAAATGAATATATTTAGGGATTTTTAACACTATCCAGATTTGATAGATAACATTCATCTAATTTTTAGTATTTTTAGAAGAACTGTGTAGTAGCTGGACACAGATAAATGTGGATCACTCTAGGCTTGCAGTGTCCTTCTACAGTAGGCCCATACACATAACATAAATAATAAATCCTTTTAAAATAATTTTAGGGACTGAAGAGTTGGCTCAGCTGTTAAGACTACTCTTCAAGAGGTTCTGAGTTCAGTTCTCAGCAACTACATGGTGGCTCACAACCATCTGTAATAGGGACCATCTGTAATAGGGTCTTATGCCCTCTTCTGATGTGCCTGAAGACAGCTACAGTGTACTCATATACATAAAAATAAATCAATCTCTCTCTCTCTCTCTTTTGGTTTTTTGAGACAGGGTTTCTCTGTGTAGCCCTGGCTGTCCTGGAACTCACTCTGTAGATCAGGCTGGCCTCGAACTCAAAAATCCGCCTGCCTCTGTCTCCCAAGTGCTGGGGTTAAAGGCGTGTGTCACTGCTGCCTGGCAAATAAGTAAATCTTAAAAAAATAATTTTTAAAAAATGTTGTACAAAAAGTAGTAGGTCTGGTATGAAACCTCCATTTCAATTTTTTTTTTCTTAAATGAATTAGTTTTTGAGATTGTAATATATCATCTCACGTCCCTTTCCTTCCTCCAAGCCTTCCCAATGGTATTTTTCTCCTTTCTCTATTCAAATTCATGACCTTTTGGGCATTAATTATTATTACATAAAATGCATGTTATATATTCCAAAAAATATAAGTACAACCTGTTCTGTCTCTATAATGTTACTTGTATGTATGTTTTCAGGGATGACCATTTGGTATTGGATAACCACAGATAAGTGTAGTCCAGCCTCTCATTGAAGAAACTTCCCCAGTTTCCTTTTATTAGACTTAAATGAAGCATTTCTTGGTGACCTGGTGACTGGATGACAAGTACTTACTTTGTCACTACGTGGTCTGGCCTGGTAAATCTTGTTGAAAGCCTGGCATTTGCCAGCACCTGATGCCCTGTGTGTGGCTTTAACCACATTCTCAGTGGTAGTATCTCACCAAGGAAAGGTTTGGGGTGTTTCTGTGGTTACCGCCATCAAACAGGATGTGGTGGCAGAACCCTATTAGTCTTCATTTATTCTTTTTTTCTTCTCCAGAGTCAGGGTCCCTTTGCTTACACTTTGGATGAGTGAGATGTGATGATTGAGGACTGAGATTGGCGCTTTCTGTCGATTTCTCTTTTTATAGATCGCCCACAGGGAAGGGCACTTTCTTTTTTCACACATGTAAACCAGTGCTGCTACTATAGATAAATTCAATTTTGAAGGTGACACAAATAAAACAGTTCATGGGCACATGAAAGGAGATCAAATGAATATAACAGAGAAAACCAGAGGACAAAAAAGGAAAAAGAAAAAAGCCCATAGTGCTGGCTCTTAGCACCATTCTTTCAAAGATCAAAGGACTTGGTTACATGGATTCATGCCGTGTGCAGCCATTGACCGGGCTCTGCCATCCCATTCACTTTTCGGTGAAGCTGATGTCTATATTTTTCTTTCAAGCTGGTGCCAGAGTTGGGTTATAAAGAGAAGGAGAGCTTTGTCCTTTAGTCACTGTGAATCAAAAGAAAAGTGGAATTCCTCTGTGGGCTTTGCTTTTCCTTACCCAAAAAGGCATTGGCCCTCAGTCTGGGCTGTGCTGAGAAGTGTGTACTGAGCCAGTGTTACTGCTCTGCACCCTGCTTGAGCCCTTAGCCTTAGCCATCCCTCATCTTTACCTTTCTGGCAAATTTCACATAGGTGCCTGTTTTCTTATTTCATGACCACTACTTACCACTGCCTTTACAAAAGCCAGCATATTGAGTTGATATTGTGCTTGAGTTACCTGTTGCTGAGGTAGCATTTTTGGTTGGCATTGTGACATAACAGTGGAAAGTGCCAGACCCAAACAAGATGACTTCAGCTGAATCCCACTGTGACACAGCTTTGTGACAGAATCAAGTTTGTTGATTTTTGAATCATCCTTTTGACACTTATTCTGGGTCATGTGACCTCGCAGTAGCGTCATAACTTGAACATACATCTTTGACCTAACACCTACTCCAGGCATGTGGAGAAGCACTCACAGAGGGCCTCATGGATTACCTTACTAATTTATGTTCTTTCTCAGTTACTGAATTTCAATAATGTCTATAAAAATTAGTGTTCAAGAAAGAAAATCTTATAATACAGTTATTTATGGTACTGATGATATCCAGCTTCCATGGATTTTGTTTCTTTTTGCCCAGTAGGTGGCTTGATTGGGCATTCACATGCCTTTGGTATAGGGAGCTAAACTTAGCCCTAGGAGCTGCCTGGCAAAACTCCAAGCATGAGCAAGCCCACATCCCATCTCTTGCAGTTATGTTGCTTTCCCCATCAGGATGAGGCTTTGTTGGTGCTGTGTGGAGTGGCTACTCTGTGACTGGGAAAGTGTGCTGTGTAGTGCCCTGATGGAAGGACAGTATGGGAGGTGGTCCTTGCCTTGATGGCTGGGTTTCAGCTTGTTCATTCTCTGCCTCATATGTCTAGTAGTTACAAGAAAAAAAATACTAAGGTCATTCAGGCTACATGCTACCATTTTACCTAGGGATTCATATTTTAGAAAGGTATGTTAGGGTAAATTTTCTAAAGTTCATGGCCATTGTTCAGAGCTTCTGATTTCCATTATGTTCATTCTGCATTAATTTACCTCCATGTTTTGCTGTGAGCAGCTGCCATTATATTTATGGGTTAAAACAGATTAATTACCTCTGTAGAGAATCCTTTAAGAAGTTTTATGTATTGCAGAGTTCTATCTCTTTCAGCTTAAGCTGCACATTTTTGGACTGACTTAGAACGTTCTTACTGTTTTGTCCATATGTGTTAGTGTAGTGTGTGTTGGGCAGCAGAACTTGTCCGTGTCTCTGTCCCCACAATGTTTAACACCTTTTTGTTCTGCTAGCAATTAAGGTCTCTGCAGTCTAAGTTTTATTGTGGTTTCCATGTTGCTTTTCCACACGAGCCTTGTGATGACCTCTTTTCTTCTTTGAAAAGATGCTGATAGTGGCCAAGTGGTTGAACTGAATGTGTTCATCAGCTGATGGAGAAAGGCCATGCTTGATGACTTTTCTATCTAAACACACAGTCTGTTTTTCTGTTTTATATGATGTATGTGTTTATACCGGGTTTTGCACAGCTTTCATTAGTTCTTTTCTAACACTGATCTTAAGCTTGTTGAACTTTGAACTCTGGGTAATAGTGCACAACCTTTTTTTCTGTGTTGTGTCACTTTTTAAAAAAGATTTATCTACTTTTATATGCATTGGTGTTTTGTCTCTGTATAAGGGTGTCAGATCCTCTAGAATTGGAATTACAGACACTTGTGAGCCGCCATTTAGGTGCTAGGAATTGAACCCGGGTCTTCTTTAAGATCAGCCAGTGTTCTTAAGTGCTGAGCCATTTCTCCAGCCTCATTTTGTCACACTCTTAAAAGTTGCTTGTATTTTAAGTCATGAGACAAAAATGTCTATCTGATTACATTTCAGTAAATTAGTAGCCTATCATGAAAAACAAAAGAATACAAGTCCTCTGTACTCAGATGTAGTACTTCCTCTTAAAACAACTTTTGATACAAGGGGAAGTAAAGCTAAAACAAAAGAAGTTTATAAAAATAAAAATGCCATATAGTCTTGGCATGCATTTTAGAAATGTTCAAAGGAAAATTAGTTGTACTAAACATATCATTAAAAAATTTCTTAAATTAAAAATCATTTTTAATGAAAGAAATTCCCAGCTTATAACAATAAACAAACAAACAAACAAAAAAACTACAAGTCTCAAGAGTGTGCTGGCTTTTGTCCTGGTTGACTAGAGAAGGATTTAAGTCAGTCTTGTTCTTAAGGGATCTGAGTGCAAACAGGGTTTCTGCACTGCCTGGAGTTAAGAGTGTTGGTCCTGGGCACCATGCTGATTTCTGTGTGTACGTATTGTTACACCATGAGAGATCACAGTGTGAACTGCACACAGCCATGTCCTGAAAGCGCAAGCCAGAAAATCAAGATGGGATTCTGAAAATGTCTGTTAGCTTACAGGAAAGTTGTAGACAAAGTTGGAAACTGAGAAAGGAATTTTTCAAAACAATTCTCTACTTTAACCTGGTGGCCTAAAGTAGAAAAGCCTCTTGGGAGGTCATCTGCTGTAAGGCTCTCTGCAGCTCTTTGTAGACTGCTGCTGTGGACTCTCTGCTCCCACTCCTGCGATTGCTTTGCACAGGTTTTGGCTATAGGATGGTTCAGTTTTGGTTGACGGTCACACCGAGAGATGCTGCTATTCTCCTATGTGGTACTTTATGGGACATAATGAAGCAATCATTAAAATGAAATAAAAACAAAAATTTCCAACCAAGCGTGGACACCGTCTGTGTTTTATACACTTGGACACTGTCTGTGTTTTATACACTTGGACACTGTCTGTGTTTTATACACTTGGACACTGTCTGTGTTTTATACACTTGGACACTGTCTGTGTTTTATACACTTGGACACTGTCTGTGTTTTATACACTTGGACACTGTCTGTGTTTTATACACTTGGACACTGTCTGTGTTTTATACACCCTAGATTTAGTTGTGTGCCTCTCTCACCCCACCCCACTCCTGCTGCCTTTGTGATTTGCAAAGTTACTAATTTAAACATGTGTTTTGTTGTTTGCTTTTTTTTTCCTCAGAGGGAAGTGTAACATCTCCCATTTTTCTGACATATTTGCGGCTCGAGAATTTAAAGCCCGAGTGGACTCATTTTTCTACATATTAGGCTACAACCCTGAGACAAGGTAAGTCAGTCAGTCACTTTGCCCGCTTCCTTTCTCACTCACGTGTGTGTGTTTGTGCATTTACATGTCTGTGCTTAAGTTAGCAAGACGCCAAACAATGACTCAGTGCTTCCATACCGCAGTTTGTGCCATTGCTGTTTAGTGCAGTTTGTCTGCTTTTACTTTTCTTAGCCAAGAAAAGGCATGGAAATGAGGGTGTAAGGAGGAAGGGGAAGGACATAGCATGGCTGGCTGTGCTTTCAATTTACTGGGAGAGCATTTCCTTGATGCAGACTTTGTCAAGTCTTCCATAGTGTGTTGAAAAAGATATGTCAGTTTGGAAAGTTAGATACTTCTTGTTCAGTTTGCTTCAGGTAATGAAATCCAGAAACACTCACAAAGGTCTGGTGAGACTAGGGGTAGGAGATGGACAGCACCCTGTTGGAGCCATAACAGAATAATTGTTTAGATGAAGGGCAGTGTGGCTACAAGAGATACACCAAAGACACGCAGCCTAAAGTTGAAGACGGCCCTGTGCCCGGTTAACCTTAACTGCAGCTTGACTTCAGTCATCTTAAAGGAGAGCCTCAGATGAGGAATTACCTGGTCAGATGGGCTTGTGGACGTGCCTGTGGGGGATTGACTTGGTAACTGTTCCTTCCTGCTGGAGGATCCAGTTTATTGTGGGGAACACCATTTCCTGGGCAGGTGATCTTTGGCTGTATACAAAGCTAGATAAAGGAATGGATGGCTCAGTAGTCAAGAATGCTTGCTTTGCTTACAGGAACCTACGTTCTTTTCTCAGCAACCACATTGTAGCTCACAACCATGTATGAGGTCGGTTATATATTGCATACCCTTTCTAGCCTCTCTAGGCCACAGACATGCAAGGCATAAACTCATGTAGGAAAACACAAGTACACATAAATAAAATTGATTTAAAAGCCTAAATAAAAAACAGAAAGAAAGACAAGAAAAGGAAAGCTAGCTAGGTATGTCTATATCGTTCCCGCTGTACTTCTTTGGCTATGATCTGAGTTCCTTGGTCTGCATTGCTGCTTGTGTGGAATGGCAAAAAAAAAAAAAGAAAGAAAAAATTTAAAAAAAAGCCTTTAAGTTCCTTCAGTGGTGATATGGTGTTGTAAGTGTAAATAAACCTTTCTTTCCCGAAGTTGCCTTTTATTGGAATGTTTTATCACAACAAAATGGAAGCAAAACACCTGTTAGTATACCAAGTAACTGGGAGCAGGGTTAGCTCTGGTTTCATCTGATAAAATAGAGGCCAAGGCCAAATTAGAGGAGATGAAGGTCATTTGGATACCTTTGTTGTTGTTTTGTTTTTTTCAAAACAGGGTTTCTGTGTGTAGCCCTGGCTGTCCTAGAACTCACTCTGTAGACCAGGCTGGCCTTGAAATCAAAGATCTCTCTACCTACCTCTGCCTCCTGAGTGCTGGGATTAAAGTGTCACTATTCCAGGCTCTATGGGGAGATTATAAGAGTTGCAAATAGCTATGTGCTGAGTGTTGAGGCTAAAATAAACACTGCTGCACAACAGGGTCTAGATAGACCAAGATTTAAATTATAGTGGGTGACTTTGTTGCTTCATTCATTTTGGTTTTTGTTTTGTTTTTGTTTTTTATAAAAGATTTATTTATGGGCTGGAGAGACGGCTCAGTGGTTAGGAGCACTGACTGTTCTTCCAAAGGTCCTGAGTTCAATTCCCAGCAACCACATGGTAGCTCACAACCATTTAGAATGGGATCTGATGCCATCTCCTGGTGTGTCTGAAGACAGCTACAGTGTATTCATAGAAATTAAATTAATAAATCTTTCAAAGAAAATTGGGCTAGGTATGTACTTCAGTGGTAAAGTATTAGACTAGCAACACATAGGCAGTGTAGCCCTGGCTGTCCTGGAACTCTATCTGTAGACCAGACTGGCCTCGAACTCAGAAATTCACCTGCCTCTGCCTCCCAAGTGCTGGGATTAAAGGTGTGTGCCACCACTGCCCGGCTCATTTTACATTCTTATAAGCTTGGGAGGTATTTTCTTCTAAGTGTCTTCTTTACGTTTTCAACCCCTAGTGCCACAGTAACAAAGAAAGCAATTCCCTGCATGCTAGGAATCAACCTAATCAATGAAGTAAAAGACCTTTACAATAGAAAATTGAGAAACACTACCCTAGGACTGGAGAAATGGCTCTTTTAAGAGCACATAAAGCTCTTCCAGAGGACAGTTTAGTTTCTAGCACCTGTAACTCCAGCTCCTAAGGATCTGATGTCCTCTTCTGGTCTTCATGGTTACTCAAGTGTACACATATAAATAACAATAAATATGTAAATAATAATACCATTATTTAAAAAAACTAAAGAAGACACTTAGAAGAACATACCTCCCAAGCTTATAAGAATGTAAAATGAGCTGAGCTGTGGTGGCACACACCTTTAATCCCAGCACTTGGGAGGCAGAGGCAGGTGGATTTCTGAGTTCGAGGCTAGCCTGGTCTACAGATAGAGTTCCAGGACAGCCAGGGCTACATAGAGAAACCCTGTCTTGGAAAACCAAAAAAAAGAAGAAAAGAAAGAAAGAAAGAAAGAATGTAAAATTAATACTGTGAACATGGCTTTATTCCTAAAAACAATCTAGACATAGTTTCTTTCTTGTCCCCTTCCATTGATACGCTTTACAGAACTAAAGGTAATTTTAATACTTAGTGGAAGCACAAGTATCCCAGGTCACTAAAGCAACCCTAAACAGAAGGAGCATTTATGGGAGGTGTTGCTACTTTCCTTAAGTAGACCCCAGCACCATAAAACAGCAACTGCATGGCACTGCTCAGAGGCTGGCCACAGCCTCCAGGTCTTTAGCAAAGATGCAGATACACATGGGGAAGAAAGAGCTCCTCCAACAAGGTGCTGCTAAGTCTGGATATCCAATATGGAGAAGGGTGAGACTTGTCCCTGTTTCTCATATCATGCAAAAGTCATCCGGTGTTCATCAAAACTTCTGTGTGAGACCTGGAACTGAAAAGTACTCCACTAGCTTAATAAATATTAGAAATTGACAAATGGTGTTATGGGATAGGATTCTTCTGCACAGCAAACGGAACAGCAGAGTCTTCACAGTGGGAGGAAAAAAAGCTTTGCTGAGTCTACATCTTACAGGGAATTACTATGAAGACAAGCATCATGTGCTTTCTTTCATAATCTAGAGCTGCAGGGTTGGGGGAGAGAGGAGGTAATGGACAGCAGAGCATAATGGAGACCAGACAAGTGCCACTCATTTCTCGTGTGTAGAATCTAAAGTTTTCCAAATATAAATAGGACACAAGAGTAGAAGACGGGGATGGGGTGCAAATGATGATTGTTTTCTCTCGACATGGAGTTTAGCTTTAACTAATATAAATGTAGTTATAGGACAAAGCAAAAGAGGGAGCACGCGGGAGGAGGAAGGGTCCAGCAGGAGAACAGCGGACGGTGGAGAGGGTGAGCCTAAGCAGAGACCAGTGATAGACCCTCAGAAAGTCAGTATATAAGAAAATTAATCATAGCCAATCAACAGCAAGTGCTCCAAAGTCATTAAACAAACAATTCACTTATATTTGTATGTAAAAGTGTATGTGCTCACATCCACACTAGTCACAGTCAGATGTGGCACAGTCTGTCAAGGATTTTAAAACACAAATATCAGCAAATGATCAAGTTGTATATGTTGCAGACATCTCAAGTACATCTGAAATATGAAGATTAGAAAGGAAAGAACTCTCTTCTAGGAACTATGCATTATTATGTAAGACATGTAAATACAAAATGAATGTTGTTTAATGAGTACTTTCTTCTGAAGGATGCTGAGAAACCATATAAATTTGAGTGGTGTTCTTAGGCTGGGCTGGCCTGCCTTGGGAAAGGAGCACGTCCTGCCTGTTGTGGTGTATGAGGATGCACTACCAGGGCATGCCATTAGTGCCTGGTTTTCTGCTCAAGTAGGATACAAACTACAAGGAAGAGGTAAATAAGAACCTGTAGTCAGGTGCCAGCCTGACCTGAACCCTCAGAATTCAGCTCTGATTTCACAGTCTTTGATATCCTGACACTCAGGGAACATTCACTTTTTCTTATGTAAGCAACACTCATTCCAAGTTTACTTCTTCGAGTCAGTGTCTTCTGCAAGATAGTATCATTGTATTATATGTTTTATATATATTATATGAACAGTCTAACTCAAACTCTACTAAGTACTTAGAAAATAAATTTCAGCCAGATGGTGATGATGTACACCTTCAATCCCAGTACTCACTCTGGAGGGAGGGGCAGGTGGATCTCTGAGTTCAAGGCCAGTCTGGTCTAGAATGAGTTCAGTCAGATGTGGCATATTCTGTCAAGGATTTTAAAATCACAAATATCAGCAAATGATCAAGTTGTATATGTTGCAGACATCTCAAGTACATCTGCAATATGAAGATTAGAAAGGAAAGAACAGCCAGCGCTACACAGAGAAATCCTGTCTTGAAACCCCTATCCCCCCAAAAAGAAAGAAATTTCAGCTTAGAGATCTTGGTAAAAAAAAAAAAAAACCAGTTAGACTACTATGTAGTCAGCCAGAACACTGGAGTCTTTGGTTGAGTTGCAGTAAATTGGTCTTAGCCATGTCTCAGTTCTATGCTCTGTGTCTTCTTTTATGGTCCTGATTTGTTTCAGCAAGCACTTCATAACTGCTTAACCTGACTGCTTCATCTTTGAGTTGAAAGCCCTAGGAAGGGTTCTCTCCTTTTATCTTGGCATGCCTGCATCCTAGTCTCATGCTAGCACTTTATGTTTGTATTCATCCATAAGGTATTCACTTCCTGGAGTCTGTTCTACATCTATCATGTGAAAGTGGTCATAGTTAACTCTGAAGGTGATTTTTGTAAGATTTTGGTATTTTTGTATCTTCGTAATTATAGAAGTTGTTACATATTTTCATTGACAAGGTGCTACATACTTTAACCTCATGAGAGATCTTTGTATAGCTTTTGGGGATGAGCTACATAAGCATTGTCTTGGTTACTGTCATGTTTGAAAAGCCTTCAGCAAAATAGCACAAAGCATAGATATTATTATTTCAGTAACTTTTGCCAGAAAACATCAGGTATTGAATAAAATATTTAAAAGCTTGTAAATGCAGAGAGGGTTCCATATATGAAAACCTGAATAGGAAGCGTGGCTTTGGTTCATGGTGTGAGGCGTTTAGGTCAGGCTTGTGGTTGATCTCCAGGGAAGCCTGCTTGTGTCCCTAAAAGTCTTGAGGAGAAGATGTAAAAAAGCAGACTCATGCCAGGGAAGCCTCATGACAAGAACATACGGAAGAATTTCCTGGAGGGATATACCCTAGTGCAAGATAGTGCAGGATGTGTGGGTAAACTGTCTGTGAAAGTTGAGCTGTACTCTTAGAAATGACAGAACATTGAAAGAACTATTCACCAACTAAGAGAAAGGAAACAGCAAGTGCTGCGCCAACACTAGTGTGAGCATCCTAAGGTGCTAAGGTGCCCCAGGGCCTCAGCTCTCTGGAGAGCCCAGCTTGCAGCTCTTGTTTTGTTTTTCAGAATGCTGATGGGCTGGAAGAAAGAGGAAGTAGGTGCCTGCATGCCTCCTGCATCAGGGGAGCTGGCACAAGTTGCCTGTCTTAGCCAACAACAAAATGTCAGGAAAACATACATGGAAAAGATCTGGCAGTCACCTGTTTACCTCTTAAGGAGGAGGAACAGGCCTGGGTCCCTACCAGGGTTCAGATTAAGAAGCTTGGCTTGCGTACCATCATTGTCACCCAGGACACCTAGTCAGACCCAAACAATAATTTTGAAAATAAGATTTTCATGACTCGGAGTAACTTTTTATGTACTATTCCTACATGTAGCTCTAGAATTGTTTCATATCCTTTGTTCAGGTGAACCTTTTCTATGTGAAAGGGTCTCTTTGGTACCAGTCTGGTTCGGACGGTCGCTCCTTTTCAGCAACTCTGTGCTCTGTCTGTCAGCTGCAGCAGTTCTGAGAAGGGCTTCCGGCCCATCGCCCTGTTGTCATGCGTTGGGACAAGGGGAAACCATTTCAGATAAATCTGGTTGTGTGTTCTCTCTCTGAACTTAAGAATTTTCCGTAGCTGAGAGTGCCCTTGCACTTTGCGTGTCCCACCTCCCTGAGTGCGAGGATTGCCTGGCATCCATGGTGCTCAGGCGCAAACCCAGGACTTCATGCGTATGTGCCAAGGCAGGCACTCTCGTAACTGAGTCTCATCCTCAGCCCCAAGGCTTTTCTCATATGCGGGAGATTGTGTTTTCTACAGAAAATGTGTAGATTCCTCAGCTTAGGATTTGCTTTGTCACACAGAATAGACAGAGGGCTCTGCACATGGGACTGAGCTGAGAAGATGTAGGTCACTTGTGTTCTTCAGATGGATTTTAAGTTTTTGACTCTCCATTCCATTTCTGAGAAACAGTTGGTCCTGTCCTTTTTTTTTTCCAATGTTTTTTATGTTTTGAGGGAATTTTGTGATCTTTCTTTTCTTTCTAAGTTATAACTTAGTGGTATAAAAATCATCTTTTAGTTTACAGGTGGGAATAACCCACATATCAGCTATTTCTTACATGACAAACAGTCCTTTGTGGGACATGAACACTGGATGAGAAGAAAGACTTGTTCTGCAGGGTTGTACCAGAAGCTGTCCTGGCTGGTCTGTGGGCAGTGTGAGTGAGTACTTCCTCAGTATTGCTGTAGTGAGGTGGACTTGTCTACATGGCTTTATAAATCTTTCAAATGAGGTTTAATAGATCTAGTTTCATAGACAGTGCTGTGCGAGTTTGGCTTAGCAAGGTGAATCAGGGAACTTGAAAGGACATTTTTTTCCCTGAATGCTGAGGTGTTTGTATTGGATGGGCTTTAGGCATTTGGGGGGAGGGGCGTGTGCATGCACATTTGCTTTGCCAAGGGTTAGTGTCAGCCCACCGTGTGGTTCACGCTAGGTTAGTGCTCTGCAGTTGAGTTTATACCCCAGCCCCCACATCTTCTTTTTGCACCTTGTTGCTATTTTTATTGTTACAGTTCATTCTTGGAGACCTGGCTGGGCTCGTATTAGTTACCTTAGGAGATGCTGTAATTTAATCACGTGGAGATTTGGGGGTTCTTTTTGCATGAATCATGGGATTCCTTGTGTGCTGTTAGTGCCGTCTCCATTGTGGCCATACCTATGTGGCTAGCTTGCTTGTTTGGTTGTTTTGTCAAATGCGTAGGGTTTTAAAAAAGACATGTGTTTAGTTGCTTCTCCTAAACATTGCCGCGGTACTTTCAAGTATGCTTCTGTTTCTGCGTTGAATTTCAGGTGCAGTCATTTGTTCTCATTCCTCATTCTTGTTCTTTGCTGAAAAAGTGGTTATTTAAAAACCTGACTGACTTAAAAAATAGGAAAGACAAAAGAAAACTTGCTGTTGTCTCCTGTGGACAGACGCTTCTCCCTGGCTTGGCTTATGGAGCTCCTTGTTGTTGGCTGTCTGGAATCCCCTTTCTAAGGCCCCACTTCGCTGCACACTAGCTTGGTGTGCTAGGAGAAGCTGCAGTCTGTTGGCTGGTCTTTATTTACGGAAACAGCAGGGTTGAGATTGATTGCGTTGTGGAGAGACAGTGTGTGGATGAGGGAGGGTCACAGCACATGCTCAGTCCTGTCGGTGTGAGGGAAGTTTCAGCGTTCTGCGTGAAGGCTTAGGTCATAGCACAAGCTCAGTGAGAGCTCTGTGAGGTCTCTCAGCCTGCATGTGCCTCCATTTTGAGAACTTAGAGTAGAAAAGGGCAGAGTTTTAGCAGTAAGTAGAGGTACAAGAATCCAGCTAGACTCACGAGAGAGCCTGTTAGTCATGGATGATCCATTCAGCCCCTGCAGGTAGGCGATCTTCCCCCTGGCCTCACCGAGACATTGGCTTTGCTGCTCAAGCTCCTTCTGAAGATGTTTATGAATCATCTCGCATTCATACTGCATGTTCCTAAAGCCTTTGATTCATCCAGCTTGCCTTGCAAAGGTGGCATTGCGAAGCATAGAATCAGAGCTGTGCATGGGGTCTACCAGGAGAGGAATTAAGCAGATGTACAGTGTGAAGCTTTGTGAGTCTCTATCCGTGTCCTCTCCCGATTCCCTTCACCTCTTCCTCTCTTCCATGCAATTATAGCCTGGGTTTGCCCAGTGTATTTTGTAGAGCTTGTCTATCTTCAAAACCTGCAGAGCAAACTGCAGGCTGCCTCATTACCCGTGTGCCTTGTAGGAATTGCTGGGCCACAGAATGGATCTGTTTGGCTGTTTTAGGAAGGGTGGTAGGTGGGCAGCTATTGGTTGCTTTGAAGGTGGGTGGAACTTGTTTTGATTGAGAGCCTGTTTGCTAGAGCAAATTATAATTCTGTGAGTTGACACATGAGGGGGATATCTGTGGATGATGGTTGCACCTGTATCCTAGTGTGTTTTCAAAGGGAGCTGTCGTATCACATCAGCTTCTCTTCTGTTCTTTCTGAAGGAGCAAAGCCTTCTTTTTGGAGTTTGTGGCAATTTTCTTGCCAGCTTTGAGAGATTATAAACCTTGACATCTGTGTTAAAACTAAGATTTATATACTTTTATTTATTCTTGTGTGTTAGTTTTAGCCTTGTGATGTATGTGTATCTTGTGTGATCTTCGCATTGAGTAGGAGGAGAATGGAAAGGGTTTGGTGCCAGAGAAGGCAGAGAGATTGGACAAGGTCACAGTTGGTACCTGGGGCTTGTCATCTGACCATACAGTAACTCTCTCTACCAGATAAAGTTGTCCATTTATTTATTTATTTATTTATTTATTTATTTATTTTGCTGCCTCCTGATTGGAGAGAGAAAGTGCACCAAGGTAGGTGGCTGTCACAGTGGTTTACTAGGGAGCCAATCAGGATAAGCAGATTTTGTGCCCTGGAATTTTTACTCAAACAGGGAATTAGAGAAGTTTGGGATTGCCTTACTGCCTCTCATTTCCTCTCCCCTTTAGGGTTGGGAACAATTTAGAAATAAGTCAGGTTTTGTGCAGTTGTAAGGACTATAGAAAGCACTGTCAGATAGAAAAGTGTGAATCATCCCCTCCTGGGGGACAGGAGAAGTTCACTGTATATTGATGACACCAAGGAAGAAGACTGGTGAGGTCTTAGCTGGAAATAGGGGTCTTGTCCAAAGAGGCCTCTGATTGGGGCAGGGCTCAGCGGTACTAGCATTTAAAATATTCCTAAAGCATTACTTTGTATTCTTGCACCCTTAACTGTAGAATTTGAACCAGAGAGATGCTGTGTGGAGAAGTAATGTGGGGTAAGGGGGTCTTTGTTGATATTTCTGTGTTTGGTTCCCTTTCCTGTGAGGGCCACTTTCTGTTACGATGGTGTAATCTGAATATTATGTTTGGAAGTCTGGGAATAATACCCAGTGTTTCCCACAGTGTATAATGCTTCTTCTGGAACCAGACCAGTGCTCGAGTGTTTGGGAGAATACTGATTGGTTGTGGTTGTAAGGTCTTTACTTCCTCCTCCTTTTCAGTTGAAACTTTTGGGTTCCAGGTCCACCTGTTTGGTTGGCTGGCTGCCCAGCTTTCACAGTGTTTTGGTACAGCCATCTGCTTTGATGGGAAGATTTGGACTACCTGGCCGTGCTCTGTGGCTGGCCTCTGGGTTTCAGAGTTGATTTTCTGTATTTCACATGCAATAATATCAGCAGCACTGTGTCCGTGCGTTTGTTCTTTATTCTCCTGTCTTGAGAAAATACCTTTTCGGAGAAAGTTGCTTTTGAATGTCCATCTCCTGTCTAGGGTTTTGGGATGCATCTGGAGGTGAAGGGTAGCACTACAGTTATTCATGGTTGCTAAGGGCCTTTGTGCAGGGGGATCAGTAGATAATGCTGGCCAGTTTGGCTCATTCCCCACTTGCTGCACTTGGGACTATCAGAAAATATGAGGAAACCTAGGAGGTTGGACCAGAGAGAACGGGCAGTTCTCAGATCTTTTACCTAGCTCTTACCTCTTCATCCATCGCTATGAGCTCTTGACTGTAAATCAGAGTGAAGTATGTGCGCATGTGCATGCAACCTATCCCTGGTGAGCAGCCTGGACACACTTGCTGTGTGTGTGTGTCACTGATATCACCTCTTATGCCATCCGATTCCAGTTGTGTCTTTTGGGCAGACTCCCTGGTTGAGGCTGCTCTGAGCTGCCTCAGGCCTGGTGTCTAGCATGCTGCTGATTCTCTAGTCTCCTGAGCTCAACTGAGCCATGTTCCACTTACCAAAAACATGCTTGCTGTAAGCCTGTGATAGATGTTGGATGGAAGAAGGCAGAAAACGCCAGCTAAAGGAAAACTACTTTAGAGGCATGCATTTATGAATCTTCGGGGGTTGGGGGGAAGCCCGCATGGTTGATAATCTTCTTTATCATAAGGTTTCTGATCCCAGTGCCACAGGTATCTACATATATGTTTAAAATAGTGTGTGCTATCATACTGACACTCAGGCTAACTGTTCTTTAACTCAGCTGGGCTAGAGATAATTTCTGTTAACGTTCTTTGAAATATACATCTATTTGTGGTTATGTGATTATCTTTTCTGTTAGGCAGGGGCCACTATTCCTTTTTTTTTTAAAAAAAAAAAAAAAAAAAAAAGAATTAATTTCTAGCTTTCCTGGAACTCACTCTGTAGACCAGGCTGGCCTCAAACTCATAGAGAGCCACCAGTCTCTGCCTCCTGGGTGCTGGGATTAAAGACATACTACACCACCACCCAGCCATTTAGTCTTATCACCTCTGTTCCTAGTATAGGGCCTGGCAGATGGATCGATTTGGGGGAATAAGAGGGACAGAGATAGGGTATCATTATGCAGTCCTGGTTGACCTAGAATTCAGAGATCTACTTACCTTTGCCACCTATGTATACCACCATGCCTGACACAAATGAAACTTTGACATAAATATGTTTAAATGGGCATAGAGGCACAGACCTTTAATCCTAGCACTCTAGAGACAGAGGCATGAGGATCTCTGTGAGTTTGCAGCAATTCTGGTCTACAAAGTGAATTTCAAGCCAGCCAGCGATGCATAGCTGTTTCAAAAAGCTACAACCACAAACCAAAATGTGTTCAGTAAATGACTGATGTCAGGAGTAAGAGAAGTAACTAGATGTGAGTCCAGATAGTGTTGGTATTCCACATACTCAGTGGCACTGGGCCAGCTGTGCGTGGGCTCTGAGCTTGTCTTCCAGTGGGTCTGCTCTCTGTAAAGATGATGAGGACAATGCAGAGGTGCTTGTGTGCTGTCTTCACCCCAAGTCCTCATCTCCAGTTTCTTGAAGCTGTGATTCAGTAGCAAAACAACATGAGGAATTGTCTTGGTTGTTTGTAACCAGCTGTCTACACTTGACCAGTCTGCTTCCTCCCGTTCTTTTAAAATATTTATCTTTAGTCCTCTTGAATAAAACCTTTTTTCCCTACTGTGAAGATTGAACCTATAGCCTGACTTCTTGTTGGTAGGTACGTGTTCTACCATTAAGTTCTATACTCAGTCTTCATTGTATTTTGAGACAGGATCTCACTAAGTTGCCTCAACTGGCTCTGAACTTGGTAGTCCTACTGTTTCAGCCTCCTTCGTAGCTGGGATTGCAATCACATACTGCCTTTCTAGTTCCTGAAATTTTGTTTTTATTTTTTTTTAAATATTTTTAAATATTTTATTTTTAAATTTTGTTTTTATTTTTTTTCTCATTTTATGTTTATTAGTGATTTGCCTACATGTATGTCTGTGTACCACAAGCTTGTCTGGTGCCCGAGATAACCAGAGGAGGGCATTTGATCCCCTGAAACCGGAGTTATAGCCTGTGATGAGCTACCATGTGGTTGGTGGACACTGAACCTAGGTCCACTAGAAGAGCAGTTAGTGCTTTTAACTCCTTAGCTATCTCTCTAGCCCCTCCTTCTATATCTGGTAACATTTGGTGTTTCTATTCTCAACACTACCCAATGTGGTTACACATATGAGGAAGGTAATTGGTGTCTTTTGCCTCTTTGCCCACCATATTCACAGCACTACAATAAAGAGTTCTTACGAAATGGCCTGGACTTTGAGCATTTCAGACTCTTCCATTGGGCAGAGAGACCTTGGAAGTGTGCTGTAGCCCTTGCTTACTGGATCTGTGTTCTCTCTCTGGGAATGCTATCAGGCTTATTAATGTGGTTTGATTTCAGTGCATGCAAAGCCTTGTCTTTGCTTAGGAGATCAACTTAATCCTGGAGGACAGCTGTTATATTTGGTATGCATATGTATCCATATACACTTCTGCTAAGCTGTGGTTGTTAAAGCCATTTGTATTGGTGCAGCAGATAAAGGTAGGAAAGTCCAGGAAGAGCCTGGAGTGGGGCAGAGTTAGATGTAGTTGCCAGGTGCCCTATGCAGATCACTGAATGGAAGGTAAGAAACAGACAGTGAATGAGGCACTTGAAAGCAGCTCCTTCTCCTCTGCTGTCTACAGTCTTCCTTCTAAATAGTAAGTAAATGCTTCCTCTTTCCTTCCTTTTATAATAATCCAATTCTTCCAGCCTTGGGCTCAACCCTCTAGTGCTAGAATTTCGGCCTGTGCCACCACGCCCAATTCTAACATAGTTTTCAACTCCTGTTCTCTGACATGAGATGGTTTTGAGTGTATTTAAGATTGCATTTATGGCCGGGCAGTGATGGCGCATGCCTGTAATCCCAGAACTTGGGAGGCAGAGGCAGGTGGATTTCTGAGTTCGAGGCCAGCCTGGTCTACAGAGTGAATTCAAGGACAGCCAGGACTACACAGAGAAACCCTGAAACCCTACCCTGTCTTGCAAAACCAAAACCAAAAAAAAAAAAAAAAAAAAAAAAAAGAAGAAGAAGAAGAAGATTGTATTTGTGGTTCTTCTCAGGGTAGATAGTTTGTTAGCTAATGCCTAACTCTTAGTTCTGGACACTGGGTTATAGTCTGGAGAAGCCTGTGGGAGAATTGCTTCTGTAATTAATTGCTGGGACTTCTCCAGAGAATAGTTTTTACTTCCTCAGGCTTTGCTCTCTCCGGCAGAGCTGTAAGACTGTCTGTCATAGGCTTCTCAGGAGCTTCCTCAGAGGACTTTACGCTGTGCTTCCAGCTTTGCAGCACACCCGTGTTGAGCCCATGCCTGTGGGTGTAGGCTGTTCTCTATACTTTATTGTTTTTGAGTGAACTTTGTTCTTGTTACAGTTTGTCAGTCCTGTTCTCGGATTGAAAGATTAGCCTTCTGCCCCCAGTGACTTTATTACCTTGGAATAAGGCCAATAGTTGCTATCTATAGCTAAGATATGCTTGATTTAGAATATTAGAGTCATTGTGTATTCAAAATGTATTTATTATGTAGACACTGGGGAATGCAAATCAAAACTACATTGAGATTCATCTCTCCTCAGTCAGAGACTGTAATTAAGAAAGCAAATTAGGGGCATGAGATGAGAAAGGTTGCTGGACAGATAGGACAGTGGTTAAGAGCACTTACTCCTCTTCCAGAGACTCTGAGACTTAGTTCGCAAAAGCCACTTGGTGGCTTACAACCATCTATAACCCCAGTTCCAAGGGAGCCAATGCCCTTTTCTGACCTCCCTGGACACCAGACAGATATGTGGTGCATGGACATACATATAAGCAAAACATTTATACCCGTAAAATAAATCTAAAGAAAAGGAAACTAATCAGGGCCTGTGGAAGAGGGCTCAGCAATTATTGCTCTGTTAGAGGTCTGAAGTTTGATTCCCAGCATCTGTGTTCCATGGCACATAATTCTCTATAACCCCAACTCTGTGAGATCTGAACACCGTCTGGCCACTTCAGTCACTGACTGCACTGTACAGGTGCAAACATACACTTTCAGGGAAATCAGAATGACTTTGAAGGGGAAGTAGATAGAGAGGAACACTCACACACTGTTTCTAGTAATACAAAATGGTGTGGTCACTATGGAGATGAGTTATAGGCATTCCTCAAGAAACCCAAAGATAGAACTTCTGGGTTAACCCATCGTAGCACTCCCAGAGGAGTCCAGTCAGCATGCCAGAGTTGCTGTGTGTCCAGAGTTATGGCAGTACTGTTCACAGGAGCCACGTGTGGACATGGCCTAGGTTCTCGCTCACATAGAAATAGATCAAGACCGTGTGCTGCTGTGCAGAGTTAGTCAACTATAATGCAGTGTGAAAGTAAATGGGTGGAACTGCAGGATCGTCCTTTTCAGTCAAACAAGCTAGATTGAAAAGTAAGAATTACATGTTTCTTCTCCTAGAATAAAAAGTGACATGAAATGGAGGACAGACTGCCTGGGAGGACAGGATGTACTTGGGGAGGGTAAGAAGTGCACAAAAATTCATACTTCCCTATGTGCCAGTTAAAGTATAAAATGTGCATTGGTAAGAGCCAGTCTGCTCTTGGACATCATGGGAAGCTAAAAGTAGGCTTGGTTCCTATCTTCATGGTGGTTTTTCTCTTCAAAACAGGACAGCCATTTGTATGATTTGTAAACTGTCATGGCTGATAGAGGCTGCAGTGAGATTTGCAGTTTGTCCTGTTTTGTCTGATGGCCATCACAGTGCTAAGAATAGCAGTGACTGTGCGGCAGGCCTCTGTCTAGGTCATACTATGGCTGTTCTCCTATTTCTACAGCCTTAGTCATTTGTCCGTATGATCATGCTGAGGACCGAGAGAGGTATGTCAAGACTACATGTAGAACTAAAGTTGAACTGAGTCATCGTGTTGTTTCTGGAGTGAGAGTACTTGGTACTGTGTAGTAAATACCCACAGACTGCTGTTCCCTCTCGCTTCCTGTCCATTCCCAGGCCAACCCTAGGGTGGTGCAGGCCTGAGGGACCAAATCAGAAGAAGCCTATCTGGAGCTGGTGGTTTCTGCCTTGCCTCCTTCTGGCAAAGACTCTTTTCCCTGTTTGAAATTCAGATGCAAGCTTTCTACCTCTTTCTGTCCACTCCCTGTTTACTTCTTAGACTAAACTGTTTCCATGGTAACAGGTTACTTTTCAAAGGGAACATCTTGTCATTTTATTTAATCCACTGCAGCTGAAGAGAGCTGAAATATTAAGTTGTAGTTGCTATGGATACTGCTTTGTTACATCAGTTTCTTTTGTATCAGATTTCATATACAATGAATTTCTTTTTTCCTTTTGATACTAAAAAAATAAACTCAATGACTTATCGTTGTTATTTGGCTTCTACAACTGGTTGGTTTTTCATATCCCAGCTGAAGATTTGTAGAATACTAGAGGTTGAAAGTCAGTTATTTTTCAAAACATAATAAAATTTATATTAGCCATACAGAGAAATTCTATGTACTAGGAGAGACAATGGTAGTTTTTAAAAAGAATGAACACCCATATACATATTGAGCTGGATCCATGATAATTTGGTGTTTCAAATCACAGAGGTTCCTAGGAAGTACAAAATGAAAGAAGTCAGCAGGTATAATGGAGCCGGCCTATGATCCTTGGAAGGCAAAGCCAGAGGTTTGTCAGTTTGAGTCCAGTGTGGACTACAGAGGAACACACACACACACACACACACACACACACACACACACACACACACACACACTCTCACTCACTCACTCACTCACTCACTCACTTCTGCACACACTTCGGGGTTTCTTGTCATTGTTTTAAATTAGATGACTTGGAGGTGATTGTTTTGGCCTTTTCTGAGACAGTTTCTCTGTGTAGCCTTGGCTGCCCTGGAATTCAGAGATCCACCTACCTCCTGAATGCTGGGATTAAAGGCGTGCGCCACCACCTCCAGCCTTGGAGTAGATTGTTAATTGACTTTGGAACAGTTCTCTGTAGTAGACCTGCAGGCTGTGTCTTTTACTCAGCCTGTCTCATGTCTGCCTTTCTTTCTTATTTCAGTCTATTTGTACTCCGTCTGTTGACTTTTTAAAAACTTTAGCTCCCGCCTTGCTGTAATGGTGCACACCTTTAATCCCAGCACTCAGAAAGCAGGAGCAGGTGGATCTCTGAGTTTGAGGCCATCTATCTGGTCTACAGAGAGAGTTCCAGGACAGCCATGACTACACAGAGAAACCCTGTCTCAAAAAACAAACAAACAAACATAGAACCACAGATAGAAGAGCATGCAAGTGTTGGGGGAGGTGTGTGTATCTGTGCTCCTACATCAGGATACAACTTCTGAGCTCTCAGCCCTGCTGCTTTTGCCCTAGGTAGTTCTATCCCTTCCTTCCCACCCCAGCACCTACAGCCTCTGAGCTTTCTCCTCCTCAAGAAAGCTACATTGACGTTATTCTTTGTATGTGATTAGGTTTCTTTTTTAAGTTTTAAAATTAACTTTACACACGTGTAGATCAGAGTTGGGTCTCTCCTTCCATGTCTTCCAATTCATGTCATCAAGCTTGGCGGCACGCTCCTTTATCCCATGAGCCATTCTTCAGGCCCCTCACTTAGAATTGTTTTCAAATTATTTGTGTGTGTGGACATTCCATGATGCATAGGTGGAGGCTACAGGGCAGGTTTCCAGAATTGATTCTCTCCTTGTACCGTGTGACAGTCCAGAAGATTATAACAAGTATTTATGTTTACATTGCATACCAACCTTTGTGTGGGAATATCGTGCTTGCCATTCCAGCAAGAAAGCAAAACAGAAACCAAGACACTGCACACTATCTTTAAAATATTAGCTATTGCTGGGTCTCGGTGTGGTAGTGTAACAATGGTGAACAGCAGACTCTGCCTCAAAAGCAGTAAATACAACAAATGAAATAGGAATGAAAATGTTTCTGCCCTCTCCAGTTACATACCTTTGTGTGGCTGTGTTTTCTTCTTATAATTTAAACATTACTGCAATAGCACAGTGAATATAAAAGCAGCTGTCTGCTGCTGTTAGGACATCCTAAAACAACCATTTTGTCATTGTGCTTCTTCTGGTTGTTGCTATTGTTCTTTTGAGAAAGGTCCTCTAAGTAACCATGGTAGGCCTGTAACTTACCATGCAGACTGTGATAGCCTTGAACTTGAAAAAGCAGCATCGTAGGTAGATGGTACAACCACTAGAGAAACCTAAAATAGCACAGACATTCTAGAATAGGCTGAAGATTGAGCTGTAGATCCAAGTTACCAGAGAAGCTGTGGTCTAGGCTTTCTGAGGTACAATAGGAGCTCCTTGCAGTCAGAAAAGCATTTGAGAAGTCTGTGGAAAGGCTTTGACAGGCTAGTTTGGTCATGGCTACCTAGGAAGTAGAAATGAGCATGTTAGAGTGGAAATAGTGGCTCTGCCAAGTGAAAAGCAAGCAGGTTGGTTTGGTGTGGTGGTGCACTCTTGAGGCAGGACAGACAGATCTCAGAGTTTCAGGCCAGCCTCGTCTACACAATAAACTGCAGCTGAACTGAGATTACACAGAGAAACCCTGTCTCCTGAAACCAAAACCAAACCAAGCAGTTAGTTTTAGAAAGTAGTTGTGACTTGGTCCGTTGAATTCTTGACATGTTCTCGAAGCAGTTATTCTCTCCATCAACCTGCTAGAATAGTCCATCTACACGCTTCTATGTCAAACAGGAGAACAGATGCTAGCCTGACAAAGTGAGCTTCTCGTGTGAGCGTGTCAGCATCATAACCCCTTTCTAGTCGGCCTGCTTCTGTTTTGTTCCCTCTTGAAAATGCCCACCTTCTTCCTTGTCTCCTTCAGAGGCATCCAGTCCACTCCACTCCAGGCTGAGTGACTTAGTTGTGTGACCCAGGGGTAGGGGATGACAAAAACAACAACAAATGAACAATTTTGCCACCTCAGGCGGGGATTGGTTGAGCTTTGGGAGGAGTACATCTTGTTTGTACCACAGCACATCGTTGTAGCACACAAAGCTCACTTTAGAGAAACACTTGGTGGAGTCACAACACAGTTGGCAGAAATGAACATTTTCTGGAGGGCCATGGTCACTACAGGCCTGGCCTGTGTGCAGCCCGCCGGCAGCTGGTTGGACATTGGTCATTACAGGCCTGGCCTGTGTGCAGCCCGCGGGCAGCTGGTTGGACATTGGTCATTACAAGCCTGGCCTGTGTGCAGCCCGCGGGCAGCTGGTTGGACATTGGTCATTACAGGCCTGGCCTGTGTGCAGCCTGCCGGCAGCTGGTTGGACATTGGTCATTACAGGCCTGGCCTGTGTGCAGCCTGCGGGCAGCTGGTTGGACATTGGAAACCTGGTTGATTTCCTTAACTTCTCGTAGTATTTTTGTGAAGTTTCTTCTGGAATGGAATATCTTACATTTATGATAATGGTATCTGGATCTTTTCTGGTTGGGGGATGGATGCCATCTCCCTGCCAGGTACATTCTAAGAATCTTCGTACTGGGACTACATTTTCCATGTTATTTTACTGTCCTCTTGCCCTTTGTCATTACTACTGCTGACGTTCCCTGACCCCATCCTCAGACAGTTCTCTTAATGAGAACATTTGCTGGAGTGTAAGACAAAAGTGAGACAGGTCATATAGCTCCATTGATAAACTGTTTGCCTGCCATGCGTGGTCCCTGAGTCTGGTCTTCAGGATACTGAGCATGGTGAGTCACACTGTGCTTTTGTTCATGGTTTGGTTATTGAGACTTTTCTCTGTGCAGTCCTAGAACTTACTCTATAGATCATGCAAACTCTCACAGAGGTCCACCTGCCTCTGCCTCCTAAGTGAGTGCTGGCATTAAAAGCCTGTGTCAGCACCATACACAAGTGCAATCTCAGCCCCCAGGAAGGGAGGAAAGATCAGAAGTTCAGACTCCCTCTGATCTACATAGTGAGAGCGAGGAGGATACCAGAGCTTCATGAAGAGAGAGCTCCGGCCTCACACAAGTGCTACAGGAGATTAGAAGATAGCAGAAGAGACTGCAGTCAGTTCTCAGAAGGCTGAGAGGCTAAGGACATTTGCTTGAAAGCTTGGCTAACGCAGTGTTGAAAATAGCGGGGACCGGCCCCTATCACGATGTTTTTCTGGGGCTGGAGAGGGGGTGTAGCATTTAAGAGCACTGGTTGTTCTTCTAGAGGACCCAGGTTCAATTCCATGCACCTACATGGCAGCTCACAATGTCTGTTGACTTCAGTTTCCTGTCCATCTAATACCCTCTTCTGTCCCTCCATAAACACACATATACACATAAGTAAATAAGTATTAGCGACACAAAGGTGTCTTTTATCTACTTGAAGTCAGTTAACTTTCCTTGAAAAAAATCTTCAAATGTTTTTGTCAGAATAGTTGTGTTAACCTTCTGTTCTCTTCACTACAGGAGGCTGAATAGTACCCAAGGGGAAATTCGAGTTGGCCCTAGCCACCAGGTAAAATATTTTAATATTTTACTAACTTAATAGCTTTTTATTTCCTGTTTTTCGGTTGCATCTTTCTTCTTTTGAATAGCATCTTAAGAATGGTTATTGATGTGGAGAATTTTCTATTTCTTTTTAAATCCAGAGTTACAAGTTTTGTGAGCCAGTTCCCCCCTTCCAACTCACTCTCTCTCTGTGTCTCTGTGTGTGTCTGTGTGTGTCTGTGTGTGTCTGTGTGTATAGCCAGAGGACATTGTCAGTGGTTCTGCTTTATCCTTTTCCTAGTTGTCCCCCTGAGACAGTTTTTCACTGGCCCTGTAGTGAGGCTGATGGCCAGTCGGCTGCACCAGTTCCCTCACCCTGTCCTTGCCTCAGGTGCAGCGGCCACACCTAGCTCTTTATGTGGCTCCTGGTGTCTGAACTAAGGCACCCGTGCTTATGCAGTGAGTGTGCTCTCTCCTCCCGTGCTGTTGGGTTTGAGACAGACTACTGCTCTGTCGCCAAGACTGGCTTTAAGCTGTTTGTCGTGTAGACTAGACTTGCACTTCCAATCCCTCTGCCTCTGTTTCCTCAGTGCTGGGATTACTGGCATGTGCACTGCATCTAACTTCAGAGGTCTTTCCTCATGGCCAGACTACCAAATATTAAAACAAGAAGCCACTGGGGGAAGATGGAGACAATGGATAGGAAGAAAGTGAGGATGGTCTGGAATGTATGTGCTCAGCCTTCAGTTTTATGGAGTATTATAATGAAACCCATAATTTTCTTCCATAACTTAAAAAAAGACTAATTCCAACACTCAGGGAATAGAGGCAGAAAGAATTCTGTGGATTGGAGGCCAGCCTAGTCTATATAGGGAGGTCCTGGACAGCCAGGGCTCCATAGTGAAACCCTGTCTCAAAAACTAAAACAGAAAGGGCTGCAGTCTTTACCTGTGTTAAAGGTTATAGTTCAGTAACATTACAAGTGTGTTGTCATTGTGCACCCACCGCAGACCCCATTTCCAGAAGTTGTCTCTGGAGTTCTGTGGCACAGACCTTCTGCATCCATTACTCAGTAACTCCCTCTTCTCCTGCTCAAGCCTCCAGAGCCACTGCTCTCCGTGTCAGAGACCCTGACCGTCTTCATTGTAGATGTGGAATTATATAATAATACTATAAGACAATAATAATAATTTTTAAAAAGTTTTTTTTTTACCAACTTTTTTTATTCTCAAATATTCTCTGGCTTCATCCATGTTATACTATATGCCAATTTTCTTCTTTTTCTTCTTCCTTCTCATCTTTCCCCTCCTCCCCTTCTTCTTTCTCCTTCTCCTTCTTCAAGGTTTATTTATTTATTGTATGTATGTAAGTACCCTGTGCGCTGTTTTTAGACACCCCAGAAGAGGGCGTTGGATCTCATTACAGATGGTTGTGAGCCACCATGTGGTTGCTGGGAATTGAACTCAGGACCTCTGGAAGAGTCAGCCAGTGCTCTTAACCATTGAGCCATCTCTCTAGCCCCTCCTTTTTTTAAAGGTTGAATTATTCATTGTGTGTGTGTGTGTGTATTTCACTGTTTATCTAGTCATCCATTGATGAACATTTGGTTACTGTATACTTTAATTCAAAGATAATTTAGAGAGCTGGATTCCTGGTTAAAAGCATATACTGCTCTTCCAGAGGACCCAAGTTCAGTTGCCTGGCACCCACATGGTGGCTTGCAGCCATCTATAACTAGTTCCAGGGGATCTGATGCCCTCTTCTGGCTTCTGTAGACACCAGCTCACATATGCTACATATACATGCATACTGGTAAAGCACTCATATGTATAAAATAAAAAAGAAGACTAAAGTGTTGCCCAGTGGTGGAGCACTTGCCTCGTGTGTGAGGCTCTAGGTTTCTCTCCACCACTACTAAGAAGAAGAGAAATATTCTAAACACTCTTTCCTGCAGAGTCAAGACGGCTGGTACTGTTGAGCTGAATCTTCGGTAGTTGTGATCTCTGACATAGTTTAGTGTCCTAAGGTTCCTCTGCTTAGGATTCTGGTACCAGGAAGGAAGCTCTGATGGGGAGCACTCTGGCCACTGCAGATGTTCACACCATCTACAAGGCTGTCCTAGGCAGTCCAGGCCTGGTCTTCTGTGAGCATTGCTGGCATTCTCATGCTGTTGGTCTGTTCTCCACAGATGGGAACTGCATTCAATAGTTTTGACACAGACATGTGTTGAGTCACGTGCCCATTGCTAAACCCCAGGGAAAATGGGCTTATTGTGATGAGCCTGGCCTGTCACTTGAGTGACCTGTGTGTTGGGGAGACAGCTAGTATGCTTGAAATTATAGGTCACAGCAACCGTTGTGTGGCCATAAAGAATTCAGATGTCTCCTGGGTGTTCATTTGTTGTTGTGGTTTGTTTCCTTGTTTGTTTTTTGTTTTTGGTTAGATTTTCAACATTTTTATATGCCACATACATTTCTTCAGAACTTATTTTAATTCTCTGATGAGAGAAAAGTAAAAACAAATTAAAGACATTTATCAAAATGCAGAAGCCAACAGAGAGATAGTATTTCTAGAAGTTTCTCATTTTATGACAGTAGCAGGACCTTTAATTTTGGTCTTGTTCAAGGATAGTCTTCCTGGCATGGGCTGTTAGGTGGGCCTGACCAGGACTGCCTCTGGACTATGGATTTGTGGGGTTGGTGCCCACAGCCTTGTACAAACTTGGTAAGCTTTCCACCTATGACCTGTGTTACTCTAGCCCCAGCCCTGGACTGGAGTTTCTGGACTTGGAACTCAGTTATCTATTTTTGTGTGTGTGTGTGTGTGTGTGTGTGTGTGTGTGTGTGTGTGTGTGTGTGTAACAACTTGGAGGAATAGATTTTCTCCTTCTGCTGTATGCAGGTCCTGAGGATCAAACTCAGGTTGTCTGTCCTACTTGACAGCAGGCCCTTAGTCTGCAGCTGTGCTGTAACTCTAGGACCCAGTTCTCGCTATCTCGCTCCCCCTCTCCCCTCCCCTTGTGCTGTACTTCCCTACCCATTTTCTCTCCCAGTGTGTTTCCAAGGTTGCAGGATCTGCATACTAGACTTTGACTTAAGATGTATTTCTTACCCTGATAGAAACAGTGAATGCTAGGGGAGGATACACCTAAAACCAGAAAGAAGCAGATTTGCTTGGCTTGGGTTTATATGCTTTCATTTAAGTAAAATGCACATTCAATATCAGATCTGAAAAAAAGTTTTGTTTTTTTTTAAAGAAAAGTTTTAGAGTACCAAAATCAAATAACCTTCTGTCTTTTTTTTTTTTTTTTTTTTTTTTTTTTTTTTTGGTTTTTCGAGACAGGGTTTCTCTGTGCAACCCTGGCTGTCCTGGAATTCACTCTGTAGACCAGGCTGGCCTTGAACTCAGAAATCCACCTGTCTCTGCCTCCCAAGTGCTGGGATTAAAGGCGTGCGCCACCACGCCTGGCGGCCTTCTGTCTTACTTAGGATTTTACTGCTGTGAACAGATACCATAACCAAGGCAACTCTTAGGACAACATTTAATTGGAGCTGGCTTACAGGTTCAGAGATTCAGTCCATTATCATCAAGGTGGGAACATGGCAGCATCCAGGCAGGCATGGTGCAGGAGGAGCTGAGAGTTCTACATCTTTCATCTGAAGGCTGCTAGTGGAAGACTGACTTTCAGGCAGCTAATGTGAGGGTCTTAAAGTCCACACCTACAGTGACACACCTACTCCAATCAGATCACACCTACTCCAACAAGGCTACACCTAATAGTGTTAAGCATATACAAGCCATCACACCTTCGTAAAGATTTTAGCTTTTTTTCTAGGGTAGAGAATAATATATACAAAAGTGGGAACATAGGACAGTCCTCCTCAGTGTTACTGTGCTTTGCAGAGTTGACGAGACTTGTTTTGTCTGCTCTCCCTCAGGCTGCTTCCTACCTTTGGTAATTGAAATGTATCACAAATCCAGTATTTTAATTAGAAATAGTGCAATGAGAAAGAAACCCTCTTATAAAAGACATAATTATAATATTTTATACCAAATCAAATCAGTAATATCTTAGGGTTGAGAGATGGCTCAGTGGATACCTGCCATTTGACTGGCAGGATGAGGTGAGCCTGGTGACCTAGTGATCCTGTCCCTATATGGTGGAAGAGAACTTACTTCTGCATGTACCCTGTGGTATACCGCCAGTCTCACCAACACAAAAACAAATCAGTTTAATTAAAATCAAATACACACACACACACACACACACACACATATACACACTCACTACTTGCCCTATAAGCCCTATAAGTTCATTGTGATCTCTAGAGTCCATGAAAATGTCAAGTGAGTGTGGTATTCTGCCTGTAATTCCTACAGAAGAGTGTAGAAGTGAGGTCCTCATAGCAAATTGGTTAATGAGGTTGGTCATAATGGCAAGCTCTGGGTCTGATTGAGAGACACTGCCTCAATTAATAAAATCAAAGAGTAATTGAGGATGATTTCCTACGTCACTCTCAGACATCTCTGCGTGTTCTCCCACAAACACACATGTGCTCACTCACATGCAATTAATTTAATAAAGAGCCATTATTAAATTGATACAGGACCTGGCCTGTGGATGCAAAGCCCAGTACCTATGACTTTCCGTATGGAGACCCGTCCTGTTCTTATCTTAACCCAGCTTTCACTGTTACTAAGTCGGATTAATTGTGACACCTGTAAGTGATGGAACAGAGAACTGCAGCTAGACCACTCTGTAGGCAGAAAGAAAGACTTATTGGGCATCAAACTGCCAAGGCTATGTGGGCATGGGGTGCAGAGAGAAAAGCAAAGTGGTGGAAAAGCCAACAGGTTTTATAGACAGAGGGGAAATCTGAGCTGGTACAGGCTGTCTGGATTGATACAGAATTCAAGGTGCCTTGACAGAGGTAGCTGAGCTGGGGTGAAAGGTTAAGTTAAAGGGGATTAAGGGTGATTCTAGTAAACTGGAAGCTTTAGCTTGTTTACCCACAACAGTCCTGTTTGCCCAGCCAGGGTCCTTTATTTAGGACTAGCACTGCCCTTGGCGGGTGGGTGTTGTTGACAACACCCAATAAGATGCTATAAAAAGGAATGCTAAGGCTGGAAAGATCACTACTTTGCTTAGGGTGGTGCCATACTCCTGTAATACCGGCATGTGGCAGGATGAGGCAAGACCTTGCCTCCAAACCAGTCAATCAGCCAGCCAACCAACCAAAAATTTGGGGAAGATGAAAGTTTTATAGGCGTTTATCAGGTTTATAGGTATATCAAAGTTGGCAGGCGGCTGCAGAGCAGACATAAAGCTTGTCCACCATCAGAAACAATGCCACAGGCACATTTTGTATGAAATTTCACTCATGTTCCATACTTACCTGTGTCATAGATTGTGCTGCAGGGTGGCATCTCTGGACAAGAGTGTGGATGTTTTTAAAGCAGCACTGAGGAACAAACCCAGAACTGCCTTAAAACTTGAATACCCAGCATTCAGAAACAGAAGCCGTCATTAAAAGTGAAGATTTCCGGAATGGGAGTGAGGGAGACAGAGTTCCTGTGACACAAGGGTGTTCCCCTGGCTGGGGCAGTCCTGCTCCTGTCTTTGCTGTACTGTGTACTCTTTCCTCTACATGCACATGGCTGAGAAGCTGCTTGCCCAGTGTAGATTGGGATGTGGAGTTTCGTTTCAAGTGTCTGTTAGACTATTTCAAATTAAATATGTATCTCCTTGCATTTCCAGAGTTTGCTTCTACCCTGCTTTTTTTTTTATATGTAAACTGTACTAAGCTCTATTTGAGCGAGAGCTTTTTAACTTCAGCGTAGTGTAGAATACCAAAGTAACATGCCCAAACTTATCATTCGCTGAAATAAAAACTTTGGGTAACCAGCAGGTGTCTGACCTTTCTCAGTCTCTGGTGGTTACGGCAGCCATTGTCTCTGCCTGCTTACCTGCTCTGCTTTAGCAGAGTGTAGGCCAGAGACCTGAGTACTTAGATGCTGGTTAGTTATCACTTCTGTTCTTATTTGGGATATTTGTGTTACATCTGATGTGTTGTCCTTATGTATACTGTTCAGTTCATTTATGTGTACTATTCAGTTCACTTTGCGGAGTCAGCAAGTCACAGGCAGTCCTTTCCTTCCAGAGAGCTCCATCCTGTTTCTTGGTAAGCAGCTCTCTTATTCCCCAGCCGTGCTGTTTCTACCATTTAAGTTAATTAGACTGTTTTATTGTTAACTTCAGTAGCTCTCTGTTTTTATCTTAACCGTGACACACTATCCTTAGGTGCAGTCCTGTGAGTCACCATGAGTCTGACTTGTGAGTGTGTTTTGGAGATCTGTGTCTTGTTGTTCTTCAGAGCTGTCACTAGGTGATACTTCGGGTGGGTTTGTTCCACTTGTGTGTCAGATTCTCTCTCCTTTGATCATAATACTGTCTGCTTTGCAGCCGCTCACTACTCCTTTAGTGGAGTCTTGGTGTGACTTCCACCATTCACATTTACTCTTGCCTTTCTGCTGCTCAAGGTGTACCAGTGTACCAGGTCCAGAAGATGCCTCTGTGGGAACTCCCTCCAGTACCCTACCTTGATGGTGACTTCTTCATCCCTGTCTTACAGGCCAAACTTCCAGATTTGCAACCATTTCCTTCTCCAGATGGTGATACAGTGACTCAGCATGAGGAACTTGTCTGGACACCTGGAGTCAGCGACTGTGACCTCCTCATGTACCTGAGGGCAGCAAGGTAACGGGAGTTAGCCCCAGTGCTTTCCGAGTTAGGACATCCAGACTGAGGGGTGTCTGTAAAATCTTTTCCTCCCCTCCGTCTTAGCAATGGGCACTTTTCTCACTCTGCACATTGCTTTCTGCCCTAGTGACCCTTCTTACCTGACATAAATAGCTCACCAGTTTTCCTCTTCTTGATATTTGCCACACATCAAACTTAGAACTCTTCAGAAGGAACCTCTTCAGCTATACATGTGATTATCAGCACCCCTACTACAGTTGAGAGAGTTGTTCACCTCATTGTACAGTTCCCTTGCTGCGTTCCTGTTCTCCGTGCTGTGCCTCTTTATTAGTGTTTGACCCCAGCTTGACATTTATGTGACTTTCCTACATGTGAAAAAGTCACATAAATAAAAGTCATTTATTTGTGATTATCCTATAGAACCTGCAAACATGCAAATGACAAAGAGGAGAACAGAAATGTCAGTCCCTTCATGCAGTAGGGCAGGCAGAGCCTACCTTTGTCGTGATTTGGGGCTACTCCCCGCAGCCTCATCAGTGTGCAGTAGCAAAAACTGAAGTGCATAGCTTGTTCCATCTTGGCTGTGTGCAGTCCACAGTGCTGCACAGTAGGGCAGCGATGAGACAGTATAGATGAGGTAGGTGGCTGTGGCCCATTTTGTCTCTTCACTGTTCGTTTACTGAAAGGCAGTTGGTCTCTAGATGAAAGGAATTTCACCTGTTTTTCAGAGACTTGAAAGTTTTAAATTAATGCCTGGTAATAGTACATATGGGTACTTTTAAAATATCACAATCAGTGGCATACTGTTAGAAATAGATTTCTCATGTGCTCAGATTTGAAACCTAAGAATGCACAAAACAAGAGAAGCAATATGGACCCGTTTCGAGTCACACTTCTGTCTCTAGGGAGGAAAGGCCCTCCTAGAGGGCCAGGCTGAAGACCGACATAATGTGCATGTATTAATAGAATCTTCCAGAAAATGTACATGCAAACTAAGGATTAAAGATCACTGAGTATTCGGATATTTATGTGTGCTGATCAAGGAAACTTCATCCTGTTCCCCAAAGGAGCATGGCAGCATTTGCAGGGATGTGTGATGGAGGTTCCACAGAGGATGGCTGTGTCGCAGCATCTCGGGATGACACCACTCTCAATGCACTGAACACGGTAAGTCTCTGGATGTCACTTAGAGAGCACAAGAGGAGCATGCAACAAGGTGTGGCAAAGTTATAGGGTACTGTGGTGTTGCTAGGATACAGGAATGATGCTGGCTCTGCAGCAGTTCAGAGTCCTTGCTGTGCTTACACAGGAGCTGACTTTGAAAATCCCTCCTATAACTTCCTCCCCTGACACACCCCATATACACAACTTATTACATAAATAGACATAAATTAAAAATTAACAGGAGAATTGTGGGGTTGCTGAGATGGCTTGGCACTTAAGAGCACTGATGCTTTTGCGGAGAAGCTCTGCTTAGTTCCCAGCACTGGCATGGCTTCTCATAGATGCCTGCAACTTTCATTCCAGGAGGAGCCAAAGCCCTCGTCTGATCTGACATGACATCTGTGTGCTCCTGTATACACATGGTGTGCATTCATACACTTTGGTTTGTACACACATACATACACACATGCATGTAAGAAAAAACAAAAGTATTGTTGCGTTAGCCACTGGTCTCTGAGATTATAGGGAAAGACATTGTAACTCCAGGTCTGTATCTTAATCTCTCTGACCCTCTAGGATTGTGAGAAGCTTCAATAATAACAAATGTCTTTACTAAAGCCTTGTTCATTTGGGTCCTGGGTACACAGATGATCTTGGGTCATCCTCATAATACCCACTGAAGGGGATTCTGCTATTACCTTAAAAAAGTAAAACAAGCCAGGTGTAGTGGCAGACGGCAACACTGGGGGGTGGGGGGGCGGAGGCAGAGGCAGAGAGGCAGGCAGATCTCTGAGTTAGAGGCCAGTCTGATCTACAAACCAAGTCACAGGACAGCTGTGGCTACTCAGAGAAACCCTGTCACAAAAACAAACATTTATTTTGTGAGGAAGGAACAGTGTACCACTTTTGCAGTTGTGGAGGTCAGAGAACATCCTACAAGAGTGATTTCTTTCCTTCCACCATGATGATTGGCTTGGTGGTGGTGGTGCTGTTCTTGAATCCTGGCACTAAGGAGGCAGAGGCAGGCGGATCTCAAGTTTGAAGCCAGTTTGGTCTACAGACAGCCTGGCCACACAGAGAAACCCTGTTTCTAAAATAACAAAATAACACATACACACACATACACACCCACACCCCCCCACACACACACACCAACAACAACAACCACAACGACAACGACAATGACAACAACAAAATCCTCAGCATATTGGCTTGGTGGCAAGTTCCCTCAGCTGCTGAGTTGTCTTCCCTGAGCAGACATTGAACACTATCCATAGTGGTGTTACTCACCTTTTTTTTTTTTTTTTTTTTTTTTTCCCCCACAAGAAACTAAGTGTAGAAAGGTCAAGTCCTAATCTAAGGTTATGTGAGTAAGATTTGAGTACAGCACCCATGCATTGAATCCTTTCCACTTGTCTAAAATGATGTATTGAGGCGGCTCATTAGAAAAGTGTGAGGTCTTGAGTTTAACTCTCAGCACTCACATCAGACAGTTCCTAGTTGTTAGGTCTGAAAAGCCCTGGACAGATGCCTAGCTGAGGTGCCTATTAGCATATTAAAGCAGATGCTGAGTGTTGGAGAGATGGCTCAGCAGTTAAGAGCATTGACTGCTCTTTCAGAGTTCAATTCCCAGCAACCACATGGTGGCTCACAACCGGCTGTAAAGGGATCTGATGCCCTCGGCTATAACTGTACCTCTATACATAAAATAAATAATTCTTAAATAGTTGCTTCCCTTAAAAAAAAAAAAAGCAGATACAGGCCTGCTTTAACAGCAGGACTCAGTCCCTATGGATCCTCCCAGCTCACCTCACCCCACTCCACCCCCTCCCCTAATGCTCTCCTTCCCAGGCACTGGGCTTCTGCTTCCCCCAGCCCAACCCCTGTACAATTCAGCCATTTCTCTTGGTCATGTCTTTCTCTTGGCCCAGAATGCCTCTTTGGTGGTCCTCTCATGTTTTCCCCCTCTCCTCTCATGGTCCTGTTTAGCCTGGCCATGGTCAGCCTGGACTGCTCCTTCCCTCTGTCTGCTTTCTTCCTCATATCTACAGTAAGAATCTTCTCCATCCTTTAGGAGTCCTCATGTCTTCCTTAGTTCAGTTTTCTAAGTTAACATGTAAGGGTCTGAGGATCGATGGAAGAAGACCCCAAACTTGAATAGTATGCAAAGACAACGTTTATTCTACAGAAACATTGAGCATGCGACTGGGGGTGGGGTGGGGTAAACCATCCAAGCAAAATGGTGACTCTGAGGGAAGCTTGCAGGCCTCCTTAAGCCAGTTGGGGTTTTCTAGTTGTGGTTGGGCACCTTCTTCGAGATTGGTTGAGCTTATGATATGGGTATTTGTACATTTGTTCCTACTTCAAGGGAGAAAGGGACTTTTTTGTATCTGTTGTCAGCCCTGGTCAGATTTCAAGGCAGTTGCTGATTGGATGCCCTTTTTCTGTTTTTTTTTTTTTTTGTTTGTTTGTTTGTTTGTTTGTTTGTTTTGTTTTGTTTTTTTCTGAGAAGCTTGGGCTGTCCTTCGGGGAAATTGAAGCTTAGGGCCCAACATGTCTGCCTGTTCTAAAATGGAGTGAGTTAGGTCCAACAGTCACCTGTGACTTTGATGTGTGTCCAGGGCACACAGGCACACAAACACACCAGTAATCAAGAATCTTATGTACCTGTGTACTTCGTCATTAATTTACTATTAATTTATATAGAAAGGAAAACTCTTTACCCTGAACATATGACAGGGCCTGAAAAGCCTTTTGAGACTCTACTTGTGCAAAGCTGAGGTTCAGATTGGATGCTGCTTGCAGACAGCTGTGAATGTCTGTGAACTCAAAATGTGTATACTGTCGAGAAAGAAAGCCTTTGATAGGACTGTTTTATTGTTTGTTTGTTTTTTTTATAAGACAAAATAATTCTGCTTTCACGATTGTACTTGTGATTTGAAATTTGAATTGTGAAGCTAGAAATGTGATTATTGTCCCCTCTTGGCATGTTTGAGGTCTCACTCCTAGCCCTCAGGATTCTCCGGAGTCTGGGTTACTGGTAGTTCTGGTAGTTTTCTGCTTTGTGGGGAATGAGGTGGGGAGCATGGCAGCCTGAGGCAGACATGGTGCTGGCAGAGGAGCTAAGAGGTCTGTATCTTGATCTGCAGGTAGCAGGACCCTGTGTGTCACCCTGAGTGTAGCTTGAGCTTAGAGACCTCAAAGCCCACTTCAAAAGTGACATACTTCCTCCAATAAGGCCATACCTATTCCAATTAGGCCACACCTCCTAATAGTGCCACTCCTCTGGGCCAAGCATTTAAACACAAGAGTCTATGTGGGGAATTCCTATTCAAATCAGCACACAAGGTTTTTTGTTTTTTGTTTTGTTTTGTTTTTTGAGACAGGGTTTCTCTGTGTAGCCCTGGCTGTCCTGGAACTCACTCTGTAGACCAGGCTGGCCTCGAACTCAGAGATCTCCTGCCTTTGCCTCTACTTCCTGAGTGTTGGGATTAAAAGCAGGCGATTAATTTGTGTTTCTTATCTGTGCTTCCTTGCCTTCTCCTGGAATCTTCCTCATCCATGATTTTAGAGAGCTCTCAGTCTGTGGAGTTGTTTAAACAACTGCGAATTTTTATTAGAAAAGGGTGTTGAAGCCGGGTGGTGGCGCACACCTTTAAGCCCAGCACTTGGGAGGCAGAGACAGGCAGATTTCTGAGTTCGAGGCCAGCCTGGTCTACAGAGTGAGTTCCAGGACAGCCAGGGCTACACAGAGAAACCCTGTCTCGAAAACAAACAAACAAACAAAAAAAGGGTATTGATTTTGTTGGTTGGTCGTTTTTTCTTTGATGAGATTATCACATAGTGGCTGTCCTGTTTTGATCAGCTGAGAGACACTGCCTTCAAATGATAACCAGCTGTTCAGTAATAGAATTACTCTTCCTCGGTCCTGGTGTCTCAGTTCATTTGTTAATAGTGTGTGTGTGTGTGTGTGTGTGACGGACCTTTGTGTGTGTGTGTGTGTGTGTGTGTGTGTGTGTGTTTGTAGCTTTCAAGATTGGGTTTCTCTGTGTAGCCCTGCCTGACCTAGAGCTTGCTCGGTAGACAAGGCTGCCCCTGCCTCTGCCTCCTGAGTGCTGAGATTAAATGTATGCCCCACCACTGCCTGGCTCTATTTGTTAATATTTTTCTTAAAGGACTTCATATATGGGTTTATGAGGGATGTTGACGGATAACTTTCATTTTTGTGGAATATAATAGTGAATCTATAAAATAGTTTTTCTTATTGCTAAACATTTACAAGAACTAGTAAAGTCATCAGAATCTGAATATTTATTTATGAATTGTTTTAAAATTAAGTAGAGCTGCCAGCTTTAAGAGCAGTAGCACTGGGATCGCATGCCTGAGACCATGATCGGAAGCAAAGCTGGAAAAGACAGTGGAAAGGCCAAGGCTGGAGCTAAGGCCGTGGGGTCTCACTCACACAGAGCTGGGTGTCCACAGACCCTTGAAGACTCACACCACAAGCCATGGACGCTGGGTTCCCCTGCTGCTGTGTACACTGCTGAAATGCAGTGCTGGAGCTTTGCACTCACCACTCGGACGCTGGAGTTGGCATGCACTAAAGATCTTAAAGTAAAGCGCATCACTCCCCATCACTTGCAGCTTACAATCCAGGTGACGAGGAGTTGGATTCACTTATCAAGGCTACCATAGCCAGGGGCAGCGTGATCCGCATATCCATAAATCTCTGGAAAGAAGGAACAGTAGAAAGCTGCTTAGGAAGTGTGTTACCCAACCTCTCCCTGTCTGTAACTGGGGTGTGGGAAAGCATAGACAATTGCTGTAGACAAGGTAAAAGACAAATTTGTATGCTTTTAGACCTGATATGTAAGTCTGTGTTTTTAAACATTTGGCTTATATTTCTCTAGTTTATTGAGTTTAAATTTTAATGTCTATAGACTTTCTAATTGTCGGCCTTTCAGTCTTTTCTAAGACCTTGACTTTCTCTGGATCACTCATTGTAAGTAGAGATTTGTCAAACTTTGTCTTTTGAACAGTAGGTTTTGGTTCTGTTGTTACTCTCCACTAAATATGTTTCCTTCTACCTGGACATTTGGTTCGGTGTATTTCCACCTTCCACAAACTGGGTGATAAATAACTGTGTCATCATAGATTTCTTTTTCTTTTTCTTTTTCTGCTTTTGCTTTCATTATCTTGCTTTTCAAAGATGATTTTAAACCTTTTTTTTTTTTTTTTTTTTTTTTACTTTTCTTTGGGGGCCTTCGTGTTCAAAACAGGGTTTCTCAGCTTTGGCTGTCCTTGAACTCACAGAGATCCCCACCCACTTAGTCTCTGCTCTCTGCCTCTTGAGTGCTGGGATTAAGGGCAAGCTCCACCACCACCTGGCTCACTTTTCTAAATTTCATTTTTTGGAATGTTATTGATATTTAATTTTATGCCAAAGAGTAATTTGTAAGATTTTAGTCTTATTTCTTTAAGGTTTCTTTTCATTATTTTAAATTATGTGCATAGTGTGTATATCTGTATGTAGGTATGTACATGTAAGTGCAGCTGTCCTAAGAAGCCAGAGGACTTGGTTCCTCTGGAGGTCGACATCAGAGTGGTTTTGAGTCATATGATGTGGGTGCTAAGAATTGTACTCAGGTCCTCTGTAAGAGCAATACATGCTCTTATCTAGCAAGCTTTCCCTCTAGCTCCAAATGTCATCGTTTACAGTTTGTTTCCTGGTTTGGCATGTGATTTATATTGGGTAAAATGCCTCACATGTTTTTAACTATAGTGTGTGTGTGTGTGTGTGTGTGTGTGTGTGTGTGTGTGTGTGTGTGTGTGTGTATGAGAGAGAGAGATGGCTTTAAAGTTGAAGGGCAGTGGTGTCTAGAAGTATTGTTCAGTGGGTAAAGGCCCTTGCCTTGTCCCCTGACAAGTACAGAATCATTGGCACTGTTCGGAAGGTCCGAATAACAGTCACCATTTTAACATTTTTATTGCTCCCATTAGCGCCTCACTAGACCCTGCTCATTGCGCAATGTTTTTGAGGTTGTGTTTGGGGCCCTTGGACCTTTGTAGTGCTTGCGTGTACTTGCTCTTAATCTTCAAGGGGTGAGCTCTTTGTACCCAGCATTAACCTTTGTCTTGGTGTCTCCTGTGTCTGATGTTCATCCAGGCTCTTCAGCTTTCTCATCTGTGCTGTTTCCAGCTTTCTCTAGCTTCTCATTTTGGATTTTGCCTCTGTTTGAAGTAGCTCACTTGTCCTCTTGTGTTTTACTATTGTCTTGCTCTCTGCTCTGACAGAATCTGTGGAACTCAGTCTTTTTGTTTCTTGGTTGGTTGATTAGTTTTGTGTATTCTTTTTTTTTGCTTTTTCGAGACAGGGTTTCTCTGTGTAGCCCGGGCTGTCCTGGAACTCACTCTGTAGACCAGGCTGGCCTCGAACTGAGAAATCCACCTGGCTCTGCCTCCCAAGTGCTGGGATTAAAGGCGTGTGCCACCACTGCCCAGCTAGTTTTGTGTATTCTTAAGGCAGAATACCTCTGCATATCCCATCTGCCTTGCAGTTTGCTAGGTTGCCTATGCTGGCTAGCCTCTTAGTCACCCAAATGTTGGGTTACAGGTGTAAGTCACTGTGTGCTGCTTATAATGACTTTGAACTGTGAGCTCTGTGAATTCAGGGTTGCTAAGCTACTGATAGAAGTGTTTCTATATGACCTAGGTAGTGTTAGTTTGTGTGTAAATGTGCAACATCTGATGCCATAAAGCATAGGAGTGCCTTCTTGCTGGGTGGTGGTGGCGGCGCACGCCTTTAATCCCAGCACTTGGGAGGCAGAGACAGGTGGATTTCTGAGTTCGAGGCCAGCCTGGTCTACAGAGTGAGTTCCAGGACAGCCAGGACTACACAGAGAAACCCTGTCTCGAAAAAACAAAAACAAAAACAAAAACAACAAAAAAAAAAGAAGTGCCTTCTTATCCTGATGGGTTTGATTCAGCCATTTCTGCTGCTGCCCATTTACAAAAAGGATCTACTGTGCTGAATTATTTTTACTAAATTGATACTAGGAGGCTCAGTTGTCTTCCTTTAATAAAATAAACTTCTTTTCTGAGTAATTTGTTGCCATTTTTATGTTGACCTTTTCTTCGAGTACTCAGCGTCTGTTTTGTTTTATACTTGACATAAGTAAAATTTTATAATCATGCAGCAGAGATTACACCTCCACCTAGACATCTTGATTCCCTGAGATATGACCAGCTGTTAGATGAAGCGGTGAATGAAGCATTTTATATAGTCAGAAGAGTGTGTGTGTTTGCTTTTTTACTCTTGCATACGCACATCTCCAACAAAAGATCAAAACTCCCATTAGCTGAATGATTTTTCATCTCTAATCACTAAATTAGTTAGTTAGGTAGTTAACAACAATTTGTTAACTATTGGGTATTAGTCATCTTGTTTTCTACCCAGCTTCCTGGTAATTGGTAGAGAAAGGCCTGAGTGTTTATTGTATGGTTGGATAAACAAATGTAGCTCCAGGCTATATCAGAGCTGATTGTGTAGAACTTTGCATTATGAAATTGGTTTGATAGAATCCACAGATGAGCTAACCATAAAGACCCCCCCCCATCATTTGCCCCTTTGTAGTCTGAAAAATACATCTATAGAATTTTCCTTAGAGCTCTTCCTTCTTTCTTTCTTTCTTTCTTTCTTTCTTTCTTTCTTTCTTTCTTTCTTTCTTTCTTTCTTTCGGTTTTTCGAGACAGGGTTTCTCTGTGTAGCCCTGGCTGTCCTGGAACTTACTCTGAAGACCAGGTTGGCCTCGAACTCAGAAATTCGCCTGCCTCTGCCTCCCAAGTGCCTTAGAGATTTTCTATTCTTTCATCTTAAATGTACAGTATTAGCTTTGCAGTGCTTGTGAGTATTTAGGAGGTATCTCAGTTAGGGTTTTGCTGCTGCGAACAGACATCTTGACCAAGGCAACTCTTATAAGGACATTTATTTGGGCTGGCTTACAGGTTAGGGTTTTGTGGTATAACCAAGACGTCAGCTGGTTGTCAGGACAGCAGTGCATACATGTCAGCCTCTTTCATAGGTTGTGCTTTGACCAGTTGGAAACATTTTGAGCTTTAGTTTTAAAAATGAAGTGGATAGAAATTTACTATTGTGATCAGGCATGGTGGTGCACATGCCTGTAATTACAGCAGTCTGAAAGACTTTTGAGGCCAGATTGAAGTGAGACCCAATCAGTCAAACTTAAAACAAACAAAGGAATAAATAGGAAGAAAGATATTTACTAACACAGCTACCTTTGTAGTTGAACTTAGTTGTAAAGTTCCAGGTAAAGACAATTTAACATAAATTTTATCTTTTTACTCTTGGTCTCATTTAAATAAAGGTAGATTTTAGCTTTTAATTTTTTAATATTTTATTCCTTTTTAGGCAGACGATAGCTTTACTTTGTTGGACTGGTTTCTCTGGTGTGGATGGGAGAATCATAGTCACCACTAATACTAGTGGTGACATGTTTGCCTTGTGTTTTAATCTCTGTCACATGGGAATCTCTTTAGGCTTTGCGTTTGCCTTGCTCCTTGCATGGTTCCCCACCATCTGGGCCTGAGCTCTACTTTTCCACATGAGCCACGTCAAGTGTTTTTTACCCATTTCTTTGTAGGGCTCTAGGAGGTTGGTAGGTATCTGTATTCTATTGCTGTAAAGAGACACCATGGCCATGGAAGCTCTTTGTTGTTGATTTTAAGATTTGTTTATTTTATGTGTATGAATTTTCTATCTGCATGTACACCTGCAAGCCAAAAGAGGGCATCAGAGCCCAATACAGATAGATGGTTATAAGCTTTGCATGTGGGTGCTGGGAATTGAACTCAGGACTTCTCTGACAGAGAAGACAGTGCTCTTAACTGCTGAGCCATCTCTCTAGCCCCGACCATGGCAACTCTTAGAAAGGAAAACATTTGATTGGTTCTGGCATATAGTTTCAGAGGTTTGGTCCATTCTTGTCATGGTGGGAGGCATGGCAGTATCCAGGCATATTCATATTAAAACCACTGCAATAGGTAAGTTGGGACAGGGTCTCCTATAGCCCAGGCTAGCCTGGATGGATATTCAAATATAGCCTTGAGGATGACCTTGACTGCCTCTGATTCTCCTGCCTCTACTTTCCAAGTGCTTGGAGTATAGGCATTCATCACTATGCCAGACTCTGCTGTCATTTCCTTCTTGTCTTTTTTATATAATAAGTTACTAAGAGGGCTGGAGAGATGGCTCAGCAGTTAAGAGCACTAGCGGCTCTTCCAGAGGTCCTGAGTTCAATTCCCAGCAACCACATGGTGGCTCACAACCATCTGTCATGGGATCCGATGCTCTCTTCTGTTGTAATAATTATTCAAAAAACATGATCACTGGTCAAGCTGAGTATCCAACCTGTGGCGTCTCTGCCTAGCTCAGCCACGTGCCCACTACAGCTAGAAATGGCCAGCCAGAAACACCAGCCCTGCTACCCACAAGACGCCAGAGTGGGAGATGGCTCTGCCAATCTTCCACACTGTCTCTGCAAGGCTGAGCAGTGCCCAGACCATCCTGCCAACCACACAGGCTTGTGCACCATTGGAAGTTGTAGAACAACTTGCAGAAGTTAAGTTAGTTCTCTCCTACTATATGGATCCTGGGGTTCAGACTCAGGCTATCAGGCGCCTTGTGAGCTATGCCATCAGTTAAGTGTGACACAAAACTTTTTAAGTTTATTGTTATTATTTTCATTTTATTAGGTATTAATTATTGGTCGACTAGCTGACCTTAATTGTTAATATCATTTTTTGACTCATTGATTACTTTTTTGTTTGCTTGTTTTGTTTTATTTTTCTTTCTTTTTTTTTTTTTTGTTTTTTTTTTTGTTTGTTTGTTTTTTGGTTTTGTTTTTTGTTTTTTGTTTTTTGTTTTATTTTTCAAAACAGAGTTTTTCTGTGTAGTCCTGGCTGTCCTGGAACTCACTCTGTAGACCAGGCTGGCCTTGAACTAAGAGATCCACCTGCCTCTGCCTCCTGGGTGCTGAGGTTAAAGGTGTGTGCCACCACTGCCCCACTGCTCATTGTTTTCTTACATGCTAGGCAAAAGTTTGTGTTTATGAATGATCAAAGTCAATCTTCATCATTCTTTAAAGTGTGGTATCATCCAAAAATTAATAAACACACCTGTCTCTTATTTATAGTCATCTAAGCTCGAGGTAGGTAGAATAGAGGTTGGAATCTTAGAGCATTCCTAGAGTATCTGATGGATCAGTCATAGTGTCCTGCCTCTGTCCTAGCTCCAAAGTGGAGGCTTCCTGAGGTGGGAGGATCCCAAGGTTGAGGCCCACAAACCACACCCTCCCTCTTCCATCAGGCTCTGCTAAGGAAGGACCCTCAGTCTGCAACTCTGGTTACTGTAGCTTCCTCATCTGCTCTGTTTCCTGCTCAGCAGTCCCTCCTTCAGCCTAGTGCAGCTGACCTCCCAGCCTGTGGTACACTGGCTAGGCTGCCATCTTCTCTGGGAGGATCTCTGTCATGTCCCCTAACTTGGCTGTTTTGAAGAAGACTGCTAATGTCTCCTGCTGCCTGTTTGTTTGTTACCCTGCATGATTATGATTCAGTTCTTGGGATGTAGATCCAGTTAACTGAACATTTTAGGAAGATAAATGACTGTAGTTCCTGTTGGCCACCAACTTCTGCTTTTCTGCTTCTGCCTCCCAGACACTGAGAGCGGCTGCTGTTCTAACCAGGAAGACCTTTGTATGCCTGGGTGGAATTAGTTACTTGCTGGTTGCTAATTCAGGGATTGTGAGACAGCTGCATTTCTAAGGCTCAGCACTAAGCATTCTAAGCATTCTAAGGCTCCGTAGTTTTGTTGGAGTTTTGCTGGAGAGCACTGCTCCACACAGAGGCTTTCTTCTTCCTTCTTACCAGAGGGCAGTTTCTTCAGCTTATGCCTGGTGAAGTGTGGAGACTAAAGAGCAGCCATCCGGGTTTCCCATTTCCAAGCCTTTTATGTGTTGTTGTGTGAGCACTTGGGTTTGTTTGTGGTTGTTTGCTGTTGTTGTTCCATAATTCTGTTGTTATGTACAGAACATTAAGTATAATTACTTACACAGCATTAAAATTGCTTGTTGTTAGCCACTGCAGGTAAGGCTGCTTGCTGTGAGTTGTCAGCAGCTATTCTGCATTGGCTGCTGTGAGATACAAGTTCTGCAGATGTGTCTCCTTACTAACACAACAGTTCTTCACAAGAGTGTGTGTCTGTCCTACACCAGGTAGATACAGCTGTGGTCTTCCTGTTACCCTGTATCTTTTTGCACAGGTTTGGAGTTCCTTTTTCAGCTTATTTTCAGAGCTGTGAGAGTGCATGTGTGTTTTCACATCTACCAGTGGTCCAGACCACTCCACATGTCTGGAAACCTTCCTGCTTCTGATGGATGTGGACCCTTCTCTCTTGGCAAATCATGCAGGAAGTTCCCTCCCGTACATAGTCTGGAGCTTTCATGGCCTCTTGCACCCATCCTGTGTCCTAAGCCTTGAATTCTCAGCAGTCAGTCACTGGGTTTTCAGGAGCCCTCTTCTCCTAAGGAGCTACTGGCTGTTGTTCTGTGGTTGAACTCATACAGGAAAGCAGGAAGAAAGTCTTTGTTCCTAATATTTCTAAGAAAAGGGGTGTGTGTGTGTGTGTGTGTGTGTGTGTGTGTGTGTGTGTGTGTGTGAAGTTTGTAAATAACAACCTACTCAAAAGTTCAGACAAAGGCCTGTGCTGTGCATATCCGCTGTCAACAGACTGGAGATGAAGGCAGCCTACTTCCCTGTGCTCCAGGTGAGGGAAGTAATTGTAGTGGCTACTTCAAGGGTTTTATCCCAGGAAGCTCTTCATTCCCATAATGCTTCCTGTGAGCTGCCCCACTCCCTCTTTTCTAGTCAGATGTCCTTAATTGAATAGCTTTTAGAATCAGGGAGAATGAGATATTTATGTAGCAGTCTTCCAAAATAGGTTCACTCTTCCTTTATGCAGTTGGGAAAATAATAGGTTTAAGTGAGATGATTCTCCTGTGTCTCAGAGCCAGGGGGTTTCTGGGGAGTGCAGAATTTAAATCAGTCCTGAGCCAGGGACCCCTATGGTTCTGAGTCTTCAACATAAATCCTCCCTTGTGTCTTGGCCCCAGACTTTTCTCCAAATGGGCAGATAGCCAAAACTTGTAGAGGTACTTCAGTGTGACTTTTCTTTTTCTTTTCTTTTCTTTTTTTTTTTTTTTTAATTTTAAAAAAGATTTATTTTATTTACCTGAGTACACTGTAGCTGTCTTCAGACACACCAGAAGAGGGCATCGGACCCCATTACAGATGGTTGTGAACCACCATGTGGTTGCTGGGAATTGAACTCAGGATCTCTGTAAGAACAATCAGTGCTCTTAACCGTTGAGCCATGTCTCCTGCCCCACTGTGACTTTTCACAGTGGCTTGTATAGCCTCTGTTGAAATGTTGGCCTTTAATGCTTGCTTTTAGATTCTTCTTGCTGGTTCAGCCTCTTCTTTCTGTGAGTCTAGAACATCCTTAGAGTCCCTTTAGCAAGAGATGGTAATCTGCTCATTTCTAGACATAGTCTTGTTTGGGAAGGATTTGGGGGTGTGTACTGACCCTGGGGTTGTTGCTTGGATAGACTGCTGCTTATTTTTACCTCCTCCCAAAGCTGTGCTGTTTGCTTGTTGCTGTTCATTAAGGACAGACAGGATTGGTCTCATCACACTAATCAGATTCTCAAAGCCAACTCCAGAATTGCTCCACATTCTTAGGCTGGTGTTGATTTTGTTTCCTGGTTCTGTCGGGTCTTTTCTCTGCTGATTCCATGCTTTGCCTTACCCACCCCTAGCTCCAAGACCCAGGTTCAGAAAAAGGAAGGCTATGCTTGTTCCATCACTGCAAATGAAGGTCCTGTGCCCATCCTGAGCACTGCATTGTCTGCCTACAGTGGCTCCAGATTGAGCATTGTAGGCCTGGGACTGCAGCATTGACTTCTTCCTGGTTGTGGACTGTGTTAAACCCCAGCTGTTGCTGATTATCCAAAGGCTTATATATTTAGTAATGATCAATAATAAGATACCCTTACAATCGGAGGTGTAACCCAATACCCAACCTAAATATGCCAACTACCTTTGACTGCTACAGACAAGTGGACATCAGCCTCCATGTCCACTTCTCTCCTTCTCCATTTTCCCTAGCTCCTCCTCTTCTTTCTCCTCTTCCTCTCTTTACTCCTCCCACCTTAGCTCCTCCTACAACGAAGTGATTCTTGTAATGAGATGCAGTACCCTACCACTCTTCTGTGTAACTCAGGGTTAGGGTACCTCTGGGGCCTTGTTGTTATCTAGAAAGTGATTTGGGCAGGGGATTCCTGGGTAGCAGCTACAGAGCACTGGCTTAGTATGCACAGGGTCTGGAGTTTACTCCAAAAAGACAGCAGGAAAGATGTCCAAGGATTCTATTTTCTTGTAAAAATTAACAGCACCTTTCCTCCAAGCCCTTTCTAAGCAGTTAAATTCTGTGTTTTTGCCATTGTTTCTTTGCTCCCATTAGTATATTTAGACAAAACTAGCTCCAGTGGTACCTAAGTAGCAATACTTGATGGACTAGTGACCAAACAAACAAAATAAGTTCTGTACTGGTAGTTTTTTTTGTTTGGGGGTTGTTGTTGTTATTGTTCTTTTAAGATAGGGTTCCTCTGTGTAACCCTTGCTGTCCTAGAATTCACTCTGTAGACCAGGCTGCTCTCAAACTCACAGAAATCTGTGTGTCTGTGCCTCCTGAGTACTGGAACTAAAGGCATGCCAGGGTTATTTGTCTGTTTAAAGGCAGGGTCTTACTTTGTAGTCCTGGCTGGCCTTAAACTCACAGAGATCTCCTCGCCTCTGCCTTTGCTAGGCTTAGAGTTGTGCATCACCACACCTATTGGCAAATGCTAGGCTTATATTTTCTGCTGTAGCTTTTTGACATGTATTTTATGTATTAAACAATACATATATAAAATAATACATAAATATATATTTATGTATATATTGTGCATATATCATATAAATCATAGTTTGTACTCAGTACTTGGTTACTAATGTTGGAGTTATGAATGAATCGGTTAGTTATAGTTATGGAGAGGAAGACATTTTGACAAGGCCTTTTTACAAAAAAAAAAAAAAAATCTGTTAATAGTAAAGTCGATGAAGCAGGCAGGTGAGATAGCTCAGCAGGTAAATTGACTGCTGCCAACCCTCCCAAGCTGAACATGGTCCCTGGAACCCAGCAGCAGGAGGAGAGCACTGCCCTCTGCAAGTTGTCCTCTTACCTCCATGTGTGCACTCATACACAGAACACCTACATGGGAAGAATTTTTAAATATTTTTTTAAAAAGTATACAAAAAATTATAAGATCCAAATCCCGCTTTTCCCCTTCATAAGTTATTTTGGTTGTTTCTTGCTGTGTATATAGTATATTTTGGATAGCAGAAGATTCTAATCTTACATTGTTCTTAATAGACTACATTTATTAAACATTTGGCTTGAAAGCAGTCTGACTGAGGCTTTTTCTGCAGTCAGTCTAATGACTGTAATTGTAAAAGGTGCTTTGGTATGGTAGAAACTGCCAGGCACACTGCCATTTGATCTAAAAAGGTCACGGGAAAAGGGACATTTAAATTAAGTTATAAATTACAATTGAAGAACAATATTTTGATGTGTGAGACCAGAGATGTCAGAACAGGGAGATGTAATTCATGGGTTCATTATAAAACAGAGGTGCCTGACAGCTGAGCCATGCCAAAAAGAAAATTTATTTGCAACATCACACAGGCAGAAATGGCAGCTCCTATGAGAAGCTAGAGCAGGAACTGGAAACCTTGTTGTAATACTCGAGTTTATGCTAATGAGGAAGCTAGAGACCCGGAGATGTTTAATGACTGCTGTAATGTAAATGAGGTGTTCTGACATTGTGCACATTTTCAATCTTATTGAAATTAAGACCTTGCTCTGTAAAATAACATACTTTATAACCAGGCATTAAGGCTGGTCCTCTCACCTCTGTGTCCAATGCACAGTTGCTGAAATTTGAGAATCATAGAGGCAGGAGAATTAAGGCTTGAGACAAGATTTCTATTCATGGCAGCTTTGAGAAAGGGTATAATTTAATGTTTATAGCAGTCCATGAGAAGTTCAATCATGAGTTAATTAAACTGTAGGCAGTCATTAAGTATTATTTATTCTTTTGAGAGGCTTGCCAGTACAGCACTTATATATATTAAATTATAGAAAGTAATAAGCAAGGGGCGGTTTGTCAGGTAGAATAAGAGGAGCACATTGAACTTAGGCAATTACGCAGAAATGTGTTTTTCTTCTTGTGGCATGATCCTTTCTCACTGCTAATCAGGAAGGGTCAGGGGCTGTAACGAGCCTCTGAACAGTCTGAGCCATGTATCAGAAATAGTACTGCCAGTGAGGAAACCACTGTAGGGCTTATAACTATTTTAAATCTCATGGTATCTGATGCTTTGTGTCTCATGTAAAGCTTTCATGTTTCAGGGAAGAGGGCTTCAGGCACAGGGCTGGCACTGTGCCCATTTGACAAGTGAAAATGTCCATTCCATAGTTTATGATGGAGCTGGTAACAAGCATCTGACCCTCGGGGCTGGAGAGATGGCTCAGAAGTTAAGAACACTTCTCTTGGTGGAGGTCCCCCTTTCCTAGCATCCACATGGCAGCTCAGAACCATCTGTCACTCCGGTTTCAAAGGATCCTCCATGGGCAAAACAATCATTCATTCATAGACACACACACACACACACACACACACACGAATATATTTATAATATAAAATAAAATTATATATAATTATATTGGTGGTGGTGTTTTTTGTTTGATTGGTTGGTTTTTAAGAGTTTGAAGCCAGGTGGTGGTGATGCATGCCTTTGGGAGGCAGAGGCAGAGGCAGGTGGATCTCTTAAGTTCCAGGTGGTCTATAGAGTGAGTTCCAGGGCAGCCAGGGCTACACAGAGAAACCCTATCTTGAAAAACAAACAAACAAAGAGGCTGGAGAGATGTCCCATGGGCTAAGAGCACTTGGATGCTACTTCTAGAGGGCCTGTGTTCAATTCCCAGCACCCACATGGCAGTTTACAACCGTCTGTAATTTCAGTTCTAGGGGATTTGATGCCCTCACATAGACATACATGCAGGCAAAATACCAAAGGCACATAACATAAATTAGGGAAGGGAAAAAAAGAGTTTTGACCTTGCCTTGGATCCTGTACCCTCTTTGCAAAGCTACAGAAATACAGAAAGCATTGAACACAGTCCTTGGCAGGTTCTGGTTCAGCTGCGGGAAGGTAGGTGCCAGTTTCATCTTTGGCTCTGTGGTTCAAATCAACAGTTACTTTTCTTAAAGAGTAGAAACAAACGGTTTCCCAGAAGCTTCTGTTGTTTTTAAGCAGCAAAGACCTCTGCCCTGTCCTTGTACAGTCTGTCTGTCTCCCGATGTGCATCTTGATGGCTGGCATGCTGAGTTGCTCAGCTAGCCCTTTACAGATTGGTGGGGCCCAAACACCCTGCTTGTCCAGTGCTCTCTGCCTTTCTGGATAGGACACGTGGTAGGACTAGACTATAAGAAGTTTATGTATGCTCTGTGACAAAGGTGTGCCAAAATGAAGGACAGGACACATCCTAGCCAAAGCCTATGAGATGCAGTCCAGGGTCACAGGACACTTGCCTAGAAAGAAGAAACTGACGGGGATATTTGAAAGCTGGTAGGTCCATGAAGGATCCCCACTTTCTTACCAGATCCCCGTCTTTAGATCCTTGTTCATTAGCTGACAGCAAGCAAGAACTCATGCTGGTCACCCTGGCTGCCTCTGTGGTGATGAGGTAGATGTTTCCCTGAGTGGCATTTGTTCAGTGGGTGACATCGTCAGTCTCAGTGCTTCTCCACTCACTGCTCTCACAGCTCTAAGACTGAGTCATTCGGCTAGTTTTTGCAGTGATGTTTTCAGTAGTTGCAAAATACACAGTTCTCTGTGCTTTCCATAAAAAGTGTATTTAATCCCAGATTTGATCTGCGTAGCTTGGTACAAAATGGACAGAAAGGTTTAATTATCAATTATCCTGCTGTGATTATCTCTCCATAGCTACAGAGTAAAGCTGTAGGACAGCTGAGAGTTTCCATTGTCTCATTACTGCTTCTTCCCAGCTTCCTCTCAGGACCTTTCGCCTCAGTAACAGCTCAAGGCCTGCAGTGCATGTCCTCCCTGACATTCGTGTCTCAGTGGAGACCTGGAGGCAGGAGACGTGGCTGGCAGTGAGGAGGAGTTGCTGCTCTTGCCCAGGACCAGAATGTTTTCCCAGCACCCATGTCATGTGTCAATGCCTTTACCAGGCCTCTGCAAGAACCTTCTTGCACATGGTGTAGACACACACACACACACACACACAAACAATAAAAAGGAACAATACCTATGTTATGTTAACTTCAAACCAAGGCAGTGAGATGTTTAGGTGATAGTGCTTGTTATCAGGCATTAAAGGAAAATAATTTTAAAGATTTATTTTATGTATATGAATACAGTGTAGCTGTCTTCAGACACACCAGAAGAGGGCATCAGATCCTATTATAGATGGTTGTCAGCCACCATGTGGTTGCTGGGAATTTAATTCAGAACCTCTGGAAGAGCAGCCAGTGCTCTTAATGGCTGGACCATCTCTCCAGCCCAAAGGAAAATAATTTTAATGGCCATTTTTTAAAGATTCTAATAAGATAGCTATTATTTTGGTTAAATTTCCCAACTCTGACTGACATGAGGAATATGTGAAAATGTCCATTTTAGCTCCTCCTCCAGTTAGCTTACTTGTTCATGGTGGGTCAGGCAGAATCGAGCTTCTGTAGGCTGAGATCTGTGTGGATGGGGATCTTGTCCCCTGTGCACTGCTCCACTTTACACCATGGTTAGCCATACGTTCCCTCTGCTCACTCTGTTGTTCATAACCATGTCCATCTGAAGCCTAAAAGAGGGTCTGTTAGAGGTGAGTAAAGGTGAGTCTACATGGAAGGGGTGAGGAGGTCCTGCCCTCCAGGTGTTTCCCAGCATGCTTTAGCGATAGCCTAACCTGTTATGGAGCTCTGAAGGCCATAATCATTTGTAAAATATTAAAACTGTATCTTTGGTGAAACATGCTTACAGTTGCATGTTCTCCCTCCAACCCTTCCCCTCCCCCTCTTTCTACTGTGAGTTACCTGCAGTCCAGAACTAGAAGTACACTCTAGTCCCAGCTGTCCTTGGCTACATAATGAGCTAGAAGCATTGCAGAGCCCTACCCTAGACAGGATCTCACTGTGTAGCCCTGGCTGTCCTAGAACTCACTATGTAGACCTGGCCTCAAACTCACAGACATACACCTGCCTCTCTGCCTGCCAAGTGTACCATAGTCCTAACCATCTTTGAACTCACTCTGTAGATCAGGCTGGCCTCAGACCTTACAGAGATCCATCTGCCTCTGCCTCTTGAGTGCTGGAATTAAATGAAACTCTTGTTAAAATATTTTTTTATTTTCACAATATGTGCATTAATGTTTTGCCTGCATGTATGTCTGTGTGAGAGTGTCTGATTTTGGACACAGTTGAGCTGCCCTGTGGGTGCTGGGGATTGAACCCAGGTCCCCTGGAAGAGCATTTAGTGCTCTTAACCACTGAGACATCTGTGTAGCCTCCAAAAACACTTCCTGTTTTTAGCTTTTTGAGACAGTGACTGTGGACATTGGGCTTCCTCAGGAGCTCTGTCAAGCACTGCAGCACTAGGACTCAGACCAGCTGCTGCCCCTGTGGGAGGTGGAGCTTCAGTTCTTATCAGATCTGTGAAGGGTGGAAGGTAGCCATAACCTGAGCTTCTCACTCCTTTTTCTTCTGCTTAAACCTGTGTCACACTGGGCTGGGAGAGCATCTCTGTTCTTGGAGAGGATGGGGCTCAGTTCTCAGTGCCCACACGGTGCAGTTTCAGCAAATCCAACATCCTCTTCTGGTCTCCATTCCAGCAAACACTCATACCCAAAAAAAATATTTAAAATTAAATCATTCTATTTTGGTGTTTTGTAACATCTAAATTGTATTGCTATACATAAAGTATGACTTTTTTAATTATATGAAAAATTCCAGAAAGAAACAAGTCATAGATGGCATGCAACTTTCTTATTTTATATTGTTATACTGTTCTATTTTATTAGTGGTTTTTAGTCTCTAAATGTATTTTATTTAAGTTGAATCTTATCCTTCATGTGGATATTTAGGGAAGCAACTGGTTTATGTAGGTCCCACCGTCCATTTCAGGTGTCCACTGAGGCTTGGAAGCTTCTCCATTGCTAAGGGACAGTGGGGCTTCTCTTCCTTCTCTCTTCCTTCGCCCTCTCCGTTGGTTTTTTGAGACAGCGTTTCTCTGTGTAGCCCTGACTGTCCTGCAACTCTCTCTGTAGACCAGGCTAGCCTCAGACTCAGAGATCCTGACCCTAGTAGGAAATGTAACCATGGGCGCTGAGAATGGAACCCCGACCTCTGCAAGAGCAGAGATGCTCTCCCAGCCCAGTGTAACACAGAGTGTGGGGACCGAAGGTGTGCTCTGCCACCACCCACACTGCCTTGATGTTTCTCAGACAGGTTCTCTATCAACAGGGCATGAACGGTTATTACCTTGAGATGTTATCTCTCAGTGACAGGATAGCTCATCAGTTCAGAGTGTATGATGCTTTTGCAGAAGGTTCAAGTCTGACTCTTAGCATCCGTGTCAGGCATCTTACAGTCATATGTAACTCCAGCTCCAAGGGACCTCAGTTGACAGTTTTACCTGAGTTTACGTATGTGCCTGCACACACAGCCATACATGCAGAGATACGCATACGTGTAATTGAATTAAATGTGGTTATTTTTTCAAGGTGGTAAAACTACTGCTGCTGCTACTGCTGCTGCTGCTGCTGCTAATAATAATAATAATAATAATAATAATAATAATAATAATAATAATAATAGTAGAAGGTGGGGTCCCTCTAGCAAGATTACCTGTGTGTTCCAGATACATATTTGTTTCAGGGAAGAATTGGGTGGTGGTTCTTAAGTATTGATTGAACATAGATTGGTAGAAGCCGAGGAATGTTAAGAGGCTAGGCTACCAGTGGGTCAGTTGCTTGTTAAGAACTTTGGAACTGGAGAGCACAGGAGGGTCAGGCTACCATTGTGGTTGCCTCGGGTATCAGCGTGGTCTGAAGCATGTCCAGATGGAGGCATGTATACAAGTGTGTGGGGTGTCTTTTCTTCAGCACCCCACCAGAAAGTCAGCTGAGTGTCTCATGCAAGCAGCAGTGTGTTCTCTGACAAACCAGCAGCCACATATCCACTTGCCTAAAACTTGTCTAGTTCTCTCAGAGGCAAGCAGGATTAATGACATTCAATATCAGTTCACTTCCAGACTAGGCTGTATGATCTTAGGAGCAATTTCCTGTGTACCATAATAGAGTTCTCATGAAATGTCATGAGCTGCAGTATTACATGGCTTTGCTTATAACCTCACCAGTCTTCAGTCTAGACGATGATAAAAACGGAGCCAAGCCAGGCCTGGTGCTGCATGCCTGTAGTCTTCAGTCCCAGCACTCAGGACGCTGAGGCAGGTGGATCTCTGTGAATTTGAGGCCAGCCTGGTTGACATAGTGAGACCCTGTCTTTAAAAAAAGGAAGACAAAACAAACTTGCCTGAGAGCGCTTCCTCCCTCTTCGTGACTTTCCCTTCTGAGCACCCTTCCCCCAACCCCACTCCTTGAACCCAGTACAAGTGTGCGCATGTGAGTGTAAAAACCAGAAGTTGACATCATGTGTTGTCCTTAGTCACTATCCACTTTCTCCCTCCCTCCCTCTTTCTTTCTTTCTTTCTTTCTTTCTTTCTTTCTTTCTTTCTTTCTTTCTTTCTTTCTTTCTTTCTTTCTTTCTTTCTTTTATATGAGTGCACTGTAGCTGTGCACACCAGAAGAAAGCATCAGGTCCCATTACAGATGGTTGTGAACCACTGTGTAGTTGCTGGGAATTGAACGCAGGACAGCTAGAAGAACTGCCAGTGTGTTCTTAATCTCTGAGCCATCTCTCCAGCCCCCTCTTTTCCCTTTTAAATATATTTTTTTAAATTTTACTTATAAAGCCGGGCAGTGGTGGTGCACACCTTTAATCCCAGCACTTGGGAGGCAGAGGCAGGTGGATTTCTAAGTTCGAGCCCAGCATAGTCTACAGAGTGAGTTCCAGGACATCCAGAGCTATACAGAGAAACCTTGTCTCAAAAACAAAAAACAAAACAAGAAAAATTACTTATAATTGTGTATATGTCTATGTTCACATGATTATAGGTGCCTTCAGGGCTGGAGGCATTGGCTCTCCTGGAAGGAACTAGTGTTACAGGCAGTTGTAAGCCACCTAAGACAAGTGGTGGGTACAATTCAGACCTCAGGAAGACCAATGTGAGCCAGTGTCTCAATAGACTCTCCCTGAGCCTGGAGCTTGCCAGTCCAGCAAGATGTACTCATAGGAGTTATTTGCTCATAAATGGTGGCTGGGAGTTTTATGCAAGCAGACCCTCTCCACGGCCCATAGTCTTCCATGCTGTCTTATCACCATCCCATACACTAGAATAACTTCTTATAAAATAGTATTAATTTATTGCCCTTAGGTTTTTATTAGAAGTTTCAATTTTATCAACTTGATTTTATTTTAAATTATCACTAAAATATGTACTTTTTAAATTGAATTGGCACATAAATTTTCTTTCTGTTCAGTTTTGTGTCACATTTTATCATTCAAAGTCCTCAATGTATTAGAGAACCTGCCAAATGGTCCCTTGTTTTAAGCAGAGTATGAACATGTTTTGATCTTTTTGTGCATCTGAAAGAAGGCAGCTACAGAAGATTGGATGATAAAGCTTACCCAGTGTAGGCAAGCAGGCTTCCACTTGGATGGTGTCTGCTGAGGGGCAGGACTTGAAGGCCTTCGTTCTTTCACTTAGTTTAACAAGTATGTCTCCATCTTGAGCTGTGATAAGAAGACAGACCGACTTCTGCCAGGGTTAGAGAGTCCTGCAGGCTGGAGGTGTAGGTCAAGCTTGAGGATCTTTCTGCCCAGTGATGATTCTTCTCATCACCCTCTGAAAGGGAAGGAGGGATGTGGGGGCCTCAGCAGAGTGCTTTCGTGGGACAGGAGTGACCAGTGGCCGCAGCACTGCTTGGTGCTGGGAACCTGTGGGTTATGAGCTTTGATAGGAAAGGCGTCTGCTCTGAGGGCAGCTTCTCCATTCAGAGCTGTAGGAACACAGTCAGGTCTTTGAAAGTCTGTATTTGGACTCTTCTAATACTTTCTAATCGTTACTTCACTAAACAGATAGACAAGGATCCAGTCTGTCAGCTGACAGAGCCAGGCATGGAGGCACTCACCTTTAGTAACAGCACTTGAGAGTCAGAGGCAGTGGGATCTCTGTGAGTTTGAGGCCAGCTTGGTCTACAGAGTAAGTTCCAGTACAGCCAAGGCTACATAGAGAAACCCTGTCTCAAAAAATCAAAGTAAACAAAAGAATGGAACAGGAGCATGAAGCTTCTGTTGGGTTTGAGTCTTGACTCCCACCTCGTGGTAAGCATCTATACTCATCTTTCCAAGCTATGGCTTCCTCACTTGTGAGATGGTGTGACATCGTAAGATTAAATACAGGTATAGCTTTCTTATAGGATTAGTGAAGGCACTGAGTGCCCTGTGTGTGTGCTAAGCACCATGCCAGGCCGTGTGTGTTCTACAGATTTTGGATTTTTTGGGTTTGGGGTGTGTGTGTCTGGTTTGATTTTTGGGTTTGGTTTTCCAAGACAGGGTTTCTCTGTATAGCCCTGGCTGTCCTGGAACTCCTTCTGTAGATCAGGCTGGCCTCGAACTCAGACCTCAGCCTGCGTCTGCCTTCCAAGTGTTGGGGTTAAAGATATGCACCCCCACCACCAAGCCTTAATGCTATTCTTGCCAGAATGTTCTCTGTTTTACTTGTCTCCTTCCCTGTGCAAATCAGTTTTCTATTACTATAGCTAATTCTGAGCTAAATCATCTTGGGAATGTAAAAGTTTCCTTTATTTTGCCCATGACTTCACAGATTTTAATATGTGGTATGGCTTGGCTGGCTACCGTTAGTGCTTATAGTTGAGGTAACATGTTACGTAGTAGAGTCTCTATGAAGGAGGAAGCTACTCATCTTGTGGTAGGTGGGAAACAAACCTGTGTAGATCCTCCCTGTGTAGGTCCTCCCCTTCGAAGTCCTAACACTTCCCAGTGACATCATGCTGGGAGTTGAACCTTCAGTAGTATCACAAAGGGACAGTCTCAACAGCAGGGATGGGGGTTAAGTTGGGAAGGCAGTGGTCAGCTGACAGTGGAATACCACAAAATATTGTTCTTCCATGATTCCTTTAAAAGAATATAGGTATATATAGAGAGAATATAAAGGCATGGGACTTGTCATTATTGATTTGCCTTGATGTCTATGTGGTACAGTTAATTAACTAAGGTCGTTGTTGTCTCAGCTACATGAAAGCAGTTATGACGCCGGCAAAGCCCTGCAGCGCCTGGTGAAGAAGCCTGTGCCCAAGCTGATCGAGAAGTGCTGGACAGAGGATGAAGTGGTGAGCATCACCCGTGTGCCTTGTCTTCTGGGCCTTTGGGATGGTTCTTCTTGTATTCAACCTCCGTGTTCCCCATGGGAGCAGACTGTTCATGGTAAAAAGGAACAGCTATGCTGAGAAGAGCCTTTGCTGTACAAGCATGAGGACCCGAGTTCCAATCCCTAGTGTGCCTGTGACTCTTGAATCCCCAGGAGCTGTGACAGGAGGGTCGCTGTGCTGTTGCCTGCCTGGCTTTTCTCTAAGTTCATCGAGACCCTGTCTCAAAGGAACAAAACAGCAGAACACCTTCCCTGCTGACTCTGAGAGGTGCCTGTAATGTAGCACACACCAGGGAAGAAAGACTTGATTTGATTTAATATCCTTAGGATCCATAGGTGATGGGGAAATTTTCTCTGAGTTTAACAGTTGCTCCTCAACTAGGTTGGTGTGATTTTGATTTTGGTGCAGGATAGTATGTGATACTTTCCTATTTTAACCATGTCAAAACCAGAACCTGGAATAGTGTGCTGGTGACTTGAATTTAGGACCTCAGGCTGAAAGCAGTTGCTCCAGAGCAGGAAGCGTAGACTTGATTGAACACTAAAGGAGATGGATGGGGGGGAAGGAGCCTATAAACACAGATATGCACCCTGCGGTTCCCAGTCCACAGAGCTCATCAGGCTACACGGCTGCTGACTTGTAAAAGGGGCTGCTGTAAATACCTCACAGGTTTCCTTGCCTTTGCAATATGACAGTGGCTGCCTGACATTTATTTGCCCTTGAGGTCAAATGCAATTGAAATACACAGAGTTGGTGGAAAGTTCCTTAGTTCTGTTCTAAAGCATACTAAGGAAAAGTATTTAAAAGTGTTTTTTGTGATACTGTTGACTTTCATGCAACAGTATTTATAGTGTGTGCTAGGTCCTATGCTAGGAGCATTGCTAAGAACATGATATTTCTTAGTGCCCCGAAAGGGAAATCATCTTAGCTCAGGATGTGCCAGTGGTGGGAAGTGCCCAGGAACCAGGCAGGATAAGGTGGGATAAGGAGCAGCTGGGTGGGACACTGCCTTAGAGAACTGGTCAGGAAGGCCTTTGGGGAGTGAGAAGGGGAACAAGAAGTCTAAGCACTTAGGTGAACTCTGTGACTGGTGTGTGTAAGAAATAGGGAGGGTGGTGGCTGGGATACAATGAGGAGAGGGCAGAAGGGAGGAGGGGAGGAGGGGAGGAGGTGGCCACCAGGGGCCGAACAAGTGTCACCTGGGGAGCTGTGGTTGAAATGTTGTCATTTGCTCCACAAATACATTTTTCTGGTTGGTGGGCTTTAGGGTGAGGTCCATGTATATGGAAGGCAGAGCCACAGGAATTTCATGTTCAGGTGATGGCTAAAGGAAAACACACACAAAAAAAATTGATCTGTTTTGAGAGGTCATGCTGACACACTTTTACCATAAGCCTATTTTATAGGAAGGAGCTAGAATTCCGATTGGTACGATTTTCAATTCTGCAGAAGCCTTTTTAGAGAAAGATACAGGGGAGGAAAGGACGGAGCGGACACAGGACACAGGAGTGGCTGTGTCACAGGGCATCATGCCTGTGCAAGTGTAGTAATGACTCCAGTATCCATTCCTGCAGCCTGAACTGCATCTCTCCTGAGTGCCTCTCCTCCACTGTCTGCCACCTGTCCTGAGGATTCCCTCATCTTCTCCTGCCTCCTCCTCTGGTGGCTGCTCACCCTGCTGTCCCCCCTTCCTGCTCCCCCTTCCACTGCTCCAGCCCTGACTCCCCTGTCCGTTCTCTCATGACCTCTCATTCCCTCTGGAATAACACACAACAGAGCCCTCTAACAAAGCCCTCTGCTTTTCTAAAAGAAAGACAAGTTCCTTTTCTGTAGCTCTTCTCATGCTGGCTCTGCTGCTGCAGAAGGGTGGGGGGGATGCGGAGCCTTGGGCATCTGAAAGAATCCAGCTTCATTTTGAAAACAAAACAGGGTTCCAAAGTGGTAAACATTCCAAATGTGGGATAATGATTCTTAACTGTGGAAGCACACGTTGGCTTGGGCTCATTTTTATCATGTTTGCTTCTTGTTTGAGAAAGAGTTTGGCAGTCACCCAGCCTTGCAGAGCCTCTGGATCTAATGGTTCCCTTCTTTGTGAAAGCTGGAAGGTGACTGAGAGGATGCGGTGGGTGGTTGATAGGTTGGAGGAAGCCTCTGATGCATCTGCATCAGATCTGAATAGCTAACAGTGGCACAGTGGCGACAAGGCAGTCCTGTCACCCTAGCCTGCCTTCGGCTATGAAAGCCTCAGCTGTGTTAGTGGGGCCCCTTCTGTTGAGTTCACCATATTTTCTCTGGTGAATTTCTCCCTGGGAATAACAGGAATAAGCTATACAAATGTTTCCAAGCTGAAATAGGTACACAAGCCCTCTGATTCTTCCCTCTTGGTATCCACATACTTGCAACATTCTGGTTATTTTGTTGTCTCCAGCATGTTAATTTGATCATAAACTCAGTATCTGTCTGATGTAACTAAGTGACTTCCACAAAATGGTTGTAAATGCTGAGTTCAGAGATCCTCTGCTGGGCCAGAAAGGTGACCTGCATTTCCTTACTTTGCCAAGCAACTGTTCCATGAAGAATCCAGCTTCTGACCCTCAGTGTAGACCATTGGTTCCCAACCTGTGGGTCAAGTCCCCTCTGGTGGTTGCATATTAGATATCCTGTGTATCAGATATTTATGATTCGATTCATAACAGTAGCAAAGTTACAGTTATGAAGTAGCAATGAAATAATTTTATGCTTGGGGGTCACCACAACCTGAAGAAGTGTATTAAAGGGTCGCAGCCCTAGGAAGGGTAAGGACCACTGGTGTAGACCCTAACTGTATCTTAAAGCTGAGCTCAGTCTTCTGCCTGCTCTGTAACCATTGTCCTCTTCTGACCTTCACCTTGTGTTTGCTCTTCTTTTTGCTTTGTTTATTTCTTTGAGGTCTTATGTCCTAGGCTCTCAAATTCCATATGTAGTTGAGATTGACCCTGAACTCCTGATTCTCCTGCCTTCACCTTCCAGGTTCTAGGATGATAGACATGTTTTTCTCTTTTTAAAAGTTTTATTCTTAGATTTGTTGTTGTTGTTGTGAATAAAACTTAAACACAAGCAAGTGAATGCTCTTGTAGGTGAGAAACCTCAGAGAGACCTCAGACTGCCCTGGAGCTGGAGTCTCAGTAAGGATGTTGGGAGGCGCTGACTCCTCCTCTACAGGAGCAGCAAGTGTCCCAGCCGTCAAGGTCTCTCCAGCCCTGTCCATCTCTAGTCTGAGCTGACTGTATTTCTACTTTATAAACTTGGTAGGGGTGAACACTTTGGTGGTGAAGGTAAAGTCTCCCAGTGACGAGCTTGCAGACTGTGTTTTGCAAAGACTGTCTGCTGTAACTAAGTTCATCTTGAGTCCAGCATTTTAAAATGTGGAATGATTGGTTGATATGTATGAATTATGTAAGAATGTTTACATGCTTCCCAAAATTGACCTTAAATTTTAGACTTTTGTAGCCAGCTTAGTGGTATACACCTTTAATCCCAGCACTTGGGTGGCAGAGGTATTTGAGAGTTCCAGGGCACTCAGGTAGCACAGCCCTGTCTCAGGGTTGGGAGCAGGTGGATTTTGAGTTTTGAAGAAGTCTTCAGGTTCTTATTCATCTTTGTCAGCAGCAGCAGCATGGCAGACACTCCTCCTAGAGACAGTGGGATGTCTTCCCCTGGTGCTGTAGTCCCTCTCCTAGTTTATGGAGACGATGTTCTAAGTGAAGTTAAGTAGGGGCTGATGGAAGTAAGCCCTGCTGCTCTCAAATCAAATTAAACTTACTTTAGAGCTTAGTTAGGGATACTATTGTTGTGACGAAACCTGTGCCCCAGAGTGAGTGACAGAGTTTATTTTGCTTACACTTCCACATCACTGTTCATCATTGAAGGAAGTCAGGACAGGAACTCAAACAGGGCAGGAACCTGAAGGCAGGAGCTGATGCAGAGGCCATGGAGGAGTGCTGCTTACTGGCTTGCTCTACCTGCATTTTTATAGAACCCAGGACCACCAGCCCAGGGATGGACGCATCCACAATGGCCTGGGCTCTCCCCCATTAATCATAATTAAGAAATTGCCCTACAAGTTTTTCTATAGCCCTATTTTTATGGAGGCATTTTCTCAATTGAAGCTCTTTCTTCTCTGATGACTCTAGTTTGTATCAAGTAGACATAAAACTAGCCAGCACAGTTGGGAGTAATAGCACACACCTTTAATCCCAGCATTTGGGAGGCAGACACAGGTGGACCTGAGTTTGAGGCTAGCCTGGTCTACAAATGAATTCCAGGATAGCCAGGGCTACACAAAGAGACTCTGTCTTGAAAATCCAAAAAATAAAACTAGCCAGCACAACTAGTGTTTGTAATTCCTGAACTAGACACTACAAACAAATTCTGCATTCATAGAGCAATTACAAGAATCACCTTGG